>NW_026067920.1:14651849-14710531 GCF_014885135.2 Alexandromys fortis | reverse complement strand
AAACATATATATATATATATATATATATATATATATATATATATATATATACACACCTGGACATTTGAACAGACAAGATTGCCTGACAAAATTGGGAGCTTCAGGGTGGGGGTAGAAGGAAGGGTAGAAGGGGAAGAGCAGGGGAGAAGGGGAAGGTTCAGGAGAACTTGAGGGAATGGGATAGTAGAGATGAAGTACAGATATGAGAGCAAGGAAAGAGATAGCTTGATTGAGGGAACCATTATAGGGTTAGCAGAAACTTGGCTTTAGAGACATTCCCAGGAATTTACAAGGATGACTTGGCCTAAGACCCTAAGCAATAGAGGAGAAGGGGGCTGATCTTGACTTGCCTTGTATTCAGACTGATGATTATCATAAATATAACCATAGAACATTCAACAACAGATGGAAACAGAGTCAGAGACACACATAGGAGCACTGGACTGAGCTCCCAAGGTTCAGTTGAAGAGTGGAAGGAATGAGAATATGAGCAAAGAGGTCAAGACCATGAAGGGTTCATCCACTGAAACAGTTTACCTGAGTTAATGGGCGCTCACCAATTCCAGCTGAACTGGGAAGGAACAAGCATAGGACCAAACAAGTCCTTCTGACTATGGTTGACAGTTGCATGGCTGGGGCAGACTGAGGGGCCACTGGCTGTGGCACCAGGATTTATCTGTACTGCATGTGCTGGCTTTTGGGGAACCTATTCTCTTTGGATATATACCTTGCTCAGCCTAGATATAGTAGGGAGGGCCTAGGACCTTCCACAAAGCAATGTGCCTTACCCTCTCTGAGGATTAATTGGGGGTGGGGTGGGAGGGTGTGTGGAGGAATTGGAGAAGGGGAGGCAGTGGGAATTTGAACTGCTTTTTTTTTAGATCTAATAAATTAAAAAATATGAAACGAGTATCTTACAGGCTTATTGAAATTATAGAATATATTTGAATTCTGTCTTCATTATTTTTGTTATGTCGTGACCAAAATACCTCACAAAAAATAACTGCAAAGAGAAAGGGATTTTTTGGCTTATAGTTTGAGGGTGCAATATCCACCGACAATGGTCTAGCAGCATGTGTGGAAGGATGCTGATCATAGTGCATCAATAGTCAGAAAGTTCAGAATAAAAAGGACTTTGGGAAGACTTACTTCCTCCAGGAAGACCTCACCCACTAAAGCCGTCCCAAACAGCATCATCTCTGGTAACCAGGTGATCAAACACACGAGTCTATAGGAAACATTTAAAATCCAAATTATAATAAATATGACAAATAACATTTAGAAATTTTAAAAATATGCTAATGCGGAAGGAGGAAATCCCCCAGAGGTTCAACCCTAGACAAAGAACTGCAAGCAACTACCAACTGCTGAGAGATAAAGAATTAGCTTTTCCTGGGGATTGGTCCCTAATTGGCTTCCAAATACAAAATGATCAGTACTGAGATTATATAAACATAAGCAACAAAAACAGACTTGGCAAGTTGTTGTTTATATATGTTTGTGTCTACATCTCTATGCTACAGTACTAACCAAGGAGAAAGATGCTATTAATTTTAGATGGAATTGGGGTATGGGAGGAGGGGTTCAGAGGAGGAAAGGCAAGGGGGAAGTGGTGTTTTATTTTAATTCAAAATATATTTAAAATAAGAACAGAAATGCCCTCATTTAACAAATAATTGAACAATTATTATGCATCATGTATTTTTCTATATCTGGAACTTATCTAGAACAAGAGAAGTATCCCCATCCCAGCAGCACACACACTGTGGAGACAAGCTACGGAGTAACTAATGTATATAGTAATAGAAAGTAAATAACCCTGGGGAGTAACGAAGCAGGAGAGGCCTGGGTAGCAAACATTTACAGCATCATCTAGTGAAATGGTAAAGTGTGGAAGGTCCACAAACTGAGATGACAGTTTTTCCAGAAAAAGATGGGGCTGATTGTGCAAATGCAGTTGAATTTGAACAGGAGGACCAGAGAAGTGGCATTAGGCTGTGTAACATAGTATTAAGATCCATTTCAAGAGCAATTTAGAGGCGCTAAGGGGCCTATGCTTCAGAGAAGGGAGCTATGAAGACACAGAGTATATGGACAGGGCTGTAATAAATGTCTTCGGACCTTGAATAAGCTCCTCTGTGAGGCAAAAGAACAAGGCAATAACTGCCGTGGAACATGTGTTTCAGAACAGAATTTGTGGACGTAGAGGAAGCAAGAGCAATAGCAGCTACACAGTTACTCAGAAAGAGGTTTGTTATCCAAATTAAGAGCGTAGAAGTGCAGGAGGAGGCTGTGGAGAAAAGCCACATTGGCCATAAGACAGAAGTCACAGCCTGTTCATATGGACACAGTAGGGTTTACAGATTCTGGTCAGGAATATAACTTTCTTACCCATTCTTTGTCTTATAAACTGTGAGACAAAGCTATTAACTATGATGTGCACAGTTTGGAGAGGGCATATAATTTTATCACCTATAATTTTGAACGCACAGACAGGTTCCTCATTATGTTGAAATGACGTGAAAAGTATTCAAAGCTTCATTTCCCTCCAATCATAGATTAGAACCAGAAACGTAGGAAACAGCTGGAATAATTTGTCTACAAACATGGTCAACTGGTCTTTCTTCACACAAGATTAGAGACCATACGGCCTGCTTTGTGCATGAATGTAGAGAGGTGTTTCGCAGTTATCACAGGGAAACAAAAAGCTTCAAGAAAGCAAAGGAAGAAGGACAATTAAAAGCTCAAACCAAAAGGGTTCATTATGGAACAGTCGTAAATGTGTCACTACTCCTTCTTTGCAATGTGTCTGTACTGTGACCCCAATGTGATAGATGAAGAGCAGCATCTAATACTAGATAATAATGCATTGGCAGTGGGGGGTGAGAGTATGTGCATGCAGTCCATCCACGTGTGTGAAGGCTATGCCTGTGCATGTGAACTCAGGTGTGTACCTTGTCGTGAAACACATAGACTAACTGAGCTATTCAGAACATATGGCCACGAACACACTAAGCCTTAAAAAGATGAATCTCAGATTCTTGGAAGAATATCATACTTATTGTAAGTTAGGGATCAACTAAGATCACGCATTTCTTAGAAAGTAGAAAAGCCTTCTTTCCACCTCTAAATGCTATTTACAATATGAAATATTTCATGTCTGTGAATATCTAGTGTGTGGGCCTATCTGCATAAGTGCTGCCATTTTCAGGGTTAAGAATCCCTTCTGAATTTTCTTCTGCATTCTATGTGTGATTAGGAAACACTGATGGAAGTTATCATATTATCATTTATGAAAAGCTGTTGCTTGTAGATGACTTTAGTCCTTGCTGTTTAGAGAAACCTGTGGCCTGGTATTATTTCTTTGTTTCAATCTTGCATTTGTTCTTCACTGTCTTTCACATGGTGCCCAAATATCCTTTGAGTTATCCTGAATCAAAATAGTCTTATTCTGAATCGAGACTTATAAAACAAATAAAAGCAAGAAAATCACATTTCTCAGACATTTTACCACTCTGCTTAGGTCATCAGAAAGTGATAATGGTTTAGCCAGCATCCCTTCTCTTTTGCAATGTGATGATGCTTTCTAGAGGACAGCCCTCACTCCCTATTTTACATGCTTCTGTTTTCCATACAAAGCTCTTTATATTGAATCTACCTATGGATTTCATATTTGCATTCTTGAAAAATAAAATACAGTAATTGTTGGTATTATTATCTTTTTAAATATTTATTTATTATGTATAAAATATTCTGTCTGCATTCATGCCTGCAGGCCAGAAGAGGGCACCAGACCCCATTCCAGATGGTTGTGAGCCACCATGTGGTTGCTGGGAATTGAACTCAGGACCTTTGGAAGAGCAGGCAACGCTCTTAACCTCTGAGCCATCTATACAGCCCCCTGTTGGTATTATTTTTGATCATTATTTTATTTGTACAAATATTCATTCCCACTTTGCAATTATATATTTTTTGAATGCCAATCATTTTCCTCCCAAACTATTCAAAAAGTATGCCATATCAATTTCCTTTCTCTCTACTCTTTGCATCCTGGGGTCAAAGCAAATACATCTATATCACTGGCCCATATTTAGTGCTCCAGGCTCTAGAGTGGCTCCTTTAAGAGCTGTGGTTTCATTTAGAACCTGAGTGATTGTCACAGTGTGGTATGCAATATTTTTAGGCTCAAGACAGACATCTGTTACTGTAGCTATTTCTCAAAAAATCTTTATGGTTAGATATAATTTGAAACCTCCAGGGCAATAAATTTTGCTCTCAAAATCTAGAAGAATGTATTAAAAGAACGGAATGCTAGTGAAGCCATGCATCCTTCAGGAGAATCTTCAATTCCCATTTCACTAAAACAGCATAATCCCTAATAACAATATAAACATTTGTCCTTACTCCCACAGAGAAGTGTAGATCTCATTCCTCATCAAGAAAACTTCTCTTTTCAACAGATGGAAACAATACTACAAAAAATTACAACCAACCAAAAAGTAAAGTTGGGGAACCCATTCCCAAGGAATTTATTTACAAAATACTGCTATGCATATGACTTGGGGAATATTGTGGAATAGGGTTTGGAAAGATTGTAAGGCCAGAAGATCAGGAAGTTTGCTATGAGATTGTGTCACTTATAATATCAAAAGCTACACCCATAAAGTCCCACAAATATGAGTGTCTAAACATGAGCTGGACAAAGATGATAGCAATAACATCAAAAATGAATAAGGAAAAGCACACAAGGCCTCATTTCTACACAAAGAACTACAGGCTACCGAAGACTGCTGAGAGCTGGAGGAAAAAGTGTCCCTGGGCACATCAGTTGGTTGTCTAATACCAAATGGTCATCCCCAAAACATACATATAATACAAGTAACATTATACCGATAACAGACTTACAGACTGAGCAGGTTGTATTTATGCATTTAGGAATATATATATGTTTATTATGCATTTATAACAATGCAAAAAGAAGCCATGATTTTGAAAGAACGAAAGGTATGTGGGAGAGATTGGTGAGAGAAAAAGGGAAGAGGAAAATGGAATTACATTAGAATTCAAAAATAATATTTAAAAGTAGTCAGCTGTGCTTCTTAGATGGCATTCCTCTGATGCTGAATATATTCTGAGAGAGTAGGGAAGGTTCCTCAGCCATGGTTCTACAAATGGCAGCCATATACCCCAGAAGAAAGCAAGTTCTCACAGTGAAGGCACTCTTGGCTCTCACGGGCCTCCACTTCTAAGGCAGCGAAGCCAAGGAAGAGAGTTTGAGACAGGATTTAGTCAGCCATTGCTTCCTCTATTTTGAGCAGGGAACTCCCCGGCTTTATCAAATCTAGAATCCTCTACTACAGCCAGTCATGGAATATAATTTGGCTTCAGAAAAATCTCCCTCGGTGAGGATCCTGCTTCCATTAAACAGATCCCCTGCATCATATTCTGCCCTCCTGGGGCCTGCTGCTGTACCTTTGAATGTGGCTTTCCTTTAAGTGTCTGTTCCAGGTTCATTTGTTTTGAGATGACTTCCCAGGAGCAAGCAGAGATGTCTCCTCAATACAACAAAGCATCCTACACAATAGTTGAGATCAAGGCTACTCTACCACCACCAGAGCTCCGTGCTTATCAGACACGTCCTACATGAACCCAATGTCTACAGACTGTGGTTCTCATCCAAAGGTTGACACCTCATGGCGGGGTGACACAGAGACTTCTCACACACTCTCAGCACTGCCAGAGCTGTACTGTGGCTCCTTGGGACTCAGTTGGACCAACTATATAAGAGTCAAAGTCATCTGGATAATTAGTGAACCACAAATTCCCATTTTTGAAAACTTCCCATTTTCTTAATCTCCAGAACAACTTTTTCCTTCATTTTCTGTTTTATCCACTTTACCCTTTCTTTAAGCCATATGTGACTGGATGAGTATGTGCCTTGTTTCTCCTCTGTGAGTTATGAGCAGAAAAGTTATGTGTGGTTATGTCTGCTTGGTTGGGTTTGCAGCGATTGCTCTTGTCAGCTGAAGGATGGGCCTGGATCAGGGCACTAGTCTTACACCTTAGTGTTTAGGGATGTTTTCGATATAAGAGTGAAATGATAAGCATTACCACCTCACCTGTGTCTCCAATGTTATATGCATGTGTGAAAATTCTATCATCACGGTGTGCTAATTGATTAATAAAAGCTATTAAATAATTTACAAGTAGGAATTCTTTTCAAATCCTCATATCATTTCACTTACATTGATAAACCATAGGTCAATTGCCACAGTAGTTCCTGGAATGTTCTCTGAGGTGGGAATCACCCGTCATTTGATTCCTGGAATGTGACCTACCAGACAGACTACCTAGATGGAATTCTGCAGTGAAAAACTGAGTACCATGACTCAGGACTGGCTGGAAAGAAGAAAGGAGAGCGATGAGATAAGAAAAGGTGGCTGGAGTGAGCAACTGCGTATGATCACAAAGCCATGCGTCCTAATACAAAATTGTCAACAATTTTTAAAAATAATAGAGACCTATTAAACTTCAAAAATTGTAAAGCAAACCCCTCATGATTGGGATGATAGATTCTCCAGGTATTTACCCCAGCGTCCTGAAAAGCCCCCACACCTATTTCAGATTCGAAGAGCCGGCAACACTCATGATTCCACCCTCAGTAACTCCTGGGATGGATGATAACAGATGAGACACTTGGCAGTAATGGGCACAGCTGTGGCAGGGCCAGCACAAAAGAGGAGAGAAATCATTACATTCCAAGTAAGCACTTCTAATTATCTGTTTCTTTTTAATATGAGAAATGGTACTGCATCCAGCCTTCTAAACACTGAACACAAAGCAGATTTATTTTCATTTATGACCTCAAGATGCTATCTATCCCATGCAAAGGCCCCCGATTTCCTAGTATTATCATCAGTGTATTTTTGTCATTACAATGTGCCTAGTTTCTAGAACACATGGTTACAATGTACCTTATTAGAGCTGTTTCTTCTAAAGCTGTGACTCTGTGGATAGACCAGAAATAGAAGTTTGAAGGAAGTAGTTATTTTCCCCGACAATTTTCATTCTTCTCCTTTGATTTCACACCATTATTCCAACCATTGAGCAAAATAGGGTAGTGGAAAAAAATCAGAAAATTGTGGATTTTAAAGCAAATTCTGCCATAAGATACTGAAGGGTGTTTATTCAACCTTTCAGAGATACACTTTGAAGAATATCAAGCTAGATTCCTTAGAACTTTAATTTGGAGATTTTAGTGATTTAAGCCACCACTAGTGGGACAGATGGAAAGTTCTTGCTCACACATAGGAGTCAATATTCTTTTTGATAATGATAACTTCTGTCATTTCTGTTTCTGTTAAAAAAAATGTTTTAGGAAGTCAAAGTGCCTCTTTCTTCCTTGCACTTACTTGCCCCCTGGACTGAACCTATGATATTGTGCAGTCGACGGCAATAGGCCTGAGCCAGACTTCAGTGAGGGCAAGCGTAGGTCCAGACGAAGAAAGAACAGAAGCTACAACAATTTTCCTTCCTTTTGATCTTTGGAATCCTGCTTCTAAGCTAAGAGAAAGAAGCACACAGACAATCAAGTTTGGTGTCCTAATTGAAAGAAATCTCTTCAGGGTCAAATAAACCCTTCTATATGTGTTGGCTCTGCTACTCGCTGCAGAAGGTCCTCCCTTGTCACAGATCTCTCCAAGTCTATTTTCTCAGCTGTAACTTGGGACCATGGAAATAAATGAACAATGTGCATACAGGCCTTCTGTTTATCTATTGAAATGATCATGTAATATCCATCTTAAGCTTATTTATATGATTATTTACATTTACAGACTGGTATATGTTAAAACATCTTTGTACAGACAGGATGAAACAAAATTAGCCATAGTATATGCTCTTATAATTTTTCTTTTTTATATAGTTTGTAGGAATTTTAAGGACATATTTTCCATTTTCAGTCATCATGAAAAGTGGTCTGGTTTTAAAGGACAGTCATTAACTTTAGAAGAATTGATTCAATACCCAATTTGTATTAAATGTCATGACCATGAGAATGCATGAATAGGAGAAGTGATTTCCAGAGGTTTGAGGAAAAACTAAAATGTTATAATTGTGGCAAACAAAATCACCTTAAAGGCGATTGTAGATAGAACATTCCTAAAAACAATGTTTTTTCTATGAATAATCCACCCAGAATGCCATTCCCTCCTGGATTATGTGGAAGGTGTGGCAATGGCAAGCACTGGACTAATGAATGTAGTGAATAAGGAATACTCCAGCCTATGTCTCTAAGAAAATTAAACAGTTTTCTGTTTATTATAATATAAAGTGTATTGCAGGTATACCACATAATTTGACAGGTCAGGCAATTAAAGGATATTTTAAACAAACAGAAAGGGATAAAAGGGATAAAAAATGATCTTCAGGAATAGACTGCATAATGCTTTATTAACCTCAAACTCTAATGGATGTGATAAACAGAAAAGAATGATAACCCCAGGAATAGGTTGCATAATGCTTTATTAACTTTGGATTTTCTAAATGCTAATGAGAAATGAATAACAGTTCCTAGCAGAAAAAGTATCAACAACTAGATAGTAAAAAAGAACTATGAATTAAATCAGTCAAGATACCTTAAAGATGTCCTGACTTGAGAAAAGAAATCAGGGCATGTGTTACATTGGGGAAGAGGTTTTGCTTTTGCTCCTACAGGAGAAGAAAAACTATGGACACCATCAAAATTGACAAAGATTCTAGTTGAACAAGAAATACCTCCTAATTAGAAGACATTGATAGTTCAACCACAGCATGGCCATTTAATATAAACTGCACTATAAAACTAACAAAAGTTTTTCATTTGATCAGATATAACTTGCCAAAAGAGAATCTCTCCAAAATTATAGTTGGAAAATAGTTTTCTTCCTGTTTTTTTTCAGGAGAATAAAGGTATCCAGCTAAGGAATCTGCAGAACACTGGACAAATGAGACATCTGAAGAAAAAGGACAAAAAAAAAAAAAAAAAAAAAAAAAAAAAAAAAAAAAAAAAACAGGAGAAGTAACACAAGAAAAAGAGTAATTGGCCGGTAGATGTATCACATTTACAACAGGATAAAATTTTATAAATCTTCCCAAATTCTTGCTTCTGCTATTCTCTACAGACATATAATACAAATATTCTTTTTAATTAAAAGACTAATTAAAAATAAGTGCTAGGTTTGGATTTGGAGTGAAGTTCCAACTTGTTCTCTAAACTCATTATTAAAGTGAAATCCAAAATCTATGTTTGAAGTCAGAAGTGTCACCTGATATGAACAGAAGAAAAACAAAAGTTTAATGATTATTTTATTGCCATTGAGCTCATAATCCTTTGGTGTTTATGTTGACTCTTTAACATCTTTTCTTAAGGTATAAATTTTATAAGATTTATATATACATACATGTGTGTAAATATATATATATACATATACATTTGTCATGATATTGATAGTCATATGTAGTACAAACTAATTTTAGAAAAAGATTTCATCTATCTTCCCATACATGATTTTGGGTTTGAGTCTTTATTAATTTTCTGCAGTGAACCATGAGCGTACCTAACAAAGACTTTTGAAGTTTTCAAAAGGAAGATGGGGCCCTACAAGACTGACTCATCCAGGACTGTGATAAGACTACTAAGATGAAAAATCCCACCTAAAGATCAGCTTTTGGACTACAAACTGCTCAATAATTTCAAGGTGGCTAGCTGAGATGATACAGCCTAACAAACTATTCAACTCTAACCAGAACTTGAAATAAGATATATAATTTCCCATTATGCAGAGACTGGACAACAAATGATACAGCTATCTCTCCTGGGACATGGCAATTAACCCAAATTTTTCTTTTCAGGATCCCATAAATATAATGATACCCCCAGGCAGCAGGAAGTAAATTTAAGAACATGACACACATTCCCAAGAAGTAGAGTGGGTGGTTTTTGGCCATTCAATGGATTATGGATATTTTTCATTGTTTAGAAGATTGGTTACAAGTTGCTATTGGTAAAGGTCAGGAAAAATCTAAACAAAGGAAACTAGATTAAAGAATTTTGTTTTGAAAAGAAAAATAGGGAGGTATAAATATGATAGGATAAAAGGGTAAATTATTGAATCTACTTTGAAAAGTACATATTCTGGGAGAATATAGATATGATAAGATAAAATAAGGTAGATAACTGAATGTACTTTTAAAAGCAACTACTAGTTTTAAGTGTTTTACATTAAATTGGACTTTTGTATATTATATGCAAATTTTGAGATTAATTTTCTTAGAACATACTATACATATATTTCTAATGTTGTTCGAGGTATTATACCTCTACAATTCATTTAACAATGTAACAGAAACTTCTAGTCTTTGAAATTATTATTACTAACTGATTAGGATAATAAGGAAATGTAAATTAGTATTTAATTACCTAGTATAATTGAACTTGTAGTCATATTAGGTTTGCTTTCAAGGTCGACAAATATATTTTAGATAGACAGTTCATCTTCAAACACTTCAGAGAACTACAGAATATGGCATTTACGGTGTTTTAATAAATAAAGCTTGCCTGAAAATCACTGTAAAGCAGTTACACTAGTCAGCCATACAGATCAGGCAATGGTTAGTCAACACCTTTAATCCCTCACTCTCATGGAAGCAAGGTGCCCATATTCAGCCTGAGGTAGAGGTAAGAGTCAGTGCTGGCTGCTTTTCTTTTCTTTCTTTTTTTTTCTTTTCTTTTTCTGTCTTTCTTTTTTGTTTGTTTGTTTGTTTGTGTGTTTTTGAGACAGGGTTTCTTGTAGCTTTTGGAGCCTGTCCTGGAACTAGCTCTTATAGACCAGGTTGGCTTTGAATTCACGGAGATCCACCTGCCTCTGCCTCCTGAGTGCTGGGGTTAAAGGCATGTGACACCACCGCTGAGATTGCTTTGCTTTTCTGATCTTCAGGTTGAAGCTTAATAGCTCTCTCTGGGATTTTATTATTCGTGCTAAACTGTGTGGTTATTTTTACCTATTGTTCTTTTAGTCTCTATTGCATTAATTTCTGTCTTGATGCTAATTATTTGTTTCTTTTCACCTACCTCTTTAACTTGTTCTTATTTTCTAATATGTTGATATAAGCAGTATACTGAATAGTGTTATTGTCAACTTGACACAAGCTAAAAAGTAACCTGAGATGTAAGAAGCTCAATTAAAAAATGTTCCAATAACATAAGGCTGTAGGCAAGCCTGTAAAGCATTTTCTTAATCAGTGATTGTTGGGGGTGGTGCTAGTCCATTGTGGGTGGTGCCATCCCTGAGTTGGTGGTTCTGAGTTCTCTAAGAAAACACCCTAAGTAAGACAGGGAGTAAGTCACTTCCTTGACGTATTCTTACTTTTTAATATAAGTCCTCAGCACGGTGAACTTACCTTTTAACTCTTTGCTGTAGGGTAGAGGTTTGGGGAAGTTGTTTAATCATTTCTCTTGATTATAAGATTTTTTTTTTTCAAAATTTCCTGTCTGGTTTCTTCAGTGACACACTGTTCAATGGAGATCTTGTTGTTGGGCCCAGCATGGTGGCAAATACCTTAAATTCCAGCATACAGTAGGCAGAGGCATGAGGGTTATTGTTAGTTTAAAGCCAGCTTAGTGTAGATAATAAGTTCCAGATTAACCAGTGCTTCAAAAAACAAAGACTCTATTTGTTGAATGCAGTGCCTGAGTTTCCATAGTTTATCTTGTTCTTGGTATCTAATTTTATTCTGCTACGATATGATAAATGTAAGTAATTACCTTTGTTTTTATCCATTTGTTAAGATACGTTATGTTGACAGTGAGTAACCTTTGCTAGTTTTGATTATATATTTTATATTTTATACATGATTTTCTACATTGTGTTCAGTATAAAAGACTTATTCCATTACTATATAGTAGCATATTTCTCTAAATGGTAATGCTTATGGAAATATGGAAAAATACATAAGCCTTACAGAAAGTATATTTTACTCATGAGTCAAAATATTATTCTTACTATCTAGCTAATGGTGCTTAAAGCGTGGACTTGTAAGATTACCCTATATGCCTATTTTAATATATTTGAAATATGCAATGTAAAGTCTCCATTGTTCTGATACCACTACTATGATAACAACAAAATTTGGACTGTGCAGAAATTATAGTGCAAGGAGTTTGAAATGTGAGCAATAGAACAGTGAAGGACTGGGGGCATCCATATACTTAGGGCTCAGTCTACCAGCCGATCTGGTCTGTTCTTGATAATATGCTTTAGCTAAGTAATGTTGGCTGTGATAAGGGTCAAAAATAACTTGAGACAATATGTGGAGGATAAAAGATCAATGGGCAAAGACAATGAGTCAATTTTTCATTGTCTCAAGACATTGTCTCAAGAAAGAACCTGCAGTCTGGATGACAAGAGAGGAAGTGGGAAATAAACAAAAGTGATAAAGAATATGTTACTAGAATTTGTTACTTGGGTTGTCTTTAGATGCAGGAATAAATATTCTCTCCTGGGCAGACATATCAGAAAAATATTCCAATGCTTGCTCGCCAGAGTCTACCTGATTTGAACCAGTAGTTTGAACTTTTATAGCAGGAGGGAAAAAAAAGTTGTAGTAAATCAACAAAATCAGATGAAACAGATTTTATCCCTTGAGAAATACAAATAGAATGTGAGAGAACCCCAGTATTCTAGAAGTATTCTAGACAAAGATAGGATGGATGGTTGAGGCTGACAATGTCTAGGATCCATGTACTGCTCTACAATGGGGGACATAATAACGAAGCAATGTGAGAAGCTCAAGGCCATCCCCTCTACATCCAGGTCTAGGAAGGTGTGCATCAAAACAGACTAGGATCCCAACAAGCCAGTGCATGCAGTAGAATCAAATCCCAGTGCCATTATCATTGGCTTCTCAGTCAGCCCCAATTGTCAGCCACATTCAGAGAGTTACGTTTGATCACCTGCTCATTCAGTCCCAGTCCAGCTGGCCTTGGTGAGCTACCATTAGATAAGTCACACTGTCTCAGTAGGTGTACAAACTCTTCAGGGCCCTGACTTCCTTGCTCATCTTCTTTCTCCTTCTGCTCTTCATCTGGACCTTGGGAGCACAGTCCAGTGCTCCAATGTTGGTTTCTTCCCACAGGGCAGGTACCCTGCCTTCTCGTAGGACTTGAAGGGGGAAGGAGAGGGGAGGAGTCGGGGGAAAATGGGAGGAGGGGAGGAAGTGGAAATTTTGAATGGTATTATTTATAAAGCAATTTTTAAAAAGTAAAACAAAAAAAACACAAAGCAATGTGAGCTCACAGTAAATACTAGGCACATGGAGAGGCCTGTAGAATGGACAGAGTAAGAAGGTTGAGAGTAGAAACGGGAGGGGGCGTTGTCATTCAAAAGTCGCAGGCCTTCAGGAAGGCAGAAAACTGATTCCTGTACAGCAAACCATAGGTAAGTATGGAAAGAATTTCGAGACTTGGAAATGTCTTCCTTTGTAAAAAAAGATAAAAGAACAGTGGAGCCTGGAATAAACTATGCCACAGATTGAAGCAAAGTTTGGTCAGCTTTTGTTCTTTGGGTTTGTTTTGTGTTTTCTGAGTGTTGGAAACTTGATTTAATAAAATCTCCATCAGCAACTCAATACTGAATACCTCCAGGCTCTTCACCAGTCCAACTCTTCATCCCGACTTTATGCTAGAATTAGATATTCTGTAAGAAAAAAATAAAAAGGCCCCTAAAGGAGGAGAAACAGAGAATCCTTTCCCTTTTCATTCTTTCCTAGGTCTTCCCTTCTAATTTGCTGGTTTCTGTTTTTAAATCATAACCTCCTAACTTAATGTAGTACAAGGCACTCTTTTTTGGTCATGATGTGAGGATACCATAGAAACCCGTCATTATCTCTACCCACCTTCGCTTTTGCCTTTCTCATATGATATCAGATTCATTCCTTGAGGATACGCTGCACCCTTGCAGCCTCCAGGAAAGGTGCTATCAAAGCCAGGCAGTCCCATGTAAAGCACAATAGGGGTCCATCTCCTTAGCCTGGCATCCAGATAGACTACTATATTCACTAGAGGAAAAGTAGAACCAAGTCCATTAGAAGAGAAGAGAATGAGAGGTCTCAGGAGGGCCGCGAAAGAAACCAAGAGCCTAAATACATTTGAAAACTAAAGTGCAGTGTAAATCAATACTTTTGAGCTTACAGCTCAAGGTTATTCATTCAGCCGAGACCTCTTACACATTTCAAGTTTCTTTGCTTTAAGTTCAAAGAGTTCATGCATTTGAAATTTGGAAGAAGGAAAAAAGGTCAAATTTTACATTTTCACAGAAGGTGGCATACCTTTGGAGTAATGGTTATTTAGGAGTGCCTGTTTTGTACCATTTATTCTGAACTTTATTTGTATTCTGCTGTGTCCCAGAATTGGTGGGAAAATTGGAATGTTTCACTGTGACCCAGAGCTCATAATGGTTATGCATATTTGTCTCTTTGGGATGCCCGAACCCCATCTTTCTTGTAATAAGTCAATTTTACATCATATGCTTTATTTGATTTATCATGACTTGCTCTTTCAAGTGAAGGGTGCCTGGAGAACATGGGCAGAATAAATATTCTTCTTTGGATAGGGACAAAGATTTCCCAGGCCAGAAATCATCCTCCCCAGGAGCCTTACTGATAACTGGAAAGGCTCTTTTTGGGATAATCACATACTAGCATATTTCAGCCGCTAACACCTCAGCACAGATGAGGTTTTCAGAATAGCAATAACTGGAAAAAGAGCTGCTCCGTAGTGAGACCACGAGAGCTTTGTCTTAAAGACAGAGGGCCAGGGATTAACTGTGGTCTGGGCTGACGTTGAGAGAGGATGAGCTCTGCAGAAAATGAGCTCAGTAGCTTTCTATAAAGAAAGAGAGACTGATGGCTGGGTCTGTGCTCCTGAACTTAGGTTGGCAGTGAACCTGTGAATTAGCTGGACCTACCTCAGTTTCTTTATCTGTAAAACAAGAGTGGACATTGCATCTGCCTTCCAGAATTTTTGAGTGATAACTTAGTTGCAGATAAGTAAAAGCAGCAATTGGTAACTAATGCCTGAATATTGCCATCATTCTGCTTATTATCATCCAGATATCTATCCAAGGCAGAAAGACCCTGTACAGCAAGGTTTTTAATGTGGGTATGAAACCTGGAAGGACTCAGTAACCAAAAATGAAATGACAGTGGTCCAAGACAAATAAGAATTTAAGCAGTGGGGAAGCTACCCTGTCAAAAACTAGATTTACTTTTACTTAAAATGTTTCTAGACTGGTGGTTGGAAAACCTGAGGGGTCAGTTCTGTGTGACAAGAGTTTAATGAACAACAGTGGACTTATTTTGCCAATCTATTAAATCTTATCCTGTATCCTAGAATTGTTATAAGGATTTAACAATTTAATGAATAGGAAGTTCTTTGAAATTTCTAACACAATGAAGACCATTACAATAATATATTTATTAGTAGTTTAGCTTTTTAAAAAATCTGGTAATCCTTAAAAACTCTTTCCCATACAAATAAATTTATCTTTTGGAATATTGCTATAAAATAATGTCATAATTCTTTAACACATAGCAGACAAATCCTCGGTTAAATGTTGTGTCGAAGGCCATGGTGGTAATGAGCTTGCACTCATTGCAATGTTCATGGTCGGTCCCCAAACCCTAGACATTGTAGCTTACCCAACTTACTTACAAGGGATTAATTCACTGTTTTGTTCCAAGCAAAGTATTGGCTGAGCTGAAATACCGTAGAGTGATGCAACAACCACGACAATGGAGATTCAACGCTGAACATGAGTGATATCAATACAGTTGCCCTGTAGGTTCCCTTTTGTACTTGGGAAGAATAACAAACCACTACCCTGTCAGATGATAGAAGGTGAAGAGGGTGAAATAGTGCAAGCTCTTCATTATACATTTCAGAATTCAACCACACACAGAGAAAAAATACACAGGGAAAATTTAGTGTCTGTATTAAATATGCATCAAGCTTTCCTTTTCTTGTCACTGTCCCCTCAGCAACAACATGACAAGTATTTGCAGAGTATAAACCTTTGAAACATGATTTAAGATGCACAGGAGATTATATATATTTTATATAAATGCCATCATTATTATTTAAGGGACTTGTGCATTTACAGACTTGGGTATCACCAGCAAGATTGAACCCTGTTATTCTAGGTGATCTCAGTTCACCTAGTAGCTAACCTTTAGATGAGACTTCATTATCCAAAAATTCTCACCATTTATCTGTAAAAACAGAGATTCAAGCCCTGATTGAGGTCTTAATGTGTCTTTTATAGAATTATTTGGAGATGATGATGGGAATTGCACTTTGTTAGTGAATTAAGTTTTTTTTTCTGGCATTCTAATGTATGTAGCTGTCAAGTGAGACTAGCCTGTAATTTATCAAAGACCCAGATAATATTTCCAATATAATAGATTTACCTTCTCAATAAGAAAGGTCAGTGTCCTTGGATTCTAAGAACATCTGAAAGTATCCATCTAATTAGACCTTTAAAAATCTAGGAGAATAATACATTTTATCTACCTGTCATCTGAGTTTCGGTTATTGAACTTTCTCACAAATAAAGAAACAATTATATAGTTACTCAGAAAACAAAAATGCAAAATGCCGAATCCATTATTTGGAAGCAGCAGAAAAAAAAAAAAAACAAGGAACTCAGCAGTTTTTTCAGTGTGTTCTCTGCTGTCTACACTGGCAAGAAAGTATTCACCTACAGCTTTGACCCAAAAACCTGGCACAAGTTAGCTAACAACATTTGATGGATTAAAAAGTCAGGAATTTACCTTAAGTTCTTGTTTGCTATATAGTGTGATAGACTCATGTACAAACAAGACTTTTTGTCTGCTTATTTGTTTGTTTTAATGTATGTAACATATACATAATGGTATGTTATTTGCTTTTCTTGATAAATAAATCTTGCCTGAAGACCAGAGGCAAAGCTAAAGCCACTAGAGGTCAGGCAACAGTGACATACATTTTTAATCCCAGGATTTGGGAGACAGACAGAGTCAGATGGATCTCTGTGAGTTCCCTGGGCTACACAAGATCAATGCAGAAACAAATCCAGGCTGTGGTGGCTCTGACTCTGTCTCTGTCTTGAAAACCCTGGGATTAAAGGTGTATGTCATAATTGCCTGACCTCTAGTGGCTTTCGGTCTGCCTGTGGTCTTCAGACAAGATTTATTTATCAAAATACGAATAATATACTGTTGTAAGGAGGCATTTGTTCATTTCCAGGCTGCCCAGACTCCCGAAATAAACACACAAAAACTATATTAATTAAGTCACTGCTAGACCAAGTACTTAAGCATATTACTAACTACCTCTTACATCTAGAATTAACCCATCTCCCTTATTTTATATTTTACAACAAGGCTCATGGCCTATTGGCAAGGTTTCAGCGTGTCTGCCTCTGGTGGCAGCTCCATGAAGTCTCTCTTTTCTCCCAGCATTTAGTTTAGTTTTCCCTAGTTTTAAGTTCTGCCTTGCTATAGGTCCAAAGCAGTTTCTTTATTAATCAATGGTAACCACAGCATTCAGACAGAAATCCCGCATACATTTATATCTAATATATTCATTAACATACAAATGATATAGAAATTAAAAATTATTAAATAAAATAATCTATTTTTAAATGATTGTTGACAGTAGCTAAAGTGATTTTGCCCTTATTAATGTTAATATTCTTTTTATAGTTTCTTATATATTTGAATTTATTCATTTCTCATATATTACATCACAACTGAAGTTTCCCCTCTTTCCGCTCCTTCCAGTCCTTGCCTACCCAATCCTCCTCAGGAAAGGGAAAACCTTTAAGGAATATCAACAAAACTTGTCATATCAAGTTGCAATAAAGCTAGGCACTTCCCCTCATACTAAGGCTGAAGGAGGAAACCAAGCAAGAGGAAAAGGGTCCCATAAGCAGGTAGCAGAGTCAGAGATAGCTCCTGTTTCCCCTGTTGGAAGTACCACAAGAAGACCAAGCTACGAAACTGTAACATATATATGCAGAGGACCTAAGTTAGACCCATGCAAACTCCCTGATTGTCAGTTCAGTTTCAGTGAGGCTCTATGAGCCCAGGTTAGTTGATTCTGTGCGGGGTGGGGGTTGTGGTATCCTGGCTCCCTGTGGCTCCTAGAATCTTTCCCTCTCCTCTTCTACAGAACTCCCAGAGCTTTACCAATGTTTGGCTGTGGATCTCTGCATCTGTTTCTATCAGTTGCTGGATGAAGCCTCTCTGATGACAGTTATGCTAAGCTCCTGTCTACAAGTATATATCATTAGGAAGCATTTCATTGACCTTTTTTTTCTTTTATTTGCCAGTCATGTTTAGTTATATCCTAGGTTTCTGGGATATCCAGACTCTGGTTGCTGGCTCTCCAGATAGTGTCAGAGTTAAACTCCCCCTCATGGAATGGGTATCAGACTGAACCAGTCATTGTTTGGCCACTCCCATAATTTTTCTGCCATCTTTACCCTAGAACATCTTTTGAGCAGGAAAAATTAAAGTTGAGGATTTTGGACTTGGATGGTGTTCCAATCCCTCAACTGGAAGTCTTACCTGATTACATGAAATAGCTGCATCAGGCTCCTTATCACCATTTAATAGAATTCTTAGCTAGGTTCATCCTAATAGATTCCAGGGAATTTCTATTTACTCAGTTTCTATGTTGCCCCAAAATGCCCCAGTTCTAATTCTGCCTGTTCTGACCCTGCCTGTTCCTGTCCCCACCTCCCCAATCCATCCACAAAATCTATTCTATTTTTCCTTCCCCCTCCCCCCTGAGCCTTCCTTGTTACTTAGCCTTTCTCACTCTGTGACTTATGGGCAATGTACAACTGTCTAAGAATTGATTTTATGAACAAGAAAGAGACTTAAAACAAGGTGAAGTTTGGAGAGATGGCTCAGCAATTAAGAGCACTGTCTGCTATTCTAGAGGACACAAGTTTGATTCCCAGCATCCACATGGCAGCTCACAAGTGTCTATAACTCTAATCTCAGAATATCCAATCCCTTCTTTTGGACTCTTCAGTACTACAAAAACATGGTACACATATATACATGGATGAAAAATATCCATACACATAAAAATAAGTAAAAGTAAAGTTTACTTATTAAAACCAAATGAGAACCTTAATGGAGTTCCTGGGAGGAATAACAAAGTTAGAAATTAAGCCAGACAAATTACTGTGTATGGTGCAGAAGACATACTAGTGAAATAATTGTGATGCAAAATAAATTGCCCCTAAGTCATATAACAGAAATTTATGACTAGTCAAAAGTAAGACTACTTACAGACAGATTGAAAATGTACCTTCAAAAGTGGAGCAACATTTGTTTAAAGTTTAAAGGAGATACTGAATGTCAAAAAAAAAGTGTTGATCTCGGGCTATTTGGGGTAAAGAAGGTCTTGAATAGCAAAGTATATGATACACTTAAGATACTCCTGATATGACTTGACTTGATTCCATGGTTAGAGATGTTAGCTGAAATTGTAATAGCACGAAGAAAGTCTTTTCTAACAGAATGTCTGATTAATTCTCAAAATGCCCCATGTTCCTACCTCCATCTTAAAAATGAGAAATAGAGGCCATAATGTGTAGGAAGACATTTTTGTCCTGTCAACCTCCTCCCCAATAACTATGAAGAGGCTTAATGTTAATAATAAAGCTCAGTTGATAGCTCAGCTTATTACTAACCAGCTCTACATCTTAACTCATTTATATTAATCTATATTCAGCCATGTGGCATTACCTCTCTTTTACCTCATGTCTCCTGCTTCCCCTCCATGTCTCACTGGCAACTCCTCTGACTCTGGCCTCTTTCTTCACAGTTTTCTCTCTGCCTAGAAAATCCTGACTATATATCAGCTGATAAGCTTTTTATTAACAATGAGAACAACACATTTTCACAGTGTACGGAAGGATTATTTCACAGCAATAATGAAATTTCATTCAGAGCTATGACCATAATAAGTGTCCAATATATGATCTAAGCACCAGACGCATTTACCACCAAAATAGCAAATGACAACACTGAAATTCTAGGGAGCTCCAGTATAAAAGGGGTCATAGAGAGAAGTTGAGGTTCGGCACACTATGGCAGGGTAAGAGTCCACGAAGAGGAGGCCAGGGGGCCACAGTGAAGGTACAGTCTCAGTTTCACTGTAGATGCTGGGATATTAGAAATGCCAGAACTCTGAAGTGATCACCAAGGGCAGCAGCAGATTTGGCTTAGAGTTGACTCAAGCTTAAGAGACAAGCTCTGTGTCTTGCAGGTGGCAGACTTGGAGAAGTGTAGTATCTTGATTGAGTTCAAGTTGTCAGATGCTAGGCTTTAAGATTTGGAACTACACTGCTGTACCTCAGTTTTACTTAAGTGCATTTATTTTTATGCGTTGGTTCTTCCCTTTTAGAGTATGAAACTATTTAACTTGTTTTGGTTTTTACAGGAGCCCATGGTTAAGAGACTTCAGATATTCCTGAGAGGTTTTGAACTTTTAAAATATTTGAATTTTTAAAGGACTTGGAAGTTTTTAAAGCTACAGTGTGTTTTATGTTGTGATTTTAACACAAGGAAATAAATGAAAGAAAAGCAACATTTTAATAGTGATGTACTTATGTGTCAAATTTAAAGGGAGTTGATTGCATTGGTCAGTTTTTATCAACTTGATACAAACCAGAGTCACTTGAGAAAACAGAACCTCTATGAAGAATTACTTCCCTCAAAATGGCCTGTAGGCATGTCTTTGGGGCATTCTCTTGAATAATGATTGGTGTGGAAAGGCCTAGAGCCTTGTGGAATGTGTTAACCTTGGGCAAGTTTTTCTGGGTTTTACACAAAAAATAGTTCCTCAAGCTATGAAGAGCTGACCAAGAAGGAGTGTTCCTCTGTGGTTTGTGCTTCAGGGTCTGCCTATGGGTTCCTATCTCAAGTTCTTGCCTTGGCTTTCCTCAACAATATAGTGTAACAGGGGAAGTATAAACCAAATAACCTCTTCCCTTACCAAGTTATTTTTGACTGTGGTGTTTTTCACAGCCACAGAAACTAAATTACAGGAATAAACTACATCATCTTATCTAAGATATGCAAAACCTGGTCTAAGAGATACTTTTGAAAAGTTTATGCTTCTTGTGTACTCTAATTCTATAGCCCTTTAAGGATTGTATCTTTTTTCTTTAAACAAATCAGTGCTCACTACAAAATGATTGTTAGGGAACACTTTCCTTACCATTGGGTTTGTATCCATTAGGATATATCTCTATGTTCCAATTGAGTGTTTAAAACCGCAGAGATATCTCTGATCTGAGATTGGGCTTATATGGGTTTATTACCCTCCTCTCACAATATATAGACTAGTTGAAAAGATTATCTAGTTGTGCTACAAAACCACTAGCATCAAGATTCCTCCAACTGCATCCAGATGTCATTTAACCTGTTTTTCTACCTTTTATGTGTGCAGTAAATAGAAAGGTAAATTCAAAGACTTGACGCTGTCAAGTTATATGCTTAGAAAGCTTCCCAAGAGGTATTAAATGCCTCATTTACATCACATAAGGAGGTACATAAAGTGCCATAAGGTCACTAACTGATGCTGAGATTAATCTCAGTTAAGCTACTGACAGAGCTCCCCAATGAAGCTACCTTACATTCCTCATGACTAGCAAGTCATAGATGAAGTGATAACCTTGCATAATATTTAATTTTTGAGAAACTTCAAATAATGACAATAGTACTATTTGATAATGATGTTCCCAAGCTGATTATTATACTAGGGTTTTTAAATGGCTATTATCAAATTTAATCAGTTTTTTGGGATTTGTATAAAGTATATTTGTTCAAGAAATATGTGTCTTGCTACCTTGAAATGAAAGTGTATCTTAAAAGCAGCTTATTTTTGCTTAGTTTACATTTCCATGTATTTATTATATAGATTAATTGGGGTTGTTATATTTTATATACAAATATATCATCCCTTGATCCTATCCATTCATATTTATATCTTGTCACGCCCCCCCCATCTACACTTTCATCCCCACTCAGGACTCTTCTCAGTCCGTAGAAGTTTCCGTTGATTTCTTTCTGTCCTCCTTAGCTTTTCCATTCTCCATCTCTAAACATTCTATTATAAATTTTCCGTATTCATTTCACACATGAGGGAAAACTTGTTAATTTTCTTTGTTTAACTTGTTACAATGAAGTTAATGTTCTTCCACTCCCTCCATAGAGATAAAGGTTAATATTCACTTTCGCCTTTAAGTTACCAACTTTTCTCTATCTCTGCCAACTGGGATGGAGCCAGAGAATATAGGAGAATGTGAATCAAACAATGCTACACTATCTCAGATTTGGGTCTAATGAAGGTTTTTTTTTTTTGTTTTGTTTTTTTGTTTTTTTTTTTTTTTTTAGGGGGTACTCACAGATCATAGTTCTCTGCAGGAATGGGGAAGAAGAAGAACAGAATCCAGCAGCAGCAGCAGCAGCAGCAGCAGCACAGGAGAGAGAGAGAGAGAGAGAGAGAGAGAGAGAGAGAGAGAGAGAGAGAGAGAGAGAGAGAGAAAACAGGAACATGTACATTTTTGGTGCCCAAGGCCACGCCCAACCTGGTCTAGCATCTCAACGGCCATTGATTAAAGGAGGTTCCCCAGCACCTCAACCTTTTGTCTAAATAAGAGAATTCCAGACCCAGAACAAAATTATATGCAATAAAAACAGATATCAAGTATAAAAATTAGAATTACAATCAACATGAACATAAAAAAGCTGAACGTTTCAATAATTATTCTGTTATAAGGAGTCTAAGTCTTACATTAGCAATGGCTTGGCTAAGTCATGAGAGGAAAGTAACTATAACTATCTAGTCTCTAACTACATTGAAGACCTGAGAAGGGAGATAATATTACTTGAGTAGGCAGGAAGTGCAATCAAGCAGCTTGTAAAAAATGTATAATAAATGACAGAGACAACTGGATGCCTGGAAAATCACCGAAAGTCTCATTTGCAACAGTGGAAGAAACAACTTTGGCTAAGGCCTAGAGTAACTTTCAGAACCATCTAACCCTGTCTTGGAAAGGACTGACAATCTTTTTAGTTGTATCCTGCTTGTAAGGAACACTGTGTATTTTGTCAGTGGTCGAGGCATGGGCAGTTCCTTGCCCAAAGGCCAGTTTTGTCAAGAATAAAGCAAGTTCCAAGTGTAGTGTCTTTGGTAGTCATCATTCTCTCAGGAATACATTGGTGATGCCAAGAGCAATCATGTCTCATGTCAACAGAACCCTAAGTTATTTAAATGCCATATTCTACAGTTCTTTGAAAATTACCTATCTTTGAAGAATGCAAGCCCTATGTTTCTAAATAACCTGATTAGTCTAATTATAAGTATCACAAACATGGATGACAATGGGCCTATCATACTTAATACCTATATAGCTTAAAGACTAAGACTTTTTATGAGAATATTAAACAATCTTTAAGTAACTGTGTAGCAAATTAGGACAATGACCTCAAAATGTAAACAATGTATAAGTATCTTGATCAGAGGTAGGAATGTACAGTGTAATATGAAAAATAGATCTTAAAATTGTCTCAATATACAAAATGTCTTAAATACAGGTAGAAACATGCATGCATACAAATGACAAAATAACTTTGCATAGGTGTACAAATATTGGAAACAGTAATAGGAGCATATTCAACATGACAAATATTATTTGAATTTATATCAATATACAAGAATCTATACCAATGTAAATTGTCCACAAATAATAGCTTATAAGTATTCACTCTATTACTCACTATCATTATTTGTGTGAATAAGCTCACACTAATCTTCCTATTATCCCATTCACTTTTCTTTTTTTTTCAAATAAAATTCCTGAGCCTACTTAATTTCCACCCCAACCCCCAACCCATACCAGTTATAATCAGCCATCTTGAGCAGCTGATACCCAAAAACCTGTCTTATAGTAATGATAACTGCATCATGATGTCATATCAATCAGGTAGAGTTGTTGTAGGGTCTCCTGGAAGAACAAGAGCTGTTCATTCAACTAGCACAAACCAGGAAGCCCTCTCCTAAAGAAGTCATACTTTCTGTTTACTTAGGTAACATTATATCCTTCTGGAGTCTTTGATGGAGTTAAAGAACAGATAGTTATGGTTTTCCTTAATTATGATAAAAAATAGATATAAAACTTTAGACCCACAAAGATAGAATAGATGATAGAATATTTTCCTTAATTTGCCAAATGTAAATAAACTAAATATTGTAACTATAATTGTTGCTTGATAGCTATTTTGTTATATGTAATCTTGCTATGTTAAAGTTAAAACTTTCCTTTTTATTTAGACAGAAAAAAAATGAGGTGATGTGGGATTTCCCTCTGTATGCTGTGTGTGTGTGTGTGTGTGTGTGTGTGTGTGTGTGTGTGTGTGTGTATTTGCCATTGATTAATGAGTAAAGCTGCTTTGGTCTACCAGCATGTCAAAGTGGAGCAGGGTGGGAATTCCAAGCAGAGTTAGAAGAGAAAATTTGGTGGAGTCAGAGAGATTTCATGTAGCAATGGAAGGAGACAGACTCCTAGGTACCTTACTGGTAAACCATGAGACTTGTAGTAAAATAAAATAGTAAAAATTAGTTAATTTAAGATATAAGAGCTAGCTAGCAATATACTTAAGTGATTGGCCAAGCAGTGCTTTAATTAATACAGTTTCTGTGTGATTATTTTGGGTCTGGGCAGCAGGGAAATCAAAGAGTAGTCTCTGCCTACAGAGACAACTATAAGAGGCTACTTCAGTGGAGTAAATAAGAGTGAAGCCTGCACTAGTAGATACAGCAACCACATAAGAAAAGTAGGGACATCTTTCCTGGGAATCAATAGAAGATGAATAGGGAACACATCCTTATCTGCTCTGATGGCAGAAGTATCTTCTTTATTTTGGATTGCAAAAGAAAGCCATCCACAGAAGAAGGTTTAAGTTGGACTCAATCACAACAGAATAAGTGAATGTTTAAGGTCCATAAATATTCACTCAATATGTCAAGATAGAAAATACCTCAACCTGAAACAAAAAGTTAATATATACAAGCAACAATCAAAAGAGATATTTAAAGTAAGTAACGAATCTTTTATAACAGTTATAATCATGCTTTATTGAAAAAAAAAATACAGGGGCCAAGGAGGTGGTTGAGCTGGGAAAGAATGAAGAAGTTAGCTTGGTTCCTAAGACCCACATAAAAATCCAGGCACAGTATAGTATTACTTCCTGTACTTCAGAGGCAGAGAAAGAAAAGCCCTGGGATTTGTTGGCCAACCAGTCTAAGCAAATTAGTGTGGCCCAAGTTCAATGAAAGACCCTGTCTCAGAAAAAAAAAAAAAAGTAGCATGTCAAGGAATTGATGAAACATGCCAAGTGTCTAGCCCTAACATAACATGTGTACACAAAGTACACTTATACCCATACACACACAAATACTTGTTCTTGCAGACAACCCAGGTTAGATTCCTAGCACCTATCTGGCAGATCACTGCTATCTGTAACTCCACTTCTAAGGAATCCAATGCCCTCTTCTGGCCTTGGTTAGCACCAGTCATGCACATACATGTAGACAAAACAGTGCCTGTATACATACATGTAGACAAAATTACCATACACATAATACAACAAATTTTAAAATGACTGACTAAATCAAAATAAAGTCTTAGCAAATATACAGAAAATAAATAAAAAGTAAAAGCAACTTAAGACTTAAAAGTACATTTAACAAGTAAAAGAAAAAGCTCAATAGACAGGGGACAGAATCTTAAAAGTCAAAAACAGTCGCAGAAATTTTCTAGTTTAAACAGAAAGAATGCATAATGTATAAAGTAAACTGAACAGCAAGAAAACTTAAGAATTAGCAGGATTTGTGTTATAAGGCTAGGGAAAATGCTGCAAGAGCCTTCAGCTTTGTGCCGTCATAGCTCCAGAGAGACAAAAGGAGGCTTTGAAAGTATTGAAAATAAATTTTCCCTGAAAACTTCCAAATTTCTCAACAGTTAGAAACCCAAATATTCAAAAATCTTTGTAAATCCCTATGAAAAATGAATCAAAGATATCAATATCAAGACAAGAAATAATTAACCTCCTTAAAAATGAAGACAAATAGCCAGTTGTTAGTGAGGCACATCTTTAATCCCAGCACTCGGGGGCAGAGGCAAGCAGATCTCTGAGAGACTGAGGGTAGCCTGTTCCCTCAATTGCTGGTTCCAGGACTGTATTCTAAGCTACAGAGAAATCCTATCTTGGAAAACAAAACAAAACAAAACAAAAAAGACAAAATTCTTAAAGCCACTAAAAATATGAGCCTTTGTGTAAAGGTAAAATTGCTTCAGTAGGAATGGTATCAGGTTATCCATAGTGTTTTTCAAATGCAGAAAGCAAAGCAGAATGAATGAATGAATATATACATATATTTCAGTTAGCAATAATGGTGAAATCAAGACATTCACAGTGGACTAATCAGGAAACACCACTGCTCAAGGTGTCCTTAAAAATAAATGGTTAAAGAAGGTACTCAACACAAAGAGAATTATTTTTTAAAAAAATGATAGAAAATTGGGAAAGAAATAAGATCGCAGGAAGTAAATTTTTTAGTAATTAGCAATGGCTTTCCTTTGAGTCTCTAAGTGTGCTTAACTGTCACTGCAAAAATTCAGTGTCATTCACTATGTTCTAGAGGTTTTTAGGGGAAATAATTATAGCATTTATAAATGGGAGGAGATAAAAAGATATGAAGGGATTAGAGATTTCTATATTTCAGTTGAACTGGTAAAATGATGTGTTAGTTTGTAATCAACCATGTGTCAATAGCCCTTCCTAAAGCATTTGCTAACAGTGCTACACAAAGATGTATACTTACTAGTGAAGTAGAAAAATAAGAATTTAAGTCAAAAGAAAAGCAACATCATTTATAAAAAAGGAAGACAAAGTCCCTGGGTTCTGTCATAAGCTTTACAAAAAGAAGTGACAGAGACAGAGAGAAATGCTGTGGTGGTTTCAATAAGAATGGTTCTCATAGGCTCAAATATTTGAATTCTTAGTCATCAGGGAGTAGCACTACATAAGAGGGATTAGGAGGTGTGGCCTTGATAAAGGATGCATGACCTTGTTGGAAGAAGCTTGTCACTACAGGTGGGCACTGAAGTTTCAAAAGTCCATCCCAGGCCCACTGTCTCCTTCTTATCCTGCTAGCTGCAGACCATATATAGAACTCTCAGTTACTTTTTCCGTTCCATGTCTGCCTGTATATAATCAAGCTTCCTGCCATGATGATAATGGATTAAACCTCTGAAACTAAGCAAGCTCCAATTAAATGCTTTCTTTTATAGGAGCTGCCACGTGGTCATGATTTCTTCTCACAGCAATAGAATCCTGATTAAGGCAGAGGTCAAACAAACAAAATCAGAGCCAAAAGTGGGAAATAAAATGGGCACCGTGAAACCTTAACATATTGTTGATTACATACTAGATCAAAGTTCTAAATATACCAATTAAAATGTAATGATAATCAGAATAAATTATAAAAATTGTCTGAACTCTGTTTTTTTCAGGTTACTATTCTTAATATAACAATTGAAATAGGTTAAAAATGAAAGAAGAATAGAGGACATGAGGAAAATATCACCCAGTATAGGCAGACATAAACTTGATACATCAGATAAAACAGATTTCAGAGGGAAAAATGTTTAACAAGGAGACTAAAAGACTGAACGAAAAAAGGCAAACATAACATACAAAGAAACTATAAAAACATGAAATGCGTACGTACCTAACAAAAATTAAACCCAAAAAAGAAAGAAGAAGAGGAAGGAAGAGGAAAGAAGGAAGGAAGGAAGGAAGGAAGGAAGGAAGGAAGGAAGGAAGGAAGGAAGGAAGGAAAAAGAGAAAAGAAAAATAGCAAACTTTAATAAAAAGTTACCTGAGTGAGAATAGGTAAGTTAAAACTAACACTATCATGAAAAAGTTGAATGACAGATTGACTTTGACTCCTAAAATCTACAAGTAATTTTGTTTTTTTTTGTTTGTTTGTTTGTTTGTTTTATTTTCTGAGTGGGGGAGGCAATCATCTAACTCTCGTTGCACACTGACACTAGCAAGTCAGAGTAATTCTGGAGACACACAGGGCAGTTATGGGTGCTACAGGCAACAGTGAGAGGTTTGGGTTCAAGATCAAACTGGAGAAATCATACTTTATTTATTATTATATTGCAGATTGCAGATGCTAGGAGATCTTCAAGAAGGAACATGTTCTTTTTCCCTACCTTCTTAGTTCCTTAATTTTAAAGAAAAAAGACTGTAGATTTTCAAATAATAAGCAATACATTTGTAAGACAGAAATATTTCTGTCATCTAGTACAAAATACAACAGAATTACTTCATCTTGGAATCATCAGGAAAGAATAGACAATCACTAAAACTAATCAAAAACAAATCACAGGAAAATTATTTGGTAGCAGTCTATTAGAAAGGGTCAGCTACAATAAGGATGGTCATATCTGCTGTAGGGCAGACAATCCGGAAATGAGGCACTAAAAATGTGCCTTTCTATAAATCTTAGAAATCAGTTTATAAAAAGTAGAATAGATTAAATCAACAGAAAGCAGCATTCAATGATGGGTGTGCATGGGAGCTAGAGGGACATGCTGCCTCCACTGCTCTAATTTAGGATAAAGGACATGGGGAAGAAATATTAAAGGGTAATTTCCTTATGGTTTCCTTGATGACTGTAGGAAAATCCAAGCTGACACAAAGCATAATGTTTGTGATCAGTAAGGGGACATGGTCTAAAGGCTAAATAGCCAGAAGTTTGAGGAATGTAAGCAACAATGGCTACCTGGTAACTGGCTTTTTGGAGTAACAAAAAAACAGAGAAATTTTATCCAAAGAACAGATGTTTGCTTGAAACTTTAAGGAATTTTAGAAGATGTAAAAATCAGCTTTTATTGTATAAAACTGTCCATAAGGGAGCAGAATATGATAATGTATGCTGCATACAGCAGCAGCAACAAATGCACAGAAAGGAAAACCAAATGTAATGGCAATTGTGAAGGTCCCTTTAGAAAAAATGTGACTTGGGTATGCAGTTTAGAGTCAGCTCTGTGAAAGTCTCAATGAACAGAAGCAGCACCCCCATGTCTCCCTCATGCTACAGGCTGCAGAGGGATGATGCTCTGAGCATCTGATCCTGCAGGTCCAGGCTTCAAGGGTCCACAATGTGGATGCATTTCTACCAGCTCAAAAAGAAAACAGAGAGCATGTCAGAACCACATGTCTTAAAGTTGCCATTTTGGTGTGATAATGCCACTTCTGGTCATACTTTCTTAGTCCAATGGCTGACTACTATCAGTGGAACAGAGGTAAGAAAATATGTCATGGAATTTAAGCAATTATCTTTCACACTCAAGTCATCTTTGAATGGTTTTAATAAGTAACTAAAAGTGATTTTTATTATAGAATAATCCATATATAAGCACACAAAAATACAAATTATATAACCATTTACTAAAGATATAACACAAAATCGTCACTATCTAGTGACTAAACCTACTTTTTCCTTATTGTTTAAGTGTTTATTTCATTAAATTTACCTATTTCCTTTATGAGGGGTTAAGACTATACTTTTATAGGTATAAGTATAGATATTTATAATGTTATGTGATTATGCTGATTTGTTAAATCAGCAGTTATAAATTCTCCTCCAAAATCTATGACTTCACTAGCCCTAAGTAGTTGTTTAGGTTTCCAGTATCAGGCATGATTTCTTTCTTGTAGATCAGGTTGTAAGTCTAGCTAGAGAGTTCTTGGTTACTACCAAGATGTGTGTACCACTACAACTTTTTGGGTTACTGTGTTGTGCTAGTTGTGCTATTTGTGATTAATAGGAGTCATAGCTGGGTAGGGCTCTTGGCTGCTTCCCTTCTCCTGCAACTCATTTTGAATCTTCTGTTTCCAGGAAAACTATTCCTAGGGGAGTAGGATTTCAAATCAGCTCCAGCTCAGGGACCTTGTTGTGACAGCAATTAATGAAAAGGAAAGTTTTTGAAAAGAGCAAGGAGGGGTATATGGAAGAGTTTAGAAGAGGACATGGAAGGGGAACATGATTTAATGGTTATTACTCATAAAGCTTAAATAATAAAACAAAAAAAGCATTTTAAAAGACTTATTCCATTTTATGCATATGAATGCTTTTCTTCTTTATACATTTGTGTACTACATGAACTTGGCACCAACAAGAGGTCAAATAAAAGGGTATAAGTTCATCCATAACTGGAGTTATGGAATGTTATGAGCCATTACATAGGTGCTAGGAGCTGGATCTGAATCCCCTGCAAGAGCAAAATGTGCTCTTATCCACTAAGCTATTTTTCCAACCTCATATAATGTGCATCTTTTGTTTAAAATTTTTATGCAATATACACTGCCTTTTGATCTAATCTAATTCTCATGTCTTCTCCTACTATTGTCTCCTTATTCCCTCCACTACTTTTATTTTTAAGTATCATGTGACTTGTTTTAATACTGAATCCAATCAATGCTGTCTATATGTGAATGGCTTTAAGACCATTTATTGGAGTATGAGTAGCATATCAGGGCACACATCTCTAAAGAGAACTGACTCTCCCACCCTAAAATATCATCAGTTATTCACAGCTATTCACATAACAGTGGTAGTTTCCCCTCCATGCTGGTAGGATTTTCTGAATTGATCTTGTGTAGGTCTTGTGCAGGCTGTCACAGCCAGTGTGCAATTTCTTTGCTGGGTTTAGAAATCACTTCCTTGTTGCCTTTTACCTCCTCTGTTCTTCTGTCCCCTCTTCTAGGGGGTAAAAGGCAACAAGGAACTATGATATAGGTATTCATTTAGAACTATGACCTAGTTCTAATACCTTCTATATGGAACATCTATATCATATGCTTTGTTATTATCCCATTGTCAACATCTTTCATCATTAGATGACAATTAACTGGGGAGAAGCAAATGTATCATGTTTTCAGTTCACCTTGAAATCTCTATTAGACCTCTGCAAAATGACTACACCATACCTTTTGTTTATGCTTTTCTCTGTGTGTTTGTTGGTGTTGTAATTAGTATTATTTCCACAAGAACACTAAGGGAATTACTCTTAAATTGCAATAAAATTATCAGCACTCCTACAGATATATGGGTAATTATTATGAGTTGAACCATCAGAAATTAGGAAATATAAACAATAAGGAAACAAATGGAAAATATCCAAGAACATTTGTAATGAAAGCATAGAAATTTAAACAACAGTAAATTTTAATTTTATACCTATTAAATTAACATAAATCTAAATAACATGGTAATACATAATCCAAAATGAGACACACAGCATCCCACTAATTCCTTCCCAGTAACATTGTAAATTAGTACAATGTTGAGAGCATAATGGGAATACATTTCAAAAGCTGAGAAGAATTTATTAATCTTGGAACCATTAACCTATTTCCTGGGTATTTATTACTAAGAAATAATTTAACAAAAGTCCCTCTGAAGCTACATATTATATTGCTGACATTGGTATCAATTGAAGCCTAGCTCTCCCATGATAACTACTTTCCTTGGTCCTCTCAACAACTGAAACTGCTCACGCATCAGCATAGCATAGATGTAAGCATCAGCTTGAATCACTTCCTTGAAGCCCCAGCTATCAGTACAGGAAACTGAGAGGAAAATCTCTATATAACTATCAATATTCAATGACTGTGTCTTGGGTGACTTACTTAAAATTCTCACCTTCAGCAGATATCTCAATTATGGAACAGTAGTACTAAAGAAAGTCAACTTGTGACTTACTTGGCCAAGCTGCTGGGTTTGAAAAATAAAGATTAGTTCAGAGAGAGAGAGAGAGAGAGAGAGAGAGAGAGAGAGTAGTTTGAAAGGATGAAATCATATTAGGTAGCTAAGCAAGGTAATTACCAATAATTATTTTCCTACTCAAAGAGGAAACACACATTCATACATACACACACACAAAGCACACTCACTTTCTCACACACAGATGCACAACTTCTCCTATATGCACACGCAAATGCATAAAAACACACACTTATACTCACATACAGATACAAACACACACTGTTAGTGTTGACAAAAGGAAGGGAAAGCAACTTAACTGTTGCTGCTTTATTTCTGTATTTTCTTTAGAGGATTCCATAAAGACACGCTCTCTGCTCTCAGCACTTTTCTATATTGTGAACTGAGCTCACCCATGATCACAGTAATGACTAGACACTCTGAAGCATCCTATACATTCTAGTTTTATACTGTTGCCTATTATCAAACTCCATCTTGGATCAGCAATTGACTTAAATTTCAAATATTGTCAGCCATCCAATTTTATAAGACATTACAGTATCACCCCTGCTCTCTGTTAATTTTTACCTTCTGCATTTAGTGAAACTGGATTCCTTATCTAAAATGAGCTCTACTCTCAGCTCCTATACTTAATTCTTTCTTCTTAACATTTCATTAGCTCCAACACAGACAACTTAGCTGGATTAATCTTCCTGTGTTTCCTCCCTCTAACTCCCATCAGGCTGCTCACAGATTTTTAAATCCCTATAGAAAATGCCTCATCTACTCTTCACTCCTTTTCACTAAATAAGATCCATGTTTCTTTGTGCTGTCATTTTATCAAATGATAATAAGAAGGTGTGATTTGTGCACCCATGTAGTTCACAAATGCAATGAGTCTCCTCTGGCTAAGTTTTTTCTGAAAGTAACTGCTTCCAGAGTTATCTCACAATCTTCTAAATCAAATACTTCTGTTGTGGAATATTATTTTAAGTAGGCAAATGGCACACCAACATGTGATAGCTAAATCCACATAAATCCTGAGAGAGCTTGGGAAGGAATTCTAGAAGCAAAAGAAGGTTAGCAGCATTTTTTCTGAATGGACTCTGTTTGCTGGTAGTGTACTGCAGCTCCTTTAAGAGAGTTCTTCCTCATTTAGCAGTAGCAGAAAAAACTGCCCAGTTTTGAAACAGTGGCTTCCTGGTTCATGCTGGCAGCATGAACTTTGGCTCTTTCAGGAGGTTGAGTCTTTGAATGGGGTTTGTGGGCAGCATGCTGCATGTTACTTGCTGGTAGCATGGGCCAACTTGTTACCAGAGTTGAGGGGATGATTGTGGCTGCCACCTGGAAGTCTCAGGGGCAGTGAATGGACCTCTACCATGTTGGACTAGGAAGAACCAAAAGGCAAAACAGCCTTAGTCGTAGCCATGCCATTTTGCATTTTGCAAGAAGTGCTCCTGGTCAGAAGAGGATTACAGATATGCAACAAAGACAAATTTAGATTTTTTTAAAAAAGAAGACCTCTAAATAGGTCACAGTGTTGGAATACATATATACATAAATATTTGTAGACTTAGGAGAGATAAGAAAAAGAATATAGACAGTTATAAAAGGAAGTAAATGGTTTTAAAAAAATAAAACAAAGTTTAAAGAGAGCCATAGATTAAAGGCATAAAGAAAAATACGCCATGTAAAGATGGAAATAAAGTCTGGATTATGTAATTATTGTGTTTTCTGTGAATTTTTTGACTGTGAAGGAGGTAAGTACAGAGAGGCATTTCAGTATATGGACGCCTAAGGTAAACCAACATATATATTTTAAAAGTCTCTTGACTTCAAAATTTGTGTTTAAGGATTTGTTGCTTTGGAAAAGAGGTTTTTTTTTTTTTTTTTTTTTGTTTCCACAGAGGATAAGAACCTGTGAATTCCTTCCAGACTAATTTGGTATGATGAACCAAGACCCCCTGAAAGATCTCCATTGAAAACACCCAAAAAATACTTTGCCCAACAAAAAGCAAAAATCAGTTTGAACAGAACTACACATAAATTCCCAAATATTGTTTATAAATGTTTGTTTACATTTAAAGGAGGATATTCTATAGAGAGCTGCATTGGTATAGATCTTCATTTATTTATACAAATTTAGCATCAGTTTTGTTATATGCATATTTCTGCTCTTGATTAAGGTATTGTGTTTGTGTTTTTTTATTTAAATATGTGATGTATAATTAATAAATACAGATTAACAGATAGTCTTCTATAATAATCAAACTTGTTGTCATGTCAGTTAGGTTTTCTAGATGTATAGAAAATATTTCAAATGGATATTCTTCAAATCTTTCAATGACCTACAAAATATGGCATTTAAAATGTTTAAAGAACTTAAGACTTTTCATGACAATGAGACACATCCACTCCTGGCAGCACCAATCTATTTCAAAAGGATTATGGGCATTGAAAAGGCTCTTTATGGAGTTGGTTAGCCATTTTTATAAGAAACTGCTCTTGTCTGGACTGCTTGATTTTATGCTGAATGAACTGGACATGCAGGTCCCTCAGAAAAATGACTGCTGAACTTGCCTAAAGGTGGGATAGTACTTTGGGGTTCCTGCTTCATGAAATAGTCTGCCAGGCATTCTGCAGCACACAAAAGAAAGCAACTGATGGGTTCTGCCATTAACAGGCAGAATAAATCTTCAAATTTCCTGCTTCATGGAAAAGTCTGCCAGATACTATGGACATATAGGCTGAAGATAGATGCCCCAACAATATAGAAGAACTTTGGGTGACTGTCCAGGCAGCAAGATGTCTCTGTCAATTCTGGAGTTTTGGAAGTTGTTTACAATGCACTTCCTGTTTACCTAGGTAATATTTTATCTTTCTGGAGACTTTGATGGAGTTGAACTGTGATGAAGGATAAAGTAGATATAAATATAGTAACCGTAATTCTTGTTTGATACCTGTTTTGTTATATGTAATTTTACTATGTTAAAGTTAAAACCTTCTTTTTTATTTGAACAGAAAAGGTGAATTGGTGTGGTAAGTCTACCTGTATATGTGTTGATTTTATTGGTTAATGAACAAAGAAATTGCTTTGAACTGTGATAGGGAAGAATAGAGCTAAGCAGGAACACTAAACTAAATGCTGGGAAAAAATAGGTAAGAATCAGTGAGAAGCCATGTGGCTGCCAGAAAAAAAGATGGGAGTTGCCAGCTGGAACCTTGCCAGTAGGCTACAAACTTCATAATAAAATATAAAATACTAGAAATGGCTTAATTTAAGATATAAGAGCTCACTAGCAATATGCTTAAGTGATTGCCAAGCAGTGACTTAAATAATATAGTTTCTGTGTGATTTTTTTTTTAGTCAGGATAGTCAGAAATGAATGAGCAACCTATATCAACAGGCAAAGATGTGTTACATTTGTTTATGCTATGGAATAATACTTTAACTATGTGAAAGTGTCTTTCATTTGTTCCTGCTGCCTTTGTTAAGGATGGAAAGATATGTTACAGTTGTTTGTACTGCAAGTATTTAAATATGTAATGATGTGTTGCATTTGTTTTACCTCGCCTGGCTAACACACCTAATTTATCTAATATAAATGGCCTATTGCTACACAGAAGAGGGATAGGTGGGGCTGTCAGGAAGAGAAAATAAATAGAAGAAGAAAAAGAGAGAAGATGAAAAGAATGATGAGAAAAGAGAGGGACACTGCTATGGAATAAATCTCTTATACACTGTAAACATTTGTCACTTGAATTGGTTTAATAAAATGCTGATTGGCCATAGCCAAGCAGGAAATATAGGCAGGGATACTAAACTAAGGATTATGGGAAGGAGAAGGATAAAGTCAGGAAATGCTGACAAGGAGAAAGCAAGATGGTCATGCTGTACTAAGATAAGGTACTACCACGTGGTAGAGCATAAATAAGAAATATGGGTTAACTTAAAATGTAAGAGCTAGGTAATAATAAGCCTGAGTTATTGCTCAAACATTTATAAGTAATATTAACCCACTGTGTGGTAATTTGGGAAGTGGCTGCTAGGTATTTGGAAAGGAGTGGTTCTAAGACAAGAAACTTCCATCTACAGAACAAGCCTGGGGCCAGAAGCCAGTCAACCACCAGCCAGACATGAAGACAGTGGGAAAGTAAGGTGTACAGAAAGAAAGAAGGGTAAAAAGATCTGAGGCAAAATGTAGGTGAAGAGAAACAGGTCTAGTTATAAAAGCTAACAAGAAATGAGCCTAAACTAAGAAGATTTAAAACTAATAGTAAGTCTCCATGTCATGATTTGGGAGCTAGTTGGTGGTCCAAAAGAAAAGGGCTGATACACAAAACCAGCAAGATTTAGCTTGTAGCACAATTAATAAAAACCCAGAGACAGAAATTGGGGTTCAACCTGAAGGTTAGAAAAACAAAACAGTCAGCCACTCTCTCTTATATCTACCTCAGTCTGAAAGCAGTGATCCTGCCTCCAGGAATCTCAGAATGAGATTGTGTGTGAGAGCTGTCTCCTCCCGTTTTATATTCCTCTCTAGTACTTGGATTAAAGGCATGCACCCTTACCACCTGGTTTCTGTGGCAAACTAGTGTGGCTACTAGGATTAGAATTAAAGTTATATGTCTTCTACCTGGTCTGTAAAGCTGATCAGTCTGGCTATTTTACTTTCTGAACTTCGGGCAAGCTTTATTTATTAAAATAGAAATGAAATATCACTACACAAAGTCATAATTGTTTTCAACTAATGATGGGAGATTGAAATTGAAAATCGCATTTTGAAAATGTTACGTGGAGAGATGACTTATGCTACTAGCAAAACATACTTACTAAACTTACTTATTCTTTGTTGAGGGTAATTTTGGATTATTAATTTTCTATTTTTATGATTAATTATCTGGAGGTCTCCAATTCTTATCATTTATAATTTCTCTACTTTTGAACATTCTTGTGTTTTCTAGTGAAATATTTTACATCCCACCTATTTCTAATATGTTTTACCCCTGCTTTTAGCTGCAATATGAAGAAGACATGTAAAACAAAATAGTAAAGTAGCTATTATAGTCTGTTCCCTTTGCTACAATTAAATACTACAGACTGAGTTGTTTATAAAGAATAAAATATCATTCAGCACATGGTTCTGAGAACTGTGAAATTTATGATCTCTCTGGAGAAGTAGTTGGTAAGGGCCTTCTGTAGTGTCCCTAGGAGATGCTGACCATCATATTCATGGAAAGAGTATTTTTAATATTTATTTATTTTACCTCCTGACCACAATTCCCTTTTCTCCTCTTAGTTCCTATCCCATTTTCCCTCTACCATCCACAACTACTCCTTCTTACTTTCTATTCAGAAAAGGATAGGTCTATCATGGGTATCAACAAAACATGGAATATCAAGTTACAGATAGACTAAGCACTCTGCCTTGTATTAAGCTTGGGCAAGGCAGTTGCCCAAGGAATTGGGTCCTAAAAGACAGCAAAAGAATCAGAGATAGTTCCTGCTTCCACTCTCAGATATCCCACAAGAAGTTCAAGCTACACAACTGTCAAAGACCCAAATGTAAATTCACTTACCCATAGACTTTCAACAAAGAAGCTAAAATTATATAATGGGAAAAAAGGAAGTATTTTCAACAAATGGCCCTGTTTTATCAGGATGTCAGCATGTATAAGAATGCAAATACACCTATATCTATTACCCTGGGCTAAACTAAAGTTCAAGTGGATCAAAGACCTCAACATAAATACAGATACACTGAATCTGATAAAAGAGAAAATTGGGATTAGCCTTGAATACATTAGCACAGGAGACAACTTCCTGAATATAATACCAATAGCACAGATACTAAGACTGACAATTAATAAATGAGACCTCATGAAACTGAAAAGCTTCTATAAGGCAAGGATACCAACAATAAGACAAAATGGCAGCCCACAGAAAGAGAAAAGATCTTCATCATTCCCATATCTGACAGGGGACTGCTTTCCAAAATATATAAAGAACTCAAGAAGCTATGTATTAAAAAAAGAAAATAATCCAATTTAAAATAGAGTGCAGATCTAGACAAAGAATTCTAAATAAAAGAATTTCAAGTTGCCAACAAACACTTACGGAGATGTTCAACATCCTTATACTTCAGGGAAATACAAACCAAAATGACTCTGAGATTCTACTTAACACCTGTCAGAATGGCTAAAATCAAAAACACAAATACTAGTGAGGATGCGGAGCAAGGGGAACACTCTTCCGTTGCTGGTAGAAGTGTAAACTTGTACATTCACTTTGGAAATCAATATGATGATTTCTCAGAAAATTTGGAATTTGGTATACCTCAAAACTCAGCTGTACCATTCTTGGGCATATACCCAAAGGATGTTCAATCATTAAGAACCACAAGAACATTTGCTTCACTGTGTTCACAAAAGTTTCATTCATAATAGCTAAAATCTGGAAACAACCTAGATGTTCTTCAGCTGAAGAATGGATAAAGAAAATGTGGTATATTTACACAATAGAGTATTACTGTTGAAAACAATGATATTATGAAATTTGAAAGCAAATGAATGGAATTAGAAAAAAAAATCCTGAGTGAGGTAACCCAGACCTGGAAAGAAAAACATGATTGGTGCCTAGCACAATAGTCATCAGAGAAGCTTCACCCAGAAACTGGTGGAATCAGATGCAGAGACCCACAGTCAAACATTAGGCTGAGCTCAGGGAATTCTGCTAATGAGAGGAAGGAAAGATTGCACGAGCCAGAGGCATCAAGGACATCATACACAAAAATTTGCAACATAATTAACTAATCTGTGCTCATAGGAGCTCATAGAGACTGAACCAACAACAAGGGAGCTTGCAAGGGACTGACGTAGACCCACTGCATATATGAAAAAGAGTATTTCAATTGAGGTCTCCCAATTTGTGTTAAGTCATATTCACACTGAATTAGAGGCCGTTCCTTGTGTCATTACCTCTAGTTCCTATTTATCTCGCTTATTTACCTAATATCACAGCCAAACTAAGTTTTCTCCTTGTCAGTTCCTCACCATGGGGATTAAATTTTAACATTCATTCTGTTGAGGAGATTTAATCCTTAGACAAAGCCACAACTGAATTTTATCTTATGCATATTTATTCTCAATATAAAAAACAGTCATTGTTCTGAGCATAAGAAAAAAGATGAGGCAATAACCTCAAATCTAAGGATACTCAGAAGGTGACTTTGAGTAAGTGGCTATGATGTCTGAGAAGCTATGTCACAATTCCAGATCCTTCTGGGAATGACCATTCAGATATATCTGATGTCTGGCTCTGGGTGCCTATACTAGCTATGACATCAAATTTCTGGCTCTGGGTGCCTCTGCTGGCTATGACATCTGATATCTGGCTCTGGGTGCCTCTATGGCTATGACCCACAGTCATAGGGCTTCAAATTTCTAAGATTCTTAGACTTCATCAAGAACTAATATTGACTTCCTTGTTCCAATTACATTCCATCGCAATGATATACACATAGAATGTTTAGATCATTGATGATAAATTAAATAAACAAACACTATATTTTATGGTCTAGTAGGTCTGGGAAGAATGTCTAAGAGAGAAGCTAGAAAATATCTTAATGAGAAAACATGCACAGCATAAATCATAATGGCATAAAATTGAAGTTGGAGAGGCCAATGTAAATAATTCCAAATGTTATGAAATACAGTTTCTATGAGATCTATAAATATAATTTGTCCTTATCATTGATTACTTCAAGCATTCCTTGTAATGAACTTCATGCCATGAGAAATAATTTCTAAGATCTTAGAGTAAAAAGAGTTTGCTTTAATGCTATTCAATACTCATTCTGTGGAGGGTACTCTGTTATGTATGTTTTATTACTTTTTTTACTTTTTGAGATTATAGTATAATTACATCATTCCCCCTTCCCTCTCCTTCCTCCTAACAATCCCGTATACTCCTCTTTCCTCTCTTTCAAATGCATGGCCTCTTTTTTAAATTGCTGGTTTACATATGTGTGTAAATGTATATTTTTCTTAAACATGGAAATACAGCCTGCTCAGTCTGTATGTTACAGACTATGTAGTCTCACCAATATGACTGCCTAAACATGAACTGAACAAAAACAGCATCAATAGACATGCTAAAGTGAGCAGAAGGAAGCCCAACAGGTCTCAGTTCTACAGAAAGAACTACAGACAACTAAGAAATGCTAAGAGCAGAAGCAATAGTCTTCATCAGAAAAGAACACGCACGCTAGTTGTCTATTGGCAGGGACTGCATGGTGACTGTTGCTGTTTGATGAAGTTCCAGCTTTTCAGCATCGCAGACCATACTTCTCCAGCACCTTTCTACTCTCATTTTAAATGATCCTCAATATTTATGCCTTTCTCTTTGGGGAATTTCATGTGGACTTTGTTAAAAGAATAAAAATGTGTACAAAGGTAGCCTCTCTAAACAAGATAATTCTTCAGAAAAATATTCCTCAACCAAGGAACCAGGAATTCCATTGTGCCCTCATAATTACACCGAGAACAGGAATGTTAGAGATTTACTAGATGCACCTGATCCCAAGGATGAAATGTCTACAATTCAGATCCAGAGTCTGAGGCCATCAAAGGTAAGAGTTAAGTTAATAAATACAGGGAAATCTGAATGATAAGGTATTACAAAAAAAAAGAGTAAGGCATCAGGTCCTTCCATTTAAGAGTATTTTGAGGGGAACAGGCCCATGCAGTAATACTAAGAAACTGTAATATAGTGTCTGCTCCTCAGAAGTCCTTTTACCAAGACCAGGCTTTTGGATAAAGGTGTCCATTCCCATGGGAGCTTGAGGAAAGTTCCTGCTGATAAAGTGGCCATTCTTATCTCTAGCAAGAGGAACTTGTGGCCATACCATTAACATAGGACTGGTGCCTATTATTAAGGTCAGTGCTAGATTCCTCAACTCCTGATCTCAAGTCACACTCCAGCTCACATGCCCCTTGTCTCCTGCTTAATCTGAAGTGCAAACTGTACAGTATAACTTAAAGACGGATGGCAGCCATCACTATCCCAATTCACCCTCACATCATGTCTGTCTCCTCCCTCTCTCTCTATCCCTGCAGATTCCACACCTCCTCTTTGGAACTCGAATCCCTCTCCTGAAGCAGGTCTCTGGCAACCTATTGCCAAGTATCGCTGCTATGTACTTTTAAGAAGACAATCGGCTGGCCAATAGGGGGTGTGGTTTCCACTTAAGAGAGATAAGGTCACAAGGGTCAGATAGGAAGCCCGTGTCTTACATGAATGGTGAGGATGGCATGTAAAGGTCTTTTACTTCAGGTGCCCTGACTGCAGGTGCCAAGACTCTACTGTGCATCAACTGAGAACCTTGAGATTGGTGTATCCTCATTACTGTCTCGCAACTCTCATAAAAGAAATGACAGTGGAGATCAGCTGCTGTATTTTTTTATCTTTCTTCTTTGCCTTTGTAATATAATTACTTCATTTCCCCTCTCAAAACCCTCCTATATAACACTCCTTGCTCTCTTTTCAAACGCATGCCCTCTTTTTCATTAAGTTTTTTTTACAAATACATATTTACATATATAGTCTCACCAACAGAAGTGCCTAAACATGAGCTAAGCAGGGCTATTTTCAATACATATGCTAACAAGGGTGGGGGAAAACTCATGATGCCTCAACCCTACACTAAGAACTACAGGCAAGCAAGGAATGCTGAGAGCAGGGAAATAGTCTTCCCTGGGGCAAAGCACATCAATCAGTTACTAACACCAAATGATCAACCCTGAAAACATATACATAAAAGTAACATAATCCTGGCTGAACATATTACTTTTATATATCCATCTAATTGCTTTTTAACAAGAACTACATGAAAATCATGGGCTGTAGTTGGAGACTGCTCATTCATTTCCCAGCCACACAGACCTGAAATAGTCACACAGAAACTATATTATTTGCAATACTGTTTAGCCACTAGCTTAAGTGTATTTCTAGCTAGCTGTTACGTCTTAAATTAACCCATTTCTATTAATCTGTGTATCACCATGTACTTGTGGTCTACGGGTAAGATTCCATCTGGCATCTGGTGTCTGTCTCCTTTGGTGCTACATGGCATCTCCCTCTAACTCCACCTACTCTCTCTATATATATCCTTTCCAACCAAGCTATATTCTGTTACACCATTGGCTAAAAGCAACTTCTTTATTAACCAATGGCAATAAAACAATCTCACATCAATGGACCCTAAAGAATCTTCAGTATATCTAAATAAGTTAGTTAGAGTTGAGCAGTTTGATGAGCATTGCTTTGAAGCCTATTTTAGCCTTATAATTTATAATCCTGGAAGACTGCACTACTGCTGAAGACGTTGCAGACATTGCAAGCGGTGAAGCTAAGAAGAGAAATTTTAGGAAAGAAACAAATGTGTCCTTATGTCCCTTTCAGCTATAGCTGGCAACACTGGGGGTTATTCTTCAGATTGCCTCTCAAGCAGGAAGCTCAGTCATTACTCTAACTGCTTGTTGTTTTTTGAAAGTCAATACCAAGTTTTGGAATACATTGATTTCTTATATGTTTTCTGAGTGTGGCTTTAGAAAATCAGTCATGTGACTTGATTCTCTAAGTGCAAAGATGATGATCACATGAACCCCATGAGGCATAATTAACAAATATTTAAATCTACATGTTGCCAGGTCTTTGTTCACATTCAGGAGTTACATGGTCCAGAGAAGCAAGGGAGAGACAGCATAGACATACAGGGACAACCCTGGGGAAACGGGAATCTGGGCTGCTAACTCCCTATAATTAAAGTAGCTTGAAATTAGATAGTAAGGTGCTATGCTATAATAAACAAGGCTAGACAGTTAGTTAAATACAAAAGTATATCTGTACATCCATATATCGAGAATGAATAATTGTTGCAAAATTCCCCAAATTATTAAATCCAAGGAAAATACCATCATTTTATTATTTTTTTCAAATGTTTACATAAAAAAATTACCGAAAACAAATGTTTACATAATTGTTTGTTTCAAAGTTAAACACTGGTAAAATTAAATAAAAGAAGGCATCAAGAAGGATTTTGAGAGGCCTTTTGGGTGTCTCTAGCCCCTCACTCTAAGCATAAAGAAAAATAAATAATTGGGCATGAAGACAAATCTATTTGGATACCTAACATATTCCTTTATCCATTTTTCTGTGGGTATTCAGATCAAGGTCCCAAGACTTAAGCTATGACCTACAAATATTTAAATTTGAGAAATTTTATGATGTCTTAAATCCCACCAAGATCCTGAAGAACCTTTGTCTATCATTTGCTTCATGATCTCTTGGCCCAGTCTCTCCTGGTCCTCTGTTCACTATATCTTCTTTATTGTATATCAAACATGAATGGAAAACAAGAACCAAAGATTTAATGACTAATTGTAATAATAATCTATGCACTCACACACATGCAATAGGATCATGTGCATGTGAACCTGTGCCTGAGGAAACAGAGGCAAGGAGGACAGGAGGGGGCATCATCCTTTTAAAAAGGTTTCGCAAAATAAACAATTTTTTTTCTTAAAATTCAGAAATTCTGCATTTCTAAGTAGGAAAACACTAATCACTGTGGGCTTTTTATTCATACAACTCCATATTGAACTGAGATGAGCTAACATAATGTCTCCTAGCCTCCAACATCACTTCATGACTGCACACTACTCTCTGTTGCTTTTGTGCCCTTTAGCTGAATTATACACTTAAGAATAAGATAGTTATATACTACCTAAGATTCTAGTGTCAATTCTCTCAAACTACTTTTTAAAATCATAATATATAAACTAGAAATTGCATGTAATGAATCCAAATGTATATTTATACACACGTGGACATTTATAAAGAGACAGCATATTTTATCACAAAATTGTAACTGCCTTAAATTGTGAGTGTGGGTCTGTGCAATGAACAACTGGGTTTGAATAAAATCTTCACCAGTTGTTGCTGTTTGTAAATTAGATGCTTGAGAAAGATTTTTCCTACTGTGCTAAGCTTTGCATTGTCTTGTTGTTTTGCTCCTCCTCCTTGCTGACAATTTTTTCTATGCATTTATTATTTCTCTGAAATGGAGCCAATTGAGATGGCAAAAATCTCTAGATACTATAACACAGCTTTGTTAAATAAAGGGGTACAGTTGCCTGGGCTTTGTTCCCGCAAGGGAGGGAAAATAACTATCTTGAGATGAAGCACAGACAGTTGTTAATCAGTCTCTAATGTCCCATGCACAGAAACATTGATGAGAAGTCTCAACACAGACTCAGAGCCTGGGTTTTACTTTGAGCAGTGGAATAGCAATTGCCTTGTGGAAGAGCTGTCATTCCTGCCTGCAATTAGTGAGTCCACTGCTCCCTTCTTTTTTTTTCTTTTGCTTTCTTTTTTTTTTCTTTTTTTAATTTATTTATTTATTAAAGATTTCTGTCTCTTCCCCACCGCCGCCTCCCCTTTTCTCCCCCNTCCCTGCCCTGTGGGAAGTCCAAGGACCACCCACCTCCATCCAGGTCTAGTAAGGTGAGCATCCACGAAACTGCCTAGGCTCCCACGAAACCAATAAGTACAGTAGGATCAAAAACCCATTGCCATTGGACACTGTTGCTAAGACAGAAAGGCAACCCACTGACTGGGAGAAGATCTTCACCAACACCGCTCCCTTCTTTAGCACACAAAAGTCTACTTTCATCTCATTATCTAGAATTCAAGTCCCAGGTACTGTTGCAGGTTTTCAGATTTTACTTTTTAAGGGTGTCCTTGTCTTAATTGTTTTTCTACTGTGACTTCTTAGAAATAGTTCAGGGAGAGATAATTATTACAAGGGTAAGGACCACGATCATAGAAGTATTGCTTCAGGGTGTCATCCAAAAAGTACTACACACACACCTCTGTGTTTTTATTCTCAAATAAGATGAAACTCATCTCCTGAGTGCAAAATCTACCTTCTTTTTTCACAGGTTGTACGTTTCCATGTGAAATGATTGTAGTTTCCTACACAAAGTAATAACAGTTTAAGATTAGGATGTAACCAGAACTTTTTGCACAACATGTGCTTTTACAGAGGGGTCTATCCTGTGCTGTGAGAGTCCATGTTTGTAAACACTGATTTGGAGATGAAATAATTTCTATACCTAAAAATGTGGGATACTTATGATCCAGGCAATAAGAGCTACTCCCAGTCCCTTTGTGGAACTTGATGCTAAAACTTTTATGTTCTCTTATATATTCCAGAGTGGAAACCATGTATGTCTCTTCTAACAGGTCACATCTAGCATTGATACCTCAATGACACTAGTCTATAGAAATCTAACCAAACATGTTTTAAATTAACAAAGTAACTAATGAGATACTCACTTTAAGAGTTTCATTGGGGAGAAATTCAATACTGAATGACTTTGATCAAACAAAAACAGCAATTATGGTTGTCTTAGAGTGGTTATTGCTTTGATGAAACACCATAATCAAAAGAAACTTTGGGAGAAAGGAATTTATTTGGCTTATGCTTCCAAATCCCTTTACATCATCAAAGGAGGTTAGAATAGGAACTAATGTAGGGCAGGAACCTAGAGGCAGGAACTGATGCAGAGACCTTGAAGGGGTGCTTCTTACTGGCTTGCTCCTCATGGCTTGCTCAGGCTGCTTTGTTGTAAAGTCCAGGACCACCAGCCCAGGGGTAGTACTACCCACAGCAGTCTGTGTCCTTTCCCAATCAGTAACTAATTTTAAAAATGCCCTACAGGCTTGCCCTATAGCCAAATCTTTTGGAAGCATTTTCATAACTGAGGTTCCCTACTCTCATATGATATTAGCTTATGTCAAGTTGACATAAATTATTCAGCACAGCAATGATAACAACACCAGAAACTATTCCAAACCTCCTCCACACCCTCTTTATAAATGACTTACTCATTTCTCATCTTGCAACATAGTTTCTAACACCAAACATAAAAAACCTATGTATAACCCTCTATGAATTGAAGATTGCACTGAATAAAACAATGTATGCATACATATGTGCATTGCTAGAGAGAGACAGGTATATATGTCATAAATAAATATCTTCAATTATGAATGCAAACTTATAAAATACACACCTGTGAATTAGAATAAGATCTTTGAACGTTGACGTAACTAGTAAATTATGGATTCATTATTCTGAATCTTACTGAGTCTGTTAACCAAACTGTGAAACCTATACTGAGATTGCTATTTAAACTATTGGTAGAATAGGCATGGATTTTCTGTAATCTTCAAGATACATTATATATCTTCAAGATATATAAAGCCAAATCATTAATCATTACAATTTTCCCTAGATTTCATTTATTTATTTATGTTTTCTTGTCTATTTGTTTGTTTGTTTTTTCTGACCAAGGGAGAGCAGAGTCACAACTCAAGGCGAAATAATCTATTTTGCCGTCTCTACCCTAAATCATGGAGCAAAATAGACAGTGTTTCTCAAATCAACCAGCACACATAAATTGCTCTCACAATGATAAGGTTCCATAGAAATCTGCTATTTTAGAACATAATTTCTTCATACTAAAATTCCAGCACATTGGTCAGCCACAGGGAAGTAGTTGCATTGTAGTACTGTATATTCAGGTTTAGAAGATATGATTATCATCTATGGAAATGAAGTGGAAAAAAAACTCTTCAGTATATGAAGAGTGGTTTTTTATTTACTCTTTCCTGTGTGGAATGAAACAAGGACATTTTCAGATTCTCGAGTAATACATTTCTCGCTTTCTTATAGAGTAAAAGATGAACACTCTTGCCAATTCAGCTTCCGAAGAAATGAGTGAAGGAACTAGCAAGAATTTGACCTCTGCCCAGCTCAACACGAGCATTCAACTTCAAATTCAAAAGCAGGATTCTATCCACAACCAAGAGAAAAATGAAAACTTTATCTGTCCATTTAGGTGCCAGTGCTGAACTGAATACATTGTTTCTCTTTCAAGACAGATTTGACAGTGGGTGAAGGTGAACTAGCATGCCCTCAGTCTATAGAAACAAGCAATGTAGTACTTGGGATAGAAAACATATTGCTTTCACGTACTTACATGGAAAAAAAATAATCATTCCAGGATCTCAGAGTGTAAAGAAATATAAATAAGAAGGGGTATATCCACATCCACAGATCAATGGAGAATGTTGATTCTGGATATTGCAACCCAGCCAGACATACAAAGGGGTGAAGCTGTGTCACCTGGGTGAGCGGAGGAGGTAAATGAGCAGAGATTTCATTTACCTCCAGAGCCTTGCAATAATTCCAATACACCTTTCTGTTCTTATGAATCTGAGCTTTATTGGCACCCTGACAATGATTCCAGGTGTTCTTTGTTGCATTTCTCAAGCATTTGTCTGTAGCAAGGGAGAGAGCTGCTTGTTTGTCCCAGCCACCCAACTAGCTTAGCCAGGAAATAACCATACAGAAACAGTGTTCATTAAATCACTGTTTGGCCTATTAGCTCTAACATCTTATTGGCTAACTCTTACACCTTGATTTAGCCTACTTCTATTAATCTATGTATCGCCATGTGGCAGGGCTTACCAGAAAGATTTGGCATGTCTGGTTCTGAAAGCTTCATGGTGTCTCTCTTTCTCTGCCTTTCTTCCTCCCAGCATTCAGTTCTGTCTTTCCCGACTACCTAAGTTTTGCCTTATCAACTAGGCCAAGGCAGTTTTTTTATTCATGAACCAATGAAAGCAGCACACAAACAGAAGGAACTCCTACACCATTTGTCTATGATGTGATATGATCCCACCTAATAACTTTCTTTCATTAAAAACATCATTGATAACTTCTATATGATCTTAAAAGTATATAATGATGAGCAACCAATAAAAGTAGGATGTGCGCTGTTTAAAATAGGTTTTAAGGGGTCTTCACTGGCAGGATTTAGGTAGATATAAGGTGTTCTTATATCTAGATAACCCATATAGGAAGGACTGAGAGAGGCAAGACCTCCACAGTGAGGGCCTGTGTCACAGGTTTGAGAAAAAGCAAAAGACCAAGTATGGCTGCACAGCATTGAGCTAAGAAAAGACACAGTGGCAGAGTCAAACCAAAGACATCTAATTGGTGGTGGCATCCTTCCCACAATAAGGTGAAAGTGAAAGAACTCTGGAAGTTTGAAGAAAAAGAAGAAAGAGTGACATTTCCTAAAGGTCATCTCATTAGAAATTTAAATCCTTGCTACCCTTGGAATGGGCAAAAATCAGGACTAGCCAATTAAAGGATTTTTTTTTTGTAATATCTTAGTTTACACATTGTGCTATTTTGCAGTAAAGTGATAAAGACATTGGATAAGAAATTGCTAGATTCTGTATGTGAATTGAATCTAGTGAATGTAAAGATAATATTGAACTTAGGTTATAAAATAAAGAGCAATAAAATGATCATTAAATCTTTGGACATTTAAATTAAGAATAGAGCTGTTGGCAACTGAGTTCTTGGAGTAGAATCACAAACATGGTAAAGAAGCACAGAATTCTTCCAGTATATCATAAGAAACATGTTCAGTTTTCTACCTCAATGGAAATGATGCCAAAAAGTAGATTTGTCTAAGATGGTCTCAGAAGGAAGGGCTGAGGTATTCCAATATTGAAAGTTTGGAGAGATAATACAGTGAAGTGTGCAGAAAATAAAACTTGAGAGTAAGAAAGAAGCACAGTAGAAAGAAAATCAGTAGACTGTGGTATCCAAGAAGCCATGAAAAATAACTTTGGACATGGGAAAGCCATCAGCTGTGTTGAATGATAAACTAGGTGCAAAAAAAAAATCAGGAGTTAGGTATGACCTTTGGAGTATTTAGTGAGCTGCAGGAGTATGCTTGAATGTCACACAGAGACACTTAAGGAAGAAGTAGAAGGCAGGAAGTTAAAGATGACTATAACTCTTTGGAAGTTCTGGTAGTAAAGGACCACAGAGGAAAAGTGTGTAAAACTGGATGCTAAGAGTGTTGGTCTATTAGAAGGAGGGGAAATGTTAACATGACAAAGCAACTGCAGAGCTTCTGAAGTGATGTTTTGTCCTGGTGAAAGATGACCTGCCCAGCGATGCTAAGTAAGGTTCTCATGACATCTTATGATCATACTTCCGAGGAAAAGGACACTTGAGAATCATCCCTTACGGTACTGACCTCATCCTGAACTACAAAGGATCCATTGGCACGAACATCTATGGCCATTGGTGGGTGTTTCAAAGATTTAGCTTTATTATTATTGTCCTTGTTTCATTTATTCTTTGTTATATAAACATGAGTCAGGTGAAGACAATGAACCAGTGTATAAGAGTTGGAATGAAGTTGACAAATCTGTTAATGATTTCACTGGTCTGTAGAATCCAAGAACATTGATCTCAGGAAATCTGAGAGGCTAATCCTCATTGCCAGAGGCTGGGGAGAGTCAAATGGAAAAGGGAAGGAAAGAGAGCTTTACCAGGGAACGCTGAGTTATAGTCAGTTGTTAGACAGCTGTAGGAAATTTTGCTGCACTGTCTGTCCCACAGAAGAGTGGCTATAGAAAATACTAGAAATTTCAATAAAGCAACATGGACTTTTAATACCCCTATGACATAGCAATGGTCTGTTTGGATGCTCACCTTCCTAAACCTGGATGGAGGGGGGAGGACCTTGGACTTCCCACAGGGCAGGGAGCCCTGACTACTCTTTGGACTGGAGAGGGAGGGAGAGAGGAGTGGGGGTGGGAAATGGGGGGAGGGGGCAGGAAAAGGGAGGCGGGGAGGAGGTGGAAGTTTTTAATAAAAAAAAATTCTGTGCTAAAAAAAGTTTTAAGAGCCAAAATATGAATATTGCATAGTAAACTGAACACCATACATTGTTTACATGTACCAGAATATCACATGAAAGTCCACACACATGTTTTTGTGTCAATTAAAATAAGCAAATAAATGAAAACGAATATAGTCCTATAAATATTTGAGCTTAAATTTTTGAATTTTTTTTTAAAAAAAAACATTTAGACATGTACAATGCAATGTAAAATTTATTTGCAGTAACCATTGCAACAAACTTAACAAATGAACAAAAATAAATTAATTTGGGAATGCTTAGAAATTTTAAATTCAAAATTATTTCTTAGAACAACAATATATAAGCAAATACAAATATATAATATCTCACCTATACCAAAATTTCCATGAAAGACTCAAGAAGATTAATTTATTTTCATTCTTGGTTATTGCTACATGTATTTTTGGTTTAAACTTTTAAACTACAGACTAAATCATATCTTTACACGAATGTTAAATCATTCTAGTAAAATTATTTCTAAAAATATCTTTAAAGTAGCCTATCAATGAATTTAAGTGCAGATTTATGCTTTCCAAATATAGACAAAATCATAAAAAATTAAATGCTTCCAGTTGATCCTTGGACTGGTTTTGAACTAACATTTGCTTCCTTCCAGCAGTGAACTGATCACATTCATTGTGACAGACACTTCTTCCTAACGCACAGGGAATTTTTAAAGAAGAAATCAAAATTGAAATGAAAAAAATCCCTGTTTTAGAAACCATTTTCAAAGGAACTGACATGGTATATCACACCAAACCCTCTCAGCAGAGTGCCACTCGGGCCCCAGGGCAGGAGTGTCTGTGGCATATACTCAAGTAGCTGAGAATATAGGGTTAAATTAGCAAATTGGAGACTGCAAATTAGAATATTAGGTAAGTCAAGGATGCTTCTCTTGTGTCTAAATCAATCCAATCATATTCTCCTCTAAGTGGAGAGGGCAGTAACTTCACTTGGCTTCCAACATACAAGGAGCAAATTACTGTAACTTAGAGAAGATGCATTCAAAGAAGCCAGCCTGTTGTTTGAAGTCTTAAAATTGCATCCTCAAAATACAACAATCAACTAGCGGCTCTCCTGTGATGTTTGGGACAACATATGAGGCTCAAAAGTCAAAATGCCTGGAGAAAGGTTATCTTAAAAGGAAAGAGAGATGCCTCTGTTTGAGAAATTGGAAGAGAATCCTGATTAAAAATTAAAGACCAGATTGCTGATGTTTGTAAAGATTTATCAATCCCTATGTAAGCTCAGCTACAGTTTTCTGTCATTGTAACAAAGAAACTTAGAAACTCAAATCAAAGAAAGGTTGGTTTGGGCTAATAATTTGATGTGTGGTCATACATTCTTGTCATTTGGGGCCTGTGGTAAGAAAAATATCAAGGCAGAGAGTAGTTGGGGGAGCTAGGCTTCTCATATCATTGTAGCCACTGAGCAAAAGAAGAGGCCAGAAGATACTGACATCCAATGCCCCTTCAAGGACACTCCAGTGATCCCTCCTTTCACTAGGCCCAACCATCTAGGAGTTTTTCCTCCTCCTCCCAGTAGCACTTTGGGATGGCACTCAATCCATTATCACATAGACTAATAGAGAAACACAAAAGATACAAACTATCACAACTACTAATTAAGAAAGCCGATTTCTTGTTGAAATAAGAGCGACGGGGCTGCGTCCCCAACACCCCGGCCGCTTGGCTAGCTTATGCCCGAAATAACAACACACAAACTGTATTCATTTAAGAACTGCTTGGCCCATGAACTCTAACCCTTACAGGCTAATTCTCGCACCTGGACTAGCCCATTTCTAATGATGTGTGTAAGCACCCCAAGGTGCGCTTACCGGGAAGATTCTAGCCTAAGTCCATCGTGGGTTGCAGCTGCCTGGGAGAGCTGAGCATGGCGTCTCTGCTCCAGCAGAGCTGTCGGGTCTCTCCGGGAGCAGAGCAGAGTCTGACCTCACTTCCTCTTCTGCCCAGAATTCTATTCTGTTTACTCCTCCCATCTATGTTCTAAGCTATGAGGCCAAGCAATTGGTTTATTATAACTTAACCAATGAAGTCAACAGATTGATATATGACACTCCCACATCAATTTCTAATCACTGAAACATACCTGGCATCTCCAGGAATGGAGAGGTACCAACAAGTGTGCGCGGGAGGGGTTGCGCAATACAGATATGTGTCATAAAGCTGTGGAGTCTGGGCTCCCGCCTCACTGTTGGCTGAACTTCTGAGACCTTGTTGATCTTGTATTTGTGAAATAAATATATCGGAAAAGCTGCACATCAGGAGGTTTCTGTGAAAGATGAGGAAAGAAAGATGAGCACATCCATCATTACATACCCTACCTGTCTGTTATTATCATATAATGGTGCACAATCTTCCAAAGATTAACTCTGCTAGCCAGAGGAGTCTTCACTCCAAATACTTTTTCAGACTATCAGTTGCATCATTGTAAGTTTGAAAATTCAGGTTTCTGCCTGTAAAGTTCTTCAGGAAAACAGATGAACCATCTTCACGGGGATTACAGTTTTTGAGAAACATTTGACTTTTTACTACTTATAAGCTGTGCTTAAAATACATGAATGTGTAAATGCATTTCTAAGAGTTCAGCTGTTCAAACACATTTAAAATTTAATGAGGGAGGCCTTCTAGGGCACTTACATCGTAAGGTGAAACTATAACGAATGTAGAGTCAGCCTTATCAGTCAAACCAATAATATTGGAATAGAGTGCCTATTTGAATTCTGCATATTATCTTGTTTATTATGAAACAAAGAGGGTACCACACCAGCACTCTACAGCAGTGTGTAGTCGGGACAATGTGACGCTTTCACTGTCTTACACCCTTCTTCTTCTTCTCTGTCTAACTTTGCGTTGTTATTATTTCCTCACATACACATTCTAAATGATGGTATGCAGTCTGAATGCCAAGCAGCTCTGGGATAAGCCTTGTGGAGGTGGATCGTTCTTGTTCTTGACTCTCTGAATCTCTTGGTATCTAGATGTGTCTGTAGTTATACCATTTCAACAGAACTTGAGGTGATGTAATTTGTAGTTAGAGAATATGAGAGAACTGAAAATATAGCGTAAAGAAAAAGGGAAGAGGAAATGCTTTTGACAGGGTTTGTAATTGCATATAAATGACTTCTGGAGGCAATTGTGGGGCAAATTTGCACTCCTAAGATGTCCATCTTCAGTATTTCTTTCACTTCATTCTAATAATACTATACACAGGGATTAGAATCTTCCAGGCCCACTTACTAAAAATAACTACATAGATGTAACATTGAAGTGCTCATTTAGCCAAATAGGCACCAGCTTAAGGCTCAGCAATCAGCCCTTGACACCCCCATACTTACATATGACCTAGCAAAGCAGAGAAAGTTGAATTTGACATTGTCAAAGAACATGCCCTCCATAGCATCAAACTTCAATTTTAAAAGGAAAAGGAAGAATCAAGAATAGGTGAAGCATTTATTTCTTCAGTTTTACTTGGAAATAATTCCCTCCTATGGCAACAAGTTTCTGTCTACCTTGACTGGAAACCTGGCATGGATCAGGTCTGTTTGCTTCAAAACCAGAAAAATTTCATTAACTCGAATTTATTGTGTGTACTTGTCTATACTATGATGGTAAGTCAGCCACCAGAACTAAATGGGCACATCCATTTTGTCACGTAGTGACATTTTTGTCAGTATGTGTCTAGAATCCACTTAACAGAATTCCTAACACCAACACAAATTAGCTACAGTCTTCACATTGTACACTAGAGCTCTAGACTTTTTCATCCTGTGTATCTGTGGCTTTGTATTCCTTCAACAGCATCTCCTCACATACCAGTGGTTATTCTAGTTCTTGATCTCTGTGGATATGAATTTATATATACATAGGTATATATGCATATTCTCTGCATATGCTAGAAAAGTTTCTATTACTATAGCAAATACCTGAAATAATCAAATTTTTAAAAGAAAATGTTTCTTTTGACACACAATTTTGGAGGTTTCAGACAATGGTCTATTGGTCCTGCCTTTCTTGGATCTGTGGTGATGCAGCTGGTCATGGTACAAGAGTGGAGGGGTGGGTAAGATCTCATACAGCAGGAAGTGAAAGAAGGGGGAGCCCAGTGACTGTCCTCCATTGGGCACCACCCTCTAGGGTCCACCACCTCTTAGTAAAAATACAGCCTGGACAGCAAAGTATAATTCATAAACACTGGGGATATACGATATCCAAACTATAGCAACACTTAAATAGACATTACAGAATCCTTATCTTCTGTTTCTGGCTTATTTTACTCAGAATAATCTTTTCTAGGTCAATCCGTACTGTAGCAAATAACAGGAACTCTTGATTTTCTAAGGTTGGATAATACCCAGCTCTGTATATGTTTATAAACACGTGTTTCTGTGTATATATGCATATCAATTTGTATATGTTCACATTTCGTTAACTATTGCTTCACCATGGGCTCTTTCTGATTCTTGGTGAACATCAAGATCACTACACACAACATAAGAGTAAAAACACCATGACCCCCCAAACCACAGCCTGGAAATCAACTTCCTGTTGGTGGAAAACAGTCTCAACTATACGTCACAAAGATGCAGGCAGCGATGTCTCCAGAGAGCTGCATATATCTTTGTCCCCTAGTATGATTTCTAAGGGACAAGGTCTGTAGCTATGACTTTGAATGTTAGTAGGTGACACGGCCACTGAGCTCGGTGGTGATATCACCAGTAGGCTTTCCATCTCAAGAAAGGGGTGGTTTCATGTTGGTCCTCCTAGGATTTCCCTAACCCTTGCTCAGAATTGGCCTTCCAGATATACTGATGTCTGCACAGCACTCTCCTGCACTGAGTTCACTATCAAGGGATTCAGTGGAAAGATTCTAGTGCCTTCCAGAGACCCAATTTATTTTGGTTTTTATTGTTACTGCTTCTTTCGTTCCATAAGTCAAAGGTAGAAATTTACAAACTAAGGTTATAAGGAAAATGAGACTCAAAGTTTGCCTTTGTTTTATTAAAACCTAGTCATAACTATTAACTGTTTGAACAATTTGACTGAGGCCTCAACGCCGTTCAGCACTGATAGTCTAATCCTCACAGGCACACTCTCTGGTCTTCACTTTTGAATGAGCTTCTATATCCAAGCCCTAGTGTGGAAGATAAAAGAAATAAAAGACCTGCTCCCTCACGTGGTCCAGCAGCAACAATATTATAGACCTGAGTCTGTCCAGTGATTACACTTAGCTGCCAGGGAACCTATAGAATTTCTGTCTTTTATTCATTTGTTTATTTATTTGTCATTTTGGTTTTCCTAATGGTGGACCCAGACAATAAAACAGAGTTTTATCACTTTGTGAGCCACTGAGAATTGCAACTAGAAAGATGAGAGCTAAGCAACCTTCATTCTAATTCAAGCAAGAGAAACAAGGACACTCAATGCCTTACATGTCTGGGAGGCTAAACAAATGTCGTTATTAAAAACTGACAGTGATCCCTTTAAAAGTCAGCACCTGACACTGTTTTCTTGAGCCCTGACATTTTATGATTGTACAGAGTGCTGCTATGAGCTGTTTACTGAATTCTGATTGCTTCAAAATTATACTGGCATCATATCTGTGAAGCTGAAGACAGTAAAACCCCAAACCCTTCATAACACTAGGAGAAATCTTCTAGAAAGAGCTCTACTTCAGAGAGTAATGAGCTTATGACACTTACCCCAGCACCTGGGCTGAGAAGACCTTTTGTATCCTTGATAGTGTGGCATCCATGAGTAGATTAGAATTACATTGTTAGAATTACTTTCTCACTATGAACCAGCCATTGTTAAAATTATTCAGAAAATTTATGGCTATTAGAAATCTGATTCTATTATACTAATATAAATAGCTAGGCATTTTGAGTAATTTTTCCTTCCCCTTTCTGATGCCTCTCTTTTTATTCATAATTATAGTCAGAGTCTCCAAATATTCATAAAAACTGGATACGTGAGATTCATTTACAATCTGAAGTCAGATACTCTGTTAATTTTAGGATGATTGAGTTTCCAGACTGAGGAGATTTCACTTTTAAATGGTGTAGCCATGTTGTAGAAAGCAGACATGGGCTGACTTTTAAGAGAACAGCTGCACAATCACTCCTCTCCTTCCAATTCCATTTCCTGTCCAACATAAAACTAGAATTACCCACACGCATATGACCATTGAAACTTCCATTCAAGAGAGAAAACAGCACAGTGACATTTTCAGCCTGAATCTGAGAGTTCAGTTACTTTTATCCGATCTGTGAGGGCAACTGCATAGTTATGTCTCTGTCCAGGAAATATAAAATTATTCTAAATTGGGTGGTCTCTAAGTTTTTATATCTGCAGACCCTGTGCCTTCTTCTGAGGTCACAGGGCACTCACTTGTGGGACATCTCAATAGACACCGCCATGCTGAGTGACTAGCTTCCACAGCTACACAGCTATGAAGGGTTCTCCAGTCTCCTTTCTGACTTCTACTGAACATACATACAAAAAAAAAAAAAAAACTGGAGTGGAAATCAACTCCCAAGTCTTACCAAAGGAATACATAACCAGCCAAGTCCTGGCATCCCCACCAATGAAGCAGCCTTACCCTCCTCTCCGCCCACAGTGCATTTTCACACAAGTTGGAAGCTTAGAATGAAATAACATTTTCAATTACAATCAAGCTTTGCTTCTCATCATGCTTCAGTAAATATAGCTTGTATGATCACCATATGTGGTAGTTTGAAGGAAAATGACCTCCAAAGGGCAGGGCACTATTAGAAGGTGTGGTCTTGTAGTAGATGTAGTCTTGTTGGAGGAAGTATGTCACTGTAGGGGTGAGCTTTGGGGTCTGTTTTGCTCAAGATTTCCTCAGGGTAACACTGAGACCACTTTCTGATTCTGCAAGCCAAGATGCATGACACTCAGCTCCTTCTCCAGCACCAGGTTTGCCTGCACACCACCATGTCACACCATGATGGTAACGGATTTAACCTCTGAAAATGTAAGCCACCACCTCAATTAAATGTTTTCCTTTATAAGAGTTGCTGTGGTCATGCTGTCTCTTCATGGCAATAGAAACCCCGAGACACCATAGCAAGATAGCTTTGCAATATACTCATACCAACACACAAAAAAAGTACATTCGCAATCCTTGAATCACAGAACTTTTTTTCCCAGGTAAAGAAAAAAAATGCATAGCAATCAACATGATTATTAACTACTTTTTTAATTAGCTCAAAAACCCAACATAAAAGTTAGAGAACAGATAGTGACAGCAGAAAGTTAAAGTATATTTCAATGTGTACTTCATAAAGAATGGGTAGAAGGGCCGACTATGAGTCAGAACACTACTCTTTGTTGAATGCCTACTAAGTTGTAGACCATGCTCCAGAAATTAATTCATGACCATTCTCTCTCTTTGTGCTGGACAGCAACACACTGTGTTCAAGATGAGGAAGATGAAGAAGCTTGCTAAAGCAAATTTAACTAATAAGTGAACAGCATGCAGGTAAAACATGTTAGTCATAGAGAAGTGTCTGGCTGGGGGGGGGGCAGGAAGGATTGTGAAGGTTGTCCTTCATGTGATTTAGGAGTTACAGTCTTTGAACACAAAATGTCTGTTGAGTCAAGCCATAATTGTAAGGTGAGCCTCACTGAGGGGATATGAAGTTAGAAATGCGTTTCACAGGGTGACCACTTTGCCTCCATTTGCACTGAACATAGGCTGGGTGCCTGGTGTAACTCTAATTTGGTAGTTACCTGACTGTTCACCAAGGGAAACCAGATAATGAAACTTGAAGTTGAGACTACATAGTTTCAATTCAAAACAAGAACTCAAAAGTTTGAGAAGATATCATGACATTATTAAAGATCATTGTCCTAGAAAAAACAGCCAGGAATCAATCAAATAAGCCTCATACAAAAGATTGAAAAAGATAAAAAAAAATTAATGTCAGTAGACCTTTAGCCAGTTTAACTTTGCACCATTTTTTAGACAAACAGCATTCATATGAATACTACTCTGTTTCTTCATAATCAATTCATAGTGTGAACAAGTACATGTGTGTATGTTTCCAAAGTCTGCACAGATCCTATCCCTGCTAACTGCTTTGAACAAGGAATGTATCATCTGAAAATGCCTGCCCTCTGGCCTTACCAAACTAGAATAGATCTTTGTTTCTCAGCTTAGAAATCTAAGCTCTGTCTCTGTCTCTAACTGTGCTAGGTGTGTGTGTGTGTGTGTGTGTGGTGGTGGTTTTGTTTGATTTGTGCATAAATGTGTTCGCATGCAGAGGTCAGAGGGTGTCTGCTCTATCCTTTTCCACCTTATACCCTTCAGACAGGATTTCTCATTGAACTTAGGTTTTCTTGTACAGCAAGTATTCTTACCCACTGAGTTAAGTCCTCGATCCTAAGATTTAAATGAAAGGCTAAATGTTAACCTCAAATGAGCATTTTTTTCTAGCCTCATGGTATCAGATAAATTGCCTAACCTACCTGGACTTCAAAGTCTGAATCATTTAAAATAAGTGACTGTTCTCGTAGGTAGCAAAAGTTAATACTTTGTTGATGTTCTGGGCTACTATTCTCAACTGCTTTTCAAAAAATAGTGTATGTGAGACTGTAAATGTGTGCATTGTGTTGGTAAGATGTGTTCTATGCAACTGTGGTCAAATGATCTTCCATGATCTGTAGGGTGTTGTTTGAATAATAACTTGGAATGTAATCAGAATCTTAGAATTTCTATGTACCAAAACCTATTCTAACATTAACATTTTACCTTTACAAAAATTTTAATTAATGATGCTGGTTTTTTTTTGTTTTTTTTGTTTTTTTTTTATTTTTTTTATTTTTTTTAT
>NW_026067920.1:14608839-14649769 GCF_014885135.2 Alexandromys fortis | reverse complement strand
GTGCAGTAGGATCAAAAACCCATTGCCATTGTTCTTGGGGTCTCAGTAGTCCTCATTGTCTGCTATGTTCAGCGAGACTGGTTTTAACCCAGGCTTTTTCAGACCCAGGCCAGCTGGCCTTGGTGAGTTCCCGATAGGACATCCCCATTGTCTCAGTGTGTGGGTGCCCCCCTCGCGGTCCTGAGTTATGGGATGTACTCACTCATATTTGGTTTCTAGCCATAAATAAAGGACATTGAGCCTATAATTCGGGTTCTTAGAGACGCTAAATAAGAAGGAGAACTCAAAGAAAAACATATAGGCATCCTCCTGAATATTAACCTTTATCAGGCGATGAAAGGAGACAGAGACAGAGACCCACATTGGAGCACCGGACTGAAATCTCAAGGTCCAAATCAGGAGCTCCAGCCCCTATTCTTAAAGTAAAACTATTAAGTTGTCCCACATAACACCAAAAGGCAGGATTGTAAGTCTAAGTAAGTATATGTAAAAATGCTTAACGTTTAAAAAAATGGCAATTTTATTTATTCTTATTAAACTCTGAACTTTTAGAACATGGACTGCATTTCTACTTTACAAAAAGTACACTTCCAAAGAGCAGGATTTTCACTAACAGGAGCATACTAACAAGCTATGATTTTTTTCCCAGAGTACAGGTTTAAGCCTGCATTTTCGATAAGATGTGGGTAGGGAAATTTGCTCTGTCTGCTGTCTGTACTTTTAGAAAAATAGCTAAGAAGATGTGTGTCATCCATAAGTAATGCAGATGACAAGTGAGGACTCTGCAAAGGACCTTCTAATCAGTGTAAAAATAAATCAGGTCAGCTGAATGCAAAGGTGATGTTACACCAACCCATGTGAACTCCGAAGTGTCTCTGGATGCCTTCCTCGCCTCAAGTACCTTCGCTTTCAGCCAAGCTTCCCAATCACAGTGAGGCCTCACAGGCTTATTTACGAAATGCTTCTAATTGCACCTACTGTCTACAATCACACGCAAGGTTGTAAGAAGTACTAGAATATTGCCTAGCACCATGTTTTGTGCCCACCATATTGGCTCTCTTGCCTCTCAATAAAAATGCAAAAGTTGCTGAGTTTATGAGCTATATTAGCTTACAGGGCCCAGTGAGTTTGTGTCTTCAATTTCTGTTTAGCTTCAGGTGTTTGGCTTATAGGCTGTTTACCTGAAATTTATCATCTGGATACTGGGGAAATAAATGTCACTGCTTCTGAGAATTATGTTGAAACTATGAGGAGCTGGCTAGCCATCACAGGCTCGATCTTGCTGAGGGCCCATTGTGACAAGACAGGCATGCACTGGCTTCAGCAGGACTTAAATTGTCATTCCAGGCATCTCTGCCCTTTGCCTTTATTTTTCTCGGGGAGGGGGGAGAACAAACAAACAAACAAAAATAACCCTAACCCCTCAAATCTTTATATTTTTTACTGAGGGTGCTAAATGATCTCTTTTTTTCTGTGTAGATATGAAAAAAAAAGATATGGTCTCGCTTCTGGTGAGATTTTCTCTGTGGGAGAGAAACTGAAATAACATTCGGAACGCAAATAGACTACAAATAACTTGAGCCCTTTGAAATAACTCTTTCGATATTGATTCACTCCGCGGATGAAGCCAGCCCTCCGCAGAACCAGACCCATGGATGCAGAATCCCTGGGAAACCTGAGATCTCTGGAAAACTCAAGCTTCCAGAGGCACTTAGCAGCATGTCCAGCCTCTGGGCACCCTTTAGCTGCTTTCAGTTTCTTCTGGACACCGTGCCTCTCATTTTCAGGTGACAAGTTTGGGAAGAAGGATGAAATAATGACTTAGCTGTGATGAGTTGCTTTATGTATTTCACATTATTGATTAAACATGCTCACTTTGAAGCTTACACACACACAGACACCAACATAGTGTCTTTGTTAGGTGGATTGGCTCCTGCTCACGAGAAGAAACAGAGTGTGAATTTCTCAGAGAGCTGCCAATAGGAGCGCCTGGGGGAAGCAGGATGTGGTCTGCTGTTCACTGACTGCAACTTGTCCCGCCGCTTCTAAGATAGAGCTATAAACACAACAGACACCAGTGTCAGGATGGGTAATACGTCATACTAAACACATGATGGAAACTGATGCAGAATAAGCCTAAATGTATGGCACTGATGGGGAAGTCCAAGTTGGAGCAAGTGATAAAAAAAACTAGTACAGAGTGATTCTGTTTGGGAAAATATTTCTCTGCTCCAAATGTGTTTGCAAGGATGACTGAAGGATGCTCCCCAAAATTAACTGAGCATGTGATTTCCTCCAGTGTGAAAAGCATAGGGTCTGGGCACTGGGATGACAGGATGGTGAGAAGCTTCAGTGTCTGTCAAATGAAAGAATAAGAGCATCATGTCCCTGGTGGTCCAGTGCTTTCCCCATAACCAGACACCACAGTCTTATTTAAGGTGCCTCATAGTTCCTCTCTGTGTGCTTGTCAAAGAGTGGCAAAATTTAAAAAAAAAAAGTGAAGCTACTATCAAGCTAGACTGTGTGTCTAGAGTACTAATCCACCAGATCTTCTGTGCTTTGCCCTAATATGATACATTCGTATGAAAAGTAGTATCTTTTCTGCATACATTCTGGAGATCCAGAAGAACTGAACATGCACAGGGTTCACTAACACAGAAACAGGCTGGAACCTTCACACAGCAAAGTTGGGATTTTCCTGCCATTTTACATGATTGTAAAGAGGACTCAGCAAGTGTGTCCAGTTCACCCGTGCAGCACCTATGTCTAGGTTCAGGTTACTCAGAATTTAAATATGAATTCCTAACATGATCCACATTCAGCATCAATCATATGAAGGCACATATTTACGTATTTATGGAGAGAAAGGCCCTACACCAGAACTCTGCTTATCAAGGCAAGAACGTAGGAAGGACATGTAGTAATAATTTTCCATCTTCATAAGAAATCTCTCTCTTTAGGAATTGCAGGACACCTGCCCAGCTCAACACCCATCCGCCACAACAATGTGGCCTTCTCTTTTCTCATCTGTTCCTTAGGTTGCCTAAGAGAACCTTATTTAGGATTTTCTAACCTGGAATGTCTTAAAAAAAACATTATAAAGTAGAATAACTCTCACTTTTGGAAGCTCACAATACTTTATTCTCCAAAACAAAGACACCTATCATAGTTATTTGTTTCCTTTTTTTATTTTCCCTCCAAGTGTTCACCCCTGAATGAGACATGAAAGCCAGTGGTCCAAAAGAGCAGAGCTAGCACAGACACCTCTGTGTTGATGGTGGACAGTAATGGGACAGTCACTGACATGGATCTAGCAGCAGTGCTCTTGGTAAGCAGATTTGGGGGCTTGTAGGACAGGAAGCCAATTAGTCAATTTGTTTGCTAAACTATCCTGTCATTGTCTTCTGGTGTGATCTTCTGTTGAAGAACTGAAGCCTTCTGGAAATGGGCTAAGCCAGCTGACATCTCAAAAGGTTTCTTTTCTGCTGAGATAAAGCAGAGTTAAGTGTAAGAACTCCCGTGGGAGACTGTTTCTTGTCAGTTTTATTATAAAAATAGGTTGATGTTAAAGACTCAGAAAAGACAGCCCACAAGGGTGGTTGCTGGGTAGGAAGAAGACAGAACAGTAGCTACAGATAATGGGCACTAGTTCTTTCTAGGGATAAGACCTTTTAATATGCATGACACTTCATTTGACCTATAATAATTGTGTATGTCTATAGAAACCCTGATATTTTCTTTTTATAATGACTGAATACAGGCAATTCACATGCCTTTCACTTCAAACATTTATTCACTCTGTGTTGGGGGCAAGCATAATTTCTTTTACTGGGCCATTTTGAGATATTGTGGGCTATCGGGAATTAAAAGTTTTTTTCTTCTAACCTAATGTGTCTGTTAAATAGACTGCATGCTCTCACTTTCTTAGCTTTAAAAGTTTAAAAGTCTCTGGTAACCACCATGTTCGTCTTCCATTCTATAAAGTCAAATTAATCCACACATTGTTCTCAGTAAAGCCAGCACCAATCTACATTCTCTTGCTGCAATGCACGGGAAGACAGTGACATGACTTTGCTCAGTATTACAAGCTTTCAGGCCTCAATAGAGATTCCAAACATAGTCCGTTGGAAGATTAACATAAGTCAATGATCACTTGCCAAGATTTTAATTTTTGCTGTTCTTTGACCACATCAAATCAATCAAATGACTCATAGTACCATACCTACCCCTTGTATGCATTTTACAATCTAACCAATATTAAAAAATAGGTTACAAGTGCCTAGTAACGTTAGCCATTGGTTTAACCCTATGATTCCTTCTGAAAAAAAAATGCCATCTACTTCATAGTATTATATCAAGCCCTCTCTTCATTCCTCCCCCACCACTTGTTATAGTTTTTGTTTCTATGAGGTCTGCACCTTACTCTTGTAGGGTCAGCTGCAGAAAAAGGGGGAAAGGCATCTTCTTAGTCATAGAGACACAATATGGTGAGAACATAATCCTCCTCCTGTCTGTGTCTCACGCTGGAGCTGATTTAGAGCAGCTGCTGAGACCTGCCCATGTCTGCTTATTTTCTGACAGTGGTTCCATCGTATGGCATGTTGTATGGTGTCAATCACTCAGATAGGTTATGAGTGTGGGCTCCAGTAATTAGCACTTTCAGTCTGTTTGCCCCCTTTCTCTATGACCTCTAAGGATCAGCAAGGCCCTTTACCACTCACCACACACTCAGTCAGGTCCTGATACCACAATGCTAAGGAGGGCAACCAACCTTTCCTGTGAGACAACAGTCTTTGTATCTCTAAGATGCGAATGTCCAAGTCAGCTACCCAGGATACAGATCTAGGGTTTTCTCCCAACCCACCCAATTGTATAATTATGCCTTCTTTCAGGTCTAGGAAGTCCTGGTGCCCACAAATTTCAAAGGAGAGCTGTGGCACTCAGTGTTTTTGCTGAGTAACCGAGATGACCCTCCAGGGAAAGTATGTAAGTCCCCTTGCTTCCAGATCTTCAGATAGAATCAACAGAGAAGTGAGAAGTGCTCCAGTGTGTCTTCTGTGCCAGTAATGTCTTCATCATCTAACAACCAGCTTGAAACACAAACCATGGACACTATAGTGACCTACAAAACAAGATTCTTAACAGTATACCGGAAGACATCATTATAATCAACCTGACCAGTATTACAGCTGCTCCCGAAGGCTTGAGAACCTCAAACCTAAATCAGCAGCAGCAGCCTTTTCTCTAGTGCTGTCCCACAAAAGACATCTGCATCTGCCAATAAAGCCTCTTTCCAAGTTCCATCCTGCCTGCATGAAGAATTGCTTTGCCACTTGATGCCAATAGCTTGGTCCTGGAAACTTGACTGGGGCAATGCAGATATAAAGAAATTACGGACACTGAAAAAAACTAACAGTTCACATACAGAACATTTGGGATCAGGTGGACTATGCTCATTCTGAATGAAGACATCTACCAGGAAACCATGGTGTTTAATACATCCAGCACAAGGAAGGGTAGCTAGTCTCTAGATGGGAGGTCTCTGAAGGGGAGCAGTATTGAACTGTAAACATTCAGGAAGAGGAAGATGCCTGAAATTCACAGTCTCTATAGACTGGTCAATCATTCATACTTGGACCAGAGGAAGGCTTTACCATCTGTCATGCCTCTGCCCTCAACCAGAGAATGCTTGTCATAGACATGGGTTTCAGGGATTCGGAACCTTGCTCTTTTCAATAATTCCCTCAGGGCTTCTTGTTCCCCAAGCCTTGAATCTTGGTAATTAGAAAGGATGAGACCTTGGATTAAGTCTGATTTGATCTTTATCACGTATATTACTCTATATATGTATGCATGTATATATGTTCCCTCATATATGTGTCTACATAACACGTACGTGTTAAAGTGACAGACAATAGGGAAGCAAGGCTCACTGTGTCACAAATTAATCTTTTTAGTCCTCCCAGTTGCCCCTGGGACCTGTCTCCTTTACTGCCTTTGTTCTTTAACTTGAGTCATATCGTTTTATTGGACACTACCTAGATGTTTCACAAGCTATCTGAGCTCCAAGACACCTCAAAAGAAGCACATTTAAAACCTGAACAGAGCTCCCTTCCTACTACCACCTTCTGGATTCTGTGTGATGCTCTCTCCTTCCTGTTGGAGATGTGGGCATGTATAAATGGGTAATGATAAAGGAGGTAAGAACATCAGCCTAGTAAAGACTCATTGCTATCTTTATCTTAGGGAGCTTCCAGAGAACCAGCATCTCTGAGCCTCATAGAGAGGCTATTACCTGTGCCCTTGCCTTGTCTGCAGATATAGTTCCTTTCAGAAAGCCTGTTTACAGGAAAATGGAGGGGTGGCCTGAGTACATTTTGTGGTGAAATCAAGAAGCATAAAGAGTGGTTATTTGGTTTAATCCTTCATGATTAAACTGAAACTTTAATGTGGTTAACAGAATGTCAGCAAGCATTAAGTCCCTCGAGTCCTTAGGCTGAGGCTGGTTAGTGCCCTTGGTAATCTCCTAGGGCTCTTCATGCACCAAAAAGTAATTTAAATTACAACATAATTCAAGAGGTAAAAACAGAAAGTTGAAATAAGCCATTTGGATCTCGTAACTGCACAAGACCATTGTATGTGAAAAGTATAGAGAAAAACAATTGGAATCATTTCAGGCTTTGAAAACTTATAATTACAGGTAAAGGGCTATTATGTTATTGGAACAGCCATTATAACTGAAAGGTACAATTTGGGATAATATATGTGGGGACATTAATATACCATCAGATTTTTACAGCACAAGCATCACAATGCATCCAATTTCAAATTAGAGGTTGCTTCCCTGGTTTTTTTTTTTTTTCTTGATTCTCTGCTTCTATTTTTAAGTAGAGCATTCATGTGAAATAATGACATCATTTCAAACAATCATAATAATTTTTGGCTAGGCACTATTCACTATCATTTAAAAGTCTTCAGGTCTTTAACATTATAGGAAAATAACAAAAGTCAAAATTACCCATCAGTACATTCTCCACATGACTGTCATCTCTAAGTTCCTTAAGCTAATGGAATAGCACAGTGTCATAGACCATCCGGGTTGAATAAAATCTAGAAATCATCTTTATTTACATTTTAGAATTTGCATTTAAATGAAAATGCATTTGATACTTTGGAGGTCTGCTGAAACTGGATTAAGCTTCTCAACAACAGTGACAGTGAGAAAATATGAACTAAGTAAGAAAAACATGAGCCGTATAAAGAACCAACAAAATCCTGGATGGACCACCACTTGGTCCTTTGATGAAATCTGTAACAGCCTGGGACCTCTGCATGGTTATACGTTCTGCTACTATGAGAATGTCTCAAAGATGACCAGAGAAGGAAAGAAAGAGACAGAGAGAAGAGGAAGTCCGCCAGGAGCCAAATGTACCTTCGCCACACATGCCACACAGGTGCCATATGATTGAGGACTCAGCAGAAGATCTTGAACTCCATGTGCTTTCCTTATAGAGAGGTTTTTTTTTTGAGGAGGGGGGAGTTTCCTAGCCCTCCTCATCTACCCCAGAATCTACAGCAATGTCGATACCTGTTCTCTCTTGGAAGTAACCGAAAAATGAATAACAGCAATTTTGCGGCACATGCTTGAATTTTTATTTTGAGCTGGGGTTAATTCTGGGTCAATTTGCAAGTTGTTCATTCCTTGAGCAAGCTCACTTTTCAGATGAAGAAAATTTAGCCAGCTCAGTGCTTCACTGTTTGAAATCTCCAGTTCATATTAGATAAATCATTCAGCATGACTGTAGATATATCCACTCACAATCGCTGTGATCAAAATTCCAAACATGGCTATATAAGAGCTTCCATGATCCTGAAAGTGCTGACCTGAATTGGATTCTTCTTTTACATTTGTTTTTTGTTTGTTTGTTCTGTTTTTTTCTGTTGTTGTTGTTTGGTTTTTTTTTTTTTTTTGAGTTTTCTTGTGGTAGACGGAGTTCTGAAGGCTTGGGTGGCTTTCTCAAACAATGATGCTTTTTATGTTGTTTGGAATAAGAAAAAGAATTGTAGCTGCAGCAGTCATAATTATGCAAGCCAGAGTGATGAGAAATTGACCAAAATTGAGAAAGGGTTGAGATTGATACTAATAATGAATGTGGGGAATTGAAATATTTTTATCTTTTTAAAAATGTATGTTTATCATACATTAATCTTTTCTGAATAAATTGAATATAAGTCACATTTTTATGTAAAACAATATATTTTCTGTCTCCAAAAATATTTTACATGCAGATATAAAAAGGATTTTGATAAAATAGTAAATTAAATTATGGCTAGCTATCTTGAACTACATCAGATACGTGGGTAGTGAGATACATTCTCTTGTGAGTCAAATAAACTTAGAAGTGGGCTTTGAGGGCATGTACTTAATGTATAATATATATTTGCATTAAATATTCTTGTGCAACACAGTACCATTTGCAATGAATATACACAATGCTTGAATTTTCCTTCTGTCCTTTTGACAAAATACTCCTACAACTTGGTTGTATGTCACAGCCCGTCAATGAAGGAAGTTAGAACAGGAACTTAGGAAGAGGCAGGAACCATGAAAGATTGCTGCTTGCAGCTTTTTCCTCTAGGATTTCTCAGCTTTTTGTATTTTTCCTCTTTAAAAAAAATGATTTTTTTTGAGACAGGATTTCTCTGCATATCTCTGGCTGTCCTGGAAATCACTTTGTAGACCAGGCTGGCCTCGAACTCACAGAGATCCACTTGCCTCTGCCTCACTAAGTGTTGGGATTAAAGGCACATACCACCTCCACTCTGCTCAGCTTGTTTTTCCATAACACCCTGGACTGTCTCCTATCCCGTAGCACTGCCCATAGTAAGCGGCAGTCTTCCCCATCTATCAATAAAGAAGAAAACACCCCCCACTAACTTGTTTACCCATAATCTAATGGAGGCAATCTCTCAAAAAAGGTTTCTTCCTACCAGATAAATCAAGCCTGTGCCAAGTTAACAAAACAAGCATAAACACCGTACACACAATAAATTTTTAGAAAAGTAAAAAGTGGGGAGATAACTCAGTAAAAAATTGTTTTATGTGCATGACCATATAATACCAAAATTGGTGGTGTGGGCTTAGACCCTCAGTACTGGAGAACAGACAACATGACTGGCTCTTTGGGCCTTGATTGGAAACCACTAACTAATAATTGAGTCTAAAATAAGCAAGAGAGCCAGTCTCCAAGACCAAATCCCGAGGAACAACACCCAAAGTTGATGTATAGCCTCCAGAAACATCAGCACACATGTATGCACTCATATGAACATATGAGTATGCACCCACACATACACACAAAAATAAATAAAAGATACAATAAAATTTAGAACTGGGAATGTAGTTTAGTGGTAAAATACTTGAATACTATACTCAAGGGCATAGGGCTTGATCTCTAGCTCAGAAAGAAATATTAATACTAAAACAATAAATATCAGTATGTGAAAAACACAATTCAAAAGTACTAATAACACTTAAAATGACTTTGGCATTCTGTATGAAAATGTATAGGAAATGATGTCTATAAAGGACAGAAGACAAGTTGAAGGCAGTCTTACTGTTTCTTACAACTATTTGTACTGGGAATATTCAATGATATCCTTTCTCAAAATAATCATGCACTGCTTGGAATGTAAAAGTTGCAAAATTAAAGCACTTCAACTTGCCTGACATAGGATGTGTCTGTTCTTTTACACAATAAATCCACAACATAGAAGAATAAAGTTTTCTGAATATTTGGCCTCTATTGCCCAAGAAGAACTTTACTTGCTTATTCCAGTCTTATCGTCTCTCTCATGGAGACTCAGCTCCCCATTTACATAACTTATCTTGCCAGGGTCTATGGGACAGAAAAGAAGAAGCCAATCAATAGGATATTTGTCAAGGATGGAGTTGTCCAGTTTCCTCTTCTCTCTGTCCCTCACTACTCCTTTTTCTCTCTCCCAATCACATTTGCTAATGCTTGGGAACAAAGGACAGAATTTTGTAATCAGTATATATAATTAAAATACAGCAATGGAACTCACCACAGCATTTTAACACATTAGTTGATAGCTGATAATAATAATAAAGGCAAACGTACAAAATGTTATATTGTTACAGAACTGTGAAACACATTCTCTTCCAAACATACACATGCAAGCTATGAGAAGTTTGTTCACAAAACCTTCAAGAAGAGATAGCTTTCCAGCTACAGTCATGTAAGAATATTCTATGGAAGTGAAAACGACAGTTTACAAGGTCCCACAGCCTTGATTCGCATATTCTCCAAGTGCGGACTTGCATTCCCGTGTGGTTTTCCATTTTCAGATTGCATTTAATAGGCAATATGGCAGAGTTACAGAAATACTTTCAAAGCATGTGCACTCATAATGTACAAATAACTGTGTTGCAAATTAGCTGAATTATTCATTGAGGTTCAGTGCCAAACAGCATTATCTAGACCTGAATTCCTAACAGGTTGAGTTCATTTTTCAAAAACAAAATTTGACAGTTCTTTATGATGCCTGAGTGCACACACCACATCCAAGTTTATATAATGTTGAAGCTGTTGCAGGAAAAATGAAAGCCTCTGCCAGCCAGGCCTCACGTTTCTGTATTAAGGCCAAGCACAACTAGATGAAGACTTTGGACAGAAACATTCAGTTGATTGACAAAAACGTTAAGGTGTAAACTGGAATATAAGACCCATTTTGGCCAGTTTTGTAGAAGTCAAGTGAAAAAAAAAATTGGTTTGATGTGTAGCAAAATAAAGGCCCAGCAAAGATAAATAATATAGTTAGGCAACTCACATCCTCAATGGCCAGAGGAACCAGAGAATGCTAAGGAGGAAGTCAGATCAGTGTCCTTGCCTGAACACATTAACACATTCTGTTTTCTGTCTCCTTCAAACCTTTATTAATAAAGATTAGTAGTCCGACGTAGAAAATACCTTTGAAACTAAAACTAGGTTATTATTTAGGAAAGTCTCATAAATTATATGAAAATTTTCCCTCTGCCCCCAAAAGAACAACTAGTGAGAGCTGCATTTGGTGGGGTCACTGTAGATCACAGTGGGCCCCACTTTTTAACCTGGGTTTTCATTTTTGTATGTCATGTAAGGGAGGTTCATACTCACCCATGTGGCCTAATATCTTCTTTCTGACTCTCTCTGGGATTAAGGGGTCATAAGACACAGAATAGGTGTTCTATATGAGTCTCTGACTTGAACTAGAGTGTAGTTCTTTTTTTTTCTTTCTTTTTTTTAAAATTTATTTATTTATTTATTAAAGCTTTCTATCCCCACTGCCGCCTCCCCTTTCCCTCCCCCTCCCCCAATCAAGTCCTCCTCCCTCATGAGCCCAAAAAGCAATCAGGGTTCTCTGCCCTGTGGGAAGTCCAAGGACCACCCACCTCCATCCAGGTCTAGTAAGGTGAGCATCCACAAAACTGCCCAGGCTCCCACGAAACCAATAGGTCCAGTAGAATCAAAAACCCATTGCTATTGTTCTTGAGGTCTCAGTAGTCCTCCTTGTCCGCTATGTTCAGCGAGACCAGTTTTGACCCAGGCTTTTTCAGACCCAGGCCAGCTGGCCTTGGTGAGTTCCTGATAGAACATCCCCATTGTCTCAGTGTATGGGTGCACCCCTCGCGGTCCTGAGTTCCTTGCTTGTGCTCTCTCTCCTTCTGCTCCTGATTTGGACCTTGAGATTTCAGTCCGGTGCTCCAATGTGGGTCTCTGTCTCTGTCTCCTTTCATCGCCTGATGAAGTTTAATATTCAGGAGGATGCCTATATGATTTTCTTTGGGTTCTCCTTCTTATTTAGCTTCTCTAAGAACCCGAATTATAGGTTCAATGTCCTTTATTTATGGCTAGAAACCAAATATGAGTGAGAACATCCCATGTTCCTCTTTTTGGGTCTGGCTTACCTCACTCAGGATGGTGTTTTCTATTTCCATCCATTTGCCTGCAAACTTCAAGAAGTCCTTGTTTTTTACTGCTGAGTAGTACTCTAATATGTATATATTCCATACTTTCTTCATCCATTCTTCAATTGAAGGGCATCTAGGTTGTTTCCAGGTTCTGGCTATTACAAACAATGCTGCTATAAACATAGTAGAGCATATACTTTTGTTGTGTGATAAGGCCTCTCTTGGGTATATTCCCAAGAGTGGTATTGCTGGGTCCATGGGTAGGTTGATCCCAAATTTCCTGAGAAACCTCCACACTGCTTTCCAGAGTGGTTGCACAAGTTTGCATTCCCACCAGCAATGGATGAGTGTACCCCTTTCTCCACAACCTCTCCAGCAAAGGCTATCATTGGTGTTTTTGATTTTCGCCATTCTGACAGGTGTAAGATGGTATCTTAAAGTTGTCTTGATTTGCATTTCCCTGATCGCTAAGGAAGTTGAGCATGACCTTAGGTGTCTTTTGGCCATTTGAACTTCTTCTGTTGAGAGATCTCTGTTCAACTCAGTGCCCCATTTTATAATTGGGTTGATTAGCCTTTTACGGTCTAGTTTCTTGAGTTCTTTATATATTTTGGAGATCAGACCTTTGTCAGTTGTGGGGTTGGTGAAGATCTTCTCCCAGTCAGTGGGTTGCCTTTCTGTCTTAGCGACAGTGTCCTTTGCTTTACAGAAGCTTCTCAGTCTCAGGAGGTCCCATTTATTCAATGAGGCCCTTACTGTCTGTGCTGCTGGGGTTATACGTAGGAAGTGGTCTCCTGTGCCCACGTGTTCTAGAGTACTTCCCACTTTCTCTTCAATCAGGTTCAGTGTGTTTGGACTGATATTGAGGTCTTTCACCCACTTGGACTTGAGTTTTGTGCATGGTGATAGATATGGGTCTATTTTCATTCTTCTACAGATTGACATCCAGTTTTGCCAGCACAATTTGTTGAAGATGCTCTCTTTTTTCCATTGTATACTTTTAGCTCCTTTATCGAAAATCAGGTGTTCATATGTTTGTGGGTTAAAGTCAGGGTCTTCTATTCGATTCCATTGGTCGACTTCTCTGTTTTTATGCCAATACCAAGCTGTTTTCAATACTGTAGCTCTGTAATAGAGTTTGAAGTCAGGGATGGTAATGCCTCCAGACGTTCCTTTATTGTATAAGATTGTTTTGGCTATCCTGGGTTTTTTGTTTTTCCATATAAAGTTGATTATTGTCTTCTCCAGATCTGTGAAGAATTTTGATGGGATTTTGATGGGGATTGCATTGAATCTATAGATTGCTTTTGGTAGAATTGCCATTTTTACTATGTTGATCCTCCCAATCCAAGAGCAAGGGAGATCCTTCCATTTTCTGGTGTCCTCTTCTATTTCTTTCTTCAAAGACTTGAAGTTCTTGTCAAATAGATCTTTCACTTCCTTGGTCAGGGTTACCCCAAGATATTTTATGCTCTTTGTGGCTATCGTGAAAGGTGATGCTTCTGTGATTTCCCTCTCTGTTTCCTTATCCTTAGTGTATAGGAAGGCAACTGATTTTTTGGAGTTGATCTTGTATCCAGCCACGCTACTAAAGGTGTTTATCAGCTGTAGGAGTTCTTTGGTAGAATTTTTGGGGTCGCTTATGTATACTATCATGTCATCTGCAAATAACGAAAGCTTAACTTCTTCCTTTCCAATACGAATCCCCTTGATCCCCTTATGTTGTCTTATTGCTATTGCTAGAACTTCAAGCACTATATTGAAGAGGTATGGAGAGAGTGGACATCCTTGTCTTGTTCCTGATTTTAGTGGGATGGCTTTGAGTTTTTCTCCATTTAATTTCATGTTAGCTGTCGGTTTGCTGTAGATAGCTTTTATTATATTTAGGTATGACCCTTGTATCCCTATTCTCTCCAAGACCTTTATCATAAAGGGGTGTTGAATTTTGTTGAATGCTTTTTCAGCATCTAATGAAATGATCATATGGTTTTTTTCTTTCAGTCTATTTATATGGTGGATAACATTGATAGATTTGCGTATGTTGAACCAGCCCTGCATCTCTGGGATGAAGCCTACTTGATCATAATGGATAATTTTTAGAGTGTAGTTCTTGTCTTTGATGATGGTTTTCAGTAATTTCTCCCTGTGCTGTTTGTACTTGCTAACCCTTTTCAGGAAATGATGTCTATTTTGCTCCCTAGGAACTTGGACAGACCTTGTGGCTTGTTTAATACAACACCAGATTTAAGTCTAGTTCTTAGTAGGCCTAGGAACATTTGCTTTTACTATCTCGAATGCCAGTGACCAGGTTCCAAAGAAACAAGTCAAGAATACTGAGCCAAGTCATCTCTTAAAGTCTGGAAGATTTTATAAGCTCAGCAATGTCAGCAAACTCTACAAAGGATCATGGGAAATAATAAATTGCTGCTATTTTAATCCACTAAATTTAATATTTTTGTGAAATATGTAACTAAAATGCAAACATCTAGGAGGATAAAAATAGCACATGGGTGAAAAATATGATTATCACTACATGTAATACTTGCTTTATGATTTTCCATTTAAAATAACATGCCATATAAAAAACAGAACCAGGGATTACCATAAATTTGTATTAAGTATTCTGAAGGTGTAGTATTGTAAAAGCTAGGGTACTCTTCTAGTTTGTAAAGATTAAGGTAGGGCTATTTTGAGGGTAGGGGCAGTGTGCAGTGAACAGAAATAAGTAACCAAACAAAGTAATCACAGGTACATTAGCATTTTGGTCTTGTTATAATACAAAAAACTTAGTCTGGCACCCTCTTCTGGCGTGCGGGCATACATGGAGGCAGAATGTTGTATACATAATAAATAAATAAATAAATAAATAAATAAATAAATAAATCTTGAAAAAAACCTCAATCAATATAAACATAAATGTTTATATAAATCAATATAAACTTTCAGTTACTTCACACTAAAATATTACTAATCCAGGTGCTAAGCCTGTGTTGTGTATCTCATAAAATATGAATGAAAGAAATTAAAACATGCCCACCCCTGCATGTACCAATATAGGCTTCATGAAAATTAGAATCTTGTGTCCTTCTTGCATCTTGTTTCCCTTGGTCAGTTCCGAAGGAAATCTCTAGAGACAGGAAGGATTAGGTTTGCCATACAAGGAAAATAAAGATTTTTGTAAAAGACAGTATGTTTCTTATGTCCAGACTTTATTTCTCCAGTATGCAACATAGAGTGAATATTTTCTTCATCAGCCATATTCCTTTTGTAGCTCACTGATTACATAACAGACCCACTTTTACAAAGACTTCTCCAAAAAGCTTCAAATGTCTATAGATAATATTGATATATGATTCATACTCTGCTTAATGTTTCCTTCCATAGTGATTTTAAATGAGAAAAATTGTAGGCCCAGAGTCCCAATAATCCTAAACATTCAGTGACCCTAACATGTATAACACAAATTCCTAATAACTGAGCAATTCAAAGATTAACTCAAGAAACAATAACCCAAGAGACTTTCTGAACTCTCTACTTCATAGAACAAAGAAACACTGCTGATTCTTCATGAGACAGAAAACTCAGAAGACACACATGTGGTCAAATGGAATTCTGGGGAAAGACAAAAAGGTTGAGACCAAGTCCTTGATTAAAATTTTGTTCATCCTGAGGTGCAGAGAAGATGTGGGGGAGAGACTGGAAGGAGACAAGGGAGGGGAAATTGTGGCCAGAATGTGAAATTAATAAATAAATATTAAAAAAGTTAGATAAATGTAACCAATAAAAATAAAAGGCTGGGCAGTGGTGACACACATCTTTAATCCCAGCACTCAGGATGCAGAGGCAGGTGGATCTCTGTGAGTTCAAGGGCAACCTGGTCTGCAAAACTAGTTCCAGAGCAGGCTGCAAAGCACAGTGAAATCTTGTCTCATAAAACAAAACAAAAAATGTAGCCAATGTTGGGCAAAAACACTACACATAAAATTGTAAAACACTGTAGAGAGAAACTGAGGAAGACACAGGTAGAGAAAAATACATCCCATACTCATGGATTGGATGACTCAATATTGTGAAATGGCTATTTTACCGAAATCAATTAAAAGATTTTATGCATTCTTAATAAAAGTCTCAGTGACATTCTTCAGAGAAAATTTTAAAAATTAAAACTCACATAGAAGTACAGATAGTCAAAGAAATCTTGATGAAAAAAAAGTATACCACTGTGTCAACATATATAGCTTTATATATAACTTTAAGTTATACTATATTAAAACAGCATGAATGGCACTGGCACAAAAACAGATACATAGATCAATTGAGTTGAAATCTCAAATACAAATCCACACAATTAAAAACACCTGACTTTTGATAAAGATGCCAAAAGCAAAACTTAGAGCACAGATGCCATCATCGACACATGATTCTGGAAAAAACTAGGTAACTACAGACAGAAACTAAAACCTTGTTTCTCATTCCACACAAAATTCAACTCTAAGTGTGTCAAGGGTATAAGACATGAATCTCTGGAACTGCCAGAGGAATAAGTAAAGAGTGCAAGTTAAGATATAAGCATAGGGTAAGGACTTTCTGAGTAAGCTTCTAATACTCAGAAAATAAAGCCTGTAATCCACAAGTTGAATTTTATGAAATTAAAAGCTCTTGGACAGGAAAGGAAACTGTCAGCCAAATGAAGAGAAAGCATAAAGAGAAGGAAAATCCTACCAGACTCACATCATTGGATTAGTAGCCACATATACAAAGAACTCAATAAACTAAACATAAAGAAAATGAATAGTCTGATCAAAGCTTAGATCATGTAATTAAACACAGAGTTCCCAGGTGAAGAAGTATAAATGCAATCTAAAACTGCTCTGAGATTCCAAATCAAGCCTGTCAGTTTGGCTATCAAGTAGGCAAATGATAATAAATGCTAATGTGATTGTGAGGGAAAAGGAACACTCCTCTGCCATTAGAAAGAGTATTTTAAAAAACTAGGAGTAGGAAGGCCAAATGACCCAGCTATTACCTTTATGGTCATAAAGCCAAGGGACTCTATGTTCTCCTGCAAGGATACTCACACAACCCTCTTCATTGCTGATCTACTTAAAATAACTATGACATTGAATCACCCTGGTTGTTCATCAACTAATGACTGGAAATGGAAGGATATTACATAGCATGTAGTAAAATTTTATTCAGCTCTAAGGAAAAGTAAATTTGTAGGAAAATTAATGGAGTCAAAAATATTATACTAAGTGAAGTAACCCAGAATTAAAAAGACTATTTTTGCATATTCACCCTCATATGTGCAATTTTAGATTTGTGTGTTTAATTTGACTGTAGATGCTAGCAATATAGAAATGGCTTTTAAGAAGGGGGGAATAGCTTTTTTCCAATATTTTTAATTTAAATAACTTTTTACAATTTATTTTACATACCAACCACTTTCCCCTCCCTCCTCTCCTCCTGTGTCTACAAATGTCCCAGTAGGCATTTGGGGAGGTGTCTGGAGGGAGTGAGGAAAATAAAGTCAATATACATTACATATTTATATAAGCTTGTTGAATTAAAATATACTAAAAATTAAAATAAAAACTGTACACTTAAACATTCAACTATACATCCATAACATACATACTTTCCAGTGTTATAATGATTTGATTAGTGGCATTGGGAATTATTTAAATTCTAGGTGACATAGGCACTTTAGGAACACTTAGAATGAAGCCTACTGTGTAAATAAGAAGTGAGCATAATACTACAGAAACACTGAATTTAGCTTGAAAATGGTCCAAAATTTTCACATAGGGAGAGACTTTCGCTCTGTATTAAGAACAGCTTTGTAATTGGATACTAGAAAATGGAAAACAGATAAGCCGTTGTAGAGTGAGAGAAGCTAAAAGGGTAAGTTCCCTGCACATTGAAAGTAAGTCTACATGTCTCACATATAAAATAGCATCAAGCCAATTAGGACCAGATTATAAGAGGCTGCATGGCTCAAAAGGATGAAATGTCTCATAAAAGGGCTTGTGATTTTTGAGAAAAACAAAGGAGACATCAGCTATCTGTTTCTCAGAGTCAAACAAAACAATCTACCCAACAGCAACAGATGCTCATCCTCCTCCAAAGCAAAGGAACATTCTCCAGGATGCTGTCAGCAAATAAAATTTTAACATATTTTGAAAGATAAAGTAGAAAGAATTTTCCTAACCATAGGAAAAGGTTAGATATTCATAGCATAAGAAGCATTGAAGAACCCAAAAATTTGTGTAAAGTAAATAACATAACAATGAATCAAAGAAAAATCAAACTGGAAATTATTAAATATTTCAGGAAAACAAAAAGGAAAATACATTTTACCAAAACCTATGCAACATAGAGAAATAGGTAAGACTTATAGTTGCACACCATTGCCTTTAGAAAGAGAACGAGTTAAAATTATACACTATTAGCAGCCCAGAAAGACGAGCTCTCAAGGCTACTACCAGGCTTTGAAGGAAAGCTCCACAACATAGTGAAACTGAACTTACGGTTTTTCTATCTGAGGGGTACAGAATAAATTCACAGATGTGCTGTTTGGCTCTCTTTTTTTTTATTTTACTGTCCTCTGATTTTCTTCTAGGTTGTTATTCTTTCCAGTTCTTCTTTGTTATAATTCTCTGTTCCAATTCTCCCCTGCTTCTTTGTCTAGCTTAACTACATTTTTTACAGGAGGCTTGAGTGAAAAGAAAAAAATTATAAGAATTACCTAGCACATTCCTTGGGTAAACAATAAAGATTGAGCCATTTACCATGGAAGCACACGATTTCAAGGTTTCTGGTATAAGACTGTCACCAGAGGCCAGGGGCACAGTGCCTGGTGAGACAAGCTGAGAGACATAGGTCTTTATCAGCCAAACTTGGCAAGCAAAGAATTAGCATGTTTTTTTTTATGTTGCTTTGTCTTAATAACCTTGGTTAGACATCTGCAACTCTGACCTTATACATATATGTAAAATTTTTAACTTATCTATTTGCAGAAATAGTTAGTCTTGCTCTGAGGTAAAAATGAGCTCGTTGTGTATAGTTTGAGTAAAAGAAACAAATCAGGCTTTTAAGTATCCTATAGTCCTCGTGGAACAATAGATTAGTTATGAATCATATCCTAGTATATTTTATATATCAAAATCATGCAGATTAATGAGAACTCATCTTTCTGACCACCCACAGATAGATGTACCCATAAGATTTGAGATGCAATCATGAGATTACAAATGCACATCACATGCGATTGCACACTACAATGCATGTATTGGAGGGAGTCCATAGCTGCTTTTGCACATGTGAAATTACAGATAGAAACAACAGTTTTCAGAGTCGGTGGCCCCACTGGCCTTTCCTGATGAGTTCCCCCTCCATCAGAGAATCATTCCTCTGGTAGGTTGATGTCTGAACACTAGTTGTTACCTGCTGCAATTCCCATGGCCTCCAACAGTACACAATATATAAATGTGTATATTTAAAAATACAGACACACACATGGAAATTAAGTCATTTTGGCTGCCAGTGTTACCCACAAGAGCCATAAAATAACAAAATCTCAATTACCAGACACAAGAAATATTTTTGAGTTGTTGGTCAGGGTTGTCCAGTTGATCCCTTAAACATTATAGACCCATGATTGCCTTTCAGGATTGAGGGTAGTCCCTCTTCCTGAAAACAGTTCACTCTTAGGATATTGGATTCTGATGATTTGAGTTGCTTCTGACCTGAAAGCCTCTTTCCTATAGTCTAGATTCCACAGTTCCAGAAAATACTATGAAAGTTACCAAGGGAAGGAAGCACTAAACAGTTCAACCCAGATACAACACCTATGAGCCATAATTACCAGTATGGTAAAACACTCACACATGTACAAGTGGCATGCCTGTCCGTGGCAACCAATAGTTAATTAGACTTAAAGTCCACTAAACAGGATGGAAATCATGCTTTGTACTAGAAACCAATTCATCTTCCTGGGATTAGTAAGGTCATGAAATTTAGAAAAGAATGTATTATTGGCACTTTCTAAATCATCATATTTTCTCACTGTATTCTACATGTTATACTTATACCCATAGATAAATGTAGCTATCACCCCTCATCTAGAAGTCTCACTTTACAGCAAATGGAGACCATCACAGAAAGCTACAACTGGACACAATGCAGATATCAATAGATGAGGGGGGAGCCCAGCCCTAACAGATACATCTACATCACAGATCCTGCATCTATGGATCAGGAAACATCATGGAAGAGGGGGCAGAAAGATTTTAAGAGCCAGAATGCCAGAAAGTAAGAAGCACATCATCCCACATAGAAATGGCTGCATAAACAATACTAGAACAACAGCAGTGCTAATGGACATGTTAACAACACGGAAGGGAGGCAGACAAGAAGATTACTACAGGCAACATTAATACCTAATAGGAGAAGGAAATTAGCCTTTCTTAAAAAGGGACTTATTGGCTGTCCATTGCAGAGCAGTCACCACACACACACACATACACACACACACACACCAAATATATTCATAAATACAAACCACCACAAATGAACTTAGGACACTGTGTTTTTATGTATTTGTGCAAATACACATATTTTCTGTGTATGGGTAAAATAATAATCAGAGAAAAAGAAGAGCAGACTGGACTCAAATTATTCATACTCAACCTCCCAGGGATTTGGGTAACACAGCCAATTAACAATTGTGATTACCTAGGTAAAAATGGACAAATTCATTGGGAAACGAAAGTTTATTGGAATTTCAATTGTATTTTAGTAAATAAAGACTTCCTGAAGATCTGAGAGTAAAACAGTCCCACTGGTAGCCATATAGACCAGGTTATAGCAGCACACACCTTTAATCCCAGTAGCCACACGCACCTTTAGTTGCCATAGAAATCAGTAATGAATTAGAAATGTAGACTGTACCCATGACTAGGAAGGAAACTTATCTTTTCCATTTCCCAGAAAGGAAAGCCCTGGTTGTAGTGATGACCCAAGCTAATTCAGTCAAGCATTTAATGAAAAGCAAATAACCAATTTATTTCAAACTTTTTAAAACATTAAAAGAATACTCGCTAATTGTAGACTAGAAATTCAGCATGAAACTGGTACCAAGGTGACATCACTTTATGAAGATTAGTGCAACAATTCTCAACAAAAACTAGTATTCACAGCATATTAAATCATGCAGCATATTAAAATGGCTGTATGTCATAAACAATTGACATACATTCTTGTAATGTAAGAATGGCACAGCACAGAAAAATTGGTCAATGTAGTACAGCACAGGAACAGAATAACGAGGAAGTAATCATTTCAGCTGAAACGGGAAAGCATTCGAGAAATCAATACTCCTTCATGATAAAAATGTTCAATGCCTAGCAACAGAAAGAAAATACTTCCTTGTAACAATAGCCTATCCTAGAAATTTCTGAAGCACACACATTCTCAATGGCGAATGTTTGCTACAGGACTTTCTTTTAATAAATCAATGAAATCATATGCCCACTTTCACCACATATATTCATCATACTACAAGAGTTCTAGACAGAGCCATTAGAGAAGGGGGAATGCATACAAATTGGAAAGGAAGAAGTAAAATTAATTCTATTCACTGATGTGATCAGACATGTAGAAAGTACCAAATAATCTACAAAATATCAATTGGAATTAATGAACCCCACAAAGTACCAAAATACAAAATGAATACACAGAAAAGAGTTGGATTTATTATTATGTTAATAAAATTTATTTATCTATATGAACAGTTGGTATTTATATATGAAAAGAAAAGCACGCAATCTGAGGAAGAAATTTTTAAATATTATTAAAATATAATTAAATACTTTATTTTGCCTAATTACATTATTTAAAACTTCCTTTTCCTCACTCAAAATCCTCTCATATATCCTTCCTTGCTCTTTTTCAAATTCATGACCACTGCTTTCAGTAATGTTGTTACACACATATATTCATACATATAGATGTATATATATATATACATACACCTATATAGAACCTGTTCAATCTGTATAATAATTATTTCTTCTGCTTTCAGAATTCCTAGTGCCTGTAGTTTTTAGGAGGTAAACAAGAGTTTCCTAATTGAACTTAAAAGATCATGCCTGGTTCTGGAAAATTAGCCAATGATCACAATGTAGCATTCTAAAAGAAATCATATGCCATATACCTCAGAAGTTTCATTTCAGAGTATGTACTTAAAAGAAAGAAAACCAAAGAATTGAGATTGTGTTTGTATCTTCATGTCCATAGCATTATTCACAATGGACAAAATATGAAAGCAATGTGTGCCCAGTTCTCTGTAAGAAAAATGTGGTATGCATGCATGTGCACAGAGCACCACATTACCACACATAGAGGTAAGAGTCCTTTAGTGGTTTTGGTTGTTTTGCTTCTCTGATCTTCAGGTTGAACCCTAATATCTATCTCTGGGTTTTTATTAATTGTGATACAGAGAAAACTTAATACTAACGAACCATATATTGAAAATGGATAAGGTGATAGGTCTATACATTATGTGTATTTTAACACAAAACAGTGTTATTTCTAAATGATAGTAGAGAAGATTTAAAACAAAGAATTCTATAATGCTTTCTGTATTTTAGGAAGATAAATCAGAAATATGGATACAATATAGAAACAGAAAATAAAATAGAAAATCCTGAGTGAAGGCATGAAGGAAAATAACACTTCAGTGGGAGGTTGTAGTGCACTCCATAATTCTAGTAGGAAACAAGTAGCGAGAACTTGTGAGCAATGTGAGAGGTGACCCAGAAGAGAGGTAGACAGCTACAGGGTCTGTCTCGACAATCAAATTGAAAGGAGCAACAATACTAATATAACAGAAAAGGAAAGAGCAGGCAAGGATGTAGAATCAGTGTAGTAAATGGGCTGAGGGGACACTTGCACAAGAAAGTGTCCAGTGGTTGCTGTTTAGAAATACATGACTTCCTGGACTAAAGGCCCATGCTTCTATAATATGACACCTGTTCTCTCTCTCTCTCTCTCTCTCTCTCTCTCTCTCTCTCTCTCTCTCTCTCTCTCTCTCCCTCTCTCTCTCTCTCTCTCCCCAACATCCCAACATATGTGATAAATCACCTCAGACAATATAAACAAACCAAAAAAAATCTCCAATAATATACTGTTTTATTTAGGGTTTCTAATGCTACAAAACGCCATGACCTAGGCACAGGAGACCACTTCCTAAATATAACACCAGTAGCACAGAAACTGAGAACAATTAATAAATGGGACCTCCTGAAAATAAGAAGCATCTGAAAGGCAAGGGCACAGTCAATAATACAAAACAGCAACCTACAGAATGGGAAAAGAGATTCACCAACACCACATCTGTCAGAGCGATGATTTCCAAAACATATAAAGAAATCAAGAACTAGACATCAAAATACCAAATAACCCAATTAAAAATGGGGTACAGTTCTAAACAGAGAATTCTCAGCAAAAGAAACTCAAATGGCCAAAAGACAACATGGTGTGTACTCACACATATGTGGTTATTAGACACAAAGCTTCAATCCACAACCCTAGAGAATCTAGGTAAAAAAGGAGGGCTCTAAGAGCAACATGAATGGAGAGCCCCAGTAAAGAGAAATAGTTAAGATTTCCTGAGTAAACTGGGGGGGGGGGTGAGAAGGGAGAGCATGGAGGATGGTAACGTAAGGGCTCGAGATGGCTGAGTTGGGGGTGGCATGGGGAGGGAGAGCATTCTTGATAGAGGGACCCATTATTGGGTTAGGGAGAAACTTGGTGCTAGGGAAATTCCCAGGAATCCACAAGGATGGCCCCAGTGAAGAATCCTAGCAATAATGGAGACAGTGCATGAACTGGTCTTCCCCTATAATCAGATTAGTGACTACACTAATTGTCATTATAGAGCCTTCATCCAGTAACTGAAGGAAGCAGATGCAGTGATCCGCAGCCAAGCACTGGGCTGAGCTCCTGAAGTTCAGTTGACAAGACAGAGGAGGGATCATATGAGCAAGGGGGAGGAGGGCATCAAGATCATGATTGGGAAAACCCCAGAGACAGCTGACCCGAGCTAGTGGAAGCTTACAGACCCTGGACTGACAGCTGGGGAACCTGCATGGGACCAAGCTGGGCCCTCTGAATGTGGGTGACACTTATGTGGCTTGATCTGTTAGGAGCCCAGACTTATCACTGTGCATGAACTGAGTTCTTGGAGTTCATTCCCTATGGTGGATTACTTTGTTCAGCCTTGATGCAGGGGAAGGAGCTTAGTTTTGCTTCAACTTTGTTGACTCCCCTAGAGAGGCCTTACCCCTCAGAGGAGTGGATGAAGGGTGAAATGAATAAGGAAGGATGGGAGAAGAGGAAGAAGGGGGAACTAGAACTGGTAGATAAAATGAAAAAAAATAATTTAAAAAAACACCAAAAAATAGTTGCTGAGGAAAGGGTTTATTTACTTATACTTCCAGATCATAGTCCATCATCGGAGGAAGACACATAAGACAAGAACTCTAGAACCTGAAGGCAAGAAGGGGAGCTGTTTACTTTCTTGCTTCATATGGCATTTTAGATCTTTCTTATAGAATCCAAAACTACCAATGCAGAGATGGCACCACCAACAACGGGCTGGGCACTTCCACACTGATCACTAACTGAGAAAATGCCTTACAGCTGGGTATCATGGAGACATTTCCTCAACTATGGCTCCTTGCTCTCTGACGACTCTAGCTTATATCAAGTTGACACACAAAACCAGTCAGTATAAAACTAAATGCATAACCACTTAGTCTTGAACCTCCCAGGCTACAGAACTAGAAGATATGAGGCTAAGTCTATGGAAATATGTTACATAATACTGGGGTGATAAAGAGTCTCATGCTCAGAAATGTCTTGGTTTAAAAAGTACATATAGGCAGGCAGACAGACAGACAGACAGATAGATCAGGAATTAAAATTATGAGCAGTTAATGATTAGATGGTTGGAGAAATGATTCTAGAGGGAATTAGTGATTCACTTCATTAAAGTAGCTGTGAATCAAAAGGACCATGCCATCTCAGGATCATAAATCCTTCACCAAGTTTTCTTTATATATTCACTTGAGTTAATCCTCCATTCTTTTTAGAAATAATAACTATAATTTTGTAGGAATTGTTACCATTATTTATATTTTAAAATCTGACCTTCACTATGTGACTCGTGTAGACCTCAAAATTTTGGCACTCCTACTCTCTCAGGATTCCTGGTATGTGGATTACAGGCATGAGCCACCATGCCCAGCTGGAATTATTATTATCTTTGGTGTTTCTGATCTGCAAGTCATGACTCTTTTACACAGGAAGCCTAGAGGGGCAAGCCTTGTAAGTCAATTTAAAAAATATATTTAATTAACCCCATGGATATATACTTGTGGGAACTAGTTCAGTGATTATATTGCATACACCCTTAGAGAATATTGATCTAGATGATTTTCCTGCACAATTCTAGAAGTTAATGGCTACAATGTTCTTTTGTTGAAAACACCCAACCCCATTAGAAGGGTAGGGGTTAGTAAAATATAAGCTTCATGTATGATGAGTTTTTGCTGCTTTTTTGAGTTGTTGGGGAATTTATTTTCTGTTCTAATAGAACCTTTAATTCCTGAATTTTAGATCTACACTGTGTTTATGTCTCTCTCTCGGTCAACAAACACCATTGGTGGTGCTAAACTTGGAAAACATTTGTTATTGAACACCATGGTGAGGGAACGCTATCTCATCTGGTATCAAGCTTACTGTGGAGCAGCTTCAGAATATCCTTACAACTCAACCTGTGTTGAAAAGTAAGTGAATGAATAAGACACACCCATTATGCTAGGATCTGTTCATGTCTCTACTGATTAGGGAAGCAGTGGCCATGAAGCAGGAATTGTCTCTTGAGACTCAGATCGACATGTGATGATATTAACCAGGAATTACCACTGCATTAAGGATATTAGCCTAGCATCTTACCAAGAACCATGTACCAGGAGTGCTGACAGCAAAAGCTAAAGGACCATAGGACCTCACATGGAAAGAAGTCACCTAACCTAAAGTGGAATTTGCGTATTAAGAGTTGTACAGGTAAAAGAAACTTCCCACTTCTGGACTCCCCTGCTGAGCTGATGGGTCTGTGTGAGAATGTTGATGCTTTGCAAGTCTCCCAAAGATGACAGCACAGTCCTTTACTGTCCTAACTAATGTAACTAATAATTTTTTTAGCTTCTCTAGAATCATGAATTATAGGCTCAATGTCCTTTATTTATGGCTAGAAACCAAATATGAGTGAGAACATGCCATGTTCCTCTTTTTTGGTCTGGCTTACCTCACTCAGGATTGTGTTTTCTATTTCCATCCATTTGTATACAAACTTCAAGAAGTCATTGTTTTTTACTGCTGAGTAGTACTCTAATATGTATATATTCCATACTTTCCTCATCCATTCTTCCATTGAAGGGCATTTCGGTTGTTTCCAGGTTCTGGCTATTACAAACAATGCTGCTATGAACATAGTTGAGCATATACTTTTGTTGTATGATAGGGCATTAAAAATATAATGCACCCTTTTCCAGATCTTTTGCTTCTTTACGTCTTACATTGCTTTTCTTAGACAGGGTCCCCTTGTATCCCAGGATGGCCTAGAACTTTTACCCCTTTGTCTTTGCCTCCTAAGTGCCAGGAGCATAGGTGTGTACCACCACACAGAGTTCTGTTCCAGAACTCAAAAAAAAAGAGAACCTAAAACTACAAGCCATTTTTTGTTAAGTCTGCATTTTTAGTGATTTTATTAAACAGTTTATTTAAATATTTAAAGCCAATAATTCCAATTACTTTTTAAGCCTCAAATTTCCTATGTTCTGAAGGAAGAAAATATACAAGTGTTTTATGATGAATGCCTTTCAACACAGTCTTGGTTTCCTTCTGAGTGATCACAGTGTTTGTGGTTTGAGAATGATTGCTCTCATTTTGCTTAAGAATTTAAAGACGAAGACTGAAACACTTGAAGAGTTCTCTTGAAATAGGAGTGTGCTAGTGAAATTCATGGCTGTCCCCTCACTTGGAGAAAAGCACACACTTCAAAAATACATACAAGCGGTGCAACCCTATGGAAACAGAATGAGCAAATGACTCCTGGTCACAGGCATTCACAGTTCATAAAAGGCAGAGAAAACAATAATTTTAAAAATTTGCATCAATTAATTAAGATACTTCTTTAAAAAAGATTTATTTATTTATTTATTATGTATACAAGATTCTGCCTGCATGTATGCCCACATGCTAGAAGGGTGCGCCAGATCTCATTACAGATGGTTGTAAGCCACCATATGGTTGCTGGGAATTGTACTCAGGACCTCTGGAAGAGCACCTGGTGCTCTTAACCACTGAGCCATCTCTCCAACCCTTAATGAAGATACTTATTTGAAAAAAAAAAATCTATCTTTCCATTCTCAAAGAATGGCTAAGCCTACATAAAATACAATGTTTTGTCTCTTCAGGAAAAACGGAAGCTTTCAAATGACTGAAAATCAACATGGAAACAAGCTGAGGTAGTGTTTCTAACCAAAAGCTGCGAGCTGAACATTGAGTGGATCTCTAGTATTTATAAGAGAGAACCATTTACTGAAGACAGATGACAAAAATGTTTCTAGGCCTTGATTGTAACTTGACACCATAGGGGAAAAAGGTATTATTTCTATAGGCTCCACGCTGACTATAAAGCCACAGTGGATGGGGTGGGGAGTAAGGGATGTTGGTGGAGTTCTTCAGAAAAAAAGTCATATTCAGGTTCTGAATATGAAGAGATAATCACCCACTGCTAGAATAACTAGTAGGAAGCAATTGGCATATACAAAATTTTAATCTAACAATTAAGATTAAATATCATAGAAATATTGTGGCATTATAAAATTGGATAATAATGAGAATGTTCTATAATAAAAAAGTTCATCATTTAGATAAATGGTGTTCAAAGTATTTCAGTCTCAGGATAAAATGAATTATATATATATGTGTGTTTGTGTGTGTGTGTATGTGTGTGGGTGTTCATCTAAACATATGTATATGAAGTATTCCATGCCAGTTGGCAAAGGCTTTTCAAGTTTCTCATCCAAGATTTTTTAAAATGTATCTTGAAATTTGAATAAAAATTTAGATTTATATAAATTTATTACACTCAAAGCAAATTACGTAAATTTCTCACTTTTAACACTGTATAAAATTTTTGACTATGGAATCTTAAATATATAGCTGCCATTTGGCAGCAGACATTGTAAATTGTAGGCAGCGAGTTTCTGGAGATTTCTAGCTTCTAAGGCATTTGCTGTGATATTCAGTATGTTGTTCCCATCATGACAAACTTCCATAATGTGACTCTTTTGTAGACTATATGACTCTGTACCTTGCTGTACTCATTTATTCAACAAGGTTTCTCTCACAGATTGGACACTGAACACTAAAGAAGATTTAAAAAAAAAAAGACTCATAGATGAGGAAGACACAGTGTGGTGAAAAGATAAACTTCAATGTACATAATAAAAGGCTATTATTTTTAAGATAGTGTATATGCTATAAGAAAACAAAAAAAGGAGAAAACAAATTATTCAAAGTAAAGGAACAAGAGCCAAGATAAAGTGGTAACAATGAGACCCGATGGTGGAAATTCAGTATGCCCCATCTATCAGGTGTACACATCCATCAGATGTGGCAAAGCTACATCCTAGAAGAGCTAGCAGCTGGTAAGCCATGCCCGCTTGCTGCGGCCAGTGCTCCAGAGTGATCTGAGCAAGTGTAAAAGACCTAAGATGACATTAGCTAAGAAGACCAAAAATGTCGAGGAAAAGAAGTGTTTAAAGCAGAAAGTCGACGCAATGAGAATAGTGTTTAGAAAGAGAACCCCTTAACAGCTTGTTGAGAGTAGATTGAAGGATTACCTGCTTGGTGTAAAAACAAAATAAACCATGAAAATATTACAATGTGTGAGGTTAAATTTAGAGACACTAGAAGTGGAGATGGAGAAAGCAAGTGGATTTGACAAACATGCTGTGCATAATTTTCCATATTTAGAGACATAAAGATGCAAGGGGGTATATGAGTTACTGAAAACACAGTTTAATGAAGAATTGTGTTTAAAATCTCCTCTGAAGAGAAATCGGGTCTGGAAGAAGCTGAGTGAAATATATACAAAGCATGATAAATTAATTTGCACAGGAATGGACTTTATGGACAGAACCCACATGGACATTAAGACCAACAACTGACAAATGAGACTTCATGTATCTAGAAAGCTCTTGTATAGCAAAGGGCATTATCAATTGTGTGAAGAGACAGTTTGCCAAGTAGAAAAAAAAAACCTTACCAGTTATACATCTGACAGAGGGTTGGTGTCAAAAATATGTAAAGGACTCAAAAACTAAATACCAAGAACACAAATAACTCAATTAAAAATATGCATATAACATTAAACAGGGAGTTCTCAAAAGAAGAAATACAAAGACTGAGAAAGGTTTTTCTGATATTCAGCTTCAGTCATCTAGGAAATGAAGTTTAATTCTTTGACATTTCAGGATGACCAAGATAATAAAAGAGAGATAACAACAAATGCTAATGGAGCCAGAAGGCTCAGATTGGTTGACAAACAATAGGGTAGTGTAGAGGAGGTAAAATGGAGTTATTCCTTATTGGAGAACAATGCCTCCCCAGACAATACAGGCTATCAAATAAAAATTCCAGCCACAGATGTGGGTTACGTCTTTTTAAGTGTTGGTCAATGGGGTTCCATAGATTTCCACCCCAAAAAAATTAGAGACTGTTGTCATTGTCCTCCTTTTTCATCCAGGATTTGATGGTAAGATTCTTGCTAAAGACTATTGCTAAAGGCAGCATACACTTTTGTTGGAGGATATGGAGAAATATCCAAGCAGGCCCTAAACTAGTCTCTTCTTCATCCTTACTAGTGAGCTGTAATGGTGTTAGAACCATTGCACACGAACCCAGTGCAGTCGTGACTCTGTTCAAGATCAAGGGATTAAAAATACCAACATGTAAGGGGGAAGGGCTTGTGAATTTCTACAACCACTTTGCAGATATGTCCCCCTAAGAGACTATTCTTCCTCCAGCAGATTGTTATACACTCATGCATACTAAGTGAACTCAGTGGATTTGAAAACAGAACCCATGAGTTTGAGAAGGAATAGTACTGGGTGGCAAGGGATAGCAGAGAAATTTTAAAAGAAGGAAAAAAGAGTAGATTTGATCAAATGCAGTATGTCTACACTTTTTAAAATTGGATTTTTTTAAAAGGTCTAAAATAGTAAGAATATTTTTCTAATGATCATTTGCTTTAGCTATACAAAAATACAATAGGAATGATGATGTCAATGTATTCCTGCATGAAAATGAGGTTCCTTTTCCTGATAAATTGTTATCTGGGTTTTAAAAAAAAAAAAAAAACATAAATCTTCAACAGTATTGTTCTGAAAGAAAAGTAACCATAGTAACATAATTATCAAATTACACGGTTCCTTGCCCTTCTATTTTGATTCTGAAAAAGATTATTTGATCAAATCATTTGTTTTTGCATTTTTTACAACCTGGTGTTCAATTAATTTTGGGCTTGTGGTCAAGGCAGATCCCCTTTCCCAAACCATATCTATTCCAAAGTGCAAATTTAAACATCCATCGACTCTCAACTATTTCTTCCAACTTCCCCCCACCATTATGCCTACCTGGTCCACTTTGATAAGCACCATCCCTGCAATGAAGCACATAAGTGAAAATGCATCACTGTAAAATAATGACTCGTGGTTCTGAGGCTTCCCTAAGACCCTGCAATCATGCTGATTCAGCAACAAGGTCATAAACCCATATTGGCTTCAGGAAAGTGCTTTCACAAAAGAATGATAAAATAAAAAATAAAGCAAGCAAAGACTGGCTTAAGGTTTTTAAATTGAGGTCCAGTCATAAGTCACAAAGTCCTGAATGGACCCTTGCAATTCATCTCTTCCATGGGCTGATGAGGGGCCAGAGTGACCAATAGGACTTCAGTTATTCATGTAGCTGGAATTTCATCTTTAGGACTATGATAGGAGAGTCTAAGTATTTTGATGAAAATATAAATAAAACAATGGGGTTCAGTACATATTTCAGCATGCCTAAGCTTAAGACCTATTTAAGATTATAGTGGGATATTGGTCCCCAGCTGAATATGAAAAAGTGAGATAAAGGATGAAAATGCTCTAGTCCTTATACAAAAGTCTATTACTTTGGTTGCCTACACACACACACACACACACACACACACCACATACACACACAGCTCTGGGTCATAGTCAAAAGCATCTTTTTGCCCTTTGTTTATTACAAATTTCGAAGCCATAGTTGCATTAGTACAATCACTGCCTTTCCTACAGTCACTCTGAGAAGAATACTCTATTCCTCTTTAGCTTCATTTCTGAACACTTGGCTGTGTGCAGAGCATCATTCAGAAACTATCACTCTAAACCCCAATTCCACACCTGGACGCCTTCATGTGTGTTCTCCTTTCTCTCTGTGTCCCACTAATGTTTCCTCAGTTAATCATTCCCCAACTCTTCCTTGGACACTACCTTTGCACTGTGGTGCTACAAGTGCTGTACAAGATCTTCCACAGAGGAGATGAGAGCTGAGACAGCCAAGCACAACTGTGCTCAAAGAAAGCCTAAGTAGTTATCCTCAGAACTTGATGGTTTTAAGTTAAAGCCCCCCCTACAAAAGCATGTTAAACTCCACTCTATCAAACATGGTGTTTGTACCTGTGAATCAGAAGATAAACAAGAGATAGAAGACGATTATGATGGAGATGAAAAACAGGAAGATGAAGGGAGGGAGATCAGGAAGAAGAGAGCAGGAGAGGAAGAAGAAAAGGAGAAAGCAAAGCCTGTGATGCCCTCCAGACAACTGCACAGTACTGGAAAATGCAGGGAGATGATTGATAAAAAGATGGTAGTTTATGGACAAGTGAATAGAGATAGATGATAGAGGACAGATAGGTGGGAGATAGATGGACAGACAGCTAGATCTGGTGTAAAAAAAGACTTTAATAGAATGAAGAACAAATGTCCAGTGTTGTATAATATTTTCTTTGTGTTCTGACAAATAAAGCTTGCCTGGTGATCAGAGGCGGAGCTAGCCACTAGTTAGCCATAGAGGTCAGGCAGTGGTGGCACACACTTTTAATCCCAGCACTTGGGAGGAATTAGGAAGATAAGGAGTTCACAGTCAGTCTGGACTACACAAGATTGAGCCAGTCTAAAAGAAAAACAGCCTCAGATGATAGTAATTCACACCATTGACCCCAGCTCTTGAGAGGCTCAAGTCTTTGATCCCATCAACCAGAGGTGGGGACAGGAATATAAAGTGGGTGAAGACAGAATCTCATGCCCATTCAATCTGAGGATCTGCCAGGCCCATTTAGTCTGAGGATTCATAAAGACAGGATGCTCCCATTCGGTCTGAGGATTAGCAGAGGTAAGAATTCTCTGGTAGCCGGCTGCTCTACTTCTCTTTCTTGACCTTTCAGCTTTCACCTTCAATATCTGACTCCAGGTTTTTATTGTAAAGACTAAATAGGATAGTGCATCGCTCCACCCTCTAGAAGCTGAAGAAAGAAAGCACTGAATAAGAAGCAGGTTATAAAAGACTTTTAAGAAATAGTTTGCTATTCATATTCAGTTAAACCATATTTACACATCAGAAAAACTTAAAGATTGTAAGATGAAGTCAGAAACATGACTCTCCAGTGCTTAGAAACAACTGCTGGTTCAGAGCTACAACAGGTCAAACCCCATCCCAGATCACAGCTCTACTAGAAGAACCGCATTAGAACACTGCATAAGAACAGCATCTTAGGGTTTCTCACTGTCACGGTAAAACACCAGGACAAAAGCAATTTGAGAGGCAGGGTTTATTTCACCTACATTTCAGTCCAGCAAGAACCCAGGGCAGGAACTGATGCACAGACCATGGAGGAATAAATGCCACTTACTGTCTCCCTCCCCTGGCTTGTTCCACACCATTCCTTTGACAACCCAGGATCACTTGTTTGCCCAGTAGTGGTTCTGACCCCACTGCACTGGGCCCTCCCACATCACTCATTCATCAAGAAATTATCCTACAGATTTGTCTACCTGCCCATCTGAGGGAGGCATTTTCTTGAGAGAGGTTCCTCTTCCCGGATAATGTATCAAGTCCACAAAAACAAACAAACCAGAAGGTGAAAAGTCAAAGGCTTTGAGAATGCTAATATATTGTTAAGAACAAGAAGTCTTTTGTCTAATTTTTCTTTTCTTCTCTTTCCCATCTTACCACATTGGAAATTATTTTAAATATATTTCTTTCTAGAAAGACCCAGAAACTGTGGTGCTGGATATTCACAAACATCTCTGAGATGGAGGTTGGATAGGCTCTTACATCACCTCTACAAGCCTCTACCTTTGATCAGCTAGATTTTGGGTTGTGTAGGCCATAGGGGGAAAATAAAAGCAAAATATGTAACAGCCCCTCAGAAAAGGTGGTGAGGAATAGATTCCACTGCTGCCCTCAGGCCTTATAAATGAATTACAAATCGGTAACAACAGAATACTGAAGAGGAGCCTCAAATGATAAGATCTGAGACTCCCCTGCAGACCTGCCTAGGAGACTAGAATTACAAAGGGAAAGGAATGTGCAGGGTTATTTGCACAGGAAACATAAAAAAAAAGAAAGAAAAAAGAAAAAAAAAAAAACAAGAAACTAGTGTAAAAATAATCACTGTTAGTAAAATATTTTTAACAAAATATTAAAAGTACCAGTTTATTGAAGGACTATTTACATGTAACTACCATTCCTTAATAATTTTAATAACACAAATTACTCAGTTCCATATGGGAGACTCTGAGGTATGGAAAGATTAAATGAGCACCCAAAGCCTCCTAGCCATTAATCCGCACAAAGATCAAACTCAGAACAGACACACAGTGGGTACTCATGATTTTCAACAACTTTACACTGTAGAATCTCCTACAAGTGTGTGCAATTATATGCATTGCAGTATGTGCAGAGTTCCGTGTGTGTGAAGTATACAGTACCACTGTTTCAGGTGGTGTGTTATTGTGTGGAAGCACACTCAATTCCGGATAGTCAATGTGTAGAGGCAGGCTGAAATTGTAGCGCAGTCATACAGGCTGCATGATGCTGTATGCAGCTGGACATAGCTGTAGGTGTGGTCCTACTCACAACTATAAATGTATGTAACATCTTACATAATTCTTTTTTGTTTTGTTTTGGTTTTTGGTTTTTTTGGGACAGGGTTTCTCTGTGGTTTTGGAGCCTGTCCTGGAACTAGCTCTTGTAGGCCAGGCTGGTCTTGAACTCACAGAGATCTGCCTGCCTCTGCCTCCTAAGTGCTGGGATTAAAGGCGTGCGCCACCATCGCCCAGCCACCTTACATAATTCTTTGGCAACTTTTTCGTAACTTGATTGCACAGTTCTCAAGCATGAACTCAATTGATGACAACGTAGCATTGCAGTGTCAAGAGGCTGGGCATGCATGAGGCCAACATGACCTTATCACCTGAGGTAACTTAGACGTATCCTTTAAACTCTTGGCTCAGCTCTGTACAATCTGTAAACTAAAGGAAATATTTGCCCCATTCTCAGCAGATCTTCTGATTAAGTTACTTTACATATCTGAAGTGCTTAGACTATTCTCTGACTCACTGTAATGGCTCCGCAATTGCCAGCTATTGTTATGACTGCTGTTCCTATTGATCAGCCTTCTTGAAAACAGATTTTAGTTTCATTCCTTCTGAATTTTCATTATTTTGTTGCTTGCATTTCATTTCTATTTTCCCTAAGAAGTTCCAGCAGGATTTGTAAACCAAATTTACATGAAGCAATAAAGGATTCAGTATTCTCTCAGAACAAGACCTCCTCCCATTTGGCAGACACCCGAATGGGGCTACACAGCTGATGGCGCAATGGCGTTATTCTGCCAGGTAGTTTTGTTCATTCACTCAGTAAGAGAGCAGGCAATCTTTGAAGGAGAGAGATGTGCCTCAGCAGCAACCATAGTGGTCTTCATGGCCTATGATCAGAGTCTCTTCTCAGGGCTATGATAGGAGTCATTACTGACCAACAGCAATAAAGGCCATGGAATTGTGCTTGAACAATATACATTTTCTCTTATTCATGGTCCCCGAATCCAGTCTCTCAACTTTTCTCTACAGTTCATGAAACCATGCCAAGCTTATTTACTAGTTAATTATCTATTTGCTATCTACTCTTTCTCAATAATCCAACACATCTCTAAACTTATTCTCAACATTTATCTACGTATGCATTATGACAACAGGCTATCTTACCATCAGAGAAGGATTTACTCAAACCATGCCCCAACGGTACAGAGGAACTTTGGGTGACTGTCCAGGCAGCGAGATGTCTCTGTCATTTCTAGAGTTTTCTTATTTCTTGTTTGATAGGTAATATTATATCCTTCTGGAATCTTTGATGGAGTTGAAAAATGGTTAGTTATAGTTTTCCTTAATTATGATAAAAGATAAAATAGATATAAATATTGTAACTGTAATTCTTACTTGATAACTGTTTTGTTATATGTAATTTTACTATGTTAAAGTTAAAGCCTTTCTTTTTTTTTAAACAGAAAAAGGGGAAATGATGTGGGAGTGATTTCTTATTAATAAAGAAACTGCCTTGGCCCATTTTATTGGATAGAAAATTAGGTAGGCGGAGTAGACAGAGGAGAATGCTGGGAAAAAGAAGCTGTGTGAGGAGTCGCCATGGTTCTCCCGCTCCAGACAGACGCAGGTTAAGATCCTCCCTGGTAAGCCAGCTCGTGGGCTACACAGAATATTAGAAATGGGTTATAACAATATGTAAGAGCTATCCATTATTAATTTGTACTTTCCGGGCCAGGCAGTGTTTGAAAGAATACAGTTTCCGTGTAATTATTTCTGGGCATAAGCTAGCCATGCGGGTGGCCGGGTGCCGGGGACGCAGCCCTGCCACCGCTCCTGTTTCAACAAAACCTAGTGTAAATTTATTCCAGCTTCTACACAAAGCATAGTACTAAAAGGCTATATTCTAAGCAAAGACAAGTTTTATGGTTTTTCAAAACGATAGTAATTTTTACACGAGACAATCAGATCCAGGTTCATGGAAGACTATTGTAAAATACCCATGCATATTATAGTGTATATAAAAGCAATCAGTTTGACACATTGCTCAGGCTCAATCACAGATCAATCACCATTTCCATGTAAAAGTACCAAACTGGTGTCTTTGCCATGTAATGACTGTTTGGGTACCCAGATAGATATTGACAATTTATTAATAAACACAGCCAGCATGCACATGTGCACATGCACACATACATAAACGCACACATTAAACTACAAGATGTACACATAAAGACATATGTTTATTAATACATATACAAACATACACATTCATGCTTAAAGCATAAATAAAGAGATAGTAGCATGCTTTTTTCCTCAAAGAAGCTGCAAGTCATACTTCTTAGACCAACTTCATTATTCCCCCTGATTACTTCTTTCTCTTCTTCCCATCATTACCAGTGATTTTAAAAAGACTCCAAATCAACTTCATATTAAAATGGAGGGTCAAATATATTAATAAACTTAAACACATAAAATTGTTATCTTTTAGATTAGATATGCATTTTTAAAATGAGCAACTTAGCATGGTTTAAGCTATTTTATTGTTTTTTATTTATCAAAATTCAATTTACCCACTATAAAATGCATAGATCATGAGTCTGAGTTTAATGGATTTCACAAGTATATTTGTAATGGATTATTAAAAATGCTGCAGGATCCCAGGCAGCAGCAGACAGCAGAGATGCTGCAGGTCCCAGGCAGTGGCAATGGGCCATGTGGCAGGCAGCAGGCCCTGAGAGCAGCCAGTCCCAGGCAGGGATGGCTGCAGGTCGCCAAGTGGTGCAGGCAGCAGGCCATGGGGAGCAGGCAGGGGGCAAAGGGTCCTGAGAGCAGTCAGTCTCAGGCAGGGATATGCATAAGACTGCACAGCAGATCTCCGAAGGTAGCTGGTCCCTGGCAGCGAGCCATGTGGCGGTGGGGCAAGAGACAGACAGATAGGCATGCCATGCAGAGTGAGGTTGGATATTTATTTAGTGGTTATGGAAGGGAGAGGAGAAGGAGAGAAGAGCAGAGGAGAGAGAGAGAGAGAGAGAGAGAGAGAGAGAGAGAGAGAGAGAGAAGGGAGAGATGGAAGCTGCCTCTCTGAGAGAGAGACAAAGGAGAGAAACTAAGGCTGCAAACAGGAAGGAAGACCTGCCTACCTCAGTTGACTGGAGAGGGAGTGGGCGTGGCTTGTCTTTTAAAGAGAGGAACAATCATTACAATATTGTCTGGCGGATAAACGTCAGTCAATAATCAACACTATTTAATCACTTTGAAAAATGTCTTCAGAGTTTTTTCCATCATTCCTGTGATTTTGCAACTACCAATATTGTTTTTAATCCTCAAAACTTAACTTTGCCTGTCAGAATTTCATATGTGTGCAGTGATGGGGATCCCTTTATCCTAAGAGTCACTCATTCAGCACATTTCTTAGATGAGTCAATGATCTGCATGTCTTAATAGTCATTCTCTGTACTGCTGAGCAATAGCCCATGAAGGGAGTAACCTTTTTCTAGGGCCCCACCAAAGAACATCCACTGTTCACAGTTTGCACCCATTACTCAAAAGAAAAAAATGATTCTGGTGATGTGTTTGAAAAAATATCCATATAGACACCTGTAATAACTTTTCTTTCAAAAGCATCTAGTGTTTGGAGTCAAATTTATAAGAAACTCTTGGCCAAAGCAGGTAACCAGTTTTTCAAAGCAGTGCTGTATCCGCACCAGCATTATATGGTGGGCTCAAGCCTCAATCGCTGTGCATCTCAAACAACCTTAATTGTTGTCAGCTTTTATACTTTCAGTTTTTTTAGTGGCATTGAAGTGGCATCTAATTGCATTTCCCTCATGAATAATTATTCTGGGCATTATTCTTGTGTGTAGTGAGCATTTCTATTCCTTCCAATAGCCAAGTTTCATAGAAGAACTAATTCATCTCTGCCCAGTCCTTCCAGGAAAAAGAGCATGACAAATCCCACACATGAGCTGAAATAATCAGAAGATCTACAGAGTCAGAGAATCATGTGAAATTCATACAGGACAGTCAGACTAGAATGCAAAACCTTTCAATTATGCATTTAGTCCCCTTTCCTGGGGTTCAGCTGTTTTCCTATGTATTTTCCACAAGTCTTCATTTTCCTGTTCAAACGGAATCAATTAGCTCCTGCTATTTTCAATTTTAACAGTCTAAATTTGGCACTTAAGTAATGCCAAAATTGTTTGACTATCAAATTTTAAGAATTTTGCAAGTGTCAGGAGTTATAAGGAGGATGTGTTCCTGAATGCTCATCTCTACTAATTAGACAACTCTTCCTTTATTTAAAGGAATTGAATGCACATCTATAAACACCACACACACACACACACACACACACACACACACACACTTACACACACACTGAGTAGCATCTTGATGATTTTTGGAAAAATAGTCAAAAAATAGCATCTATAAATTTTGGAAGGAAGTGTTATCATTATATAAAGACAGAAATGGGATAAAACATTTGGCTGAGCTCAGGGAATCCTTCTGATGAGGAGTGGGGAGAGAAAATAGGAGCCGGAGGGGTCAAGGACATCACAAGAGAACCCACCGAATCAACTAACCTGGGCTCATAGGAGCTCACAGAGCCTGAACCAACAAACAGGGAGACTACATGGGACTGACCTAGGACCTCTGCATATTTATTACACTTGTATAGCTTGGTCTTCTTGTGGGATTCCTAAAAGTAGGAGCGGGGGCTGTCTCTGACTCCTTTACTGGCTTTTAGGGCCCTACTCCTCATACCAGATTACCTTGCCCAGCCTAATACAGGGCAAAGTGCTTAGTCTTACTACAACTTAACAGAAAGGGAAGAGTGACTGGGTGAAGCAGAGAGGAAGTGGGGGGACTGGGAGGAAAGAAGGAAGAGAAAACTGGGTTAGGAATGTAAAAGAAAGAAAGAAATGGGATTAAAAATAAACATATAGTTTTCATCAAGGGTGTGACGGGACACAAAAGTAGCAGGACGCATTGGGAAGATGAAGCACGTCAGAGAAAGTGGGAGGGAGAAAGAGAGGGCAACGGGGAATGAATATAACCAAATGCACTTTTCAAAGTATCTTTTAAAATGAGTACATGTTTGTAACTATTTTGAAGCTGGCAGTTTCATGGTACTCAAACTTTATTTTCAAAATGAACTTACTTTTAAGTCCCACATTCATTCACAAATAAAGTCCGTTTTATGTCTTGCTTACCTACCTGCTTACTCTTTTCTGACCTTCCCTCTCTGATTTCCAGCATGGTGATGAGGAGGACTTGACGGCGCGCAGCAGCACTCTCGCTCTTAGGGAAGAATCGCACAGCTTCCCCACATAAGTAAGACATTCTTTTCTAGACATGTGTAGCTGCTTCTTGTTAAGACTCATCCCTCGTTTCTATTTCCTCAGAGCTTGGCTTTTGTAGTTTTCAGTGAAGGGTTACAGGAATTTATGAAATGTACTTCCCTACATTAACCTATCTGAAAATATGGTTCTCCATGGCTGCCAAGTCGACTCAGCAGGTAAAGATATGGGCCACAGGAGCTGGGGTTCAATCCCAGGAACCTGTGTAAAATTCAATGAGAGAACTGATTCCACAGATTTATCTCTGCCCTCCACACCCATGTCATGCAAGAAACCCACCTCTCTCTCTCTCTCTCTCTCTCTCTCTCTCTCTCTCTCTCTCTCTCTCTCTCTCTCACACACACACACACACACACACAATTATTACTACTAATAATAACTGTTTTTTTTAAAGAGAAAGCCATTTATTTCATCTTACAGTTATTGCACACACAGGAAACAGGGAAGAGAGTGACAACAGGGTGAGGGTTAGCTATAATGCTTAAAGTGTGCCTGATGCACATCTTTCACCAAAATTCTGTCTTCTGAAGGTTCCTGTGGTAATTTGAATGTAATTTGCCCCCATAAGATCATAGGGAGTGGCACTATTAGGAGGTGTGGTCTTGTTGAAACAAATGTGACCTTTTTGAAGGAAGTGTGTCACCATAGGGGTGGCCTTTGAGATTCCCTATGCTCAAACTATGCTCAGACCACTTCCTGTTGCCCATTGATGAAGAAGTAAATTCTCAGCTCCTTCTTCAGCACCATATCTGATTGCACACTGCCATGTCCCACCAGATGATCATGAACTAAACCTCTGAAACCATAAGTCACCCAGTTAAATGCTTTTATTTTTAAAAGTTGCTGTTTATAGCAATAGAAACCCTAACTAAGGTAGTTCCATAGCCCTCGCCAACAGTGCCACTAACTGGAGACAGAGTGTTTAAATGCATAAGACTATGTGGGACATTTCTCATCCAAAGCACAACAATATGTATGTTTTATATTGAAGTTGATAAAATCCAACAACTACTGCTAGATAGAACAATGCCTAACTTATAATCCTCTTTCTCTCAACAGGTGATATGACACCATGCTGATGTAACAATTAGAAACATGTTTTAAAGCAAAAAGTGGTGTTGATCTATCTGTGCATCCAAGAGTCTAGATTCACTTCCTGTTTTAGCCATTCCAGGGTGCACTGACACCTCAACCTGTGGATTTGGACTTTATAAATGTCTAGGTTTTATGTTTTTTTTTTTTTTCAAAAATAAAAGTAATATTTTTATTTGGCAATTAATCAAAAGCAGAAAAAAATCATAAAAGTTATTTCTTTGCTGTGTGTATCTATCTTTTTT
>NW_026067920.1:14523701-14608825 GCF_014885135.2 Alexandromys fortis | reverse complement strand
CTATTGTGAGCTCACCAAGGCCAGCTGGACTGCGACTGAAAAAGTATGGGATAAAACCGGACTCTCTGAATATGGCGGACAATGAGGGCTGCTGAGAAGCCAAGGACAATGCCAATGGGTTTTGATCCTACTTCATGTTCTGGCTTTGTGGGAGCCTAGCCAGTTTGGATGTTCACCTTCCTAGACCAGGATGGAGGGGGGAGGACTTTGGACTTTCCACAGGGCAGGGAACCCTGACTGCCCTTCAGACTGGAGAGGGAGGGGAAGAGGAGTGGGAGGGAGGGGAGAGGGAGGAGGGGGGATAAGGGAGACAGGAGACGGGGAGGGAAATGGGAGGCGGGGAGGAGGCAGAAATTTTTTTTCAATAAAAAATTATATTAATAATAAATGTTTTATAAAGAAACACAGTTTTTCTTTCCTGGGCTATCGATATGAGGAATGTCAATCATTGATTTTAAAACCATGAATCACAGTTGTATGGCTGGAAAAATTCTATGAGATCATAATATACATTTTGTTATACACAGTAATGCATTCAGTAGATTTGTATTATTTTAAAAAAAAACTTTCACATTCATATTTGTAAGAGACACTGAACTATGGCATTTCTTTCTTGGAATGCCTTTGTTGGCTTGGATACGGAGGAAATGCTAGCCTTATGGGATTCAGCAGTTAAACTACTTATTTCCGTGTCATTTTGACCAATACCTGACAGGACATCGTGTGGGAAGGACAGTTTAGGTCTGCTCTCAGTCCAGCTTTCCGTTCATCTTATTGCAGGGAGTGGTAGAGGTCAGAGGGATGAGAACTTGTGGCACAGGCTCATAATCCACAGTGGCAAACAAGGAAATAGAGAACACGACTAATCCCAGGACTGTTATAACCCTCAAAGACCCACAGCTGATGACCATCTTCCCACCAGCCAGCCCCACCTTTTAGAGGCTCCAAGTGCCTCCAAATAACAGAACAAACCAGTGACTGCAGATCAAAATTATGAACCTAGTAAGGACGTTTCATATTTAAATGTTGATAGTCACCTTAACTAAGATTTTAATAATTTTATTGCTCACAGAAACTAGCTCAACTTTTATGGATTTTTCTCTTTCCTACAGTTTTTCTGATCTCTATAAGGATTTCATGTTTTTATTGTCCTCTTATTAATTTGGATTGAATTCCCCTGCCTCCCTTCCCCCACCCCCTAGTTTCCAAAGGTAAAACTTTAAATTGCAGGTTTAGATATACTCCTTTCTAAACAAGAAGAGCAGTTGCTCGAACATTTCCTCTCAGTACTGTTCCCACTGGATTCTGAAGATTTGGGTAGACTGAAGTTTCACTTAGTTCCGAATATTTGTTAGTTCACTGAGAAAATTCCTCTTTTAACCAAATTTATTTAGGAATATCCTCGTCCAGGATTTGGGGACTTTGTTCATTTATTTTCTTTCTATTCATATCTAGCTTTGTGCTTCTAGAGTCTGTGAGTACATTCTGTATGATTTTGCATCTTTTACATTTGTTTAAGAATGTTTTCTGGCTCAAAATAGAGTCATACAAGGTCAATGTCTCAAACAAGCTTGAGAAAAATAGGTTTGTTATTAGTTAAGTAGCAATCGGATCCCATTGATTGATGTTTCCATTTAATTTAACTCTGGCCTTTGTGATTGTCTGCCCTGGGCTTTGCCTACTACAAAGAGGGATTCTAAGTCTACAGCTGAAACAGTGGATTCATTAGCTTCTCTAAGAACTCCTATCATTTTTCCTCTGTATTTTGATGATCTCTCATCAGGCAAGTTTCTATGCCTTTGGTAAGAATTAAGTCTTTTATGAGTATGCAAAGTGTATATCCCTAATCATTTCCCTTTCTCTGTTATCTACTCTTGGTGTGGGAAGTCCTTCTGTATATGTGTTGCTATTATTGATTAATGAATAAAGAAGCTGCTTTCAGCTAATGGCTTAACAGAATATAGCCAGCCTGAGAGAGAGAGAGAGAGAGAGAGAGAGAGAGAGAGAGAGAGAGAGAGAGAGAATAGGCAGAGTCAGAGCAAAAGCATGTAGCCTCCACTGGAGACAGATGCTGGATGGAACCTTGCTGGTAAGCCATAGCCATGTGGAGATACACAGATGCATAAAAATGTGTTAATTTAAAATGTAAATGCTAGCCAACAAAAAGCTAGAGCTAATAGACCAAACAGGAATTTAATTAATACAGTTTCTCTGTGGTTGTTTTGAATCTGAACAGCCAAGAACAAACAAGTGCCCCCCACCCTACATATTCTGGCTGAACCCAATAGACTTATGCTATCTTTCTTTTATTAGGTATAGTTTTTCCTAACCATCTACATTTAGTTATTTAAGCCATTATATTTATAACGGGTTTCTTCTAGGTAACATATAAGTGACTTTTTTGTTTGTTTTGTACACTTTGATAGCCGCTTTTTTTTTGTTTTGTTTTGTTTTTTGTTTTTTTGAGACAGGGTTTCTCTGTGGTTTTGGAGCCTGTCCTGGAACTAGCTCTTGTAGACCAGGCTGGTCTCGAACTCACAGAGATCCACCTGCCTCTGCCTCCCGAGTGCTGGGATTAAAGGCATGCGCCACCACCACCTGGCTGATAGCCGTTTTTAAATTGATATATTTGAGTTATTGATGTTTAACCTGATTATTGATATAGTTAAAGCAGAGCCATTTGAGCATATATTATCTTTATGCTGTTTCATGTCTTCTAGCCTTTCTACTTTTAAAAAAATAATATTTATGTTTGTTCTTTGAAATTTTCACATAAGTACACAGTCTTGATCATCATCTGCCCTCTACTGCCCCTTGGAGGACTCTCCCAACCCACCTCCCTCCTATCTTTATGTCCTCTTTTCTACACTTTTTACCTACTTCCGTTTAAGTCACTGGACCCACTTAGGGCTGCCCTTGTGTACATAAGTGTGGGACCATTAAAAGGTATTGTCAATATGCAAGTGACCCCCCTCGTCAATGAAAAGTGACTTTACCACAGCCAGGAAACCTCAACTGCCAATAGTTTCTTAGCTAGTGACTGGGGCCACATGAGCCTCTCCAACATCCATGCTGGAGGCTTTAACTGGCTTGATCCCATGCAAGTCCTATGTAGCCATGTGTGTAGCAATGTCATATCCAGAAGAAGGCATTTCAGAGATCTTCTCCCCATTCCCCAGCTCTTACATTCTGCCCATTCCCTATGCAGGGTAGTCCCTGAGCCTTGGGATATGTAGCAGGAACGAGCTGTTACACACATCTACAGTTGTATATTCACAGTTGAGTACTCTCTGCATTTTGTACAGCATTGAATACTCTCAACAATTTTGTACTCTTTGCATAAATTACTACATACTGAAATAACAAGCTTATCTAACCAAAGTAGAGAGCAACACAAACATGTAGACAAAACCATAGAGATTTAGAAAGTAGTTTGATAGCATGATTACTTAGAAAACATTACCAGTAGGTCTCCCTATAGCCGATGATATCCTTAACCAGGAGTTTTGACTATGTTTATGGTATCAGGCAGGAATCCTTCCCGTGGATAAGGTATCAAATTCAATCAAGAGAGCAGTTAGTAGTCCTCATTGTCCGCTATGTACACATACTGGCTTTGTGGGAGCCTAGGCAGTTTGGATGCTCACCTTACTAGACCTGGATGGAGGTGGGTGGTCCTTGGACTTCCCACAGGGCAGGGAACCCTGATTGCTCTTTGGGCTGACGAGGGAGGGGGACTTGATTGGGGGAGGGAGAGGGAAATGGGAGGCGGTGGCAGGAAAGAGACAGAAATCTTTAATAAATAAAATAAATAAATAAATACAAGCCTAGAAAAAGGGAAGACAGAACAAACAAAAAAAAAAAAAAACAGAGAGAGAGCAGTAGTTAGCTAACCCATAAACAGTCTTGCAAGTATTTCACTAGTGGGCCTGAATAAAGTACTCCTAAATCTCTATGAATCAAATAAATGTTATTTATCAAATAAGAAACACAGGACTATTAGCTGATAACTTGGACTTTAAGAAAGTCACTGTTGGCATCTGTGATTGTACAGCAAATTTGTTAGGAAAGGAAAATTAGAAGTGAACTAGCTGTCATTATAGTAGCCATTGGATGTCCAAGAGAACCCTAAATAGATTTTTTAGTAGAGTAGAAAAGGTGATGGCAGATATTGCCAATGTGCAGAGCTGGGGAAGAAAGAAATGAATGAACCCCACAGCTCACACACATCTGCTGGCTACCATGAACTGAAGCAAATAAGTACAGTAGGTACTGTCCAATCTAAGAGTCCTTATCACCTCCAACCAGGGTACTCACAATGCAGTTTATGGATGAACTTCAGAGTGTTCTTGATTCCCCAGACAATTTTTATACATGTAGGTATATAAGAAGAACAGATTTTAATATCTGCTGAGATGGTGTGGAAAAGTAAAAAAAAAAAAATGGGTAAATGATCCAAGAATTTGTCCCCATTTGCATAAATCCCCACTTTTTCCAATGAGCAGATAACAGATAGGCTCTCTGAGAGATCCAGGAGACCAGACCTAATGTTAATACAGAAATGGTTTCATTTAAATTCTTTAAATTCACTATTCTCTTTATTTAGCAAAAATGTGATTGATCTTTGAATTTTTGACATAAAGTATCTAACTGGTATATTAAATCAAACAAGGGATAACATTCATCATTAAATACCTGCATCTCAGAGAAAATAGAATGCATTCTGAATCTCATGTTTTCACAATGGCTCCCAGAAGACTTAGGAGCTCATCTAGAGCCTGGTGCAGTGGCACTTTAAGTGACAATTCCTAGATCCCGGTATCTCCCTGCTCTCCGATTTCTGACAGCCTTCAGAACTCCCTCTTCTATAATCTTTACCCAGGGGGAGGGGACTAAGAGTCCAAAATCTTTTGACCCCTTGACCCAGCAAACACTAAAACCGTAAACAGAATCAGACACAACAAGCTAAGCATACAGTTTCTGGGGCCAGATGAGACTGAATTCTGTGAAAGATCAGCGAACTGGAAAATCATCACCCAGGAAAGGTTAGGGGCTTCCCTAACTGTGCCAGCCAAAGCTGGCTCACTAATTAGACCATTTGCTCTCCGGGACGGTGAAAAGAAGCTCCTCACCACAGTTCCCAGACCTTTAAACATCTCATCTGATCTGATCAGGTGCGTTAAAAAAAAAATGAAAAGCTGCTAATGAGCACTAATTGATTCCACCTGATATAACTGTATTCCGAGTTGTCTTGGGGATACCCTGTGGGGAAGTCAGGAAGGGTTGCTTATGTAGTAGGTAGCAAAACCCATGCAGTACTTAGGGGGAAATTACACTATTTTAACAAGCAAAGTTAGTGCACCAGACCATGGGTGGGGCTCTGAGTTTGGTGGAAGTGTTTCCCTGAGCAAGATCCTGAGTTCCTTATAAACTACAATGTAAAGCCTGGTCCTCTTTCTAAAAGAAACTACAGAGCTTCTGAGAAACTTGGGTTGCATGGTCCTTAATTACTAGAAAATGCTGGTTCCTAGGAAAACAAGAGGCACAAGCTGTCTGTATAGCATTGGGCGTTATATGTTGCATATCTAAAATGAAATATCTTTAATTAATAATTTCAGTTGTATGAAAATCAATCTAAATGTAATCCCGGTTTCTCCTTATACCACTGAAACCTAGCTTGTACATCCCAATGCCTGTATTCTCATGCTCACATTCTTAAGCAACTTTGCTGCAGCGTGACTTCACAAGAGTGAATGAGTTTTCTGTATTTGCCAAAGGTCACCCTCCAGCATGACTACAAGAGAAAATAAGAGTGAACAACTTCTGCACAGTCATCCCAGAGAAAATCAGTCTGAAGACAGCTTCCATGCCCACCTTTAAAGAAGCTAAAGTTCAACGGGAATGCACAAACTTGATGTTTGTTTCTGTTTAAATCTATGCAGTCTTAATTTCATTCTGAGACTCCTATGTCCTAAAGCGGTTTTTTGGTCAAACACATTCCAAAGGTCTAAGAGTTAAAGGTTAGTCCCTGACTCATGGTGCTATTCAAGGCAACTCTCAACAAAGTGACTTCTCAAGGGTAATGCTGGTCTCTTCTTTGCTTCTGTTTTTCTTTTTCTTTTTTTTTTTTTCCAGCCACATCAGAGCACATTTTCCTCCACCACACTCTGTCCCATCATTATGTACCATACTCACCAGGGAGTCATATGCACCAATCTTAAAGACATAGATTTATCATAAATGTAATTTTCTGCTCAGACTCTTCACTGCAATGGGGCACTCCCATTTCTTGGGTGGGATTGAATGGATCTGAAGAAGCGTGATCTCTAAGCACCACTCACACAGCCATCAGAATGAGTTGTGACTGGAAGTGCTACTTCCTAACTCCAGGATCACATCTGCATCAAGAGTGAGTGCCTTTGAGTTAACCGTGGGCCAGGTGTGCTGTCTAAAAGTTATTTCTAAACTTCCAGAACTGTGAACCTAGATAAAGGTTTTCTCTTTAAAGTAATTGTCTTGAGTATTTTTATAAAGATGGAAAGATAACTAACAGAAAGGGAACATGGAAAAATAATACTTAGATACAGAAAGAAATTTATTATTTAAGTTATATTATAATCATCAATAGGCACTGACTATTAATAAAATGAAATATGGAAAGAAATGGATGGAAAATGATGGAAAAGTATGTTTCTTCCAGCAGAAGTGATGATAAACACTTTTTTCTCACATTGAGAGATTCAGAAGATCTATTTGGAAAGAAAAAGTTAAAAAGACATTATCTATAATAATATATGTGCTGTATACATCAACAGAGGAAGAGCATCTGAAAGGAACGGGTGGAGATTTGTTTCCAAAGTTCAACACACTTTACTCGTAATTCTAACTTTAAGTGGGTTGCCAAATCTATTTCTGTTCTTCAGAGGCACAAGCCACATGCAAGAAGGATGCACCACTCAAAACAGTAAAATAAAGGAGGTCATGGTTCCACAGAAGATGGGAAAGCCTGCTTCAGTCTCACAAAACAGTATAAAGCCATGTAGTGTCTAAAATTCCTCCCAGTCTTGGTCATTTCTCCTGTGTCTAATAACTCTCATTCATGTCATCTACTACTCTTTTTATAAAGAAATTTGTAAACCCAGACAAACAGGTCTATGATTTTAAAAACTTACCAGGTAAGATGGTAAAGTAGGCGTCAGTCTATTGCCTTCTTTCTATTGCTTTCTTACCCTTAGGGCAGCAAAGCAGGAAGGAAACAACCACATCTCCCCTCCTTATATAGTCATTATTTACAGAAACCTAGTGAATTCTTGCTGCAAATAGCATGAAGTAATAACTGATAGGGGGGAAATTACATCATTGAGAAAAATAAAAGATACTCAGTAGAAGCCAACTAATGGGGCTGCAAGTGGGACTCTACACAGCATGGTAGTCAACTGGACACACCAGGGTGGACCTGGAGCTGGCAGCCACACTTCTGATCATAGTCCATTCTGACAGCTTAGGAGGAATAAGATTAAACTGCTCCTTCTCCCACTCTGTGAGAACAGACCCAAGATACAAAAGGACCCCACTAAAAGGAAGATTTAGAGCATAAAATGACATTTGCCTTAAATCTAAGCCCTCCCCTATCAAAAACCAATCTGGAGGAGAACCCTTTTGGTTCCGTCTTTGAAAGTATAGACTTTCTTTTCCGGAAATATACATTTAGAAGGGCTAGGCGTCAAAGAAAAGAACATGTTGCGGGAATCAATACAGAGTTCTATATAGATTTTCCTTAAAAGAAACAGAAGGAAACACGACAAAGCAGCTTCTGTGCCTTCCCGCAGAGCGTAATATGCTTGCAACCATCAGATAATCATGAATAGGAAGCGATCTGAGGGAGAGATAGATCAAACAGAAATAAAAAGGTACAGTTGGCAAAATTTAAAGCTGCACAATGGACAAGGAATATGGAATTAGATTCCCAGAAGCTGAATTAAGAAAGTAGAGCGCACATAAAAGAAATTACCCTAAAGCATCAAGAAGGGGATAAAAAAGTTTAGTTTCTGAAAGTGTGCATACAGAACTTAATACCACATAAATGGAACAAGGAAGCCAGAGAAGGCATCCATACAACTCAAACAGAAAGGAATGGACTGAAACAATAATCAAGGCCCACCCAGGGCCATCAAGTAGATCTTCACCTTGCAATGAATGAGCTCCTGACCAGCTACGAGTACACCCAACTCCCAGTACACCAGCTTCCTGTGTCCTGTGGAGCATCTTCGTTGACCAGCACTGGGCCCAGCTGCAATGACACTTTCACTAGCAGAGCTATCAACACTCTGGCTTCTCCTCTCATGCCTTGCTAACCTCTTCAGACTCGGGAATCCTAGCTGTACCCAAACCTCCTCTATTCTTCTCCCCCTCTCTCTCTCTCTCTCTCTCTCTCTCTCTCTCTCTCTCTCTCTCTCTCTCTCTCTGTGTGTGTGTGTGTGTGTGTCCTTTAGAGCAGGTAGGGGTATATGGAAATACCTGGAGGGAAGAAATGAAATAGGAAACTGTTTCAATTATATTATAATCTTAAAAGGAAAAAGCAAATTAGAAAAATTTGAGCATTCAGGAGAAAGTTGAATAAAGGAAATGATTGCAAACATAAACTTGAAAACGGCCAATAAATATTCTTACAGTGTTCAATACCTACTAGAAATAATTCTGCTAGTCTCCTATGCCACTTTTCCATACATGTAGAAGCTTTTATAACAATCGGAATAATAATTATTCTCACTTTCATAGACTACAAGGAAAAGGAAATGGGCACTCTCAAATTTTTGCAATGAGAATATAACTTAGCACAAACTGCCTGGAGAGCAATTAGGCAGCACAGGAGAACACTTCAGAAATAGCACATACTTTGATGAAGGAGTTTTATTTCTAGCAATTTGTCCTAAGGAATCAATCACAGATGATTAAAAAGATGCATGTGCATTGCTTTTCTTTGCAACATAATTTATAATAGTGAAAAATTGGAAACAATCTAAATAGCTGCCAATAAGAAATTGGTTTTTTAAAATATGGAACATAAAAACTATGATGAAATTCAAGAGAGTGATTAGCAGACTTGCAAGAATACAAAATGAAATTGGAAAAAGGATTGGGAGGAAGAAGGACTCTAAGTAATATATAGAATTACCTTAATGTGTTTGAAATATATCAAAATATAACTCTAGTTTTATAGAGAGGAAATAAGTACAGAGAAAAAGCTGAAATTGGAAATAAATTTGTATTAATTTAGCACACTAAAGGAATATTGAAAAACAAAGCCAACATAAAAAGATAGTCTCCATCAGGTGCTAAAACATTATAGTCTCAGTAAAATAATACATTAATTTCTCCTCAAGAATTATCTTATGAGCCAGGAATAGAAGAAGTAGATAATATAGACAGATTCACATGTATACACTGGATACATATGCCACCAGATTTCAATGAAGAAATAGTGAGTAACTTAAGATACTCCTGAAAAAATGTGTGTGGGGAGGTTGTGGCTACGAGTGCACAGGTGTGAGCTCATGCTTGGTTGAAGGCGTGTGTTTGGGCAAAAGTATGACATGTGGAAGCCAGAGGTCAGCTTTGGGTGTCATTCTTCGGGATCTGTCTGCCTTGTTCTTAGAGATGGGTTTTCTTACTGGGGCCTGGAGCTTGTAGTTTAGACTAACCATTCCGGTCAGTGAGACCAGCAATTTGCCTAGCTCCACCACCTGGGTTTTCAAGTCCATACCACACCAGGCTGTTTCCATGTGTGCTGGGATCAAACTCAGGCCCTTGTGCTTATGTAGCAAGTTCTTTACAGACTAAGCCATTTCCCAAGCCACGAGAAAAATCTATCCAGAAAAGAAATACAGAGATCATCCTTACCTAATGTTACTTATAAAACTGAGTTCTAGGTAATTGAAGAGTTGATTACTAAATGATATTTCAAAATAAGTAGAGATTATTGTACAGAAAGCTTTTCAGAAGTAAACAGAATATGTAAATGTTCAGAAGTAAAATTTAGCAAAATTTCTATTAATTCTTTAACAACTTTATAGAAGAGTATTTGATATACAAATAATTGTATATGTGGAACATATGAAATTTGCTCATATGTAAAAATTCTTTAGAACATTCACCTGGCATAATTAAAGCTTCACCTTATTCAACAGACTTTATAGACATTTTTGTATTGGTAGGGGATGTTTACATTGTCCCAAATGTGAGGAGTTAGCATCTGGAATATATAATAAAATGTTGTAAATAATGAAAATAATTACTCTAATTAAAAATAAGTAAAGAATATGAGAATTATTCATAGACAAAAAACTTGTTGAGGTCTTTTATCCATTTGGACTTGAGTTTTGTGCATGGTGATAGATATGGGTCTATTTTCATTTTTCTACATGTTGATATTCAGCTATGCCAGCACAACTTGTTAAATATGCTTTCTTTTTTCCATTTGATATTCTTTGCTTCTTTATCAAATATCAGGTGTTTGAAGATGTGTGGATTGATATCCAGATCTTCTATTCAGTTCCATTGGTCCTCCTTCCATTGGTTCTTATGCCAGTATCAGCTGTTTTCAGTACTGTAGCTCTGTAGTAGAGTTTGAAGTCGGGGATTGTGATGCCTCCAGAAGTCCTTTTATTGCCCAGGATTGTTTTGGCTATCCTGGGTTTTTTTGCTTTTCCAAATGAAGTTGAGTACCATTCTTTTGAGGTCTTTGAAGAATGTTGTTGGGATTTTGATGGGCATTGCATTGAATCTGTAGATTGCTTTCGGTAGAACTGCCATTTTTACTATATTAATTCTACTATATTAATACCCAAGAGCATGGGAGGTCTTTCCACTTTCTGGTGTCTTCTTCAATTTCTTTCTTCAAAGATTTAAAGTTCTTGTCATACAGGTCTTCCACTTGTTTGGTTTGAGTTACTCCGAGATATTTCATGTTATTTGTGGCTATTGTGAAGAGTGTTGATTCTCTGATTTCTTCCCCAGCCCTTTTATCATCTGTGTACAGGAGGGCTACTGATTTTTTTTTGAGTTAATCTTGTATCCTGCTACATTGCTGAAAGTGTTTATGAGTTGTAGAAGGTGGTTTTTAAACATAAAGCAAAGAAAACCAGCCTACAAACCACAGTCCCAGAGAACTTAGACAACAATGAGGACACTGAGAGACTTACATAGATCTAATCACCAAGGGAAGTAGAAAATAATAAAAGACAAGATCTCCTGAGTAAACTGGGAGGATGGGGACCTTGGGGGAGGATTGAAGGAGGGAGGGGAGATGCAGGGAGGAGAGAAGAGAAAAATGTAGAGCTCAATAAATAACAATAAAAAAGAAAGTTGTAAGACAAGTAAAATGTGTACAGATTCTCCAGTTGACACTTCAGACAGCCAGTCACATCCAATAAATCTTAACTGATCAGAGATAAAAAAAAATATTCTTAACAGAAGTTTCTACTCATCTTGACCAAGTAAAAACCCTGTGTTGGTACTGTCCTTCCTCAATAAATATACTATAGTCATTATTTATACAACATTCACATTGTAAAGGGTATTATAAAGTTATATATATTTATATATATAAATGTTTTACAATAAACAGGATGAAGGGCAATGTTCAGGACAAATACCATTCCAATTTAGACAAAGAATTTTATCTACATGTGGGAGGAGAGAGCCATGTTCAGGAGCAAGGCTCTTGAGAATGCCAAGACTATAGTTAAAAAAGCACAAAGTACAGCAATCTGTATGTAACAACAAAAAAATTATAATTACAAAGTAGGCAGCTGGACAGTGCTGGTGTTATGAGGAATGAAGGGACAGAAAAGCAAATGTATTTGCACTGCCATGACAAAGTCAGCAAAGTTCCACAGAAAATTTTGGAAGTATTGAACATAAAATACTTGTGATGAAACTTTCAAAATTTTTATTATCATGAAAATATGCTTTCATAGATGGGTAAAGAAATACTTGAATAAAACCAGATAAAGAAGTTAGCAAGTTGCCAAATATAGTCATAAAAGTGGCATCCAAAAATTATGATATAAGGCAAATGATGAAGTATTCAAATAAAAATAACTGAAAGAATGTATCTGTAGCAAAAATCATACCAAACAAGAGATAATTTAAGACAAAAGTACATTTCTAGCCGGCAGTGTCAATATAATGAGAAAAGATTCACAGAGTGCTTAGAGAAACGTTTCTGCAGAGTGATGTATCATCAAAACTCACAACAAAAATGACAGAAGTACAAGAAGAATTGACAAACTGACCGAGGAAGAAAGATTTCAACACATTACATTTTTCAGTATCTCATAAATCAAGCAAGCCAACTAACAGAAAAGAAAAAGTGCTACAGGAGATTAGAAAACATTAACAATTTTGTCTAACACATATATTTATGACAGTACATCTAGAAGTTAAAGAAGACATTATCTTCAAAAACACATGCAATATTTATACAAATATGAACAGCACCAGTAATATAAATCAAATAAACTTAGAGCATTTAATAGAAGGAAAATTAATAGTGAAATAAAAGGAAAAATTAAATATGTAGAATATTATGTATTAGAATAAGATACTTTATAATATTTAATATGCAAAGCAGGCAATATATAAATTTGAATATAATATCAAATACATAATTTATTACATATATTACTAAACTTAAGTTATATGATGTATTTTTTGATGGCACAATACAGTTTATCTAATATTATGGAATATATTATAGGACATCAGTGAAAGCAGACATTTGCTGTACCTGAAGTACTAGCAATAATGATTAAGCAAAATTTACTAGCACAAATAAACAGTATTCTGAATGGAACAAACTACAAGGCTGCAATGCTGAAGGTATGGAAACAAGCGAAGTAGCATGTCTGCTTCTCTGGATTTCACATATCTCCAGACACCTGACCTGGAATGCTGCCAACACTAGCTTGGTGAAATTCTCAGAATTTAAATTTTACAATGCTGAGAAAGTCAGCAGCTAAGATGCTAATAGGAAGGTCAAAGCCAGTGGATCAGAATGTATCTGACTGCTCGTAGTGTTAAAAACAATCACAAAGATCTATGACATGCACCTTTTGGAGGTCAACACCATACCTAGTCACACATCTTCAAACACCTGATATTTGATAAAGATGCAAAGAATATCAAATGGAAAAGTCAACAACTCTAGGCCACCAGATTTCAGAGGACTGGTGAAGATGCCTCATATTGTGTCTGTGGTTTGTGACTGGAGACCTTTACAACCCTAACAGGGAAGGCATGCCTGAAAGCCTGCACCCACCCTTCCTGTTTCTGTAAGTTCTATTGCTTAGCCCACGCTGTGTCATTTGCTGGAATAGAACCTATTCGTGAGCATGACTGCAACTAGTGGTTTTCTCTTATTTCTTCCAGTGAACCACTGATCTGAAGGGCAGTCTGGCATCTGTGAATCAATGATAACCAATTTCCTGACAATAAATATGAAAACTTATATGAAGTAAATTCTTAGAGTTTATAACTTAGGTAAACTAACCCAGAAAGAAACAAATAACCTGAATAATTATACAACTACAATTTTGAAGGCTTATATATCCCACTAAGAAAAATATTAAGTCAAATAGTTTTGTAAGTATATTTTCCAAAACATCAAAGGAAAGATGAATTCAGAAGCTACTAAAGTAATAACATTCCCTATTACTTTACATCATCTGGATATGCGATGTGGCAGACAGAAGTTGTGTTTCCAAATCCAGAGAGTAATAGGTTGAGCTTCCAGAGTAACTTGCCTAACATGCATAGTTTCTTCATCACCTGTGTAGCCAGTATTTATTTAGTACTTCTCTATGTCAGACATCTCTGCATACTTTGGATATTTCTGGGAATGTTGCAGATAGCCCCCTTTGTTGTGAAGTTGGAGGAGGAATGTCATGAATGGAATCCAGGCAGTGGCCACAGATGGGATGGCCACAGAAAACTCAGGAAAACTGCCCTAGAGGCAGGAAAATGATGCAGTCAGAGGAGGCATAACCACCAAGGAGAACAGTAAAAGAACATTAGGCGGGGAGGTTTGAAAGATTTTGTCTTTCATTTTTTTTTCTCAGTAAAGTGAATATTTGTTAGAGGGTCTCAAGCTTGTGGATATCATGCATGACCTGTCCTGTCTCACAAAAGGGATTGTCCCAGAAGTGAGGATTTTGACATTGTTAGGGGAATGAGGACAGCGACAAAGAAATCGGTAACCCAGACAGATGATGGCAGTTATGTGGAGCAGGTGGCAGCAGAGAAACCTGCAAATGGGAGTCAGTTCTGAATAGATTGTCCCAGGAAAGCTAACTCAATCTGCGGAGGACTCACGTTTATAAGAATTACCGTAGAGTGCCTACTAACTCCGCAGTCCTTATGATGAGCACATGGAGTTGGTTTTAAGTAACACGACAGTGAGTAGAGCAGTTTGGGGATGGTGGTCTGATTGGTTTAAGATGCTTATAGAATATGCAAGTGGAAACTGAGTTAGTTTTTAGATGCAGAATACTTGGTCAGAGGTCAGAGGTCGGGACATAAAGAGAAACCAGCTAATTTAATCCTGATAGAAAAAAAAATAAGAAAACCAAGTGAACACAAGGGTACAGTACAGGTAAACAGTGTAATGATGAACTTTAAAATTCGTCTTCCTCCTTTTATTGCATTCTCACGTAGATACACAGAAAAGTGAAATGAACATGCAATGGGTCATATATAATGAGATGGAAGGCAGATACTGTTTCAAATTGATTACAATTGCTGTGATTTACTGTCAGTTTATATCTAGAAAACAAAATTATTCACCCCTTTGAATAATTCATTGCACCTCTCAGAAGAGATTTGTATTATGTAGAACAACGACATGGACAATAGCCTCAATTAAGTATTGTATATATTAGTCCAAATCCACAAATATCAAAAATAATGGAGTGGTTAAGAAAATTAATGGTATCTGTTCACTAGAACTAAAAAAAAAAAAAAGGTGATTTACAAATGCTGCACCACATAAAGGAAAGCAAGCTGAGTAGAAAATTATCAAAAATTTGATAAAAATAGAAATTATTTTCCTGATTATTACCACTACATAGAAATAAGCACTGGGGGCTGAGAAAGAAGTCAGTGTTGAGTGGAAGTGGCAGAGCCCCACTCACGGGAAGTGCGAGGACAACCTCAAGCTCATGTTCCCATTTACAGTGCACACAGCTGAGACAGTCACGTTATTTGTCCAAATTAAAATCTAATTTTGGTTTAGAAACTGCCATACTCAAGCTCTTGGTGAAGTTGAGTGTTAACAAGGTGAGACTCGGTTATACCTCAAGACACGGCAGTACAGCAGTCAAGGAGTACAGGGAGGAACTGTTCCTCTGTCGGTCTAAAGCAGTGATTCTGAACCTGTGGGTCGCAAACCCTTTGAGGGGTCAAATGATCCTTTCACAGGGTTGCCTAAGACCACCCTGCATATCAGATGTTTACATTACAGTTCATAACACTAGCACAATTACAGCTATGAAGTCGCAACAAAAATAATTTTAGGGTGGGGAGGGGTCACCACAATTGTATTACACTGTATTAAGGGTTGCAGCATTGGAAAGGTTGAGAACCTCTGGTCTAGAGGTAGTAGACCAGCCTTGCAATTCGACCAAGTCAGTAATATTTCCACAGTGCTGAAGCCTCCACACAATAGCGTGCACCAGGAGCACCTGCCTCAGAGCCAGACGGCTGCAACTTCTCAGAGACCTGCATGGAGAAAGTGAACCAATTTCATACCTAATGTTCTCAAAGCTTTTACAGTCTCCAGAATGAATCTTTATTGACAGCATGCCTCTTCCTTTTACAACTGAAAATATTAATGCTAAATGTAGGGGACACATTTAAGCAAGAATATAGTAGCTCATGTATGGTTTGAAATCTGTCAGGAGGAAAATAGCTAGTTCTCATAAAATCTACATTGTCAACTGTTGCTGAGTGCAAAGTCACTTATGCAGTTCAGAGTGTGACTAATAAAGAGGAACAAATAGATAATAATGAGTCCCTTTCCTCCCAGCAAGCTTGCCAGGATCAATTTTTGTAGACGGGCGGGTGATCGCCCCAGTGAATTCCCCTACAATATCTAGCACAGCTCTCTATTCCTGATACTCCTTTTCTTTCTTCCAAAGTCTCTGGGAATGAAAGACTAAAGCAATGACATGTCAAAAGCCTAAAGTGACTTAGTCAAAAAGATTCACGATGGACATTCAAATATATAAAAGGTAAAGAGATTCCTGTGCTGGGAAAAAAAAAAAAAAGGTATTTAAGCATTCTGTTTCATTCTGGGATAGGAAACTGGGCTACAGTGAAAAACAATTACCAAAATTAGAGTTGGCTAGTGGCACTCCAAAGCCATCACACCCTACAATGATTTATTTCCTCTGAATAGAGACCAGCATGAAATCCTTGTATTTTAGGTTCAAAGTACCAGGAGATACTGGAGACCAAACGCAAGGATTATTCTCACCAACATAACTGGGTCCTCTACTCCTTTCTTAATTGTCTCGTTATGTCATGGAGAGTATCCTGTCATCTTGTCTACTGAGCTCTGAGCTCTGTACCCGACAGACATCTGCCCCCTGTTTCAGAACAGCTCCAGGCAGAGCTGATAACCACCTTCTGCTTGTAGCAGAGGACAGGACATTTAGAATGACTTGTCCAGGAGCTCAAAGCCCATCAGTGGCCACAGCTGGAGTTCCAGGTGGAGTCCAGCATCCATCGCTTGACTCCGGTGTGAAGTCGGGAATTAGATGCTGCACACTGCAGTAGGCCTCGGGGAATACACTTCCAGCAGAACTGAAGTTCTGATCTGAATGTGGTCTTAATCCTATCTAATGTGGGAGGAGCTAGGGGAACCCTCACATGGGAGCATTGCAATGACTAACACGCGTTGGGTCTAAAAGAGCCAGTGGAACTGCTGGAGAGTGAGCAAATCAGATCCAATGCTTTCAAAGGCAAACACAGCTGTATAAGCCCATCCCTCCAACTTGCCAGATCTCATCTGTGTGCCAGACACTTTTGCTTTAGAGCTATGCTTACATTTATGTTGAGACTTCTGGCTTTCATTTACATTTCTCCCTTAGTTCTATAGGTGGCACTGCCTTTTAGATTGCACAGAGTTGACTTAGACTCAAATGGAGGACCAGAAAGTTCAAACCCAAAAGAAAAGAAAACTCCCAGGGAGGTATGCGATTAAGGATCTCCTTCACAGAGCACAACCAAGAGGAGAGCAGAAAAGTGGGGCAGAGGACGGCTGCAGAGAAAGATTCTGAGTGGATCTGCATACACCAAGCAATGAAAGCAAAAGTTTCCACACATCTGCACCAGAGAGTCTAAGAGGACCCGAGGCTGGAGGTAGAGAGAGAAAGGCAATAAAAAGCAGACAGCCACAGAGGTAAACATTCAAACTGAGCTTATAAAGCAAACAGCATTAGGTGCAAAGTGCATCTCTCCTGCTGTTCTGGCTCACTCTCCCTCCGGCATTTCTCTTGGGCTTTTTAAATTTAACTATAATTAGATATCTTTACTATATTTTCCGTAACCTAATTTTTCCACAGTTCTTTGGAACTCTTATAGCCCCAACAACACCAAAATACTTTGCCGTGTTGTTTAAAGAGACAAGCACACACAGCCTCACCTCACATTCTGATCCAAAACTCAAAGAGGAGAAGGATGTGCCGGTCCAGTTAGATTCTCAGCAGTGGGTGGGGAAATGAGAATTTCCACAGTAAAGTGTCCTGGAATAGTAACAGGTGACCCATGGATATCCGGGTGGTGCAAAGAATAATAGCCCAGGTACAGCATCTCTGTACACCAGAATGCATCTCATCTATGTCAAACTTGCCCATCCTTGGACCATGTGTGCTGTTTTATATCTGTAATTCCAGATTCTGGAAGCTGAAGCAGAAGGATTTTCATGACTTCAAGGCCATCTTGAGTTACACAGTGAGTTCTAGGCCATCCTAGGCTATAGGATAAGATTTGTGTCAATGTTGTCCCTTCCCAAGGTGAACTTAACCTAGCCAAAAAATGTCTCCACAAATATGTGTCTACATGCACCCAACATGAAAAATCCACTGCCCCACACTCTCACATTCAACTTACTGCAACGTTTTGAAAGAAATCAGAATACTATCCACGCACAATGGTGCCTATTCCAGCCATGTCAATAAAATTACAGTTGTTTCTTCTTGCTGCTGGAGTGTATACCCCAAGACTACAAATAAATCATGTTATTCTGTCAATGCCTTTTTGTAGTATGAAGTGCAATAGCAAAACTAGGAGCTAGACATGGATGAAGGAAGGGCTCAGAAAGACCTACCACTCCCTGCTGAACACTTGTCTATGGATGAATTAGGGAAAAGTCATTGATTTCAGTTCCATCCACCAGGTGAGGTAGCTCCACGGAACATCTCCAAACCCAGGTCACAGAGACTGACCCTGGTTAAAATAAGTGAATCCCAAAACCAAACAAAAAGCCATGAATCTAGAAAAGTGACTTGAAATGAGGAGATGGTTCAGAGAGGTCGGATGGAGATAAGAGAGGGCAGAAAGTAAGGGTGTTGAGAATGTATTACATACATGTATGAAATGAAAAGTAAGAGTAATCAGAATGCATTACATATATGTATAAAATTTTTCAGGGAAAAACAACATTAAAACACAAGTTTTTTTTTCTTTCTTCACAATTTAACAGATTCAGAATTAGTTTCAGCCATAGTCCCTGTGCCTTCTCTTTGGTACATCAGATTTATCAGCATTGCTATTCTTCATTTAGTTTAGTGGTATTAATTAAAATGATGGCTGTTTAAGCAAAAATACTGCACTACCATGGTATTGCATTGGGTAACCAAGAAGGTCATTGGTTGACAAGTAAGTAGGTAGTATATACTATGTGAATACACTGAGCATAGGGACAAGAGGCGTTCTACACTTTAAAATGGAATGATAAAAGATTTCCTCATGTTACTCACAATATTGTACAGAATTATTACTAGAACTTTCCATTCAATATTTCCAAACTGTGATTAATCTTGGCAAAAGAAACCACAGTTAAGATGGAATTACTATATTTTTTAGTTAGTTCCTCCATAGTCCCTTCTTTTTTTTTTATTTTTCATCATTGTATGCACTTACATTCACCAAGACACATGCATATATACATAGTTATATTACTATATGTCTTTTCTTTAAATTGTTTTTATTGAGCTATATATTTCTTCTTCTCCTCTCTCTTTCTCTCCCCTCCCATTCTACCCTCTCGCATCATCCCCATGTTCCAAATTTACTCAGGAGATCTTGTCTTTTTCTATTTCGCGTGTAGATTAGATTCATGTATGTCTCTCTTAGGGTCCTCATTGTTGTCTAGGTTTTCTGGGATTGTGAACTGTAGGCTGGTTTTTCTTTGCTTTATATCTAAAAGCCACTTATGAGTGAGTACATATTATATTTGTCTTTCTGGGTCTGAGTTACCTAACTCAATATGATGTTTTTTAGATCCATCTATTTGCCCGCAAATTTCAAGATGTCATTACATTTTTCCATTGTGTAGTACTCCATTGTGCAAATGCACCACATTTTCCTTATCCATTCTCTGGTCGAGAGGCATTTAGGTCTACGGCCATACCACTCTGAATGTGCCCGATCTTGTCTGATCTCAGAAGCTAAGCAGGGTAAGGCCTGGATAGTACTTGGATGGGAGACCATAGTCCCTTCTTTATCACCAACTTCACTTATATGTTTACTCACAAATGTTTATTTTCTTTGTCAAAATTGGTTGGCCAGATTTGCTTGGGTTTATTTCTGGCTTCACTATTTTGTTCTATTGTTCTTGTTTGCCATGGTGCCAGGACCATGTTGTTGAGCTGTGGTAGTTTTTTATTGTCATTGCACATAAAATGTTTAGGTTTCCCTACATAGGACCCTACCATCTGCAAATGGGTATTTTCTTTACTTCATTTCCAGTTTGAATGAATCCTTTTTTTTTATTTTTATCAGTTGCTCTTGCTGGCACTTTCAATATTCTATTAAGTAGAATTAGAAAGAGAGTGACCATCCTTACCTTGTACAAGATCTTAGAGAAAAAGCTTTAGTTCATCCCCATCAGTTATGATAGCTTTGGCGTTCCACAAATAACTTTTATTTCATTGAGGAAGTATTTCTATATATTTTTAAATAAAAATCTACACTTTAACATCTTTTCATGGATGTTGATCTTTATTATATTCTTTATTCTGTATCTGTTGAGATGATCATATGATTTGTTTCTTTTTCATATATAAAAATCAATAAGTAAATCTCTTGGATAAACCTACTTGTTCAAGGGTACATTCTTCTTACTGAGCCACTCCAGTTCGTGCTTCTCTGAAGACATCTGACATGCCTGAGTACCAAAGATAGTGGGCACTGATGCTAGGTTCATAAAAAATTTCCCTTTTTTAGGAATTTAAAGATTCACATACATCTCTGTGCTCTTTGTTAGAATTTAGCCCATGAAGCTATCTGGTCCAAGACTTCCCCTTGTTAAAAGGATCCTATTAGTGCTTTTGTCTCCTTCTTTCTTACCAGTCTCTTTGTGTTGTCTGTTTCTGGCTGATTTGTTCTCAAGAAGATTTTATGCTCCTTAAGAATTTATTCATTTCAAATTATTGGCATACAATTGATCATAATAGTCCTTTTTGGTCCTTCATGTTTCTGAGACATCTGTCTTAATGCATGTTTTTATATTTATGAGTGTAAGGGAAATTTTCAGATTTAAGTAGTTATCTAGGATGCTAAAAGTCGAGTGAACTTCTTTCCAGACTTTGATAGACTTTCACCAATGTGGGTTTCCTTGTATCCCCAATGAAGGTCTTACTAAGTTTCTAGCCCATGGTCGGTACACCCTGAACAGCTTTGGGATGAACCAACAATTCAGCGAGTAAGAGATTAAATATGCTTAACATTGGTCTTTTAAATTACCTGTAAGACACTCAACAATTAGGAGTTTCTTGGACAAATGACTTGGGGATTATCCTTAGAGCACCATTGTTTACACACACACACACACACACACACACACACACACACACGCAAAGCTTACAAAGAGGATTAGTGTCTCTAAGACTTCTACTAGTAATTCAGCAAGGCTAACAGCTAACGTGCTGCATTGTCTTAATTAAATGTTGTAATTTGAAACAGAAGTAGTAGTTGCAAGTGGGACATTCTGAGGGAGTTATTGTTGTCTTAATATTAGGACATGGACATGGAGATAAATCATGGAACTTGCCTTCCCTAAAACACTTAGAAATTCTAAGCATCTTCCAGGTGTGTTTCAAAGCCTCTGCTATTTGACTAACCTCTATATTAGTATAGTATACTGCCCTATGCAGTAAAGACCTGATGTGCTCCTAAATTGACCCCAGCTCCATGGATAGCTCAGTACCCAGCCAACCAAAGATAGAATAGCATTTGTGTTTGGCAGGTCCTTGTCTGAAAGCTTTGATTTGCTTTCTAATTAACAGAAATTAAATATATACATAGAATATAAAAGTCATATGGTACATATATGTTACATGATGCATTCATTTGTACATAAACATGTATATCTATGTATATGCTTTAGGCATGCATTCATATCTTTACATATACACACCAAAAACAAGAACAGCAGATTGGCCAAAATAGTATTCCCTATGTGTTCTTGTTTGAAGATTTGCCAGTTTTTAGGGGTTCTTTTGTTTGTTTGTTTTTTGAGACAGGGTTTCTCTGTGTTGCTTTGGAACCAGTCTAGGAACTTGCTCTATAGTCCAGGCTGGCCGCGAATTCACAGAGATCTGCCTGCCTACGCCTCCCTAGTGCTGGGATTAAAGGCGTGCATCACCACCACCTAGCAAACCAATCTTTTGACACTAGCAGAAATCCTACTGTAATCTTTAAAGGGATTGAAAACAGTGAATCTCTCATAAGCAAAGATTGTGTTAATTTCTGTCTATACATGGAACCAAACAATTCTAATATTCAGTGAATAGTGAGAGCACAGAAGTGTACTATAAAAGTGTTAGAAGTTGGCCCAATTCAAAAATTAAGCTATATAAGACTGCTACAAGTATTTACAGTATCACTCTCTTTTCCTTGGTCATGCAAAGGAAGTATCTTTATTTTAAAGAATTCAATCTCAAATTCAACATAAATATTTCTCCACAACAGCTGATGTTGACCCTAAACAACAAAATGAAAAACATCAGGACTAAGAGAACTGGAGGAAGAAGTCTAGGAAGAAATACAGGGAAGAGAAGAAAGACCGAGGTTGGGGGGGGGGGAAATGAGGGTAGCAAGAAGAACTTTCATTTTTCAGTCTCAATAAAATACAAAGAAATAAAAGAATGGTGATACCATCAAGAATAAAAGATTTTAAACAAAGTAATGTGTCTTTCTTATTTGAATGCAACTCAAAAAATGATGCCGGTTCACAAGAAACCGAGGGGCAAAGTTGGTGTATTTTTATCTTTAAGATGTACTTTGATTCTTTCAATTAATTGACATGAATGATAGCTGTGGAGAGCTAATGAGCTGCAGATGTCCTGCTCTAGAATGGCAAGCAGGAATACATGGCTTATCGGTTTTACCCAAAAAAAGATAGGAGTTTATCTCCCTGGCTTTTCTCATAAACTCTGCTGTCTTTGTGAAATATCTCTGGCTCCATCTTCAGAGAAGTAATGTGTGTGCAGCCTTGAGAGCAAGGCAGATCTGAGATGGCAACGGCCTATTTATCAGAGCACTCAGCATCCGGCCTTCCTCTTCAGGGCAGGCCAGAGCCTCGACGGTCTCATTCACAGAGAGACTTTATTTCCCAACCATAGCTTTAAATGTCATAATAATTCTTATGAGCTGATAATATATCTGTATCTAAGATAAATGCATAAGTTCTCTGGAAAGAGCTTCTATAGTGAGGGATGCTGTTGAACACTGTACATTCTGCCAGAGATTGCTGGAATGCATTAGAAATAGTGAAAAACAGCAAAGAGGGCTATGATGGCTGGATAGAAGGCTTAAGTATCTTAGGGTGGCATTAATCATTTTTGAAGGCCAAATCTGAAGTATAGGAGTCCACTCCAATTCAGAACTACAAAACCAACAGTCTCCTTGTACCCTGCATGAGACATTGGGTCCTGAGAAAGCACTAGCCTGCTGAATGGCTGTTCCAGCACAGAAAACAAGAAGCCCCTAGGAAGATCAGGTTGGCTCATATAGGAGTTTTGGCTGTCAATCAGTATTCTGTACAGATGTCACTTCTGAGAGAGTCTTACTGACATCATGACAGGTTGCTGCATCCAGTCAATCCTGTAAATTGCATGGACTTCTCTTTCCAGGATTCTCAGATTTTGAAACAAGGAGTAGGTTACTGTTCAAGGTCAAAGAACCAAAGAAAATGCAATTCTTGATTTTCTCTTCCTTTCATGAGGTCCATGTTGAAACAGATTCAAAACGTTATGTTCAAAATTATGGGGATAGCATGGCTCTTAGTAGTACCTCGTATAACAGCACAGGAAACTTTTATAGGATGTCTTTAAAAAGCCACCCCACAGTGATTCAGCAGCCACGCACAAGCAAGAATGAAAGTGCCTGGTGCCTTATTATTTCCAATAACCAAAATTTAAATCTAAGTGAATCGATACCTATATTGTTTAGGTTTTTTATAAAAAAATAATTGAAGCTCCCTAGGTGTTTAGCTTTGGTTCTGGAAATGTAATGGGCCAAGTTCAGATTTAGCAGGCTGTTAATCGAGTTCTTGATAAGGATTCAAATACAAAATGAATCAATTGCTTCTGGATATCAGCCCCCACATACAACTCTACTTACCAGCAGGCAGGGAAGGGAAGCTAACAGTCTATCTCTCTCTGTCATCTTATCTTTCTGTTTATGTGGGAAATCTTTTAAGGGATAGTCAGGAGCTCTCTGAGAGAGCACAGGAGATTAGCTTTGCTTTTAATTCTTCTACTGGATCATTATTTCTGAGAATGTCACCACCGTAAAATGCCAATCACTGAACATAAGAAGAAAGAATTATTCACAAGTTTAGGTCACTTTTAGTTGGGGATTTTTTTTTCCTCTAATGCTGCCTTGACAAGACTCTCATCCTATTTTAGAAAACGTCTCTCCAGCCGCAAAGGCTGCAGCACATGCTGGCCGCTGTCTGCTGTGAGGGGAAATTTAAATTCTCACAGACCACTGCCTTCGTCTGCTCCTTGGACAATGCGGCTAGTTGGAAATTCTCAGAGCATCTTGGTGAGAAATAAGACATGTCTCCAAATTTAGAAAATAAATTTAGTTTATTGCCTAACTAAGTCTGATCACAGCCCCGCACATCTCCAGAGAAAAGACAAACCCAGTGTCAACCCAACCTGTTTGAATTAAGACGACAGAGCAAATGCCATGCCTCTCTGGTGAAGCCAAGCCACCACTCCCATCTGATTTCTCGGTCTTTCCCCGGGATAAACAATAATGATGCCTGACAATTTAAAACCACAACTGTGGTCAGGAAGTAAGAATCAATTAGATTTCATGGTGGCATACTTCAGATTTCATGGGGCTTAGTTTTCTTGAACTAATATAATCTTCCTTTGCAGTTGGATTTTCAGCAAAATTATCGTCCGTTGTCAAAACACAACAAATAAGATTAATTTCACAAGGCCCTACTGGCATATGAAGAGTTACAGGCTACCAGGAGAAAGAGAATTGTCTTCTCCAAGGACGGACCATTTAATAGGTTACTCAATTCCAAATTGTCAGCCTTTAACACATGCACGTAAGAACAGTATTACATGGACTCAGTGGGATATGTGTGTGTTTGTGTGTTTTATAGTTTTGTATATATGTATATGTATCAAAAATAATTATAAAAGTAGAGGGACCCAAAATGATATAAATAGAGTACTGTGGCATATAATTATTTAAAAACTGAATTTAAAAATTATCCTTATCTGCCCAATTTTCCTCACAGTCTACAAACAGGTTTCATTGTAACCACATCTTTCTTTGATAATGCCATAGCCTTCCTTGGATGGTAAGACTCTCTCTGCTCTTCTCAACCCACTCGGTCTGCATCTTTCATGTGGAAGAGTCAAGTGATAGCTTTCCCTGGAAGCATCCTGCAAAGCTAATGCTTCCTCATCTCACAGATGCAATTTCAACTCCCACATCAGGATGCCCCGCTGGGATAGAAACACTGGAGCAAGAAACATGAAGGTTGGGAATGAGGTGAGCTTATTCCAGGAAAGCAAACAACACATTTAGTTTATAGAGTAGTCAATCTTACTGTTAGGTTCTTTAAAGATTTGCTTTGCTTTATTTTTAATTATGTATACTTATGTATGTGAGGGTATGTTCACAGGTGTCTGTAGAGCCCAGAAGCATTGGACTCTCTGGAGTTATAGTTACAAGTGGTTATGAACTACCCAACATGTGTACTGGGATTTGAACTCCTGTCCTTTACATGAGTCTATACTCTTACCTGCTGAGTCAGCTCTCCATTCTATTGCTGTAGTAGTTCTGTTTTGTCCATAACTAGATTACAATGCCCTTGAAATTAATTGCTCTATATATGGTTCCATGAGCATTCCAAACAGGTATGCGATGTTGGCTGACATTTTAATTCAATTTATTTCTCCCAAGAGATACTGTAATTTTTCAAATTTTCTTCAAAGATTGTTCCAATACAGTGGTTTCTGGTATTAAAAATTCTCTCTTCTTGGAAATCACTCCAGGTGTCTATGATATTTTGCAAGGCACTAGCTTAATCTCAGTATCTGGGGTAAAGTTACCAACAATATGCCAGATCCGAAAAGGGTGATATTTCCTACTTTATGTAAATTCTCATTCAACCATCACAACAGACACAGAATACAAAGAAAGCAGTATCCTGAGTTATTTTGAAGGTCTGATCCATTTGTCTTCAATGTAAGTAGAAGCCAATTCCATTCTAACTATAAATGGGCTAGAAATTGTCACTGTTCTGGGAAAGCCAGGAACTAGTAAGTACTGCCCCCATCTGGATTATAAAAAATATAAGTCATTATCCCACTGCAAAAGGTAAACCACTGCCTGGGATAATGTCTTATATTCCAAAAGGGGCTTAGGCCTCTGCTCCAGTGAGGAGTGTCCTTGAAAACTTAGGCTGTCCAAAATTCTTCCATAAATGACCCAGATCACACAGATGAGTACTGAATCACTTCCAGTGGGGTGGGGGGATCATGCCTTGTTTTACCAATATAGAAAATATGCCTATAAAAAATCATCATTGTTGATGGGAATGTTTTAAAAAGCCTAGGAACTTACTGTTAGCAATCTTGGACTTTAAAATTCCTAACTTAGAAAAACATTTTGCTTTACATATACCAGAATTACAAGATATGACAACAAGGGTGCTCACCTAAATGCCCCAGCTTGGCTCCAGAGTTAAGAGAGCCAGAATAATTTCATACTATAATATCTTATAATAATATTCTAAAGACTATTGACCTGAGTCTAGTAACCCTAGCCAGTTCACAGGAATGACCCAATGACCTTATTAAGTCCCTTAGTCAATCTTCCAGATGGACCTTCAGAAACTGCTAAGAAGCTAGTGTATTCAGTGTTATAAAAACCCTTTGCATTTCACATTTGAGAAGCCCAAAACCATACTCTTAGGATGGTCTCTATATATTTATACTCCCACTCCCTCTCCTCCTCCCATTCCTTCCACACATCCTCCCACCCAACCCCCATCCAATCCTCAGAGAGGCACATTGCCTTGTAGAAGGTTTAAGGCCCTCCCTACTTCATCTAAGCTGAGGAAAGTATCAATCCAAAGAGAATAGGTTCCCAAAAAGCCAATGCATGCAGTAAAATAAATCCTGGTGCCACTGCCAGCGGCCCCTCAGTCTGCCCTAGCCATGCAACTGTCAACCACATTCAGAGGGACTAGTTTGGTCCTATGCTTGTTTCTTCCCAGCCCAACTGGAGTTAGTGAGCGCCCATTAGCTCAGGCAGACTGTTTCAGTGGCTGGCCTCATCATGGTCTTGACCTCTTTGCTCATATCCTCACTCCTCCCACTCTTCAACTGGACTTTGGGAGCTCAGTCCAGTGCTCCGATGCAGGTCATATCTTGTAATTAAGCTAGGGCCCTGACAATTTGGTGAAAAGAAAAATATTGGATTATCTTTAGTGATCTTGATAATACTTCTCAGTGTAAGTAGTTGTTACAGGCTAGATACTTAACTATAGTCAGAGATTTCTAAACAATCACATAAAAAAGCCCTAACACCTGGTATCTGAGCTGTGACCTCACTAGAAAGCAGGGTCAATGCAGATGTAATTATTTAAGATGAGGTCCCACTGGACCTCTTAAGATGTATTTTTCCTAAGTAGAATCAGGGATGGGGAATCCCTACAAAGAGAATGAAACTCAAATTTTTCATTTTAGTGCTAGGCAAAATGCAAAGCCAGGTTATTCTGACATGTGTGGCGTGCTTAGAGAACATACAAGGTCCCTCCCTGAGCAGGGGTTCTGACTCATTCTTTTGTGGTGGCTCTGGACCTAATCTTCTATTTATTTATGTGATTTAAAAGATGAAAGTATTTTTCCATTAAACACATATTTGTGACATTCCGCCATTAGACCGGAAACTTTAAATACATGCAAATAAATTCTCAGTGCAAATCTCACACAGGTATCTTACATCATTATGACATGAGATATTGAAGATTCACAAAGATAAGTGAGTTGCCTAGGGTCTCTTGAGCAAATATCGAAACTTCTTTGCTCAGTTTTCCATTCTCTCCCCCGTAAGCTCATAACTGTCTTAACATTTGTACATTAAAGTCTTGACACCATTTCTGCATAGAAAAGGCATCCAATAAAACAGAGGTCCGTAAAATCAGAGGGTAACAGAATAAAGACTACCAGTGGGTAAGAGGACAGCCAGCAGCAGTTGCAACTTTCCTCAGTATTGTTTAGGGCACTTTAGCATGTGACAGTGGAACTTGGGCAGGACAGGTAAAGAGGTATGGCAGAATCTGCAGCAGCAAGGCTTCCAAGACAGCATCTTCCCCCTCCAGCCAGATGTGCAAGGGCACCATGGGTAAAGTGAAAAGCCTAGTAGTCCAAGGTACCAAGCCTTCCAGAATCTTAAGTCTTCTGCACCTCAGTTCCTCCACCATGAAACTAGGCTATAGCCTAGGATATTTTTAAGAGGCTCCAGCGATGTATAGACACTTAAATTGGTGGTTAAGGCCCACATCATCCCTTTCAACAGTCTTCATAGGGACCACCCAAGACAGATGTTCCTGCTTCTCCAGAGTTCTTCCAGGGAAGCCTGCCTATAGGATAAGACCTTAGGAAAGCCCCAGGTCCTGCAAGGCGATCCCTCAACAACTGACCTTGCAAGACTGCATGCAGCAAATGCCAACAATTCCTTCTCCAGATCTTCCCTCAATGAAAAAGACTTGAGAAATTCTCCATCATAAACCCAATCATTGGCTGGCTCATGTATAATTATCCAGAAACCTTAAGGGTCCAACTCCCTGAACACCTGGGCTCATTGGAATATGTTGTCTCGGCTTCATTAAGCTCAGCCACAGGCTATACTTACATGGTTCTGTTTCCTGCCTGTTGTTTCAAATGGCCTAACAGTTGCCTTAAGATGTGATTTGTTCCATAACTGAAATGTACAAGGGAAGCATGACTTATTACTATGCATATAAATTACTACCAGTTCAATTTCCTGCCAGCAGCCTCTGTTGTAATTGTAAAAAGTGCTGAAAACTATTATACTTTTTTTTCTACTTCATAGTCTAAAGCTAGTTGGGAGGAGGGGTAGCATGTTCTGGCTTCAGGAGCCTTGAGAATGACATCAGCAGGTAGAAACAGACCCCGAAGCCTTGATCATGAAGAAACACTAAGCATTTAGCTCCCAAGGGGAATAACAATATAATTAGTTGTACTTAAACCCAACCAACTTGTAATGGACTTAAATCCAACCAAAACCATGAATGCCTTTTAACAGTAGAAAATGATGAATTCTTTTACATCCCTGGATCTCTGAGCGTCTAGACAGCTTAGCCATAAAAGTGTCCAAGCACTGATTGCCTTTTCACTACTGACTTATACATCAGAACTCAATATTCTGAAGAACTCTCCCTTTTAAACGATATTTTCAATGCCTGTATAGGACCGCCCTATTTATTTATTCAGTTACATTTTTATGAAACCTGTTTTCCTAGCACAGAGACATAAACTTTTGAGGCAGAAAGATACTTTTTGAGTAAAATGGCAAGAAATAGCATGAATCAAAATCGTGTTGAATGTTTGAGGTCTTTTATGTATGCACTTCAAAGAGCATTTTTCTTCATAGGCTGTATTTAAGTTTGTCAGCAGGGAGACTCTCATAATACGAGATATCATTGGGTTTTCTGGGTAGTCAACAGCTCCAGTGGTGCCAAAATTTATGAACTGAGTCACATCCCCATGTGATCAGCTGTTCCAAACAGTCTTTCTCTGAGTCAGTGGAACCTTCTTGGTAGTCATATTTAGACTCTCTACCCAGGGAATAGGCTTCTTTTCCATATTGGATCTTCCCTTCATGAGTCACAGTGTCCGAAACTGACTCAGAGAAGTGTCTCTATGGACCAACACCTGTTGTCCCTTCACAACTTCACTTGGTTACATATTGCCAATCCTTTCACACAAGAGGATTAGATCTTACTGTCTTCTTTATCTGCTCGCTAGTCCATAAGGAGGTACAAGGCCTTCCCTTATCCATATTTACCTTCCTAACCACTTTTTCTTCCTTTTCCTTCATCTTGATTCTCAGCATTGTGGAGTGGTTTCTATACTTGATGGATTTACTGTTTTTCCCTTTATTCTAAAATTCAAATTGTTATAAATTTACAGATATAATATAGCCTAAAAGATACCTCCTCATTTTCTAACTTGCCAGACAAAACTAAATGTTTTTACAAGGTACCTAGTATCTGGAGGCTTGGGGCTGTCTACAGAGTGGGAGCTCTTGATGTGAGGCCCCCACATGAACTCATCTTTAAAGTTATTTATACCAAGTGGACATATTTGCATAAAGACTTGAATCAGCATTCATCTCAGTGACACCCTAGAACAAGTCATGAAATGATACAAGCTAAATTCAGTCTTGCAGATCATAAAATATCTGAAATACTCTTCATACTATGCAATCGGAAACCCTCAAAATTATGCACACCAAAGGAATAGTTACATGTGTGAAGTTCTATGTGTGTATCAATTATAGCATTCTATAGTATGATGGGGAGACAGCAAATTAATTCTACAGGGAATGGGGTGTGGTAAATGGAATGAGTTAGAAATTAGAATTAGAGGTATGTAAACAATCACTTATGGAGTACCCATATCTGAAAATCTCAAAAACACAATGTTAAATGCACTTCATATAACTATTACATTAATCTAGTTCCTAAATTTGACTTTAAAATAATATTCTTGTGAAAAATGTGTTAAGGTCATAAGATGATGTCCACGAGATAAGCTTAAAGCTTACAATTTCATATGTTCTATCTTCCTCCAAGAAAAACACCTTACAAACACAATGCATATTCTCTGACCAGAACTCCTAATCAAGTCATGTAATTAAGATTTAAACTTATATTTCTACACCATTGTTTACAAGTCTGGAGACTGAGAACAGTGATTAATGTTTCCAGTTAATGGCTTGGAGGACAGAGACATCTGTCAACTTTTAACAACAGCTTTCTGGAATAAGATGTTATACCTGGGGACAATAACTAATGAATGCCAACATCCATTCTTGTGCCTCTCTCCACCCTGAACTATGTAGCTGCCTATGGGTATATGATATTTAATGTCAGCTCTGCCTCTCTCCGATAAAGAAAAAAACCCTCCAGAAAAAAAAGATATAACTCTGATTATAAATTGACATTTAACTATTATTTTGTCTATTTCCAACAAATTAATTCATCAAATAAAACTCAATAATTCAATACCAAGGATCCCCTTAATAAATTCACCAAGTATCTAAAACTATGTGTGCATACACACAGCATGCTGTAAGATGTCATGAAGCTCCTGAAAATGCGGTGCTTACAAACACGAGTTATCTGCTCTCCAAAATATACAATATAATCTTTGGTAATTAATTAATGTAGATTTCATTGCCTCATCGATGAAAGAGAGGGTAATATCAAATACCAGGCTTTTGAAAGGACTAAATCAAGCACTAAGTGTGAAATGTCTCAGAGAGAGAGACAGAGACAGAGAGAGAACCTGTGCACAGTGATTATTATCTGGGGTCCTTGGGTCCTCTGCGAAGAGATGTAATGAGTCTTGGGCCATGTGTAGTATAATCTATGCCCAGTCTCTTCTCCACCTGCCTCTTCTCTCCTTCTGTAGATATCTCCACACTCATTGCATTCCTTCCCTGGGACCTCTAATCACAAGCTAGGCCACACTTGACACAAATGTCCTGTCCTGCACACCATCTGACTTCCCAAGGAGTAGGCACACTCCTGAGAAAAAAAGTTCTATTTTTACATATAAATTGTCATGAAGCCATGGCTTCAGCCAGGCCCCAGTCAGAGCAAAGTGCTACCATGGCCATTGTTTTCTCCTTGTCATGCATTCACAAATAGATATGCACACTGAAATTCCGTAAACATTTCTAAAAACCTGCAACCCCAAGGAGCATTCAGTAACCTATTGAGTACAAGACTCTGAGACCTTAGCCACTTACATTCAGTAAGATGTCATAGGGTTCAGCAGTTTGTATTCTTATCAAGGACACCAAATAATTCTCATGTTAGTAATCTTTAATAAACTTTGCTTTATAATATATATACATATATATATATATATAAAATCATGATACCTGCTCAATCTCTATAATGTCATTTGTATCTATGTTTTCAAGGATGATCACTTGATATTGAATAGCAAATTGGTCAATTGGTGTGTTCTTCCCTGAAAAGACTATTTCTCCTGCTCCCGGCATTTCTTATTTGTCTGCAGATCTTTGTCCGCAGTTCATTTCTCACGGACTTTGCCCCACCTACTTTGTCAAATCTATTGCTACCATACTTGTTCGGATCCTGTTTAGACAGTCATGCTGGAGAGACTTCATGATTGTGGAGCTTCGGACATTATTAGGCTACATAATCTCCCAGCAAACTCCCTGATCCCCTGGCTCTTATGATCTTTCCACTCTTTCTTTCACCTGAGCCTTCAGTGCCAGAGCATTGTAGATGTATGCCTTCTGACTTCACTCTTCAACTCTGTGTTTTGGTTGGTTGTGGTTTCCTATAAAGTTCTCCATCTATTTTGAAGAGAAGTTTCCTTGATAAGGGGTTAGGACTACATTTATCTGTGGGTGTAAGGATAGATGTTTGAAATGTAGTTCGGGTTGGGCTGGTTTAGTGATCCTGGTAATTCTGAAAGTATATGTACTGTTCTAACAATAATGTGAATGCTGCACTGTATCATATAAGTCTGAGCAGGTGATCGAGTTCACAAAACATTCTTCTTTGTTTATTCTAGGCCACCTTCCTTTAGGAATGAAGAAAATGCCTGTATCTTGGAAAGTTGGGATTCTTTCAATTCTCTCTACTATCACTGGGCTGCTTCATAAAAGGGTCTGTGTACATGACATTTGCCCATCCTAGTGATCTTTACCTCCCAATCCCTACTCATCTTACATGGTTCAGTATGACATTATCCTACTTTTAAATTAGGTACCCCTTTTCAGCATTCCTAGAGGACACTGAAATTACCATCATGGCATACTGGTGTGTCAAGTTTTCTCCTTACCCACTAATCTATGTGGAGGGAAATTGGATTATAGTTATGTGTTGGCTGAATTGGCACATAATACGCAGTCAGTCGACCCTGAATGAAGGAATGAGAAAAATAACAAATGACTCAAGGTTCACAACTTCAAGACATGACTCTGACAATGACACTCAATTTTCTGTCATTCTCTGGATGTCTTACACCCCTCAGAGGTCACATCCCTGAGGTCACACATACAATTCAGTCAGAGATAACTTTCTGAGAATATCTCCTGATCTATGTGCAGCTGCTTGGGCACCAGATCCACGGAAGAAATTACCTTTGAGGCAACAGAGCTCTAAACTTTTACAGACTTCAGTTCAGTGTTGGGAACATCCAAAAATATTGGAAGAGAATCTGTGGAAGCAGTTCTCATCACTATTAATGGAATGCAAATAAAACATCACTGAAGCCTTATTTTTGTTGTCTAGGTACATGTAGAAAACATCCATTTTGTGGTTAAGTGACTGTCTTACAATGATCTTTTGTAACTAATATCTGTAGGAGAGCAAAAATAAGAGGATTTGGGGAAGATATGCTTGCCATGTGAAGACCTGTGGTCAATATAGACCATCAGTATGGAAGAATAGTGGGGTTCTCAGCTACATCAGTTTCTAGAAAGTCTTTATTCCGTGGTCCACTATGCGCAAGCATTTTTATGCATGAGCAAGATACAGATGTTAAGTGAGGATGGGCAGAGGTGGAGGATTTTGAAAGATCTCTATAATAGTCTCATATTCAATAATATGCTACTTGCCCTCTGAACGGAATCACACTGAGCCATTGTAAGTGAACAAACTGAACTAATACATGTTCATTTTTGTGTCATTGCATTGTATACCCTGGTTTAGAAAGTGATGGTCTGAAATGTGGCAAGGACACTAATTGTGGACACTTCAAAAGTCTCCCAGATTTCACAATTGCAGACACCTGGAATTATAGTATGTATTTTTTTTTGTGTCAAGTCCCTTGGAAATTAGCAGCCCTGTGAATGCATGTCAATGACTTTACAAAACTTAATCCTTAATTTTGAGTGTGACACCCTGGGACAAAACTTAAGCTACTTTGAACACAGTTTTTAAAACATCAGTGAGCAAACTTAAATTAAGAAGGAAAAGCAATGTCTCATGTTACTATACTGTAAATATCCACATATTACAACTTGTATTTGAAGATGAAAATGTTTGATGACTTTCTTAGCATGATTATGAGAAGGCAAACAATAAAAAGCATCGTATAAAAAGCTACCTCATTTCATAAAGAAGTTATTTTCTTGTAATGACTTCTGACAAAATTAACTAATGTCTCAGCTCGTGCATTAAAAAATAATGTGCTTCTCACCATGCTCCTCTCTAACCAGGATAAGACTCTCCATGTGGCTTTCCCTGCAGGGAGATAATTTACTGGCTGAAAGATGTGTGCGGCTCTATTTTTCTTATTTTCCTAATAATTAAATTTTTTATTCTTTCACAAAAATCAATGGTACTTCATATTACATTTAATTTTAAAAAGAACAAAAAGGCAAACCCTTTTACTGCCAGTTTCCCAGTACAGCAGTTCTCAATATTTTCTTCAGTCTTTTTTAGCAACTCATTGCCAAACTCAAAGAGAGCAATAAATGGCTCAACAGCAATCTGTTCCTTACAGACCCTGAGTAGTATGGTAGAGGCAGGAGCGAGAAAGCAAGATTTGAGACTGTTTCTTACCACACTCTAGAGCAGGGCGAGCTATCAAAGTTATTCTAAAGTAGGAAAAATTGACAGCTCTATTCCACATCAAAAGCCTTCAGGGAAACTGATTAAATGACAAGCAATACTTCCTGCTTTGTTCTATAGGAACCAATGTGCTATGAGCTTTTTATAATAACTATGAAATTATTCTAAAGACAGTCATATTGAGGGTGAGGAGGGTTGGCTTTCACCCATTAATTGATAATTACTCCAATGCTGAATTCTGGGCTCTTGGATCTTTCTAGGATCTTTCCAGTTTGCTGGTGTTACTTCTGCAGTTCTGAGATGAAGCAATTAAAAAATTCCCCAGGAGAAGAAGAGAAGGAGCAGTCTACAAAAGAAAGCAAAGACCCATACAACAGGTGGTTGCTGGAAACATGAGTTCAGAGCAAACAGTCCCCAAGGGTTGGGTCAGCTGCTACAAAGGCATCTCAGAGACCTCCTGCAGGTCATTCTGGAGCTCTCTTCAAATACAGAGTGAGTTTGGACTGGCAGTTTGGACCGGCTTATAGCCCAAGGAGGGTGGCCAGAATCATGCAAAATGTCTATCATATTGAAAGGAAGAACAGGAGGTAGGGAGGGGAGAAGGAGGAAGGAAAAAGAAAAAATAGAAGATGAGAGGAGAGGAGGGGAGGGGAGGGGAGGGGAGGGGAGAGGAGAGGAGAGGAGAGGAGAGGAGAGGAGAGGAGAGGAGAGGAGGGGAGGGGAGGGGGGGGGGGGAGGAGAGTGCAGGGGGGGGGGGGGGGGGGGGGGGGGGGGGGGGGGGGGGGGAGAGGAGAGGAGAGGAGAGGAGAGGAGAGGAGAGGAGAGAAATAATCAAGCACTACTGTGATCTTCTAAAGAGCATAGAACCAGGGGTCATGAACCCTCACAGGAGTCAGTTAATTTAAAATGAAGACAGAACTATCCCACAGTTCTAAACACTAATCAGTTACTGAAACAGGTTTTACAGTTGTGGAGCCCTTCATCTCGGAGTGGGAAGTCCCTCCTTCCCTGAAGTCAGGAGCAATTACTCACTACACAGCCACAATTCTGTTCCAGGACTGTGTCCGGTTTCACATATGAAAAGTCCATTTTAGAATCTTTTATCAGGCCTCCTGCCAGATTACACTTTTCAAACATTAAAAGAAAGAAGATTGAAATGTGGAATGCTTTGAAGAAGGAAGAGCCGGCAGTGAACAGCAAAGGAAGAGATGATTCCTGGCTTAGGACCCATGGAATAAGAACACTTTTACGTGACTTCTTTTTAAACTAAAAATAATACTTTTTTTCTCTCCTCCTTTCAATAAAAGCAATAAATATTCATAAAGAATTAGGAAGTCTAGGAACTCCAAAATAGACAGATGTTCACATTTGTATCACTTTGATCAACAGCAGATATACTTTATTACTTATTCTTTGTGAACCCTTATCTTTTAAAGAAGTGTGTGCGTATATGCATCTGTGTGGGCTCACAAAAGTGGAGGCAAGAGGTTTCTTCTAGGAGAAAGAGATGGATGGAGACAAGGTTTGAAAGGAAAAAAATTAAGTTGGAGAGAATTCTCAGCAAGAAGTTGGCATGCCTCTGACAGTGGCTGGTCTCTGGCTGTGTCTGTTGTCATTTCATGATAAATTAACTCCTGCACCACTTCCAGTATCTGCTTCTCTTCAGCAGAAGATATTCCACATATCTTACACACTGATAAACCTGTTAACTGAATTCATGTGGAGGGAACTTATCCACCACAGGAAGCACAGTTGCAGAGAGAAGATGGGAAAGGCAGTAGGAAAGAATCAAGGACAAACCAGAAGTCCGTTTGGAGAGAAAGTCTCCCAAGTCCATTGATTTGGGAGAAAGTACCTAGGCTCCTTTCTCTCTTCAAGAAGTTGTTCAACACAGATTTCTATAGATCGAAATAGGAGGGTGCCATTGGAATTGCATAGAATTTAGGGAGAAAATAGTTCCAAGATATTTTACACATTCTCAGATTTTCAGTATTGCCTCTTGCATCCTATTCCAAAAGGTCCAGCAAGTCCAACTGAGTTTGCTTTTCAGAGCTTCAGAGGCTTGTACCTTCAAAATAATTTCTCCACCACTGAGTCACATTCCAGTCCCCTCAAAACCCCATTTCACCACAAGATATTGCAAATCTTGGCTATAAGTTAAAAGAATTAATTGTCTTATCTAAATGACATTTCCTACTGGCAAACGAGATGTCCATAGCCCACTTACACTGTGCTAAAATAAGTCTGTAAAGAAAGGTCACTAGAGACTAAGTTCAATGATTGACACACCATTGGAAACTTACAAACATGACTTCCCATCCTCCCTAGCAGCACAGAATGTACAGGGCTGATCCAACACTCGGCTGCCTCCCACCATGCTCTTATCACCGTTTCCCACATGGATTCTTGTTGTACAGTTTCTAGGTTTGCGTCATTTTCCCTTGAGAGCAGATGTGCAATGTCAGGTGGCAATGTCATATGATCTACATTACAGCAATGACACTTCAGCAAAACACAGTTTACACAAAACATATATCTTTCCTTTTACTTTTATGTTTCATACTTCCATGGTGATACACAGACAAGATGCAACAAGTTGAGGGAGAATCTTACGGTCAGAGGAAACTCCTGCTGCGTTATCTGTGAAGCAGAAACAGAGGTGCTGCAGGGAACTCCACTATTGTAATCTACAAGGAGTTGATTCCACAAAGTTCACTGTTTATTAATTTCCTTTGCAGTCACAATAGCTGTGTCCTTTAAGAGCTCACTGTAGATTTGCAGGAAGACTCTGAAAGCCACTTTCTAACCCGTAGGCCCAAAGAGCTACAGTCAATGTCTAAGTGTTGTAAGAGCCAGAAAGATTTGAAATTGGATGTTCCTGCCCAGAAATCCATGGGAGTTCTCTGAAGGAACTTGAATTGTCTGAACCGTTGCCTGCCTGTGACAGGAATTGCAAATGAGGTCAAATAAATAGCATGTCATGTTGTCTTTTGGCCACATTTTCTCTGATTTTTGCATGACCTCAAAATGAACAAGACAGGCCAAGGTATAAATCTTACATAGAAGAAATGGCATTGGATTCTCAAGAACAGATTGCACAAACCTAGAATATAAATGATTGCAAAATGAAGATTAGATTGCCTCACATAGTTAAAGGCTGGATCGTTTCATAAAGGCAGTCTGCAGGCTGGGGAGCTGAGAAATAGCAGATGTTCTGTCTATGAACTGAGAGTCTCAGAAGAAAAGGAACTGATAATGCAACCAGCCCTGGTCCATGTGCAATACTAGGTCTGGTTTCCATGGGTAATGACGACAGGGAAAATATTTTAGAGAACTCCGAAGATGTCTCCACTGTGCACATGTGACCTTTCTTCCATGTTTTGTTCCATCCTATTGGATAGCCCCACTAACACAATTAGCTGACATGCTAATTGTGGGTCTTTTCCACACAATTAACTGACATGCATCACTGCTCCTGAGAACGGCATCATGATGCATACAGAAGTATTTTTTACTGGTCACATTATCCATTCTTTTTCTCCTCCGACCTCCAGTTCTTAAGATAACCATCCAATTTCCCAGTTCCCCAGTCTTCAGCCTGCTTTATGGAACAACTCAGCCTTTAATCATAGGGGACAAACAAAAAGAAAGGATGGGAAGTCATGTCTGTGTGTTTCCAACTGTGGGCCAGTCATTGAACTTAGTCCCTGGTACCTTTGGCCTACAGACTTTAAAAAAAAATCACAGAATAAGGCAACTATGGCCATCTTATTTCCCTAGGGAGAAGCGACTACTTTAGAAAAGACAACAAATTTGTCTAAGGTGACACCCCAGATTCACATTATCCAATCAACTGAGCAACCAAGGTTACCCATTCATCTCTGTTTTAGCTGTATTATCCCCTGGATTAGGCACTGGACCACTGCAGAACATATTTATTCTCAGGACAGAGCAGTACTCAGAGATGGTAAAGTATGGGCCGTATTACTGGCGTGGGTACCAAGATCATCATAGATTCATGGGAACAGAGAAAAACTTAGTAAAGTATAGGTAACATAAAATGACCTCACAGTTCTGAGGCAATCTTTCACATGTAAGTGGTTACATAATTCTAATGACAGCACCATGAAGGAGGGGCCCTCAATGAAGAAAACTGCAACCAGGTGGCAAGAATGAACCATAGCGCTGGAAGGAAATTTCGCATACTCTGATGCTAATGCATCACTCAACTCACATTGCCACACATATAGGATCATTTGGGACTTACTGTTATATATTACTAAAGCACGGGACAGGTTCTAAGAAATCCATGGTTAGGTAACTTCCCTCATAATAAAAATTTAGTAACGTATACTTATACAAATCTGTGACTTAGCCTACTGTATATGTAGGCTAGGTGATACAGACACTAACAGATGGGCAGTCTGCTGTTGCCTAAAACACCATTATGCAACCCACCATTGAACTTCCACCCCACTGTGGTAAGGAATCATGTATTAGAAAGACATGGTCAATGTTTGAGGTATAAGTAAGACATTGACCCCCCCCCCAATACCTTGATCATGGAACTTAGGGCCAGAATGGACATCTTGACATGTATTTGCCTAACCTTCAAAAATGCATCTCCCACTGGGAAAAAAATGTCCCCTAAGATCCCACATTCTTCTCATACCCAATGCCATCTTATTATGGAGACTCGGAATGAACAGTGCATCATGAAACAGAGCTACAGAAAGCATGAAACCAGCCCGGTTACCCAGGTATCAATGAAAAGATGACAGAAGTGGCATGGTCTCCTTTCCTGTTGGCATAGAATACCCTGAAAAAAGCACCTTAAAGAAGGAAGGATGTAGCTCCCAGATTTAGGTACAGTTCACCAAGACAGAGAAGTCAGGACGGTGGGAACTGGGAGCAGCTGATTGCATCACATCCACAGAAATAAGCAGAGGAAGAAATGCACATTGGTGCTCAGCTTGCTCACTCCACCTTAAATAGTGAAGGACCCTAGGCCTACAGAACAGTTCTATCCACAATAAATATTGGCCTTCCCACAACAGTGAATCAAAATAATACCTAGCAGACATGCCCAGAAGCCAACTGAGTCTCGATTCTAGAATTCAGGTGATTCTAGATTCCAACACACTGACGACTTAATCAGTAACTCAATATCTTTGAATTACTAAAATGTGATCTAGCTCTTTCTTGTCTGTAAATTCCATACATTCCAGGTAGTTCTTTGTGTAGAGTCTACTGCACTTTCTAAAGCACACACCAAGTCTATCCAAAGAAAATAAGAGTTTTCCTTCTATTCCCTACTGAAATAGTTTAAATTACCAACAGTTAAAGAGTTTTTTAAATAGCTCCACACCTCCCACACTGAGGAAGATAAAACAGGCCTGTGAAGCTCCTCCAGCCTGGTGTTCCTAGAATCATTGCTCCACTGGGAAAGCTTAGAAAGCCCCCAAAATTGGCTCTGGTCCCCAAAACTTTCCTCTGCTTTCCATGGGCATTCTGTCTCCCAAAAACAAGAGCAGAAGAAGGAAATTGGGGAAAGGCAGAATCCAAGACAGTGCCCTGTGACACAGGCTTCCATCCTGCCTTACAGGCTGTCACCAAAACCCACCGCCTGTCATACGGCTCTCGGAGGAAGGCAATGGCTATCTCTTACTGTGTGCATTGTTCGCCTAGTACCGACTGTCTATGAATCATGGAGCGTGTCCTGTTCTTTGTCCTGGTTCTCATACCACGCAATGAATATATCCTCCCATTAGCCACAGTTTAAAGCCCATTCCACTATCATCATCTGTTTAGGGCTCAGTGGTGTTTACTGAGACTTTCCCAGAGTTCTTTGTGACATGTATCTGGAGTCAGCCTAGCAACAGTAGCTAACAGACTGTGAGTTTAACCATGCCAGTGCAGAAATCACTGGCTTATCTTATCCTTGGGCATCAGGCGGTGTGCTCTGAAAAATCAAAAGTGTCTGAGAAAAGAAAATAAATGGTTAGCTACCAACATGGACAAAGGAAATAACAAGCGGCATACTGAGAGCCCCATCCTTCGTAGCAGCCTTTGGCAAGAGGGAGGGAGAGAGAAGGTGGTGTGGCCATTTGTCAGATCACGCCGTGGGAGTTGATGTCAGGAAAGATGCTTTAGCACTTGGTAATGGCCTCCCACGAGGACTTAGTATGACTCAAAGATGCCTACACAGGGCTTCTGGGTGTAGCCAACACGCTCAACCTAGCCACTTTAGTGATCATGGAAAGCACCCTCTGCTGAATGCCTGTCTACTCCCACCTCCTCACCCAGGCCTTCCAGCCACCCAGAGCTGGCCACTCCCCAGCTGCCTTCAACAAACACATTTTTACATGAGGTTCCTAGAATATTTGATTTCACTTAAGTAGGAACTTAAACTGGTTGCACTTTTTACTCAACAGTTGTTTTCTGCTCTCTGGTAACCTCACTATAGACAGACTGGAAGGACACATTCCCCACGGGTGGTAATTTCAAAAAAAGACTGTGTCTGAAAACAAGGGCTACACTGTACCCTATGTATGTAAATGCTGGGAAAGCGTGTTCCCCAAAGCATCTGCCTGCCTGAATGCGCACAGTAGGACTCTTTTAGCAAGCCACTTTCCACAAACCTTTCCAGGTTACTCATGCTATAATTCAGTTATTTTCTGCTCTGCTCCTTTTCCGGCCCAGCTTTAAGAAAAATACCACATCTTGAAAGTTGAGGGAAATATAGTTCTCACTGGGTCAAGACAATGTTTAGTTTTTAAAGTCTTCCTGGGAAAAAGTGCTTCCAAGAGCAGCTTCTGTGTACTAGCTAGACTGGCTCAACCTTAACTTCCTACTGTCTTTCAAATGCTTAACACCTCCTATACCCCCACCTTCATGTCCCAGACAAAGGAACAGTCCCAAGAGGAGGCTGACACATGGTTCCGACACATGGTTCCTGAGTCACTGAAATCACCATCAAGCTAAAGAAGATGGCTTTCATCACCCTGTCTGTGCCTTCTGGATCCCTGTCTGGTTCCTTTGTTAGGTTTCTTGATATTTAGTTATCGTTAAAGCTGGACCTACAGCACTCACTATTAAGTTTTCTGCATTTGTCCTGAGAGCAGGACAAATCTCTGAGTGAACTCAGGTTCCACCCTGGCTTCTGTTTCAGTTCCTAGGTGAAGCACAGAGTAGTTCCTCCTTTCCCACCCATGCCCATCCTTCTCTCTCATTTCATGTCACCAGAAATACTAGAAGTGCAATTCTTTTTTTTTTTTTTTTTTTTTTTTTTTTTTTTTTTTTTTTTTGCTGTTACAGGCTGTACCTACTTCTCCCACACCCAGAACTCCTGTTTGGTCTGACAGAGCTCTAATACTGAGAGGTCAAAACCAGTCCTGACTTTGGGGAGGTGGGGGAAACCTTGGAAAATTCAGAGAGGAAAATCCATTGCATCTCTTTCTTGAGTCCAAGCTGGAGCAAACACCAGGGAACAGGACGAGTCCACACTGCCACCTAGAGGCGATACTCCCTAAAGACAGCCTACTAGGTAAAAATGGACAGGCCTGTTATCCTCATGCCTGCTTGTTCTAGAGAGAAGCTTCAACCCAGGGACTCCTGGAGATTAGCCAGGAGTGAACTTAAGATTCTGGACTGCCGTGAACAGAACAAACAGAAACTTGTATGTGAAATTCATGTCACCTCACAGTACAGGAGGGGTAAAGACAGAGGTGAGGACTCTTCAGGGATCTGCAAAGGGTTCCTTGCACGTGTAAGTGCTCACAAAAATTAAGGGGTAGGGAATCATACTCTGGAACCTGGCTTGGCTGCAAGTAAACACAGTCAATTAAAATTATCTACGACTTTATATTCTTCTGCAGTATTTGAAAATGCCTCAATCGAGGCCTCCTATAAAGTACAGGCATAGAATGCTCTGTGTGATGAATGAAGCCACTTAGCTGCCTTACACCCGAGAAGCTCACCATACATCAGGGAGCTGATCCCCAGTGTACAGCAGGGTTTGGAGTTTCACCTGGCTTCCTTTAGACGTATTGGTTTAGAAGTGCAAAGGGAGGCTGTTCCACAGTGCATCCTACTCCAATGCCCTACCCCCACTCCCATCACCCCCACACTGCAATCAGTTTTCTGTGGCTCAGTCAAATCAACAACATTAGCTTTGTCTGTGAATCAGCACTTTGAGCTTTATTGGAGGGACGGTGGGTTCCTGATCCATTTGATGACCCTAGGATGGCTGGAGGGTCAGATGAAATCATCTCTAGGCCCCTCACTCTTATGCCAGGGGTTGCTGTGACCATTGCCAGCTAATTCAGCCAGGGATGTTTGCTAGTAACAGCTATTCATGGTCTCTCCTGTGGCCTGTGGAGTCTTAAATAAATCACATAGGGCAGCCAGCTTCCAAAGGCTGAATATCCAAACAGAGACGGAGAAACAGGTAGATACAGACTGACAGACAGACACCAAAAAAGGGAAATACCGCACATGCGTGGGCACATGTGTAAACACACACGCATGCACACGCACACACATAGTGGGGGGGCTGACACAATATGAAAACGGGGACAGAGAGGACAAGTAGACAAACGAGATGAAACCCAAATCCCCATGACCCCACCCCAGAGTGCATTTCTTGGTCTCAGGCCTATTCAGACGCAAAGGGAAATCAGTTCTTAGTCTTAAGGAGCAAAAGGAACATTTCTGGAAGAATATATGGCCCCAAAATATTGCCTTAGTCACTTGAAGAGAGCACCATTTTCATAGCCTGCCATTTGATGGATCGGTTCCCATTATAAGTGCTAAGTGGATTTTGGTAGTAGCCACTGGAAAGAGTATAGAAAAAGTAGTTTGCTCTGCTGAGGAGAACAAATGAAAAATAATGACTATTCTGTACAGAAAAAAATCCATAGTTCTGTTTCAGTGCTTTTCTCCGAAACCATCCACGCTCATTGTCTGTTAGCCGATTCTACACTGTGCTTAATTCATGCGGAATCTTGCATTCAGCTTCCTTCCCTTAGTTGCTCTATATCTAAGCCCTTCCCTCTGATTTCTAATATCCTGTGAGAATAGACGCAGTGAGCTGTCTGAAAGATTTCTGGGGAAAAAAAAAAACTAGTTTCCCGATTATGTGAGACTCCGGCACCTTAAAATCTCTTGAGTATACCAAATCTCCATATAAGTGTGTTCAAATTCACTGAGCCAACCCCGGCCTTGATTACCCTCAATTATTCCCTCTGGTTCGGAGAGACAGTAGAGATTTTAGTGCAATTAATTCCTTTGTAACCCAAGCTACACTGTAAGGACTGAACTTCAATTTCACCCAGCCCTCTGCTTCCTCTACCTCGGACTTTGCAACCATCAGTCAATAAGCACCAAGCTAAGGAAAACTTAAATTGCTCTCCATCTTCTTTTGCATTGGTGTCACATGGTACAGAACTAAAACAAGTCATGGAAATAAACAGAGTTTTAAATCTCACTTCTGCCCTTGAGCCCTGACCTTCCACAGAAATCTTAGTTGGTAAACATGTTACGAAGCTGTGCTCTTCTCTCTAGGCTTGACCCATGGTCATTGTTTTCCCAGGACATCATCCATGCCCTTTCCTGTCAGCTTCTGGAGAGCTTCTATACTTCTTTCTGTGTCTGCTTGGCATTGCATTGGATTGACAATGTTGTCACTTAGTCCCATATGCTGGGCACATTTGTTGGCTGTCATTGACTAGCTGCAGAGTCACGTAGGACAACTTTTCTGTGTGGGGATGGCAGGGGTTTGAATGTCAGTATCTTTCTAGGTTATCAGTGTGACTTCAGGGAGCACAGAGGCAAGAGGCAGATCTGGAAAGCCGTGTTGCTTTGCTCATGCTGCATAATGTGGCCATGTTCCTGCAGCTAGCTTTGCTGGACAGAAAGAAGGGATGCCATGGTCGCCTATGGAAACTCCACTCTGGCTTGTAAGGTTGTGAAAAACCTACCAGAGATCCCTGGTTCTTGGAAACGAAGATGGTTTCCTCCTAAATACATGCTAAGTGTCTGAGGAGATGTCGATCCTTTGGTGATCCATTTGCAAAGAAGTCTTTTGACATGAACTAGTTCAGTCTTCATGGGCACGTGTTTTGAGTGTCACAGCCCTATTGCCCACCATGAGGAAGAGTCTGGACTCTCTAATAACTACAGGCTTTATAGGATTGTGTTTGTTTCCTTCCCTGGAAAAGTGAGAACAATACCGCCTCCCAGTTATGGCTCTGTAAGAGCTGAAATCATGGAGTTCACAGTGCCCATGCATTAGAATGGGACTGGGAAAAGGAAGGGACTAATTTTTGTTAAGGCTTCTGTGGTACCAATTACTTCTTACTTGTCCTGAGTTTGGAATGAGAAAAAATAGGTGGTTATTGATGAAAGGACTCTGTCATCGCCATTGACAGTTGATTCCAAAGTATATCTTAGGTACAAAGTCCAAGATATTGTCTATGGCCACCCAACTATAAGTAATCTGGAAGACAATCAAGCTCATAAAAGCCATTACTTTGTTGAGCACTGATTTTAAAAGCATATATTCAAACCTGTGGCCTAAAAAAAAAAAGCTGGGCAGTAGTGGATCACACCTTTAATCTCAGCACTCGGGAGGCAGAGGCAGGCGGATCTCTGTGAGTTCGAAAACAGCCTGGTCTACAGAGCTAGTTCCAGGACAGGCTCTAAAGCTACAGACAAACCCTGTCTTGAAAAACAAAAACAAAACAAAACAAACAAACAAAAAAACAAAAAAACCTGTAGCCTAGCCAACAGTCTTCAGTCCACATGAGGCCCGCAGCCTTCAAGGAATCTAAACAGCTACTTCCACAGGTAAACCGTGAGGGTTGAGCAATAAGTTTGTCTCTGACTCTTCTATGCCTCCCAGGACTCTTCAGTTAGCTGGAGCTTTCAGATGTATCTGGGAATGAACTGAGTTATAAACCTTCAATACAAGTGAGTGACCTTGGGCTGAACTATGAGCCTTCGATGCAAATGAGTGACCTTGGTAAGTCGACCACAAGAAGAACACAGTGATCTCTTGGTTTGTTACATTAAAAAAAAAAAAAAAAGCAATTGCATTTGCTTGTAAAAAACTGCTAGAGGTTTTGAGATGATGGACGTGAAGGGCCTGGATAAATGGCTGCCATAGCAATAGCCATAGCATAACATCCTCACCTCTAGCAACTACCAAGATACTTCATGTCTCTCCTCAGTCTCAAAGTCACCTACATGCTCCCAAGCAGAACTGTCAGGTGGCCTGAGACTACTATGTACTCACCATAAAGAAATATGCTTGATGTACAGGAAGCTGCACACGCTGAACTTTCTGCCTTGAGTGGCTCGCATTCCAAGCTCCAGGGCAGAAAGCTCCCTCACACATTCTTGCTCACGCCGTGGGAAGCATAGGAGTGCCTGCTGACATTTGAAAGGTCCAGTAAACAGTTTTCTAAGCTGCCTGGCCAAGCGGAAACTGTGTTTTATTATTTGACAGAAAGCACTGACATTCTAGTTCATTTCAGGCAAAACACTGGCCACACTACACACGAGTTCAGACCAGTTTCTCAAAACCCAGCTAGGTAAGGGGGTTACTGGAGGACCTTCAGTGGGCAAGTTAATTACGCCAAGATTAATACCCAGGTTGAACCCAATTTCCTCACACTGCTGGGAAACTTGCTTTCTGAGTAAGGTCTTCCCCTTTTCCTCTAGAAAATAAATCAGAACCATCAGGATATATCATTAACCTCTTGGAGTCTACATTGCCTCAAAAGCTAGAAAGAGCTGGTTAGCAGTGAAACCTGAGGGGTCTGTGGCCTATGAGGCCTAGGATCTGCAAGGTTGAGAATTTAAGGTAGATATTAGTTACCTGGAGCTCCATTAGTCATCACCTGGTTTCTTCGGACTCACAATGTCCTGAGCATGCTTCAAGAGATTACCAGCTGCCATTTTTTCTCCTTGCGCCAATTACACATTCTACCACATCTGTCTTCCATTTTTTCACTTACAGGATATATTTCTGTGTTGCAATGATCGCCAGTCATCAACTCAAATTCTCTAAAAAGCACCTGGGACAAATGGATCCACAATTTGAAGATGCTTCCTTAAGTGAATTTTTCTTCTGTTATTTTCAGCCTAACTCTTCTAGAAGCTTCTCTGACCTTTTTGAGTGGCTCTGGATTTGATCCAACATGTTTGAGTATTATCTCTGCTATTTAATAGACATGGAATGAATATATGACAGACAGACAATAGACAGATAGTCTCTCTCTCTTTCTCTCTCTCTTTCTCTCTCTCTTTCTCTCTCTCTCTCTCTCTCTCTCTCTCTCTCTCTCTCTCTCTCTCTCACATACACATGCATTATGACAAGGCTAACACACCATTAACAAGGATAACACATTTCAGTATATAATGTTTAATGTATTTAGTCCATTAGACATGGAATGAATATATGACAGACAGACAATAGACAGATAGTCTCTCTCTCTCTCTCTCTCTCTCTCTCTCTCTCTCTCTCTCTCTCTCTCTCTCTCTCTCTCTCTCTCTCTCTCTCTCTCTCTCACATACACATGCATTATGACAAGGCTAACACACCATTAACAAGGATAACACATTTCAGTATATAATGTTTAATGTATTTAGTCCATGTGACATTGGTGCACCATTCAAACAAAATGTTGAATTGGAGTATTTTAACATTCCAGTGGCTCCATCTCCTTTATAAGTTAATTCTAGACTCATATATTTAAATGTATACATTCTTGAATTTACGATGAGGTTTTATTCTAATAAAGTTGAAAAAATATAAACAGCTATCATAAATTTGGAACTGTCTTTACTATGAGCTTCAGGTTTCCCTTTTTATGATAGTAGACAGTAATACATACTTTAAACAAAATTCAATACAAGCAAAATTTACATGGGCATATGCACATTTAAGAAACTCTTTCTTTATTTCCCATTCCAGAGACATAAGAGTTGACAATCTAGTCAATTCTAAATGCAAGGTTGTAATTCAGCATGCCATGTTCCAAAGCTCTGAGCTGTCTTTGTCCCCAGGTTGTAGACCATATGAGGACAATCTGCATACTCAGCAGCCGTGAGTTGGAAATCATCTCCAGCCTCCCAGGGCCACATACCATCATTGAAAATGAAGGGCATGCATACTGCCAAGATAACAATGACTGTTCTGTTTTTGTGGTTTCGTAGCTTTTCATAGGAGTACTCAAGAGAAAAACGTAGAGCATTAGAGTGACTAGTGCCATAGCCAGAATGTCATAAATTTCAATAACCATTCAGATAATTGCCAATTCTCATGCCTAGTGACAACTTAGGCCACTGCATCCTATTGGCATGGTTCTATTCTTCATGAAAGATGTTTCCTCCATATTTTGAACAAGGGTTGCTGAACAATTGTTCTTTTTCATAATCTCTAGTCGTAAACTGAGCTTTTTTTTTCATTAATTCCAAAATTTCATGCTGGTCAGTCTTCACTAAGCACAGACAAATGTCTCGCCTACCATTACCAATGAGTTATCTTCTGGATTTTAGTTCTTTCCTTTTGTTCTAATGTCCAATGTCCAGAAGCAGAAAAATGTTCCCCTAATAGTAGTTTTTACTAATCCCTTTGCTTATATCCAATTCATCTAAGGCCCTGTCAATTTAAGTATCTTACACAGACAGACAGACGATAGACAGACAGACAGACAGACGATAGACAGACAGACAGACACACACACACACATATACAAACACTATGACAAGGCTAACACACCATTAACAAGGATAACACATTTCAGTATATAATGTTTAATGTATCTATGTGATATTGGGACACAATTCAAACGCAATGTTGAAGTATTTTACCATTTCAGTGGCTCCATCTCCTTCATAAGTTAAGATGGCAATTAATATCCTGAGAGACTGAAGGGAGACTTAGGTAATGTGGTAAATTCCACAATCCCAATGCACTGTCTCCTTACCTCAGCCACTACACTGCTGCATTGTCTCTTCCTGTAGCTTTCTTTCCTCTAAATCACCCTACCCTCACTTCTCACATATTTCTTCTCTCTTTTCCTTCTCTCTTCTTTCTTCTCTTCTTATTTCTCTCATTTTCTTTCTCCCACTCTGTTATCATCTCTCCCACCCTTCCTCCTCCTTTCTAATTATTACTTGGCTTGCACTGCTTACCACATTTGGTACTTTCTAGCTCAGACTCAGCCTCAGCCTCTTCCATTAAAGCTCATCATTATGTATCTCATTATTTGTTCGTGTTCATTATATGCATGTTGAACTAAAAATCCTGTCAATCACACACAACAGCATAAGTCAAAAGAGACATTTATTGTACAGTATGCTGCCATAGGCAAAATTTAACTAAAAAACAAAAGCGGGTTGGACACTTTAATTAGAAAAGCTGACAGCACACCTTTTGTTAAGTTCAATTCATATTAAGTGACTACAGATTGGGCTTAGCATTGCATGTAGCCCCCAGATTTTTAAGACTACAGTGGTGCTTCTTCATGCCTTGTGTCATTACTATGAAATTTATTATACAAATGCTCATCATATAGTGACCTCCAAAAGCAATTGGCCTTATACAAACTAAGGGACACGAGAATAAAGCTTAACATTTGTAATGGAAATACTTGCAAGAAATAAACCTCTGATTTGGTAAGTTAGGCTTCCAACAATTGTCTGTGGACAATTATTAATGACAATTAAGATGGATGGTGCAGGATAATTCTGTATTCTGTCAATTATGTTTTAAATAAATGCTGTTTGGCCAGTAGCCAGGCAGGAAGTATAGGTGGGACAACCAGACAGGAAGTAGAGGTGGGGCAATGAGAACAGAAGTATTCTTGGAAGAAGGAAGCTCTTCCCACAGTCCTGTCCAGACTCTTGTCCAGACACCAAAGAAGCAGGTTGTAACGTGCCCCTCTGAAAAAGGTACTGAGCCATGTCGATAACATAGATAAAGAATAATGGGCTAATGTAAGTTATAAGAGTTAACAAGAAGCCTGAGCTAATGGGCCAATCAGCGTTTATTTAAAACATAATTGACAGAATACAGAATTATCCAGCACCAGCTGGATCCTCTCTCTCTAAAATACTTACCTTCCTAAACCTACATTTAACTGCTTTATGGGACTCATTTATATCATCAAACCATAGCCTGCCTCCATTTGCAGTTTTACTACTCGGTGGATCTGCTATAGAGTTTTGTTGATGACCCACTGGATACTCTTACTCTTTCTCACTTTCTGAAACTTCACAAGGATTCCCTTTGCCTTTCTCTGTATTCACCACACATCACATAATTCATTTACCATTATGTGAACTCATGATCTGAAATAAAGTTAGAGAATCACATCTAGTGAACACCTTTGCATTAGTATTTTCCCAAGATGGAATGAGAAATCTCATGGCAAGTGACAGAAAGCATGAGGGACCTAGCCAAATATTTACTCATGAGATACTAACTTTTTATGAATTAATTAGTTTATTAGTCAATCATTTTCATGAATGAACTAATACCCTCAAGGAAAGAACACCAACTACCTCTTAAGAGTCCCAACCCACGCCCTTTAATGTATCAGGCAAGCCAAGCAAATACTCTACAAACACCCCCTTTAGAATTCATGCTTCAGTAAATAGTTATGACAAGGGATCCTGTTTGTGGCATTGGCTGGAAGTTCCCTACAGTATCTTTATTGAAGTTAGCACTACCTAAGGAAATAGAGGGGCAGTAAGAGGCTTATTATGAAGTAGTCTTTGAGTCCCAAAACTTCTGTTTCCTTTAGAGTATATCATCTCAAACCAGGTGCAGAAGAAAATAGGATTATCTCTCTCATACACAGAATATATTTTCTTTGTTTGAAATAGGCCTTTCCATGTACAGTATATACTGGTTATGTTTTTCCCTTCCTCTACTCCTGCTGGTTCCTACCATCCCAATTGGATCCACCCCTTTCTGTCTTTTCTTTGAAAACAAATGAGCATCTAAAGGATAATAATAAAATATCTTACAATTAAATGAAAACAAACAAATCAGAATTGAATAAGACAAACAGAAAGAAAATAAATAATGAAAAAAACAAAAGAAACAGATATATACATGCAGAGACAAACAAGTTTGCACTTTCAGACATGACATAAAAACACAAAATCAGAAGCCATAATATAAACACAAAACACTTTTTAGGGCTCCACTTCCACAGGATTCCCTGAGCCTGAGAGGAGGGATTTGATGGTGACATCCTATTTTCAGTTCCAAGGTCTCACACTATTTTCACATTGTCTGACTGGGGTCTCTATGATCTGTTCCCATCTGCTGCAGGGGTAAGCTTCTCTGATGATGGCTGAGCTCTAATTATAGTAGAGTCATTAAATTATTTTATTGCTCTTTTCCTTTTATAGAAAAGTATTTTGTTTTACCCCTATGTACTCCTGGTTATAAAATCTCAGGTTCTTGGTCTGCCTAGCAATGTTGTATATGTGTTACATCTCATGGAGTGTGCCTTAAGTTAAATCAGATACTGGTCGGTTGCTCCAACATGCCTAGTGCCACCATTGCACTGGCATATCTTGCAGACAGTACATCACTGTAGATCTAGGGATTTGTAGCCATATTGGTGCTTTGTTTCTCCTTTGGTAGCATTTAGAGTACCTTCTCATGCTAAGAACAGTAGCCAATAGGGGTGAATGCACTAGGTAGCCGCTAACCAACTTAATAAGTTGTGTTCAATAAGTTGTGTAGGTGTGATTTTCAGCAATAGGGCCTTGCCTTCCATTTGTGGAGAGCAGCATACAGTCTTGCATTGGACTGAGTTGTTTGGGGATTCCCATTAACCCCTTTGACCAACAGCTTAATTAGATGCAAGCCATGGCTGGTACAAAAGCTCTGTTTAATAGACATCCAGTTGGGGCTTTGCCTTCCTAATTATTTGTCAATTCTATTTAGATCACCTTCTATATGTATATAATATTGGAGGCTTTTACTCATTAGGTTTCCCCTAAATCACCCTCAAGTTTTAGCTGTTCCTCTCAATTCCCTCCCTCTCTCTTCTATTCCCTACCACTCCTCATTTGACTCTTCTATTAGAGGTCTCCTATTCCTGTCCATCTGTAACTATCTATTCTATTTCCACTTCCTCAGGAGATTTGCCATCACCCCTAGTCTATTACCTAAATTATGAATGAGCAGTAAAGTACATGGATAAGCATATATTTCTGTGATAAGATGTAGAGCCCTTTGGGTAAATTCCCAAGAGTGGTATAGCTGCTTGTGGTATATTAATTTTTAATTTTTGAGGAACCTACACACTGATTTCCACAGTGCCTTACTCAGGTGTGCACTCCCACCAGCAATAAATAACTGTCACCATTTCCCCACATCCTTGCCATAATACAAAGATTATGAGAGGCAGATATGATGCAGTTCTTCAAGGAAACAGTCTTTTCCAGACATTCTAGGACAGATGCACATACAAACTCACAGATACCATGATGAACACCCAAGACCTGCACAACCTCAGGGCAGACCAAATTCCAGAATGGAAGAAGAGAAGTGTGTGAGAAATCCCATGCCTAGCCAAAACTGCAACTGATGACTTCAGGTATGAAATCAGTTTTCTTCAATGAGTTGGCCCTGGATATATCAACACACTCCAAGACACACCCTATGTGCAGAGTAATTTTACTTTTTTGTTGTTACTTTTATTTTATTTTGTTTTGATTTTGCTTGTTTTTCAAGACAGGGTTTCTCTGTGTAACACCCCTGGCTGTCCTGTAACTCACTTGGTAGACCAGGCTGGCCTAGAACTCACAGAAATCTGCCTGCCTCTGCTTCCCTAGTGTTAGGATTAAAGGTGTACACCACCATACATGGCTATTGTTATTTTTAAGAGAAGGAAAAAACATTGAGTTTGGTGGGATGGGATGATCTAGAAGTAAGGAGACGAAAAAGAATTTGATCAAAATATGTTGTGTGAAATTCTCAAAGAACAAATTCAAATATTATTTAGAAATTTCTATTGGCACACATAGTCTCACTGCTATGTGTAATTAGCACACTGTCATGTTGTAATTTAAGATATATGCTCTTCTCCATACAATGTTTTTATAAACCTCAAGTAAAGTTATGTACATACATACAAGTGTATCTGTACACGGACACACAAACACATCCATACACGTACTTCCTCAGAGTCCATGGAGAATTGATCAATACCCTGAGATACTGAAATATAAAGTTGCTCATCTCCGTTGACTTTCATGTCATAGTTATAAATAATATGCTCATACTTTAAATCATCTCCATCTTGAAAAACATAATATAATATGAATGCTATGTAAATAGATGTTATTCTGCATTACAATTAGACAAAAATAGAAAAGGTCTGTAAGTGTTCATCAAAAATGCTGTGCTTTTTTCTGTATTTTCTGTCTGTAGCCAGCTGATTCCATGAATGCCATATATGAATAAGGAGCTGACTGTCCTCTAAACCTAGTTAGCTGTCACTATCTGCACTCTGATGACCAATGTCCAAACTGTCATCAACTCCTCCTAGACCACCAGACCACAAAAGAATACCTCAAGTGACTCAGAAAGCTAGTGTTTATAGAGTAGTTAAGGATATACTTCAGACCCAAGCAAAGCCAGAGGGCCAAGAAGCAACCAAGAAATGTCTTTTAAAAAGAAAGTCCTAACCACATTACCAGCCTACTCAAGCTTCTCCTTCAGGTTTGATCCAAATCCCTCCTAATAGACTTTTCATCTCTCTTTCTGCAGATCTCATCTTTCTACTGATTCAGCTAGAAGCTGGCCGACCAGAACTCTGGACTCTTCCTACTCAGGTGCTCCTGTGGGTCTTCAGTCCTTGCGTTGTTTTAATTTTACCACAACACATCAGGAAGCAGACAGGATGGAATGCTGCTATCTAGCTGGCTTCCTATTATTATCATTTTATCTGTCTGGGCTCCACCACACATAGAATGGTGTGACCCACTGTGATGTCTAGTACTACTTGACAGGATCTGCACTTACCCTGAGGATGAGCCTCAGGAATATCTGAGAGGAGTTACCTCAATTATGCAAGCTTATGGCCATGCCTGTTAAAGATTATTTTAATTAAGAGAATTGAAGTGAGAAGACCTACCCTACACCAGTTCCTGGGTTTGGTCCCCGAGCACATGAAAAGGAGAGCACTAAGCCAGTGTCAGCATTTACTGTACTTTCCTTCCTGACTATAAATACAATGTGACCAGTTGCTATGAGTTCTTAACTGCCTCATATCCCAGCCAGGAGGAACTGTACTTCCAAATTGCTAGCCAAAATAAACCCTCCTTTCTTTATGTTACTGTAGTTAGGTGTTCCATAAAAACAACAGTAAAAGCAACTATGATATTCAGGGTGAACCTTTGATATTTTAGTAACTCCTGGAAATTCCTTCACAGACATCAGCAGGCACATCTTGCCAATCGCTTAAGTGATTCTAATTCCAGCCAAGCTAGTGATGAAAATCAACCATCAGAGCATGTACCAAATAAGTAAAATCATAAGTTATTATTTGAAAGTTTAGAAAAATTTAGGAGTTTTTTTTTGGGGGGCGGGGGGGGTTCAAGACAGAGGTTCTCTGTGTAGTCCTGGCTATCCTGGAACTCACACTGTAAACCAGACTGGGTCCAAACTCACAGAGATCCACCTGTCTCTGCATCCCAGGTGTCGGGGTTAAAGGAATGCACCACTGCTGCTGCCTGGCTAGGAGTGTTCTTAAAGAAATCCTACATCTCTTACTTATTTCCTTTTACCCATTAGCAGAAAAAAAAGTAAAGATGGGAATCTCATCCCCATGTCTGAGGAAAGCACGAACAGTTTCATTTCACCGTGCTTCATCAGTTTAGAAGATTAGTGGGCTTTGGGTCCTATTGCCAGAGTCACAGAGAACTTGGGGTGAATGTAGAGACAATGACAGAAGTTGCACACCCCTTCTTCCTATGGAATGAAAGTGAAAGACAAAAGGAAAGGACAGCAGAAGAAAGGGGAGTGACAGAGAGAAGAGGGAAAGAAAAAGTGAGCGAGTTTTGTGAAACACCAAGAATTGGGAAACACTTTCTCTGGGGAAAAGGAACGAGCTTTTGTATTAAGCTTTCCAGTCCCAGAAGAAATCAATTGTTTTGCTTCCCAGGGGAAAATGGGGGAGAAGCATACCCAATAAACTTACTTAAAACATTTGTTAAAGGTTATTAGAGTAAAGGAGCAATTCTCTCTGATGCTCGGGGCTTCACATGGTTCCTACCAACACGGACTACAGTTAACTAATGGAAGGTGGCTGTTAGCTGTAGTTGCATTTGGCCGCCAAAGGTAGCCAAGTCAAACTAAAGACAGTCATTTAACAATTCAAGTCACGTAGCTGGCATAGGCAGCCAGCAAGGGAATTAGCAGAAAGCATCTCTCTCTGTAGACACCAGCCACTCCCCTGTGGCTAGAAGTGTTGAAAGTTTCCAGGAAAGACCTCTGAACCTTCCCTATCTCTCTAGGACACCTGCTTTTATATAGAAATTCAATGGATACATTGGTGCCCCACTAAAAGGCACCCGAAAATGGATTGCAAAAGACAAGAGGCACCCAGAAAACTAAAGACTGGTTTTTCTCCGCCTTAGAATTAACATCAGAGAATATTGTTTTGACATATGATAGAAGATTTATAACCTTTCATGGAAGCAACACCTTATTCAGGTATAAAAGCACTGATATAAATATTTGGGGGCAAAATGGAAGCCTCTGATCCTTGTCTTTACATTGCGTTCTTAGCATCCTGACCACAACCCTTCTTCTTCTCCATCATTTGAGATGCTTTAAGAGAGCATGCTCCCTTTGTTGTTTGAGGATGATCTGGGGACCAAAGGTGCCACTCGGCGGTTGTGCTCACGCATGGTACAGCTCATGCACTGGGCCTTTGAGTCAGTTCTAAGCATCAAATAATAATAAAGCATGGGAGAGAAGAGGGAGGAGAAGGAAAGAAAACGTTAAGGAAGTTTCACTATTTTATTTTTTAAACACTCGATCTCTTCTTACCTCCAGCATGCATTTTAAAACTTATAAATAATTTAAAAAGAAACAGCTTCTCAAGTTGTTCCACAATTTCTGATTCAAATAGGTGGCCATTTCTACTTTTGACCATAGAGCCCACAAGCCCTTCGGTGGGCATCTTGTGTGCCTTCCTTTGCTAGTTCCTTTTTGAAATCAGAGGTTCTTAGAGAGAGCCTCACCAGGGTGGATAACAACAGGAAAGTTAATGAGTCAGGACAGTTTACAAATGGAACTAATTATGAAAGTGTAGCTGCAGAATAGGAGACTCATCAGCCAGCAGCTGCAGAACGTTATGCCCTGAGGTTGGGAAAAATAGTTATGAGAAGCCAGGACCCAGAGATGTGGCCTAGACATGGGCAGTGACATTGGAAGAATGAGCGGGTTAGGCCAGCGAACCCTACTTGGCTCTCCTCCCTCTTGCTCATCTCCAGAAGGGCTGGAGGCCTCTTTATGTGTGTTCCATTGACTTCATTCAACTATACATTGACAAAGGTTTGCCATGATGCATGCCCACATTGTGAAAAAATTAAAACAGTGTAATCAACATTTTCATCACCTCCATCCTCATCATTCATATACTTACCATCTCTTTATGGTGAAAATATTTTAAATCTTCTTGCTCAGCAATTCTGATGTGCTAGATCCAAGAGCAGAACCTACAGGCTGTGTTATACAATATCTTACTTGAACTTCCCTGATTTCTCTTGGACCCCACTGTCCATCATCCCACTTTTTTCTGTGAACCCTCCTCATCCCATACTGCAAGCCTCTAGTAACCACTACTCTCAATGTATCTTATACTACATGTATTTTTTTAGATTTCTGCATATAAATGAAAATATCTGGGAGTTTTTGCCTTGTTTGTCTTTTAATGTACGGTTTGACTACAACACCAAAGATAAAACTGAGCGCTTAAGTCACCCAATATACAATATATAATATAAAATACAAGAATCAACTCAAAATGGAGTAGGCACTTAAACATAGAACTGAAATTGTAAAATCACTCAGAGAAAGAAATGAACATTAGTCTGGGCAGTGATTTCTTGACTATGACCCCAAAAGTCAAATATATACAAATGGAATCACAACAAACTGAGAAGTATCTACAAAACAAAGGAAACAATTACAAAGTGAAAAGACAACCTACAGCATAAGAGGAACATGTTCAAGTCACACATTTGATAAAGGCCTGTTATTTTCAAAGACCTCAATAGCGAAGAAAGAAAGAAAGAAAGAAAGAAAGAAAGAAAGAAAGAAAGAAAGAAAGAAAGAAAGAAAGAGAGAAAGGGAAAACTGCACAAAGGAACCAAATAGCTAACTCTCAAAATACATCATCATACAAATGGCTATCAGATATATGTGAAAGTGTCTAGCACAAGTGAAAATTAGAGAAATTTGAATTATACTATTGTTAGAAATGGAAATGAGTTGTGGAATTCCTCAAAACTAAAGTCAATAACCCAACAATCCATTTTCTGATATTTCCTCAAAGCAAATGAAATCAGCAAGTTTCATGTTAACTGATGCATTTTTCACCATACCCAAGGCCCATCAAATAATGATAAATGGATGAAGAAAATGATATATGTATATGCAGTGCAATATTTCATACCTCAAGAAGAAATTCTACCCTTTGCAGTGGCATGAACTAATCCACAGGAAGTTTCATTTGAAGTTACCCATGAGGTTGCCTCATATGCATATAAGGTAGAGACTAGAATGGTAGTGCTCTGCCTTAACACCTGTACTCAGGAGCACCTGTCCTTGGCATTCCCATGCAGGTGCACAGTAACAGTCCCCTTTGTGGCCTATCTACAATGCCACTCCTTGAAGCCATGTATACTTAGTCTAGACGTTTGAGAAACATGCCTTCCTGCCTCCTCAGCTACTTATCTCCCACCAATAATGACCACAAATCATAGGTTTGTATGTTCCTCCAGTTCCTGTCATTGACATGTCACCAAATAATGTAACCAAGGTGCACCTGAGCCCCCTAGCAGAGAGACAAACTGGCTTTCCCAGAAGCACATGGGTCTGAACTTAGTAGAGACAGGTAACCTTTGCTCCATAGATAGAAAGTGTGACAAAGCTTGGAGGAAAGCTCACTCTCAGCAATGTTCCTTATAGAGACAGCAGTGCTCAAGCAACAGGATCCAGAGGGACAGGTTTGTTTTCCTTAGAAGCGTACTGGGGCCACCTGAGAAGACCTCTGGAGACCGAGATGGAACCAGAGCTGAAGGAGAAGAGTGGAGGAGAGGTCATTGTCATACCCGAGGGTTCATCCATGTGCTGAGCAGGCAAATTAAAGAGAGCCCATTATTCATGATTAGGTGCATGTTAAAGGTGCTGTTGCTACTATGCCAATTTATAAACTCGTTGGATGTCTACTGTTAGCTGAAGGATATACTTGAGGACATAATCAGTCAAGCAAGATTTTTGTTATGTTAACTTTTGTTTATTCATTTCATTATACAGTTACATAAGGCTATTTTCATGCCAGTATATAAACACATTGAGCATATTTCCCTCTATGCTCTGGTACTTTCCAATTCTTCCCTCTCCCCACTCCCATTCTCCTAGAAAGTTTTGCTTCACCTTTCATGTCAAATGTGTATATATCACTTCATGTACCTACAAAGACAATGAGCTACAAATGGGAGAAAACATGCAATATTTGTTTTATTCTCTGAAATTGATTTAATTTATTTAATATAATTGTCATCAGTTGTATCCATTTTCCAACAAACAACACAACTTCATTCTTTCTTTATGACTGGAAACTATCCCATTGTGTATGTGCACCACATTTTCTTTATTGATGATGGACACCTTTGTTGATGGACACCTAGGTTTATTCCCCAACTATTATAAAATTAGTTTATTTATGCGATAAGCATCAGTGAAAAATTATCTTCGTGACATGCTGACCTGGTGTTTTGGGACAAATATACAGGAGTAGAATAAGTTGGTTTTCTTTAGGTCCATCTTTATCTTTAGCTGTTTGAGGACCCTAAATACTGATTCCCACCAACAGTGAATGAAGGTTCACCAGCATTTCTGTACTTTTTGGTTATAAGATTTTTTATTTATGTGTTCATAAATATGTGAGCCTTTGTGTGTGTGTGTGTGTGTACAAGAGTGGTCAGAGACTACAAGGTAGGCATCAGATTGCTTGGAGCTTGAGTTGCATGTGTTTGTGTGCCACCTGATATGTGCTTGGATCTAAACTCTGATAAAGAAATAATTGTTCTTATTTCTGAGCCATCTCTCCAGTCTTGTCATTTGTTTTCTTAACAACTACTATTCTGACTTAAGTGAGATATAATCTCAAATAAGATTTATTTACATTTCTCTGATAGCTAAGGATAGTGAACATTTTTATTATGTTCATTGGCCACTTAAACTTTATCTTTTGAGAACTATATGTTCATTTCAATAACCAAATTCTTGATTGTGGTGTTTGGAATTTTATTGATAGTAATTTTTATTTGTTTCTCTATTCTAGATATTATTCCACTATCAGATGTATATGTAGCAAATATAGTCTACTGGTTCACTTAATTGCTATACATAAATTTTGTAATTTCATGAAATCCCATTTGTCAATTTTTGGTGTAATTTCCTGGGTGATTGGAGTTCCACTTAGAAAGAGTGTGTAGGTATTGATGGTTTCAAATGATTCATCTATCAGCTTTCTTGTTTCAGATCTTACATTAATGCTTTCTATCTACTTGGAGTTTATTTTCATACAATGTAAGAAATGGGGGATCTAGTTTTGCTCTTCATCATCTTAATAGCTAGTTTTAGCAGCATTATTTGCTTAAAAGGCTCTCTTTTCTCCAGTATATATTTTGGCACCTTTGTCAAAAATCAGGTTGTTTTAGTTGTATACTTTTATGAGTTCTCTATTCTGTCCCATTGATCTATGTGTCTGTTTTTGTGCCAATGTCATGTAATTTTATTATTAAGGGTTTCTATTACAATTTAAAGTGAGATATGGTGAAATTCCCCAGCATTATTCATTTTGCTCAAGATTTCCTTTATCTGGGGTCTTTTGAGCCTCCCTATGAATTTTAAGATTTCTTTTCCATTTATGTGAAAATGGTGGTATAAACTTGATGGGAATTGAACTGAATCTGTCTCTTGCCATTGGGTGCATATTCACCCTCACAATTCTCCCAATTAACAGAGCCAATGGCTCTTTCTATCTTCTAGAGTCTTCGGTTTCTTCAAGTCTTTATTGTTAGAGGTCTTTTACTTCCTTGGTTTGGTTTGTTCATAGAAACTGAGTAAGGGGGCTATGGTGTTTGGATGAGAATTGCCCCCAGTGGCTCACATAATTTAATGTTTGCTCTTCAATTGGTGGAGCTTTTTGGGAAGAATTATGAGGCAAGAATCTTGTTAGAGGAGGTGTGTCACTGGCTTGGAGGTTTCAAATGTCTGTATTATTCCAGTAAGCACTCTCTGTCCTGTGTTTGAGGATCAGATGTAAGCTCTCAGTTACTGCTCCACCACCATGCCTGCCTGCCTACTACCAGGCTCCTCACCATAATTGTCGGGACTCACCCTCTGGATCAGTAAGCCTCATTAAACTCTTTCCTCCATAGGTTGCCTTGGTCATGGTCTTTTGTCATCGCAGTAGGAAAATAGCTAAGACATAGATAATTGTGAATTAGATAACTTTTCTAAGCTGAGTTTTGACATGACCACCTGGGACTTACTAGTCTCCAGTCTGTGAAGGACCCTGTGTTCACTACTCCAGAATCGTGGCTTCAGTGTAATATGGACTTTCCTCAACTTTTCAAAACTACTCTCTTTCCTGTGAAATACACCAACTCCTTTTCAAATGGCATTTCCATTCCATTCTAGATGTTGTTCTCATTACCTCTCACTGTTGCTCAGAAGAAAGGGTTGTCCCCCTGTTTCTGTACCAAGTTCCCACAGCCTCCACTCCAACCAGCACAAACTTACTGCCCCAGTCTCTAGGAGAAAACTCAATGGTCCAAGCTTAGAAAAGCTACTTATACTTATGTCCTCATTATCATCTTGCCTGGAGTACCAAGAATACTACTCAATAATCACTCACCAAAAATCGGTGGATCAATAGATACATGAGGCTCATTTCCTAAAATTCACCTACAAAAGTTAAATTGAAAATTTTGACAAAACAACTCATACTACAATGGAAGAGGAAAGCCAAATCTTCTTATATTGGCACCAAACAAAGCTATGGCTTCATCTAATAGTGTGATGGCTAAGCAAAGGGAATTCATAACAATCAGGAGCATCCTTCCTGGAGTCCTCTAGTGAAAAAAAAGAATATTCTTCCTAAATTGCGTTTACCTGTCAGGTGACATAACATTATGGCTTAGCTGTGATTTCTTTACAGAACTATTTCACAGCCTTAACAATTTGTCCTCTCCCTTAAGACACTGCAAAGCCCTTGAAGTTTCCACAGAACATACCTATACTAGCTTAAAACTTTTACCAGGAAAAGACATAGAAATTTAGCAGGGGAAGATTAGAAATGGTAGAAAAATATCTACCTACCTTCTTTCATTTTAAAGTAATTTATTACATTTTTTCAGAAGGTGTAACTGTCAAACTTTTAGGCCAAGTTCTCTCTGACCTCCTTTTACACCCTGATTCCTTCTCCTCCAGCCTCCCTTGAGAATATGGATGACATTGATGGGAAGAGGAGAGACTGAAAAATTGGCAGAAGGAGAGCCATCAGGGAAAGAAGCACACACTTGACAGGGCTATGGGCTAGCTGTTTCTCTTGTTCCCATGTTTGATGAAAACTACTTGATGCTAGCATGCCTGTTGAGGCCTCAGAAAAGTAAGCATGTTGTCCGAAACTGAATGACTATAGCAAAGGAGATAGAAGTGCTCCTCAGTTCTACACACACCCTTAGGGCCATTCATAGACTAACCTATTAAAAGCTCATTAGCTCCAAAGAAGGTCAAGCTTCATCACACATGTTCCCAATTGGATTTGCAAAAAAAAAAAAAAAAAAAAAAAAAAAAAAAAAAAAAATGGGTTGCTGCTCTCTGGTGGCATCTGGCATAAGCTTTCTTCTCTGTTATGTGGACACATTTCCACTTTCCTGACTTCATATTTATTGGATTTTGCTCTTTTTAATTTAAGTGCAGACCAAGTAACATTTTCCTATTGGTTAGAGATTCCCCATAGTCACAAAGCTCATGCTTCAACCTCTTTCTTTGCTTTATTACTGGCATTTGATTCAAGGATTTTTGTAAGACCTTTTGACATTTCTCCCTCAACTTTGCCAGTTACCATACAAAGCACCAACCTTCCAAAGCATTGCGGGGTGCTGAGCACAATTACTAAGCCAGCCCTCTGGTGTTTTTATGCTTGGGTGCAATGACAGCTTATGGCAAGTAGCCAGCCATTCCATGTTTGACCTTTATAATCTAGTTCTGGAGCCATTAAGCAAGGTTATATGCTTTTAAACACTTGCCTTAGACTTGTCTACCTATTATTGTTCAGGGTGGCTGAAAGTTCTTCCCCAGCATCATGAAGAGTGGACCACAGATAACAGACCATTCTCTGTTTTGTTTATGAAACTTGGCTTTGGCAGTAGAACATGAAGCTTAGTTCCAGTCACTCTCACGTATGCCTGTGCTGTTCACAATCCTATTTGCAGTTACCCAGGAAAGTCAGAAGCAGGGGTAGCCTTTGTGCTCATTCCGTAAAGAGGGGGCAGACAGTATGACATTGTGGAGGAGATCTTCAGAGTTCACTTGCAGCAACGCCCACCAAAAAAGGAAATGTGTGGAAATATCAAAGACATAGACAGATAACTTCCTCCACATTTCATCACTTCCACTTGCTGGGTATCACAGATGACATCATGCTTTAGGAACAAGAGTTACACAAAACATAAGCTGTAATGTTGGTTGGTGCATTTGTTTTTCAGAGCTGTATATTAGCTATCTATTTCTGCTACCCAAAAATGTCTCAGAAACAACAACACAACCCCTTCTACATAGAATTAGCCAAGACATTTGTCAGATTTGAGAAAGTCAGGCCTAAACTATATGGGGTTTTTGTGCTTTAATTATCTTGGTGTAGTGGACAAAAGCTGGTTTCACTTCAACTGGCTCAAAGAAGCTTGGCTAGTAACATTTTTCCACTCTCCTGGAAGCTCATAAACAAACCTAGGATGATCTGTCTTCCTTGGCACAAGCTTTGCTCTGTTAGTAGTTCCCTGGAAACAGATAGCAAACCTATCTGCCAAGCTCTAACAACAACCCATAGCTATGTGCCACTTGGCTTTCCCAATCTGGCAAACATGTACTTAGACATCTAAGCAAGAACTTCATCATAAAGGAGGTAGCCTTATAATGGAAAAATTGTAGTGCTGGCAGAGACTATAGATTCTTCTGCATTCTGCCTCTATAGAGGGCCTCTGAGCTAGGTGTCAGAACAGAACATATGTAAAAGAAATAATGTCAAGTCCTCTAACTTACCCATAAAAATCTGTAGAATTCCATACACATGACAAGACTGGGACCAGGTATTCTAAGCTGTTGTGTGCACAGACCATAGCTTGCCCATCTCTCCCACTGGCCTTCCTAGTGGCTCCTGCTGGCTGTCCTGATTATGATTTTACTTCCGTAGATGTAATGATAATGCTAGACTCAGTCAGTCACCTCTGGAAGGAAAGACAAAACAAAATATAGTCAGGGATCAAATATTTCCATTTGTACCTTGTCTACCACACCTAGAAAAGAGTGGCTGTTGAGGAAAGAGCAAAGGTTAACTTACAAGAATTAAGCAATCACGGAAATGTCTTACATATCAATGCAGAAGAAAATTGGGAGAGTGGCCCTGTTGACCCTGTACTGAAAACAGCAGGACACCAGGATACATGTCTCCTCCTTCGATTTGTTAATGATAGCAGAAACAAAAGATAGTGAGTGCTATTTAAAGGGAGTAGCAGGTGGTATTTAAAAGTGGTATTTTGTAGATGCCCCAATTAGTGAACTCTGCCTCCTTTGTGGACAATCTTGAGTCTATTCTGGAACAAACCTGGAAATACAAATTAACCAATTATTTAAAAAGTGAAAATCAAAAGATCCCTAGGGGGAGGTAAAATACAGTCTTTCTGACTAACCAATAGTCACCCTACTCAGTCACTCATTTTACTGCAGAAGAACTGGAAAGAGCAAGTCCTAGAAAGCCACTCACAGGAAAGCAGAAAGAAACAATCTACCACCCAGTTTTACGTGGCAGAGAAGCACAGCCAAGGCCTTCAGTTCAAGGGTTGCTCGGGAAGAGATCTGGAATCCTACACCAGAGAGCATGGACAGGGTCCAGGCAAAGCATCTTAGCTCTAGGCTATGGAGAAGAGAGTGGGCATACAAGGGCTTCTGAGTTCACCATCAGCTCCCTGGTTTCCATCATCTTTACTTTCAGCGTTAGGTAGCTCAGGCTGATGCCTCTTTGGATGCCTAGGCCACGTCCACCTGTTATTAAGCTCTCTGTATTTGTAATAAGTGACTCCAAAAAATGAACTTAACAAGAATAAGATTTATTTTGACTCAGAGTTTAAGTATTTTGTCTCTGGTGGGTTGATCCTGGTTTTGGATCTCTTGTAAAACATAACATCACGATAGGGAACACATGGTATAACAAATTTTCTATCATGGATTGAGGCTGAAATGTCTTCCAACAGGCTCATGTTGCGAATCCTTGCTCCCCATCTGGTGATGCTACTCAGAGATGCTGTGGAAAATTTCAGAGGCAGGGCCTCCACGCTAGAAGTGGGTCGCTGGAGGAAGGACGTGGAAATTTTCCTGGTTCCTTCATTCCACTTGCTTGTCTAAATGATGTCTCTGTCACATGCTTGCACTGTTGGAACAGAGCACCTCTGTCATGCTGCCTCCACAGACTTGACTGAAACTCTCTGAAATTGTGAAGAAAATTAATTCTTTCAGTCAAGCCTGATAGCGCACGCCTGTAATCCAGGACTTGGGGGACAGACTCAGCAGGATCACTACAAGTTCTAGGACAGCTTGGTGTATATAACAAGTTCTGGCCCACTAGTATTAACAGTGGGACTGTCTCAAAAATAGAATTCTTTCCTCTCATAAGTTGTTTTTGTCAGCTTTTGGGGTTCATGTGAAACAAAAGCAAATAACTAACACAGCTTCTCATGTCATAGTAGCTGAAAAATAATGGCAAAGAAAAGTAAAAAAAAAGGGGGGGAGACAGAGAGATTGGGGTCCCAGTCTACCCTGCAAAAGCTAACCCATCTTCCTCCAACTGGATGCATGTCCTTTGGCCTCCACCACTTCCTGTATCACACAGGCCAGGCTAGAGATGAAGACTTCAAAACATGAGCTCTTGGAAGACACCTTGTTAGATAACCCCAGCAGTTTATACCTGGCTAAATCCCATAAGCAGGGTGTGGTACAGTAACCCCATGCCTGAATTGAGATTGCACATACTGAATTGTTGTACCATATTCTCCCAGGAATTTCTGAAAGAACACTGGAGAAGCATGACATTCCAATTTGATTTGCTGAAGCATTTTCTTGATGACCGACCTCAAGTTTGACTCCCAGAATCTTTAAGCTGAATGTTATAAGGAAGGTGTAGGTGTATATCTCTCTGGCTCTGTAAAACATGTCCCTACTAGTATATAAGCCCACAGAAGGCTGACTGTTACCTTTACATCCATGCCTGAGACACAGCAGACTCCTAATACAGACACACCCAGGAAAGAAATGACCAACTCCAGAATTAGCTAGAGTGGCCACTTTAGAAGATAAAGGAGGGAACATTGTGTTGTGAACCCAAATGGTGGATCCCATGGCAGTCATCTAGTCCTTATGCGTTCTTCAGTGAAAAGTTTCAAAGATGAATACCTGAATACCCTTCAAAGCTGAAGGAAAGAAATGTGGGCATGAGTGGGTGCTTGCACATAGTGTAGTAAGAAAGAACAAGAAAGCAAGTCTTCACAAAAAAAAAAAAAAAACGGGCCAAACACCAGCGCTTGCAGGGTGTGATTCTGTTACTGTGCCATCTGCAGAGCACGAAGTAGAAGGAAGCTGTAGGAGTCATGAGCAGGGGAGAAATAGCAAAGCAAGGAACTCTGCTCCTTGGGCAGTTTTTATGATTTTTCTGTCTTTAAATTCTTTTGTACCTCTGCGAACAATTTCTAGAACCAAGGCTGCAAAGGAGAAAGAAAAGTTGCGTTCCAACTTTTTAGTTACCCAGGCCACGTGAAGAACCCATCATCTTCATGATAATAACTGCAGTCCGTCTGATAATAACAGTCCCGCAGGGCCACATTTGACAGCAGCCAAATCTTGTCTGAATTCTGACTGAATCACCTCCTGCTATGGCTGCCCAATACCATAGGCAACGGACTGCCCGGATGCACATTCCAGGGCTTATGGATTTACGACCTAGGTAAGTTGCTTAACTATGTTGCATCCGTTTTGCTGACAGTAAAACGGAGATAATGGTCCATTCCTCACAGGGCTTTACGAGGATTGAGTCAATACTCATAAAGTGGCACGCTGCACAGAGAAAACATCCAGCGGAAGTCAGCACCTGTTAGCAGCTGTGTAACCTAAAGCTCCTAACCTCTGGGTCCCGTGTTTCTCAGCTGCAAAGTGGGGTTTCAGCTCAGGTAGCCTTACCATGTTCTGTTGCCCCTTACTCAGCCCCAATTTGTTCTACCAAGAACCCTGGGCAACTTTCTGATGCTCCATTCTCTGTTTGAGAACAATGTTCCAGTACAGGATAACTAACATCTTAATGCATTCAGTGATATACTTTCTTCCCACCAAAGCCCTTCTTAGCTTTACAGTGAGGGCCTCAGATGCTTTCTCATCCCAAAGCAAAAGAAGTAGATGTTAAAATGATTTAAAGACAAATCTGAACTCTCATGTTCACTCAACCTCAATTTTCTTGTCTTGTAAAAATACAAGAATATAACTATGGTGCTTTTCTTGTAGTGACTGTAATAATAAGGAAGATAATACTTGTGGTAACAATATAATAGGACAGCCAGCACACTGTTCGTGATGACAGGATGTTAGTCCATTGCCATCGTCATGAAGCAGGATAATCTAAATGTCTGTCCCATTACATGCTACTAAAGTGTATTCCTTTTGAGGACAAAGTCTGTGTCTCCTCGTTTTTATGCATGTTAGATTGACTAGTTTCCTGTAGTAACTGCATAAAATTGCTAGAGTCGATTAAATTGTACTGTGTATTTAGATTATCTGCCCTACAGATTCTCAACTGTAATTACATAGTGGAATCATTTGGTCAACTTGGAATGACCCTCATTCCAAGCAAAGAAGAAACAATCAGACATTCGAGGGGAAGTTTCCAGGTGCCATATCATGTCAAACATCTCCTGATAACTACAACAGTTAGTGTTTAAGGTTCACCTCATTCTCATCCATTTGTGGCCATCTCTTTGGCACCTAGTCCTTTTTGACAATGAAACTGGGTGGTAGGGTAATGTGCTTCTTTTTTATTCACTCTGAATTATCAATAAGTCATTCTCAATGTGAGCACTGAAACAGAGCCATGCGCAGAGGATCACACTAGATAAATGGCATACAAAGTCCATTGCAAAGAGAGACTATTTCCAGTTGCGTTCAATCCCCAGAACTCACATAAAGATAAAAAGAAATTATTAAATCAACAGAGATATCCTCTCACCTCGACATTTGCACCATGACACAAACACACCACAGTATTGTGTCCATGTACAAGTCTTGCACTCAAGGAGACAATAAAAATAACAATAAGAGTAATAATCAAATTTTTAAAGTGTATGACACCTGAAGAATAGTGTTTGCAGTTGTACTATAGCCATCATGTTCACCCTCATACATGCACACCCCTACAAGCATATATATAAATACAATCTAAATAGCAGTCATGTGTATCTTTTATTACAGTAGTTCTCAACCCTTCTAAGGCTGCAACCCATTAATATAGTTCCTCATATTGTGGTGGCCCCCACCATAAAATTATTTTTGTTGATACCTCATAACTATCATTTTGTTACTGTTATGAATCATAATGTAACTATCTGATATGCAGGATTTCTAATATGCTACTCCCATGAAAGGGCCATTCAATTCTCCCAAAAGGATAGAGGCCAATAGTTTGAGAACAGTTTTAGAACATAACCTAAGGAGTTAAGAATGTCCATTATGGGGATACTCCTTCATTGCTGGTGGGAATGCAAACTTGTAATTCACTATGGAAATCAATAGGATGATTTCCCAAACAACTGGGAATTGATATACCCTAATACTCAGCTATACCACTCTTGGGCATATACCCAAAGTATGCTTCATCCTACAACAAAGACACTTGCTTAACCACATTATTTGCAGCTTTATTCATAATAGACATAAAGTGGAAAAAAACCTATATGTACCACAACAGAAGAATGGATAAAGAAAATGTGATACATTTATACAATGGAGTATTACTCAGCTGTTTAAAAAATACATCATGAGTCAAATGGATGGAACTAAAAAAAAAATCATCCTGAGAGAGGTTCCCAGATCCAGAAAGATCTTATACTACTTATAGGTAGATATTAGCTGTCAAGTATATGGTAATCATGTTATAATCCACAGACCCAGAAAGACTAAGTAACAAGAAGGGTTCTGTGGGGGATTCATGGGTCTTCTTAGGAAGGAAAAATAGAATAGCTTTTACAGGTGAACTGGAAGGGGGTGGGAATGGGAACAGGAAAGATCAGTTATGGGAGAGAATGGAGGGAGAGAGTATGGGGAGAGATGAGTAGAATTGGACATTGTGTGTGTGTGTGTGTGTGTGTGTGTGTGTGTGTGTGTGTGTGTTTGTAAACCTAATAGAGTAGAAACTCCCAGGAGTCTATGAGAGCAACCTTAGTGAGTACTCCTAGTAATGAAGAATGCAGAGCCTGATTAACCAGACAAGGCTTCCGTTGGTGGCACTGGGGCACCAACTCAATCACAAAACATTTGACTTACATTTTATTCCACCTGCAAATGTGCTGGAATAACAGAGTCACAGAATGTGTGGAAGTAGCCAACCAATGACTAGTCTAATGGGGCCCACAGCACAAAAGGTAGCTCATACCTGACACTGGATGACCAGAAACTTAGAGGGTGGATAACCCAGAGACCTATGACAAAGAAAAAGTCAATAAAATGATTCCTAATGATATCCTTATATAATCATACATCTGTGCCTAGCCCTCTTGCCATCAGAGAGGTTTCCTCCAGCAGCTGATGTGAGCAGATGCAGGGCACCACAATCAAACATTAGGTGCTGAGAGACTGGAGATTTCCATAGAGTCCCTCCTACTTGGAGCTCAGGGAATCCCATGGAAGAAGGGAAGGAAGAATTGTATGAGTCAGAGGGGTGGTGGACTCCAGAAGAACACAGCCCACAGAACCACACAAGCAGGGCTCATAGAGGCTAGGAGAGACTGAAATAGAAATCACGGAGCTTGGGTCCTCTGCATTGTATGTTTTAGTTCTTAAGGTTGGTGCTTTTGTGGAACTCTAACAGTGAGAATAGGGGTGTCTCTAACTCTTTGTCTGTTCTTGGGATTCATTTCTTCCTACTGGGTTGCTTTGCCCAGCCTTGAAATGAAGGTTTGCTACTAGTTTTATTGTACCTTGTTTTATAGTATTTAGCTGATATCCCTGGGAGGCCAGCTGCTTTTCTGAAGGGAAATGGAATAGTAGTAGGTAAAAGGGGGGGGGGATTCAATCAGGATGTATCAAAAACAAAACAGAAATTAAAATAAAAAATTTTAAAGTGTCCTTCATTTGCAAAACAAATATTACTGGTGAATTCTATCTTCAGATCAGTAGCAAGAGCACCTTTATTTATTTAAAATTATTACAGATATGACCATGTTCTGCTCTATAACCAACCAAGAAATTTGAATTGGTCTCATTTTCAGCTTGGTTTACACTACAGTGTGGGTCAACTAATTTTCAAAAGGAATCTACTTTTGAGATTTGAATTATAATGAAAGTGGTCACCAGAAAATTTGTAAAAGAATTCTCTGCATAGACTTCTCATATTGTCATCTAAAAAGACTTCCAAAGCACTAGCTTTTTTTTTCCCAAAGAACTTTGAAAGATAAAAAACAAAAGGCACCTAGATTTACTCATTTCTTCAAACTTTTATCTATTGGGAACTCACGAAGGCCAGCTGGCCTGGATCTGAAAAAGCCTGGGATAAAACCGGACTCGCTGAACATAGTGGACAATGAGGACTACTCAGAACTCAAGAACAATGGCAATGGGTTTTTGATCCTACTGCACGAACTGGCTTTGTGGGAGCCTAGGCAGTTTGGATGCTCACCTTACTAGACCTGGATGGAGGTGGCTGGTCCTTGGACTTCCCACAGGGCAGGGAAACTTGATTGGTCTTTGGGCTAATGAGGGAGGGGGACTTGATTGAGGGAGGGAGAGGAAAATGGGAGGCGGTGGCAGGGAAGAGTCAGAAATCTTTAATAAATAAATAAAAAATTTAAAAAAGGCACACATATAGAAAAAATGAAGCACTGACTGTATGGGGTCAGACTCGCCTACTTTGGAAAATGCTGAGTCGTAAAATTTACCTGTTGGTATTTTAATAATCCAGAAAAACAAATTTAATTATCAAGTTCAGGTCTTCATATCAGCAAAAGAGAAGGCCAGAGTATTGAGCAAAGAAAGAATGGCTGCCTAGTTCAAAGGAACGAACCTGGAATCCCTGTTAAAATGACATCAAACTCACTTTAGAATCGACACGAGTGTATCCCAAAATCCAAGTATGGGACTGCTAATAAACACTTTGGGACCTTGATAGTTTGGTTATGTGAGTAAGAAGCTTGGACTCTTAATCCGGCACATTCCTCCTACATTTTATAACAGCTACTAAATTAAAGGTGAGAGATTGAGACCTGGGAGAAAATAGTTAAAAACTATGGTGAAGCGTAGGCAATGATAATCCACATGTATGTAAGATCTGATACCTAGAAAAAGACCTGTGACCTCATGCCTTGCTGGCTCAAATAAGTCTTACAAAATTTCTGCTCCATCATGCCCATGGCAAGAACAGAGCAAAGAACAAAGTAAAGTGGCTATTTTTAGACCCAGTTCCCAGTTCAACCAGGGACTATCCCTCTCCAGCCTCGGCAGATGGTGGACCAGACAGCTTTGTCTGATGACATAATTAGTTTTCTGCACCTCATTATCACCTCACAATGGAATCTAGCATAAAAGCTTGAAGTGGAGGATTTAAAAGGGCTCATTTGAATGTGGTAGAGTGAGGTTCTTAAGCTAATTCCCTAACCAGAAATGGGTTTGTCTACACTGGAGGCACTGGAGTAGAATAGAGACTAAGAAGGAAACTGAATAAAGCCACATGTCTCCCTCATCCAAATAGTGTCCAAAACTCCATGTGCATTCCCAATGAGGCACAGGAAAGCCAGACATTTTAAACTACAAAGACACTGACACTGGGAGAAAAGAAGACCTGTATTCTAGTTTCATGTCTTCTGCTAAAGGGAAGGCGATTTCTCAAGCTCTATTCCCTTATCAGCAAAATGAAAAAGATGGGGACACAAAGATGAATACCACATTCACCTTCTAAGCCTAAAACACTTTGATTTTTAGTAACATTTAGATGAGGCCAACTTTGCAGACTCTTTGACACATTTATAAAAAATACAATTTTTCAGATAAAGTAACTTTCAAAATTGCTAAGCATCAGGAAGCATTATTTTTAAACAGAACATAAAATCTGTGGCTGGACCATCTGTCTCCAACAACAGTGTGCCACTGACCCTGTGCCCAAATGCAATGGCTGAGATAGTAAGTGCCTGGGCCGGATCAACAGCAAGTTGATGCCCTTGGAAGCCAAGTTACAGTCAAGCCTAAGATCTGCAAAACAGTAGTATCAACAAGGAGTGTGAGTCTGGGGCTTCCTTGGGTGTTGAGCCTGCTAAGCCTGTGAGAACCCAGCACAGATGCCACGTTCTGCACCGTCAATGTGTGGCTCTCACAGAGTGCTTGACAGATGTGCTATAAAAACATGGTCCAGAGTACTGCTGCACAATGATGGAAAGGAATCCGAGATAGACAACCTTGCCCTACTGAAGATCAAATTCTTTTCTGACACGGTAGGAAATCTAATAACGTTTTTAAACAGTGTCTCTCCCCTTACTCTATCAACGCTTTGGAATTTTCTACCCCGATAAAGTGGCGCTAGTCATAGTGTTCCTATCTAAACTTTCACTACCTAATGCTAGGTGAAAGTTAAAATACAGTTATCCATCTTACCAGCCACATTTCACAAATATCCAAATGTGTATAATGAATGTTGTGCAGGACGATACAGACCCCATTGCTACACAGAATTGTACACTGGTCACCCTCAGCTCCGTGAAATTCCCTTTTGGTTTGATTTATAACATACAGGAAATATGCAACCATTTTAATTTGTCAATATTGTAAGAGAGTGAATAAGTTACAGAAACTAGAAAGCAATGATTCAGCCTGTATTATAGTTTAATGATTGCTTTTAATTATCCTTGCAGAATGCCAAGGAGGGCTTTACCAGGAAAGCTCCAACATTAACATTGAAAATATGCGTTTAGCTTTAAGCATAATTTTAAAAGAATATATAGTGAATAAACTTGAACTCTTTATTTTTCAAAATTATTTCATTAATGTGTTTACTTATTAGTTTACTATAATAATGGATTATTATTGAAATAAATAAAATAATTTAAATTTCAAGTGCACATATTTTATGTACAAATTGCCCCCTTTTTAATGTTGGCTCAGGTTACAATCTGTTCCATTTTATAATACTGTAACATTGGCACAAATTAAGTGTCAATTAAAAAATAAAAGTAAACAAAATATTCTTAATTTCAGTTTTCAGTCTTTTCAAAGGTAATATGCTACAATATTCTCCTGGGTCAGGTAGTATCTGGGAACCACAGGTCAGTTACCCTTGTGATCGTGAGGTTAAACAGCTGATTCTCTATAATATGCCATAATGCTAAGATAGGAGTGAGACAGTGCCTCTTCCTTCCTATGAGTCCTAGCCAATACCGCTATTTCAAAAGATGCACTTATATGTTTAGAGCTTTACTCTGAGTTGAAACCCACAGAGGAATAATTCCAAAGATCAAGGAAGAACAACCTGAGTTTACGCTTTGCTGAAGCATGGACAACCATGAGAAACAGGCATGGACAGAAAGGGGGTGATCCAAAAATACTGAAGCAAATGGCCTCTCAAATGTGGCATTTCTTCTTGGACTTGCATAGGACTTTGTAGAATAAAATTTTTGTTTTCTTCATGGTCTACTCTGACACAGAGAGGCAGCAGAATTCAGAGATATTCTTTATGATTTCTATTTGCTTCTATAGAAAGCAGAGTCTACTACTTACAGCTTGATTTGGGAAACAGGAATTCCAGCACCTGTAGCTTGTGTGGACAGTGAGGATAGGGGGAGAAAGTCAAGGGAAAAACATTGCTTCAGAGGCTTTTACTTGGTGCTACCACTTTATGAGCCTCAACAGTTCATAAATATTATTTAGCATATAGTATTCTCAATTTACAGTGTGTTCATGGGACTGTTTTCTTTTCAGAAAATTGAGAATCAACCTACCTCAGGATCCAGCAATACCACTCTTGGGAATATACTCAAAAGATGCTCAATCATACTACAAAAGCATTTGTTCAGCTATGTTCATAGCAGAATTATTTGTAATAGCCAGAACCTGGAAACAACCTAGATGCTCCTCAACTAAAGAATGGATAAAGAAAGTGTGGCACATCTACACATTAACGTACTACTCAGTGGTTAAAAAAAAAATGACATCTTGAATTTTGCATGCAAATAAATGGAATTAGAAAACACTATCCTGAGTGAGGTAACCCAGACCCAAAATGATGAATATGGTATGTACTCACTTATTAGTGTATACTAGCTATAAACAAAGGACATTGAGCCTATAGTTAATGATCTTAGAGAAGCTAAGTAATAAGGTGAACCCAAAGAAAACATATATAGAACCACCTGAAAACTGGAAACAGATAAGATGGCCTGACAAAATTGGGAGCATGGGGGCGGGGAGATAGAAGAAAGGAGAGAAGGGGAAGAGGAGGAGAGAAGGGAAGAATTGAGGAGAAATTGAGAAAATAGGATAGTTGAAATGGAGGAAGGACAGATATGAGAGCAAGGAAAGAGATATATTGATTGAGTGAGCCATTATGGAGTTAGCAAGAAACTTGGCTCTAGAAAAATTCCCAGGAATCCACAAGGATGACCCCAGATAAGACCCTATGCAATAGAGGAAAGGGTGACCGAACTGGCCTTGCCTTGTATTCAGATTGATGATTATCTTAAATATCACCACAAAACCTTCGTCCAACAACAGATGGAAACAGAGGCAGAGTCCGACATCGGAGCACTGGACTGAGCTCCCAATGTCCAGTTGAAGAGTAGAAGGAATGAGAATATGAGCAAAGACATCAAGACCATGAAGGGTTCATCCACTAAAACAGTTTACCTGAGTTAACGAGAGCTCACCAACTCCATCTGGACTGGGAAGGAACAAGCATAGGACCAATGTCATTGACAGTTGTATTTCTGGGGCAGACTGAGAGGTCACTGACAGTAGCACTGGGGTTTGTCTCTACTGCATGTACTGGCTTTTTGAAAACCTAATCTCTTTGGATGTATGCCTTTCTCAGCCTAGATGTAGTAGGGAGGGCCTTGGACCTTACACAAAGCCAAGTGCCTTACCCTCTCTTAGAATTAGAGGGGGTGAAGTGGGAGGGTATGTGAAGGAAATGGGAGGAGGTGAGGGAGTGGAAATGGATATGTATTTTTTTTAAAAAAATTTTTAACAGAAAGAAAATGAAGCAATGGATATACAAAACTCCATGTATCCTTATCTACTCTTTTTAAAGGCAATGGATATTTTCTGGAGTAATATTATCCATATTAGCCAATAAATTGGTGATTATTGCAAAAAAAGAAAGAAAGAAAAAGAAAAAGAAAAGAATCTCAATAGGCCAGAAAATCAGGTAGGATGCCTGCAGACCCCCCCCCTCTGTCTCTCTCTCTGTGTCTCTCTGTGTCTCTCTCTGTCTCTCTCTGTCTCTCTCTCTCTTTCTGCGTGTGTGTGTATGTGTGTGTGTGTGTGATGTTTCCCCAGACCCAAACATTCACACATCCATTCTCATTCCTAACACTACAACACAAAACTAGTTTCTACCTTCCCTCATCCTTGCCCACACCTCCTGTGTATTTCACAGACTATAATCCCCTAACTTCCTTCTCCCAACTTATCACTATATCCCAGCCCACAAATGTAAAATGTACCTCCTGATAAACCACAGTCCATGCCTGATAGAAAAAAAAGACTTTCTCCTCTCTCTGTTCCCTCACTCCCCCAGATCACAGTCTTGCCCCTAACTCTACAAGAGAACACCAGCTGCAGCCTTCCCTTATAACAGCCCACATCTCCTGTGGATCCCACAAACTATTCTTGCTAGGACTCCTACTCCTACTTGTTTTGTTCCAGAACACAACTCCATCAGGCACCCACTGCCAACCCAAGGGCCAATCTTCCCAGGGCAGTAAGTAGGATGAAGCAGACTCACACATCCCTACTGCTCCTGAGATCCTATACCCCCAGTCTCACCCATAGCTATGTAGTAGGAAACCCGTTGTGGTCTTCCTATCCTCCGTGACTCTATCACTAATAGATCACAAAGACCTCCTCCAACCTTTCTTCTTCTAACTTATCCCAGTATCCCAGCCTCCAACATTATCAGGCATTCCCTGTGAACATACCAGCTGAACAGGCCAGGAAAACAGGCAAAATACAAAACCATCACACTCCTAAAAATCCCAAGAGAAGAAACAGAAACCAAGGATTGGAGCATGGATACCCTTTCTGAGACCATATCTCTGAACAAAACTCACTTTTCCTTCTTCAGTTGCTAACAATTTCCAAATGCCCCTTAGAGAGAAGCGGTATTTTATGAGTCCCTTCCCTTCAAACTGAGATTTTGGCTGGTCTGACACTGTGTAGGTCTGTATGCATTCACAGCCACTCCTGTGTGCAACATGAGTTGCACATCCTCTTATGTGTGGTATATAGTGGACTTTTTGTCAACTTGATGGAGAAATCTGTACAAATCTGGGAAAAGGAAATCTCAATTGACAAATTGCATCCATCGTATTGGTCTATAGACCATTCTGTGGTCCATTTTTTTGTTTTCTACTTTAATCAGTTTGGGACCTTTTCTTTCACTCTTTCTGTTGAAACAATAGTTTGTTTGCCTTCATCACCTTTCTGCTACTGTGAACTCTTTTAACCTTTGCATCCCTATTCCAAAGGTTAATTAATTCATAAAGAAGATGAATTAAGTGATGATTGTTCCTCTAGAAGCACTAAGACTGCATTGTGTTGTTTTCTTCCTTTGAAAGTCTCCTCTTACTCCTTCATTTGAAGAATTTTATTAAGAGAAAAACAGAATGCATTTCATTGGCCTTTGTCAGGTGCAGCGGTTGTTAGACATGTCTACCATTTTCTATGACTGCGCTTATGTAGTACAAACATGTTTTTGAAACACTCTTGAATTAGTGTTTTTCTTTATCCTTGGACCTGATACTGACTGACACATGTTTTCCTTATTGAGCTTCTATTCCTCTGCCTAATGCTAGTCATTCTCTAATTTTCTCCTTAACAGAAGACACCATGTACCCAGGCAAATGGTTGGTTCAAAGCAACCATATGGTAATTAGAACCCAAGAGAAACAAGCTTTGTTTTGTTCTTCAACTTACTTAGGAAGGGATAAAGTCAGAATTCCTGCTATATGCTTTCCAAACCATCCTTAAGCATACAGACAAAGCATGGAACCAAGGTATATGGAGACAGACGTGTGATAATGACCGAAAACTGCAAAATCTAGATAGCTTCAGAGCCCTTGAATTCCGACCCTTTCTCCTCTGGGGTCCTTTGCTACCTAGAAGTTTGAAATATCTGTGGAATTCTATTATATCTTATTAAATCCTCTTGAAAATAATCTTAAAATTTGGTAATTATTTAATGCAAATAATTTTTGAAAACTGACAAATACTTTAACTGAAGTAAATTTGCTTCAAACTGTCCAATTTGCAGCAGCACAGGAAGGCAGTTGTGAGATTCCACTATAATTAATAGCCACATTGTTAAGTGAATTATACAATATTAAAATATCACCAAGGGGACAGCATTGGAGATAAATGTCCTCATCTTAGCTGGACAAGTGCTTCTGAGAGAACCACATTATAAAGTCCTTTCATTAAAAAATTACATTTCCAGGGCCTAATATTGTCAGAAAGACAAATAATCTGCCTTGGTAAGAAATATAGATTTAGAGGATTGTATTTAGGGGCCTAGCACAGTGACTGTATATCATTGTCAAGCAGAAGGAGTCAAGCCTCAGAATTTGCATACCTGCACCAACTGTGAGTGTGTTAATAGAAGAGACGCCCTTGAATATTGCTAAATTTGAGATGCTAGGTGTATCTGGCCTAAAAATGCTCCAGGCAAAGATGCCATTTTAAGAAGCCAAGAGACCAGAAGTTGCCACATTTAGATCCAAAGGGAAATTCAAATGATGCACAGAGACGCACAGGGGAGTGCCTGTGTTTCAGGAAGTAGAAGGAGTGTGAAGAAAGCATTGATAAGAGACTGATGTCTAAACAGGAAGGAATGAGTGAGGGAGAGTAATCAGACTTTGGGTAAGCTTGTTTGAATAATTCTGGAGGGTTCTGCAACATCTGGTACCTGAGCCTAAGTGACTGGGAAAAGAAGATAATGCTGTGAGTGGATGAGCCCATGGAAGGAGGTGGGGTGTGGACCTCAGTTTGGTTAGTGTCTTCATCCATTCAGTATGCTGTCATACATATACCATAAATAGACCATTTAAACAACAAACATTGTTTTTTACAGTTTTGGAAGCTGGGAAGTTCAAGATCACGATGCCTACAGAACAGAGAGTTAGTGAGAACTCTCATTCTGAGGACCATATGCTCCTTAATTGTGTACTCACATACTGAGGAGATGAGGAAGCCTCATAAGTTCTCTCCTTAGAGACACTAATACCATCACCAGGGTTCCATCATCAAACCAGCTCACCTCCTCCATGTTCCACCTTTTAATATCATCTCATTAGGGATTAAACCTTCTACATATAAGTCTAGTGTGGACATGCACACCAAGTCCATAACTGTTGGCTTTCTCTTCTCATGAAGCATTCTTATGAGTACGTTGCCTCTAGCTCTAGGAATTGACTAATCTTAGGAAGGCCATTCCCTCTCTGGTCATCAGAAAACTTCATAATACAGAAAATAAAACATTGCTACTACACTATCAGTTAATGGGACATCCCCAGTCTTTGTATAAACGAGTCATAGGTATCACTGGGAACTTCCTATTTGCTGGTGTCATTTGATTGTTAATTTGATAGGACTGAGAAACATCTAAGAACATTACTGAGTTTGTCTAAGAGTACGTTTCCAGTAAGGGTTATATAACAAGCATTCTGATCTAATCAATGTTCTAATCAACTGATGGATTCAGAATTTTTATGAACCACCAGAAGGTAGTGGAACTGTAGGTGAAATTGGACTGGCTCAGGAAATTATGGCTCTACGACATAGCTTTGAGGGGTGTACCTTGGCCCTGGCCCCATCTTTTCCCCCTCCTACTATATCTTGTAAGCAATGAGGTGGAATAGACTCCTCCTGCCTATAGCCTTAACACCAAAACATCCTACCTTACGATAGAAGTGGAGGAAGCTAACTATTAACTGAAAACATGAACCACTGTAAATTTTCCTTTTGTTTCTTTCGGGTATTTGTCAAGGCAGCAAAAAGACACCAATACTTCTCATGGACGCAAGCTTTGCAGAGTCCACTGAAACCTTATACACTGAAACCTTATACACTGAAACCTTATACATATACCTTATATATGCAGAGTAACTGTCACCCACAAGTGTTCTCATGGAAAAACATGCCTGCCATTTTGCTGTCAACATGTATCTTCATTCTCCAACCCATAGTTTCTGAAATTCATTGAGATTGTTCTTTTTGCGTGGATTCTGGAAATATATAACTAGGAACAAATTTCACATCCTTCTTCAAAATCATTCTCAAGATTCTGACCACAAGGACTGGAAAATTGTTCAGTGACTAAAGTTCTTTCCGCTTTAATAGAGCAACCAGGTAAGGTTCCCAGCACCCACAAGGTGTCTCACATATGGACCTCAGGTTCCAGGAGATCCAGTCACCTCTTGGCCTCCAAAGGCTCATGCAGACACAAACATATAAACAATAAAATAAATAACTTTTAAATTAAAGAAACCTTATAGCATAGTAAACTCTTGAGGTGGCTAAATTTCCTCATAATATACATAGACCTAAAGAATCCCCACCACTTTTAAGGACCAAAGTTCTTGTTAAGACTTATAGGTCAGAAAAGGGATTTTGTTCGTAATTATTCTCAAAGTCAGGAAAATGCCAAGGGTGCAGTCCTGATGGGGACAATGCTTCTCAGGCTGAGCTGGTCAAAGATTCTTGAAGGTTCCATCTGTCTGGACATCTCAGCCACAGAGACCTAGACTCTGCCAAGAGGCCAGTGAGGACCTGCACATTTTTGCTGCACAGTCAGAGGAGGGGCTCAGTGATTCTGCTGACAGTTCTTACCCTTCCTGGCACTGGAGTTCAGAAACAGAACTCTCCCCTGCTCTGCAAAGTAACTGAACTTTTTAAGCATACTTCAGGAGAATGCCAAGAAGCACAGTTAAACAGAATACCTCTCACATTTCAGCATAGCTTTTTTAATCCCTCTTCCAAGCTAAGAAAAATATTTACAAACAAATAAACAAAAAAAAAAACTAGGTTCCCACTTTGAACCCTTTGCTTCTAAACCAGTCCACATTCAGAAGGTACTAGCAACCAAATTATGAAAAAGCTCATTTGCCTGAAGAAAAAGCAGAGTGCTACCAAAGATCAAAAGACATGGTGACCATGATGAGGTTAGGAGATTCTCAGAATGCTTTCTGTGGGGCAGTCTAGATTTGCACTGAAATTACTTAAGGGGATACTATCGATCCTATTTACCTGGTGTGGGCTGCAGCCTGGAAGTTCATAGAAAAACCCTGGAAGAATCAGGTACTGTAGATAAAATTGGTTTACCTGGGGAAATTACTGGTGAATACAAGACAGAGACTTGAGGCTGTGCAGAGGCCATCTCCTAACACAGTGCGTTCAAACACTACCTGCATGTGCTCTCTGGCAGTGACACACAGACACTGTAAAGGAAGCAGGGCTATTTCAGCACCAGGGCCTGGACAGCGACTGCAAATACAGCCACTGCCCAGCATAGTTCTTTACAGCAAGACTTGGGAAATGAGTTGTTCGATAGTAGAAATGGGGATTTCTTGAAATTGTCAAAGCCACAAAACTGAATGAGAAAATTAGGGAGTTTAGTGTACATTAGATTATAGATGGATATAGTGCTTTGACATTTGCAAAGTTTAAGCCTGAGATGTTTCAAAACTTGGACAGTCTGCCCGTATTCTCTAGCAAGCTGTCTTCATTAAGATCCATTTATATTCTGAGAACATCTTTATCCTACACACTAACCATATTCCAACCCCACTCTACACCTCAATAAGTTTTAATTCTCAAAACTGGACAGAATTGGCTGAATGATTCTGTCAGTATTTTCACCAATGAGCCAGCTGACTGCCAAGTATAGATGGTTGACCAGAATGAACCTGGGCTTGTAGGCACTCAAAACACTGGCTCCAGGATAGACCCTTGTTGTGCCCAGCTCTCTCCCTGGTTTTTATACTATAGCCTAAAAGAGAAAGTCCCCAATCTGTTGGCCGTGGTTTTTGTCCCACCAGGTCCCATATCAATTTAGACCCAAATAAAACACACAAAGGCCTACATTAATTATAAACTAATTGACCTATTATCTCAGGCTTTTATTATTAGCTCTTATAACATATATTAGCACATAATTCTTGTCTGTGTTAGCCACGTGGCTTGGTACTTTTTTCAGCAGGGCAGTCACATCTTACTTGCTGTGTCTGGCTTTCTCTCTGTCTGGGTGACAGCTGCAGACTGCAACTTCCCTCTTCCCAGAATTCTCATTGCCCCACCTTTACTTCCTGTCTGGCTGCCCTGCCTATTCTTCCTGTCTGGCTACTGGCCAATCAGCATTTATTTAAAATACAAGTGACAGGGTACAGACCATTGTCCCACAGCACCCATCTATCTCCAGTGATCTTGAGAAAGCCATCAACAAAGCTGTGCCTATGGGAAAAATTATCCCTTCTTGAGTTCTGCAAGGTTACAGAACAGAATTTACAGCATGCTATTTTCTAAGAAGCTGCTTGGATCCAAGCCTTGACCAAATTCATACAATGTTTCCATAACCCAAAAAAGAGACAATTTGAGAGTATTAAATCCATCATGCTAGTTTGGGACATTTTCTAATTTTCACATTATTTGGAATTAAAAACCCAAGAAAATTCAGAGAAATCACTCACTTGGGTTTCATAGATTGTGTGTCAATCGAATTATAATCAACACAATGACACATGTGTTGATATTTGCTTATTCACTGCTGACTTTAGTTCAGGTATTATTCTAAATGGTTTTCAAATATTAAATTGTACCTTTAGTGTTTATTACCCCACTTAAACAAGAAAGGTATTCCTTTAAGTAAGGAAAGGCATGCTCAGAGACCAAAACCTGGACTCATTTCTCACAGGAAGGGTGAAAATGAGGAAAAGTCCTGATTAGAGACAAACACTGAGCAAGATATAAGAAATATGGAAGGACTGAGGAGCCATAAAGTCCTACTTTGAACTCCCAACTCTGGGTTTCTTCTCCCATACAAATGGGATAGTTCAGCTTGCTCAATAAAATCTTTGCTGAGCTCAGAGAATCCTGTTGAAGAAAGGGGAAAAGGATTTTATGGGAGGTGTTGAGGTCATCACAAGGGAACACATAGAAACAACTAATCTGGACTCATAGGAGATCACAGTCTGGACGAACAGCTAGGGAGCCTGCACGGTACCAACCTAGGTCTTCTACATATGTGTGACAATTGTGTACTTGTGTAGTTGATCTACTTGTGGGACTCCTAGCATTGAGAGCATGGTTTGTCCCTAATGCATTGGCTGGCTTCCATGAACCTATTCCACATGCTGGATTGTCTTGCCCAGCCTTAATACTAATGAAGGAGCTTTAGTTCTAACTCAATTTTATATGCCATGCTTTGTTGACACCCATGAGAGACCTACCCCTTTCTGAATAGAAGCAGAGGAGAATTTGATGAGTGTTTGGAGGTGAATTATGGGGAAGAGAGGAGGGAGGAGAAACTTTAATCAGGATATAAAATAAGTAAATAAATTTAATAACAATAAAATAAAACCGTTGCATCAAGACTGGAAAATAGGGTTTATTGGTTAAGAGCACTGGTTGCTCTTTCGGAGGACTCAGGTTTGATTCCTTCCATGCACAGTGGCTCACAATCCTATGTAACTCTAGTTTCATGGGCTCCAATACACATAAGTACCAGGCCCATAATTAGTGTACTGGCATACATAAAAACAAACAACTAAACAATTATACACATAAAATAAAATTTAAATTCAAAATTTAAAAACAATTCCAAAATGTTGTTTCTTTTATTCTCTCTGTCTCTGACTCAGTCTTCTTTCTTCCTTGCATTTTGGTCTGTTGTCTTTACTAGAGAGTCAGTTATTTCCCTGTGCTATGGCATGAACTCAGTTAACACCAGAGTTATTATTACAGTGGGAATTAGATTACAGATCATCTGCTAAGAAAGATAGCCATTCAATGCATTCCTCAGGAGAGAAATTGGTGGAATAAAACCTATAACCTAGATAGAATGGGAAGAATATAATCCTGAGTGTTCCAGTGCAAGCCTGATGCAGTCAACAGTCAGAATTTGAGCTTTGCATCAAGTCTAAACTAATATCTTACCAAATAACATTTAAATAAAAGCCATGATGTCAAAATAAAAGGTTTCAAGGCAAAAACTTAGAGAAGAAGAAAGTGTGAGACACCCCAGCCTACTGCTCCAACCCTGAGGCTCAAGCTCCTATGGGAGGCCATGGACTTTGTAGCCAGCATGGTTTTTAGTTTATGTCTGTTCTATACTACACAGGCAGAAACAAAAACAGAAGTCCAACTGATTCTGTTATCTTTGGATTCTTTCTGGGTTTCTTTTTTCTTCACTGCTTCAAATACTGCTTTTGCCTGAAGCTCTCTCCGGGATACTCTCCTCTCCTTTTAGATACTCTCACTGGGTGATCTCATTGATTCTCAAGATTCAACTAGCTCTAATTTGTGTTGCAGTACATTCTAAATAATACACAACTCCAGACATATCTCTTGAGATCTCAAACTGAAAGCATGGCAGCTTCATGTCCACCTCCATTTAAATGTATTCTCATATTCTCCGTCAAAGACCAGGTCTTCCTCCGCAGGCTCCAGCACATGAAGTTACCTAACTAAAGATGGAAGCTTGGCCTCCTTGGTCTTTCCATCTTCTGTATCTCCTACACAAAATCCTTGAGAACATTTTATGTCTTTGACCTTCTGAAATTCTACTAGTTCAGATCCTTTCTTTCTTTGACCACAGCAACAATGCTTTAAACTATTCGCTCTTTTCTGGTTTACTCTGAATGATGTTCTTACTAAATCATAAACCTACTCTCAAACTCTGTTTAAAATTCTCTTGTGGGTCCCAGAATATCCAAACTTCTTGGTTTACATGTCAAATCCCACTTTAATCTTCTCTTACCTTCATGGTGTTTTCCTCCAACCCTGCCATCCACCCCAGCAATCTGATGGAAACTTAAAGTTCAAGCACAACTTGTCTTGCTGTCCTACTCTAAAGGTCCCTGACGAGGCTATGGCTGAGTTCTCCTGATCCTTAATGATTTGATTCCTCTCTCCTTATGTCTTCATTGGCTTCTCCTGTAGCAAATGTGGCTTATCAACTGATGAGCAATCCAAAGCAGTTGATGGAACTTCGTAAAATTAAAATTATTCTGCTCTGCAAAAGAAACTGTTGGTTGACTGAAAAGGCAGCATCCAGAAAAGTCTTTTCTGACTATATATCTGAGAGAGAATCAGTGTCTACAATATACAAAGAAACTGAGCTACCAAACTGGACATAGAGTTCTCAAAAGAAGAAATAAAAATAACCACCAAGTACTGTTTAAAATGTCCACCGTATTTAGTTGTCAGTAAAATGCAAGTTCAAACTAGTTGGAAATTTCATCTTACCCAATAAATGGCTAAAATAAAAAAGAGGGGATGGCAAATGTTGGCAAGATATGGGGAAAGAAAAACTCTGTGCAATATGCTGAGAATGCAAAATGCTGCATCATGTGGAGATTCCTCTAAACATAGAAATAGGGTAAATACCATATGACCCAGGTGTACCAATCCTAGGCATATACCCCAAGGACTATTTCCTACTATTGAGGCAAAAGGTCAATCAATGTTTACCACTGCCCTATTCACAATAACTAGGACATGAAAACAGCCTAAATGTTCATCAGCTGATGAATGCATAATAAAAATGTGGTACCTATACTCAAACAAATATTATTTAGTTATGAGGAAAAAATAAAATTATGAAATTTTCAGGTAAATGGATTGAACTGAAAAAACATTACAATGCATGAGAAAGACAAGTGTTTCATCTTCTCACTCAGGTGTGGATCCTAGAGCTAAATATTTAGAGTTTTTATTTTTAACTTGGAGTACCTATAAAAAACAGGATAATAGAAGAGGGTTTATTGTGAAGAAAGGGAAAGAAAGAAAAGGATTGGAGTTGGGGAACAGTAGAACCCAGATGATATGAAGGCAAAATGGGAACCAATAAAGGAAAAGTTTAAGCTAGGAGAGAGATGGGATGAGAGCAGGAAAGAGGTGTTTGGAAAAGCCATATGGAAACATATTTTACAAGACATATATATGTTATTAATATAAATAGTAGGTGATAGATAATAGATAAATCTAATAGATAGATAGATAGATAGATAGATGATAGATAGGTAGATAGATAGATAGAAGATAGATAGATAGATAGATAGATAGATAGATAGATAGATAGATAGATAGATGATGGAGGTGGGTCTTGTAATAATAAAGAAACTGCCTCGGCCCTCATAGGACAGAAAATTAGGTAGGCGGAGTAGACAGAAGAGAATTCTGGGAAAAAGAAGCTGAGTAGGAGTTGCCATGATG
>NW_026067920.1:14369365-14521294 GCF_014885135.2 Alexandromys fortis | reverse complement strand
TTAGAGGAGGAGTCGCCATGATGCTCCCACTCCAGACAGATGCAGGTTAAGATCCTCTCTGGTAAGCCAGCTCATGGGCTACACAGAATATTAGAAATGGGTTAGAACAATATGTAAGAGCTAGCCAATAAGAAGATGGACCTAGCCGGGCCAGGCAGTGTTTGAAAGAATACAGTTTCCTTGTAATTATTTTGGGGCATAAGCTAGCCATGCGGGCGGCCAGGTGCCGGGGACGCAGCCTTGCCGCTCCTAATGCAACAGATAGATAGATAGATAGATAGTTGATAGAGATATCAAAACAAATATTCCTATATAAAGATGGGGAACACACTGGGCCAGACCAAAACACTGTCTTCTGAACATGACAGAACCACTGCATTTATGAATTGACAGTAACTTCAGTGGCTTGTAGGAAACTTCACAAGAACAAGGCACTCAACATGCAACACAGAATGACTCGAATCTCCTGAGTGCCCACATCTAGCTAAGGAGCTATTGACAGGGGGAAAGTCAGTTCTAAGGATGTAACTACTAATACGATTCTCCAGTCGATGTCTCCACACCTGTGAGTACATGAGTAGCACAAACTGGACTCAGTGGGTTAAAACAACAACAACAAGAAATTGGACCCAAAGATGTGGGGTGTGTAGGTAGATCTGATTAGAGCTAATGGGGCAACTGAGTTAAGTGGTCAAAATATGTGGTAGGTCTGAAATTCTCTATGAGTAAATAAAAGAATTATGTATGTTTTTAAAAGTCATTAATAAACTGCAAAGGCATAGCACATAGGAATGGGAAATCCCTAGCTCTCAATTTAGTTTTTCTTCCCTCTGAACACCCTGCATGAATAACAGAGGAAATATAGATGGAGGAAATACCATGTGTTCTCAAGATCCTGTGCAGAAATGTTAGAAATTAACTTATGTGTAACTGTGTAAGATTAACATTGACTAGTTGTAGGTTTCCATTATTATTTCTCTAAATTCTGGAGGAAAACCATTGTGCTTTTCTTATGGATTCTTTGATGCCATACTGTTTATAGTATACTCTGTCTATTGAGTAGACTTCTGAAACTTCTTCCTGTGTGCTGAGCATTGAGAAGAGTAGAATATCACTTATCATCTGCATATTGAGTATTTCCTGAACTTAAAACCATACTGGTGTGTCCCATCTAACAATTATGGCAGCATCTAGTGGGAGATGCTGTTCTAGAATGCAATGGAAAAACTGAAAATCAGCCTCCCCATAAGATACAAGAACCTTGGGAAGTTTGTTCTTTAACTGGTGTGTATTTTTGGAATCTTTGTCAAGGATTAGGTGGTAGATACACTTTTTTTTCATCTCCTACTAATCTCTGCCAGTACTAGCTCAGCTTTATTATTTTGGATGTCTAGAGTAACTTGAGAACATATAATAATGCCTCCAGCATTATTCTTTTTGCTCAGTATTGCCTTGCTTGTCTGGGGTCTTTCGTGTTTCTATGAGTTTAAAGATTTATTTTCTCATTTCTGTTAAGAATGGCTAGAAGATTTTGATTGAGATTTCCCTGTGTCTATAAATTGCTTTGGGAAGAATTATCATTTTCACAACATCAATTCTACCAGTCCATGAGCATCAGTGGTGTTTCTATCTTCTAGTGTCTTGCTCAATTGCTTTCTTCAGATCATTAAAGTATTATTATAGCCAGGCAGTGGTGTCACTTGCCTTTAATCCCAGCATTCAGGAGGCAGAGGCATGCAGGCAGATCTATATGAATTCAAGGCAAGCCTGGTCTACAGAGTGAGTTTCAGGACAGCCATGTCTACACAGAAAAACCCTGATTTTTTTTTTAAAGAAGTTTCATTACAGAGCTACTTCACCTCCTTGGTTGGGTTTATTCCAAGGTATTTTTAAGGCTACTGTATGTGGGATTGATCTCATGGTTTACTCTTCACTGCATTTGACATTGGTATGTAGAAAAGCTATTGATTACTGTCTGTTAATTTTGTATCCTGACACTTTGCTAAAAGTGCTGATCAGTTCTTGGAGTGTTTTTTGGTGAAGTCTTGAAGATCTTTTACAAAAATCAGCCTAGCATCTGCAAATAATAATACTGTGACTTCCGTTTCCATGTGTTTCCGTTTATTCCCCACCCCATTTGTCTTACTGTTCTAGCTAAGACTTCCAGCATTATTTTGAGTAGTAGTGGAGAACATTATCAATCTTGTCTTGTTTCAGATTTTAATGGGATTTCATCATTTTCTTCTACATTTAGTATGATGTCAGCTGTAAATTTGTTATTTTGCTATGTTCCCTTCAACACTATTCTCTCTAGGACTTTTACCATGTAAAGATGTTAGATTTTGTCAAGGGCATTTTCTTCATCTGCTGAGATGATCTCCACACCCTGTGACAGTCCAGTACATCATGTTGGTGAGAGCACATGGCAACAGAGTTCCTCAGCTTCTGGTAACCAGAAAACAGAGGATAGAGAGGTATAGCTCTGGTTCCAATAACCCTTTGACTTTGTATTACTGACCACTGCCCCATAAAGAATACCCCCTACCAATTGTATCACAAACTGAAGACCAAGCCTTTAACAAATGGCCTTCAGTGGCCATTTAAGGGCCAAGTCAGGACACAGACCAAAGAAATTAGAATGTTCCTTCTGGAGAGGACCTATGAATTTCAAGGCAGCACCCTGATATCTAGAACAGGGCACTGGAATCCAGCCTTAACCCATGCACAGCCTTTGAACAGAGCACTAGACGTGGCTGTTCCTACATTCAGAGTTTGAAGGATCTACCTCCTCACTTCATGAACATGAAAGCCCAGGATACTTGACTGACGTGGATTGGAAATGTTTTGGTTAGCCCTAGAAACTACAGATTTCATGTTTTTTACTTTGTTGATCCATGAGGTCACATCTAGAAGAAAATCAAAATCTAAGCTCAAAAGTACGTAAGAGTTCAAAGGAACAGCAGCACTGCCATGGAATAACAGATGCCCTATGAAAGTGCTGGTAATTGGCCCCTGAGGCCCCTGAGCCAGAGAGTCAAGGATGAGTGTAAGCAGGAACTGCTCATTTGTTCCCTGCTGCCCAATCACAAATAATCACACAGAAGCTATATTAATTACCATACTGTTTGGCCATTAGCTTAGGTCCAGCTCTTACATCTTAAATTAACCCATTTCTATTCATTTGTGTATTGTGTTTGTCTCTTTCAGCAGCTACAAGGCATCTCTTTGACTCTGCCTAATATATATATTAGGCAGACTATATTATACCCTGAAAAGGCCAAAACAGCTTCTTTATTAACCAATAGTAATAAAACATATTCACAGCATACAGAGGGGAATCCCACATCAGAAGAGATTCTAGAGAGTAACAAGATAGTTCACTAGGCATGGGATAACTCCATGCAGCATAAACGGTGGTCAGACATGCTACTAGATGCCAAAACTCTCGTGTAGACCAGCCCTGCATTGTGATCTTGACACAAAATGATCCTATGGAGACAGAAGTAAAATATGTGAAATCTGCATTAGGTATGGCTCTCCAGAAGAACACACCCAATATAGAATGCATGCCTGCTAAAGTGGAATGACTGGAGTAGATGACACTACAGGGGGCAGAGTGATTCAAAGGTCTGTCTGCATCCTGAAGAAGCAGAGAATCTTATCCAGCTCAGTCTAAGAAGTTGAAAGTACCTGATACCAAAATAAAAGTGGGGATACGGAGGGTAGAAAGTGTAAGCAGGGAAAGGGAGGTATTAAAATGAAGGACAGAAAGGATGTGGGAAGATCAATGGCAAATACTGATGTACAAAAGAACCATAAGGAAATCTGATGCTTTGTAGGTCACCAAAAATAAAATTTAACAGCTAAAAGAAAATATAGAAAGAGTTTGAATGCAGGTACCGTGCGTAGTCCCAGAAAATGACGTTATTAAGTGAAAATTCTAGTTCCAGATGTTTTATAAAGAAATACTGAGCACCCTTGCAAGATGAGCACCCTGATACAGTAGTGGCAAGTCCAGAGTAATCAGCCACTTTCCAAATTGATTGATTGCTCAATAGGAGGGAATTTATGTCCGGTAATGCAAACCCTGTCAGAAGCCTGTGGCCCTAGTTGCTTTGTTAGGTAGACAGAATCCTCCTCTGCATACCTGTGTATGCCCATAGATGGTGCTGCCTTTGGCTTTGCTGGAAGAAGCTTCTTTCTGTAGTAGTCAGTGGTGAGAGTAGAGTAGTCAGATGTCTCTGGGATGGAGCATCTCTGACATCTAGCCGTCTCCACCACAGTCCAGGCTTGACCACCACGGATTCATGCAATGGCCTCTCAGGGTCTTCAGGAAGGACTCCAACCCCGTAGCATCTCTCTGAAACTGCAGAGAAAGACTCCATGACCCCCCCCCTCACTATTTCATCTCTGTTGTCTCCAAAACCAGGACCAAGGAAATTATACCACCTGCTTCTGCGGCCAGTTCAGGATAAAGCCAGTCCTGCTTGGACTACAGCAGCAGCGGCTTCTGTATGTCGAATCCTGTCGGAAACTGACTCGTTTATTTGCTTTCACAGAGAAGACTATGCCTTTGGGTTTTTCTCTTTCCTGGACACCTTTCCTGTCCCAGTACAGAGCAGGAGACCTCTCCTCAGTAGTACCATTCTCTCCAGCAAGGACAGCATCTTTGCCAGCACACAGTTAACTACAGTAGTAAACTGCTTAGTGCACTTTCCCTCTCCAAACTGCAGGCTTTAAATTTTTCTTTTTGACCCACTTTGTTGCTCTTTCTCATTGTAAGCATACATAAGAATAATGGGCAACAACCATGCCAAAGACTCAGTATTACAGTCTTGAACGTTCTGTTGCCAGTAAAATCAGGCCATTACTTTTTAATTCAGCCTCACATGAGTCCTCAGGAAATTGGCAAAACACAGAGAGATTATTTGCCAAAATACCATATTAATAATCCCTTCCCTGTTTCTTATAATCCTGTTTATAGATGAAAGTTCATAAACCAAACCTCTATTCTCCACATTTCTTTCAGCATCTTTGTCTTCAAATTTTCTGCTAAAATTACTCTTTTAAAGCTCTGTTTCCAACATTCACTGGTTTTTCCTTCCCAAAGTTTCAAAATCTTCACATGAAATAAATCACAAACCATAAAAGTCACATGGTCAAGCTTAGCGTTATAATTAGTGTATTATACATAATATATATTCATATATATATGTATAGTGTATGTGCATGTTAATTTATTTTGTCAGCTTTAAGATAGTAACAAAGACAGAGTCACACCTGAGAGCTGAGAACCCAGTAGTTAAGCAGTCATTAAAGCTGAATACCTCAGCAGTCAGAGTAGTCCCATGATGGCTGTCTCTCACTGGGAAGACCTCCTTCAAACATGTGGTTGCTCTGTTCAAAAGCCTGGGTACCCCAATCTGGTGCAAGAAGTCAGGGAGTTTCCTATAACCACTGGTCTCTAGCCTCTAAGAACAGCTTAAGATAGCTTGGTCAGAGATAGCCGACCCAAGCTGGTGGGAGCTCATGGACTCTGAACTGACAGCTGGGGATCCTGCAAAAGACCAAACTAAACCCTCTGAATACGGGTGACAGCTATATAAATTAATCTGTTGAGGGGGGCGCCTGAGAGTAAGACCAAGACCGGGGTGCATGAACTGGCTTTTTGGAACCCATATCAATGGTGGGATACCTCACTCAATCTTAATACAGGGGTAGGAGCTCGATCCACACACCAAAAATTACAAACACACATACACTAAATAAATACATTCTAAAATATACTTTAGAGAAGTTGAAAGCATCAATGTGCTGCTTCTGTTCTGAAGACCTGAAAACTCTCTGGATAGCCTCTGGCATTGATTTTCCATTGAAAGGTCTAAGAAATGGGAGTCTGATATCACAGGATGGCAGTGGCAGTGTCTTAACTCAGAAACAAGAATAGCTGCAGGCTTTGACACGAGGACTTCTTCCTCTGATTTCTTTTTCAGGCATCCACAGTCCAATTTTGTGTGCTTTCCACACTGAAGGTAACATTTCCCTGCCAGATACCACACAACATATCAGCCTTCTCTTGGAAATACCCGACAGAAACACAAGTGTATTCCCCAGTCCTACCTATTTCTTCAGTTTGTTGAACTGACAGCCAAAACAAACCATCACATTATTATTTTTAAATAATTAGACAGGAAGTCCTTTTAGCTCTAATAAACATGATGGAGAAGGAGTGTTTCCAAAGTTACTAAAAAGGGAAGTAAGGCCAAAGGATGTATGAAGTTGGAAGGGCTTTGAATAAGCATAGACAAACCCTGTAAACTGCAAGGGTAATCTAGGAATATCCAGTTGTTCCCACCAGGCCATAGATGCATAGATGTTCACACATCTCCAAAGAAATATTAGGGAATAAAAGTCTTCAGATACGATCTGCATTTCAAAAACACAAGCAGAAGTCTACTGTGTCAATGACCACAGAGGAACGTCCTTTATAATGTACAGTGGGAAGTCTAATGGGGAGGATATGAAAAATGGGAAAGAAGCCCTAAATATGTGGAAATGAAGCAAAGAGGTTTAAATGGCAAAGAAAACTATACTTGGTAACCCTCACAAGGATTCCGGGGCTAAAGACTTGTACATGATAGGGAAGCACTAAAATTCATCCCAAAAATGAGGGTAGCAGGATCAATCAAGGGCTTGTAAATATGGACTCCATCATTTGGCAGAAGAAACACACATAATCAACATTTTTTTGTCTACACTTTCAATTTACTAAAGAGTAAGTGGTCAAGGTTTTGGGGGTTCACAGAATCATGATTTTGTTTTTTGATCAGACACAATCTCCCCAGCACTTCTTCCTGCATGCTGATGAGCAATTCATACTATGAAAGAAGCTCCTGTGTAATATGGTCAGTTATACTCATAGATAGACAGAAATAATATCTGCTTGATCATTTCATCATCATATAGATGTGGATATCACATACACAATGAATCATGCACGTTTAAGTATTGTTGTTTTTTAAGCTCTCACCCCAATCTGGCTGTCAGAATTACCTGCTGAAACAAGATCTGGCAGAAAGAGAGCAATGCACCACTCCTTGCTGAGTCCCACACAACAGTCCAGCACTTACTTTGCTTATACATTCAACACTGCAGTACCTGCACTGGAGACACTTAGAAGTTTGTCTGATTTTCAGGTCAGGCAACTCAATCCTATTGCTCCAAATTACATAGCAGATGGTTGTCTCCTGAAGTCCTCTCTGACTTTTCTACCATCCATTTGTAAATACACAACCAAACAAACTCTTCCAGTGGTAATAAAGAATGAGAATATGGTGGGAGGAGGACGCTTCTTGGTTCCTGACTGCTCAGCCCCGAAATAATCACACAGAAACTATATTATTTAAATCACTGCTTGGGCCATTAGTTCTAGCTTCCTATTGGCTAATTCTTATATCTTAATTTAACCCATCTCCATTAATTTGTGTATTGCCATGTGATTGTGGCTTACCAGCTAAAGTCTGGCTCCAGCAGGGCTACATGACTTCTCTTTGACTCCACCTCCTTCCTCACAGCATTCTGTTTAGTTTTCCCTGCTTAGCTCTGTTCCCCTATAGCTCTGCTATAGGCCCAAAGCAGTTCCTTTATTAACCAATGATTTTCACAGCATACAGAGGGGAATCTCACATCAAGAATAAGAAGAAGGTCTTTGTAATTGGCAATACAGCTAAACCCATTCAAAACAGTTGAGTGGGATACAGAAATTAGTATCAGAGAACAAAGTTGGAGTTTCCCATCTATTGTCACCAAGCAACAAGGAGTGCACTTTTCATCCCTCCTTTGCCTCTGCACTAGTGAGGACACAGAGGATGCTTTGAGAAATAAATGCTGTTCCCCTTTGCCTCCACATGGATATTTTCATATTTGCTGGGAAAGTGATAAGATTTTCCGCAGATCTGCTTATTTGCAAACAATGTCTTTCCAACCCATTACTGGTATAAGTGTCTCTTCTCATTCACAGGCAAACCATAAAGTTATATGTCATTTCTCAAGAAGGCATTTCACTGGAATGAAAAACAAAAGCATTCCCAAAGCACTCATGCAAGAAGCTCATCTCAAGACCATCCAAGATTGGATATACATGCCAGTGGCTCATGTGGCATGCAAAATCACTGAGGCAAAATAACCACTGCCAGAACCAGTTTCTGCATTCTTTCCCAATTCTGCCCAGCTGCTACCACACCACAGCCTGCTTTCAGCTGTGAATCTCACCATATATTTCACAGTCTTCTTAGTCATTACTTTTCTGGGATTCAGTCCTAATTCTCAATGTATGTGATTATTTATGGAACAGTATTTATTGTGTAAGTGTGTGAAATCTCTCAGTCACTATCACATCCTTTCCTGCTTAGCCCTCACAGTTTAGCATGAACACCCCTAGCTCTCAATTGTTCTTAAATGAAAGAAAGAATAAAAGTAGAAGGCAAGCAAATATCTGTACTCTTGGGATTCTGTGTGATCACAAGATTATCTTTTCACAGGTCATTCTGAACTACGAATCGTTTTTATTTCAGAGATTCACCTTGATGTTCTCTACAGAAGCTAATACTATACATGGCACATAGTTGACTCTCATTAGGTCGGAACTAGTGCTAATGAACAAAATGTCCATGGTCAAAATAATAGAGATCGTCCTGCATCTAAATCAGCATGTGGAGCCTGATTCAAGGTGTGGCAGGCAAAGCCAACAGAGGGTACCTTTTGCCTTGAGTCTGCTGCATAACCAGCCTAGGCTTCATGATTTCAATGCATTAATCCCTCTCTCCCAAGCAAATAATAGGGATCCAACCATGTAGTTACAAATGTGTAGTCTCTGTCATATGGTCACTCTTCATTTCAGAATTCCTTAATCATTCAATCGGTATTTGGGCAGTGTACAGTCTAAATCAGGCAAGATGCTGATCTTCTAGTAATAACAGGTTTTCCAGCTGTCTAGTCCTTAGACTTTTGAGACATAAAATGAGATCATTAGGTCAAATCCTTGTGATTTATCTAGTTCTTAATTATAATAATCTCAATAAAGTATAAGGTATTTCTACAGATCTTGGGTGATCAAGCAGCAAAAAGGCCTGAAGTAGTAGTGAAAGATCTAACCCTGTGCTTTGTCTTCTTCCTGCCCATCCCATCAGCTGAGAGTATGGTAGTAGCCCCACCTGGGTCACAAGTGAAAAGTGCAGATTTCCACTGTCTCCTGCTCTGGCATCTGGGTAATGCACTTTACTGCTCAGTATGCACAGAAGACACAGTGGAGTACTGACTCACATCTGTTTTTAATCCTTTTCCAATTAAATATACTTTCAAAAGAAGAAACCATTAGGAACAGGTTTGCTTGCACATATCGTGAGCATGGGAGTAGAAGAGAAGGGGTCTGTAGAGAAGCTTCCCATGGTCCTTGCAACTGGAATACAGAGTCACTGGAATTAGTCTATCTCTCTCTCCTTCCTCCTTTCTTCTGTCTCTCTCTCTCTCTCTCTCTCTCTCTCTCTCTCTCTCTCTCTCTCTCTCCCTCTCTACCTGTATGTCACTCTTTCGCTCTGTGTCCCGCCCTTTGGTTTGCTATGCTTGGCTTTATTCTTTGAAAAGATTATTTCCATGAGTTGGTTAGAACAGCAGCTAATAGCCATAGTAAACCATTATTTCAGATCAACCCAATTTAATGATATTAAAATATCTATATCCATTTGTTTGACAAATATATACTGAATGCCTTTGTTCTGGGTGCCTGAGCTATGCCAGTAGAGGACAAAGGAATTTCTGGGGTAAGGTGGTAGATTAAAGTCTGCCTTTGTGTGCTACAGTGAATGAGAAGAGATGGGACAATAACGAATAGACTCTAGTTCAAAGAGGGGATGAGTGGGAGACCATTGGAATCTGCAAAGGGGGTGATAGGACAGCTGGAAAGCCACTAAAAGGAATAAGCTTCACATGACTCTAGCCTTGTAGCTGCTTGGCAGGGGAAAGGAAACAAAAGCCCTGGCCAATGAATAATCCAGGCAGCCTTACTGAAAAGAAATTGGCAATCCTACCAACAGTAAAAGCTCAAAAAAACCCTCAAATACTGTTGAGAGTTTTGCTGAGACAAGGATGTGACTACTATGATTGGATCTGCAGGAAAAAGGAGACCTTCTTTTTATTCCCCATGTCTCAAATAGCTGTGGCTGTGTGCCATCTTGAAAAGAAATCAGTTGTTTGAGACTGAACTGAACGAGGGGACAAGAACAAAGAATAGTCACAATTTGGGAAACCAAGAGTCAGCCAAGCTACCATGCCAGGGTGAGACACAGCTGTAGAATGTAGTTGTGCAGAGGGAGAGAACCAAACAATGTGCTGAAGAGTTCAGGTGCTGGAGTGATGGTTTACATGGCAATGCATATGTGGGAAGGTATCCTCACCCTCAGCGGCTAGGAGTTTAGCCAATCAGCTAAGACTAACTGTAGAGTTGGATATCTCTGAGACCGGCACTCGCAGGTGGGTCAGCCTCTATAGCCACCTAGGTGCTGTGGGGGTCTACTGTCCTGGAGACCCAGAAATCTGCAGCTCCAAAGGAATCCTGGATAAGTTGCAGCCAACTCATCCCTGAAGCAACGTTTAACATGTAGAGGTTGTTGAAAAGATGGTGATTAGTCTGCCTCTAAAGATACAGGACTGTGTCTCCTTCCCCCACTCCCAGTGCAGTAAGAAGGGAAATTCCCTGGCTAAAACATTAACCACTCCAGTATGTAAGGTCTGGAGAGCATGGAACCATCTTCCTGTCATATAGATGACAAAGTGTATTGTGACCAGCACAGTCCTCCAAATACAGAGGACTAGTAAAGTAAAGACAGCCCTGCAGTCACCTGACATTTGTCAGGGTCAGGTTCAGCAACATTCAAAAATATAAGAAACACGGGACTCCCACCTCTGAAAGAAGTACCTCTAACAATTTATCCTCTTTCCTGTTTTCTTTTTCTCTCTTTCTTTTTGCTTACCCTTTTTCTTTTTACTATACCTTTAATATGGCTTCCACTTGATTGTATATTGTTATTTCAAAAAATTCTTTCTTGGGCTGAAAAGATGACTTGGTAGAAAACACACTTGCCACACAAGTCTCAGGACCTGAGTTTGATCCCTGGAACCCAAGTAAAGGTAGAACAGTTCTACAATTATTTCCTTTGACCTCTACATGCTTGCTATGGCAGATGTATTTCTACAAGTATATATCATACACAACAACAAAAGTAAATAAAGTTTTAAGACTCATATTTTCTTACTACCTTTATCTTTGTTCATGTATTTTTTTTCATTTTGGACAATAAGATGGTCTTTTTCTCTACTTCCTTTCTTTATGAATTTCCTCTCCATTATTTTCCTTCTTGCTTTCAAAAATCTTGATTTTTCTGTCTTTTTCCTCCTTGCCATCTTTATTCGATGAGATATTTCTACATTTCTGTTCCATAGTCATGGTGCCACATGAGTTGGCTTTAATTGAGTACATCTATTTCTTTTTTATTGATTTTATTGAGCTATAAATTTTATCTGCTCCCTACCATTCCTCTTCCCTCCCCTTCAACTCTCTCCCATGGTCCCCGTGCTCCCAATTTACTCAGGAGATACTGTCTTTTTCTACTTCCCATGTAGATTAGTTCCATGGATGTCTCTCTTAGGGTCCTCATTGTGTCTAGGTTCTCTGGGATTGTGATTTGTAGGCTGGTTTTCTTTGCTTCATGTTTAAAAACCACTTACAAGTGAGTACATATGATATTTGTCTTTCTGAGTCTGGGTTACTTCACTTAATATGATGTTTTCTAGATCCATCAATTTGCCTGCAAATTTCATGGTGTTATTATTTTTTTTCTTCTGCGTAAATGTACCACATTTTCCTTATTCATCCTTTGGTCAAGGGGCATATAGGTTGTTTCCAGGTTCTGGCTATGACAAGCAATGCTGCTCTGAACTATGTATCATTTGGTTTAGTGTTGTTGAAATTATAGCAGTTTGTTCCTCATTGAATGGTAGTGAGAACTGAGCTCTCAAGAATGGGCTTTTGTTTTAAGAGAAGATTCCCAAATCAAACCAGAAAAGGTACCCAAATTAACAAATGAAGAAATCACAATACAAAAACACTTGGAACCTATAAGATAAAAGCAACATTGTATCTCCAAGTGACCAGAAAGCCTCAATTTCCAAACCCAAAGAGAATGAAAAGCTTGAAATGTCAGAAAAATAGTTCAAAAGCCTATTGGTAAAAAAAAAAAAACAAGCAATGACTTCAATGATGAAACAGAGAAACAGATTAATGGAATAAGGAAAGCAATTGAAGTCACAAATATTAAAGTCTGAAAAGGAAATGTGGGTGGTAAATTCAGCAAGGAAACAGATCTTGAAAAGGGAAAGAGCAGAGTTGTTGAAAATTAAAATCTCCATGAATCAAATAAAAAACATGTTTGAAGGCATCACTAATAGACCACATCAAAAGTTAAAAAAAAAAAAAACTGATAGTGATGGAAGACAATGTTAAGGAAATACAGTCTGATTAAACAACAACAACAACAGATACCTTGACCACAATATTCAGGAATGCTGTACATGATAATGGAATCAAGTCTAAGAAACCATGAGATGGAAACACAGATAAAATTACAGCCTCCAGTCTTCTCCACTCATGCATGACAGAACACTGCCACCTGCTTTTAAAGCCACACATTCTGAGTTGGTTTAAATTTCACCAGGATAATATACAATAAATCTCATTCTACAGCCACCCTTAGATGTGACCTGAAATTGAAACTTTCACTTCCCCATCAGTACAGTTTGCTACATGAGCTATCATGGGGAATAAAAGAATTCAAAACCCATTCCATCTAGGAAGAAATACTGGCTGGTAAGATAATTCTTAATGTATAATGTACTCTTATTATATTTTACTTTTATTGATGGTATGTGATGATTAAATTTTGCCCCTTTTAGTATATTCCAATTTTGTTTCCTATTTTTGTTCTTCTTTATTTCTTTTTTTTAACTTAATACAATTTACTTTGATCATATCCATTGTCCTTCCCTCAACTCTTACCAGATCCAACTCCTCTTCCCAAACCACTCAACATCATATCCTGTATTTTGGTTATAACCCATCAAAACCAGTTTGTGCTGGTTTTGCATATATTCTTGCATGCGTGGCCTTCCACTATAAGGGGTTCAACTTAACAAGGGCTATACTCTTAATGAAAACTAATTCTCCATTTCCCATCAGCTAACAAGTGTTAATACTCTCTTAACTACAGGTTAGATTTTGTGGCAAACTCTCCATGCTAGGATTTGGTTTGGCTTGGGCATTTACAGGTCTTTGGCATGCTGTCATAAGTACTGTGAGTTCATATGTGTACCTGCTTTGCTGGGTCTGGAAACACCATTGCTCGCTCTTACAATCTGCATGCTCTCTCATATAGTGATCTCTGAGCCTTGGAGAAAAGGATATGATATAAATATCCATTTATGGCAGAACATTCCTCTGCTTCCTGATTTCTACCCCTTCACTTGCTCTGGCCATCTGTGTTAATCACAATCTACTGCAAATAAAATCTTCTCTGATGAGGACTGAGATATGTATTAATTTACAGATAGAAGGATAACTCATTAGGAATCAGTTTAATACTCTGTCAATTTAGCAAAATAATAGTAGTAGCTTTTACCCTAAGACATATCATCTGCCTAGCAATAGGTTGGCCAGATATTGGTGCTGGATATGGGTTATACTTTGTAGAGCAGAATTTAAATCCAATCACAATGTGGCTGATTCCTCCCATGATATTCATGCCTGTATTACACAAATGGGCATGACTGGCCAGGCCAGCCATTATCGTGGCTCACAATGTTCGCAGCAGAGTAAGGTTGATGATTATTTTCTCTTCTGATAGCATGCATAGCAACTCCAGCATTGTGAAAGCTAGTCAATGAGCATGAACCTTTCAGATCAATACAAGTTCCAGTCCCCCTTTGTTCAACTATGTGGTGTCTTCAACAATGCAGTCATATTGTCAAGTTCTGGAGAGTAACCAAGAAGATTGGCAATAGTCTGTACTGTTTGAGGGTCTATGAAGCCTCGCTGCCCAACAAATACAAAAGAAACAACTCATTCCTGGCCCAGGGCTTTTATGTATCTCATAATAGTTTTGCTTTTGTTTGTATTGTGTTCATTAAATTTTAGGTTTATTCTGTGTGTTTCTCCATCCAGTCTACAACTGCATACTCTCTACTAGTCTTCCTATGAGAAATTCATATGTTTTCACTCTTACTCCTGTCTCTTTTCCTCATAGTTCCTAATATCATCACCTTTATATGCCAAGCTATAACTTTCCATAGAGTTAATCAAACATTTTAAAACAACTATAGACCTTAATGCTATTCCAGTTTTTACCTTCCAGCTATTCTTCAAACCTACACTTTCACAAAGTTGACCTAATAATATTCCTTCCTTAGTTGACCTAATATTCACATTCCTTCTTCACTCCCACTGCCAATCTTAGTAACTGAGTTACTGAGTTGGCATACACCGTGCTCTCTTTGTTGATTTATTCTTCAACAATTATTGAAGCTAAAGGGACCACAGCTGAAAGTTGGTTTAATATGACCTTATCATAATAGGCATATATAGAAGCTGTGGTTTCTCCCAAAGGTAATATTCTTCTCTGGAAATGCTATACTGTCTGAATCAGAAAACACTGATACCTGTCTGTGATAGCTATTTTTGTTTGTCACTTTGATTATATCTTAATTATTTTTCTATTGATGTAATAAGACACCATGATCAAAGCAGCCTATAAAATAAATAATTTATTGATGATTAGAGTTTCAGAGGACAAGGTAATGACCATAGTGATAGTAACCATAGCCACAGGCAGGCAGACATGGTGTTGGAGCACAATCATGAGACAGAGAGAGAACTAATTGGGAATGATGTAGGTTTTTGAAACCTCCAAGTCTGCATACAGTAACACACCTCTTCCAGTAAGGACACCTTCTAATCTTTCCCAAGTAGTTGCACCAACTCGGGAACAAGCATTCAAATGTACGAATCTATGAAACCGGTCTCATTAAAATAACCACAGCACTTAGACTGGTATAAGTTCTGAACTTCAACTATACCAACATCTAGACTCTAAGTCTACTTGAACAAATATTTCAACTAAATGAATACAGATAGCTTTTTAAATTTTAGGGAACGAAATAGCCCCTGATGTATAAATACCAATGAAGTTATAAAAGAATCATAAAAGCACAAGGGGACATAACTCATTCAAAAGTTACAAATTTCACTGTACTGACATCTGGTGAGAATGAATTAGGTGTCACCCAAAGGAATAAAAAAATTATTATTAGAAGCAAGTCCAAGTAAATCAAATTTTGAAAATCAGTTTTGGATAAATCCCAAAAGAATACAAACAAACACATATGCATGTGTGTGCATGCTAAAAATAGCCAAATAAAATAAGGAAGTAGATATATGATATGAAAGAAGAATTCAATAAAGACTGAAAAAAAAACAAATGGAAATTATAGAACTAAAAAACATGCTAAATCAAATATAAGAGCTCCTTGGAACTGTTCAACAAGAGTGCTTACAGAGAGAGAATTCCAGAACTTAAAGACAAGTTGGAGAATATTCAAACAAGGATAACATTGGTTAACTCTATGGAAAGTTATAGCTTGGAGTATAAAGGTGATAATATTAGGAAGTATGAGGAAAAGAGACAGGAGTAAGAGTGATAACATATGATTTTTCATAGGAAGACTAGTAGGGAGTATGCAGTTGTAGTATTCTATGTGGAGAAACACATAGAACAACCCTAAAATTTAAGGAGCAAATACAAACAAAAACAAAACTATTATCAGAAGCTAAGATAATTTGAGAATTCTAAAAACAATATTGAAGAATCATAGGCATGGTAGTAGTAAATTTTAATTCTTAAGGCATAGAAAAATTTACAACAACATTTTTTTTCTCAAATTAGAGAAGGAAGTACCAATCCTGATGCAGCAGGCATTTAGAACACCAAATATAAAAGAACTTCCTTTGTCATATCATAATAAACCACTAAATATGCAGAAAAAGAAAGTAGTAATAAAGGAGCTGTCAAGTAAGTCACACATAACAGCAGGATTGTCAGAATAGTAGCAGCTTTCTCAATAGAAATTTTAAAAGTCAAGAAAGCTTGGAATGACATATTTTCACTACATCATCATGAAAACAGCCTATATCATCAAGAGCTATACAAGCAAAGTTTGTTGGTATAATAGGAAAAAGAAAAAAATCCATGATAAAAAAAAAAAAAACATGGTATGTATGACCACGAAGTCAACTGTACAAATAAGAATTGAAGAAAACATTTGGACTGAAGACAAAGACAAATACATCCATGAAGCGAAAAGAAAGAATAAGCTATAATTTCAATGATAATTAAGCAAGACATAAATAGGAAAACACCAAACACTACAATATCAACCAAATTACAGGAAAAATACACCTTTCAATATTAACTCAGAACAAAAATGGTCTTAATTTCCCAATTAAATCATACAAACTGGCAGAGTGGAATAAGACATAGGATGGTTATATTTGAAATGCACTTTAACATAAAAACATGTACTACCTTAGAGTGAAGGGGTGAAAAGGAGGCATGCCAAGCCAATGGAGTCAGGAAACAAGCAGATGTTGTGATTCAAAGTCTTACAAAATAGACTGCAAACCAAACTAGTTAGAAGAGAAAAAGATCACTTTTTTGCAGCAAGCTATCTTGTTGGACTATCTTTGAATCACCAGCCCACAAATAATGACACAGAGAATTGTTCTTAATTATTAAAGCTTGACCTTTCATTAATCTATGATCTGCCATGTGGCTTTGTACCTCTCTTCCATTCCGTATGTCTAACTTGCTGAGCATCTCACTGGCATCTCCACCTCCGTTATTTCCAAGGTCCTTTCTCTTGCTGTGAGTCCTTATTCTCTCCTGCCTAGCTACGGGCCATTCAGCTCTACATTAAACCAATCAAAAGGTACCTTAGGCAGAAACACATCTTTGCAGTGTAGTGTACAAAAATAATAACACAGTATGTTATAACTAAAATAACCATAAAATTATATTATCCATATGCAAAAATATTTACCAGTGTAAAATAGTTGAGACTAATAGTTGCTTTTTAGTTTAAAAGTAGATTCAATAACCTACCTTTTTAATCTATCATTTATAAGAGTTAGCCAGAAATACTTGTAAGCTATTGACCAAACAGTATTGCAAATAATATAATTTTTGAGTGATTATTTCAGGTCTGAGCAGCCAGGGAACAAACAAGTAGCCTACACCAACAAATTGGTGCACTAATGTGTCCCATCTGAATCCACATAAAACCTGAAAAAGATTAAAAAGGAATTCTAGACACACACAGAAAAAAAAAGTTTAACCACATTTTTTATGGACTCTCGAGGCTCCTATATGAGTAAAAACTGTACAGATTCAGTAAAAATGGTGGCTTTGGGGTGTCTGGTTTAATTCAGTAATTTTCCCACAATCCTATATCACTCAGCAGCTGCCAATTTTTGTTCATTAGCATTTTAAAAATTCAAAGACAACAAAACACCATACAGGACCAAGACTCCCTATATATTTTCCATCTTTATGTGATTTATTCTCCTTATACTACTTTATTCTTTCTTTAAATACTTTATTATTTTAAACTATTTTTTTCTGTGACTATCTTTACCCATTTGTTTCTTTTTTCAGCCCTTAACCACATTTTCAGCCCTTAAATACATTGCAACTATTCAGAGTATTTTTCTATCTGGTCCTGACTTTATGTGCATCTGCAGCCTTCTTTGACCCTGTGAGACAAACCTTCCTACGAGGCGGTCTACCCCATGACTAGATTAGCACATCATTCTGGCAACTGTCTTTGTCCCTTTCAGGTCTTCAGGCAATGTGGGAGCCACCCCTAACTGTCCAATCTGTACCTAACTGTCTCAGCCATGCCTAACCATCACAGCTCTGGGAAGCTGCTGTGTCCTGTCCTCCTGTGGCAGTCATTTGTACCCAGTGCTGGGTTCAAGTTCTCAACTGCACAGCAGGTCCTCTAAGGACCAAGAGCTTAGAGCCTACCTGAGATACATCAGTTGCCAGGAAGCTGTGTCCAACTCTGCATTTGAAACTTTTTTCAGTTTTCTCGGGCCTTATGTGACATGTATTAGGCACCATTTGTAGCAAGATTTCTTGTTAGACTATCTTTGACTCCCCAGTCCCTAAATAATGACATAGAGACTTGATTATTACATAATTATTAATTATGATAGCTTGGTCTTTAGCTTAGGCTTATCCTACTAGATCTTGTAAGTTAAATTAACCTGCTTTTATTAATCTATGTTCTGCCACATGGCTTTTTACCTCTCTTCCATTCTGTATGCCCAACTTGGTATGATCTCACTGGCGTCTACGTCTCTCTTCTTCCTAGAGTCCTCTCTCCCTGTCTAACTCTTGGCCATTCAGCTCTTTAGTAAAATCAATCAGAAGGTAGCTTTGGAAAAAATACATCTTTAAAGTGTGCCAAAAGATTATCCCACCACACTTTATACTGGTTGAGGACACAACCCATCAGAAGAACATTACAATTCTAGCCATGCATGCCAAATACAGAGGCAACTAACTTCATAAAACAAATACTACTACATAGGAAAGCACAGATGAATGGTACAGTGATACCATTACCAAAACAATGGTAGTGGGTGAATACAATGCCACATTCCTATTAATTGATGGATTAATCAATTAAAAAAATAAACAGAAATATCTGTATTGAATGCCATCTTACAACTAACAGACTTAATAAAATCTACACTGTAAATTGCACCTTCTTTTAGGGAGCCTATAAAATTTCCTCTAAAATAGATCCTATATTAGGATTCAAAGCAAGTTTTAACAAAGACAGGAAAGTTAAAATAATTCCTTGCACTCTGTCCAGTCACAATGAAACAATAATAAGCAAGAGAAAGCCTAGACTATATATAAACTCATTCAGGCTTAAAAGCACTCTACTGAATAATAGATGAGTATTTGGAGAAACCAGAATGAAATTAAAGATTACTAGAACTGACAGAAAATGAAAACACAGCATGACAGAACCTATGGTAACATAGAAAGCATTCCAAAGGGGGACGTTAAAATCTAGTACTCAACCTAAAAAATTAGGGTGTTCTCAAATAAATAGCTTAATGATATACAGGAAGGCCATGGAAAGCAAAAATAGTACAAGCCTGAATCAGAAAACACAAAGAAATAATTAAGATCGGCAAATAAATTAATGATATAAAAACTATAAAAATGAGTTGAGCATAGTGGCACACACCTTTGATCCCAGCACTCAGGAGGCAGTGACAAGCAGAACTCTATGATTTGAGGTCAGCCTGATCTATAGAGTAAGTTCCAGGATAGCCAGAGAAACCCTGTCTAAGAAAAGACATCATGAAACAAAAAGTACGTTTATTGAAAAGATAAACAAGATTGTTAAACACTTAGCCCCATTAACTAAAGAAAGAGTGAGAAGATACAACCAAATAAAAGGAGAGATAAAAGCCAGCCCTCCCTTTACAGCAGACACCAATGAAATTAGAAAATCATCAGGGTATAACCACAAAAATGTATTTCAAAATTTTTTTTAAATAAACAGATGAATATCTAAATACATAGGATGCAAAAAAATAAACCAAGATAAGAGAAATAATTCAAATATATGAAAAAAGTTTAAAGTCATTGCTGACATAATTCAAGAATACTACAATATGCTATTTGCCAAGAGTAAGCTTTCTTCATTCTAGAGATACAGGGATGATTTCAACATATACATATCAATAAATATAATATGTCATGTAAATGGCTCAAGGACATAAATCGCATGATCATCCCAACAGATGTAGAAAAGGCATTTGTCAAATGTTAGCATCAATTCATGATAAAGATTCTCAGGGGAAAATCTGGATGTGGGGCTAGAAGGTTGCTCAAGGATTAAAGTACTTACCGCACAAGTGTAAGCAGTTAAGTTCACATCATGGAGATTGTATCCATCAGAAATATTAGCTCACCTGTAAACCTCAACACTTGGCAGGCAAAACAAAGAGAAAACTGGACATGGATGGCTCAATAGACTAGCTAAATTGCCAAGCTCAGTGAGAAACTCTGCCTCAGGAAATTAAGTGGGAAAAAATTAAGGAAGACATTCAACATCAATCTCCAGCCTCCACATGCATACACATGAATACATCTGTGTATCCACACGCACGTAACCACACACATACATACACATGTAAGCCAAAGCATTGGGAATAACAAACAATAAATGTTTGGTCAAAGCTATACCAAACTGAGAAAAACTCAAATCATTTCCATTAAAATCAGGAAGAAGACAAGGTATCAGTGCTTGCCACTCTTACTCAAGATAGTACCAAAATACTGAGAACAACATGGCAAGAGAAGCAAGGAAAGGGGGTGTCAAACAGGAAAAGAAGAGGCCAAAATATCCTTATTTGTAGGTGATATGTTTCTCGGCATATCACACTCAGCCAGAGAAGTCTTAAAACAGATAAGCACTGTTGGCAAAATGGAAAGATAAAAACTAAACATATGGAACTCAGGAACCTTTCTCCATACTAATAACAAACATTCTGAGGAAGAATTTGGGAAAAGAATTCCATTCACAACTGTTTACAGCTGCCAAACAAACAAGCAAACAATGAAAGAAATCTAATCCAGGAAGTGAAAATTCTCTATCAAACCATAGAGTACTCAAAAGAAAAAGTGAAAATGACACTAGAAGATGGAAATCCCTCCAATGGTCCAGAATTGAAAAAAAAACAATACCGTGAAAAAACAAAAAAGACTCTCTTACTAAAAGTAGTCTACAGATTCAATGAAATCCCCCCAAAAAATCTTTTTAAACATTATATATATATATATACACATATAAGATGTATATGTGTGTATGTATACTTATGGACATATGTAATGTACATATATCCATGATATTATATAATATATATTAAAACTTATTTGGAAACAAAAAACAAAAAGGGAAACATTCCAAGCAGTCCTGAACACATCACAATAACTTACTTCAAGTTATATTACAGAGCCATAGTAAAACCAGCATGATATTAATACAAAGCAGACACATAGGTCAACAGAGCAGAACAGAAGATGCAGATATAAACTCCTGGAGCTGTACATGCTGATTTTTAATGAAGTTGTTAAAAATATATACTGGAAGAAAGTCAGCTCTTTAACCAATATGCTATGAAAAGTGGACATGTAGTGTAGAAAATAATGATCCTTACCTCTCACCCTGTAGAAAAGCCAATTCCCAGTGGATCAAGGAACTCAGCACAGGACTAGAAAGCCTGAAACTTCCAGAGGAAAAAGCACAGCATACACGGCATGATGCGGTGTAAGAATTCTCTGAATAGGACTCCTCTAGGTACTCAGGAAATAAGGTCAACAATCAACCAACCGACGTTGTGATGGGAAAAGGCTACTTAGGGCAGAATGCCAACTGAGTGGAGAGGTAGCCTGCAGAATAGGAGAAAATGTTTGCCAGCTGTAAAACTGGCAAAGGTTAATAACTGGACTATACAACAAACTCAGTAAGTGCCCAACAAGCAGAATACAAACACCTCTACTTAAAAAAATAAATAGGACTGAGGAACTGAACAGAGAGTGCTCAAAGGAAAAAAATACAAATGAACGATAAATATCTTTTGAGTTTTGTAATTAAAAGCTACTTAGTGATTCCATCTGAAGGCACTCAGAATGGCTGCCTGTGAAAACAATTAACAACAAATGCTGCCTGTGAGGTGGGGAAAGACTTTATTCATAATTGGTGGAAGTAAACTCCTAGGGTCTGTCTAGTTTGCTTTCTATAGCTGTGATAAAACACCATGACCTAATGTAACTTGGAGAGAAAAGTGTTTATCTGACTTACACTTCCTGATCATATACATTATTGATGAAAACCAGAACAGGAACTCAAGTAGAAACCTAGAAAGAGAACTGAAGTAAGACCATGAAGGAAGCATTGACTGGCTTGCTTATGACTTTCTCAGTTTTTATTTTTTCTTCTACAACCCAGTAGCCATCTGCCACTGTCTCCAGTGAGCTAGGCCTGCTCACATCAACCATGAATCAAGAAATGGTCAATGGTATCTTCTAGACTGAGGTTCCCTCTTGCCAGATGACCAAACTTGTATCAGACTGTCAAAAAATGAATCAGCACAGGGGCTGATAAATATTTTAGGCTCCCCAGGTTTAATTATTTAGAGGCACATACCCCCAAAGAAGAGAAAGCTATTGTTACAATTATCAAGAGGTAAATAATAAAAATAATAATAATAATAAGTGACTTTTCAGCTGCCTACAGGCTCCCAGTCAAATTTATTCACAAAACCTTGCACAAAAAAATGAGAGAAAACAGAATAACTGGAAAATTGGCTCAATAACAGTTAATTTAGTTCACCATATTTGTTTGTACCACTGACCACTACCTCACCACTCATTGTCCTTTTTGTACCCATGTTTTTTCTAATTGGCCACTAGCTAATGCATTAGCTAAAACTTGAGAAATCTGGCATCTTGGGGAATTTGACATCTAACGGCACTCATGTCACTCACAATGCTGACTCCAGCACCTATCATGCACCTATACCACTGTTATAGACGAACAAGCAAATTCACTCTGAAGTGCCTTGTGGCCCAGGAAAACACAGAAAGATATTCATTACTGTGATGAATATGATGCCCTTTGAAATATGTTGTAGTTATTCCAATACTCTCTGAGGTGAGAATCTGCATCTTTTTTTTTTTTTTTTGGATGAAGAAATCTTTGCAGAGTCAGATTGTTTATCTTAACTCAAAACCTAATGAGTAGCTTGGCATGGCAGTATACACTCATAATCTCATTACTGGGAAGGCTGAGATGTGAAGATCACAAATTCCAAGCCAATCTGGGCTTCATGGGAGGCACCTTATTAACAAAACAAAACAATAAAACAACTAATAAGTGTGAAAGCTTAGATTCAACTCCTGTCTAATCCCACTCATCATCCCACATAAAATGAGAAGAGAGAAAATAAGAAGAGAGCTCTCTTCCACCTTCTTAGGTCGTACCGACTTCCATAATCAAGTGTTCAAACTTATTTAATGAATGCAGGTCCTGCACTTGCAGACTTATCCTGGCATGCAACTCTGTGTAGGTAACTGCTTCTGTGTATTACTAAAAATGGTCATGGGTGTGCACAGGTTTCAGGACCATAAAGAATTAGGTTAGAATCTCTTCCAGTCCCTTGATGCATCCAGTTCCCTTAACCATGAAACAAGGGTACAGTAAGGAAGACAAACAAAACTTTTGTTGTATTTTGACTATAAAGAAAGTGGTGATTACAGTATTGAAAAAGCTTGGTATTTGCACAAAAACAGAGAAGTTGATCAATGGAACCGAATAGAAGACCCTGACTTTAACCTACAAACCTATGAACACCTGATTTTCGATAAAGGAGCTAAAAGTATACAATGGAAAAAAGAGAGCATCTTCAACAAATTGTGCTGGCAAAACTGGATGTCAATCTGTAGAAGAATGAAAATAGACCCATATCTATCACCATGCACAAAACTCAAGTCCAAGTGGGTGAAAGACCTCAATATCAGTCCAAACACACTGAACCTGATTGAAGAGAAAGTGGGAAGTACTCTAGAACACGTGGGCACAGGAGACCACTTCCTACGTATAACCCCAGCAGCACAGACAGTAAGGGCCTCATTGAATAAATGGGACCTCCTGAGACTGAGAAGCTTCTGTAAAGCAAAGGACACTGTCGCTAAGACAGAAAGGCAACCCACTGACTGGGAGAAGATCTTCACCAACCCCACAACTGACAAAGGTCTGATCTCCAAAATATATAAAGAACTCAAGAAACTAGACCGTAAAAGGCTAATCAACCCAATTATAAAATGGGGCACTGAGTTGAACAGAGATCTCTCAACAGAAGAAGTTCAAATGGCCAAAAGACACCTAAGGTCATGCTCAACTTCCTTAGCGATCAGGGAAATGCAAATCAAGACAACTTTAAGATACCATCTTACACCTGTCAGAATGGCGAAAATCAAAAACACCAATGATAGCCTTTGCTGGAGAGGTTGTGGAGAAAGGGGTACACTCATCCATTGCTGGTGGGAATGCAAACTTGTGCAACCACTCTGGAAAGCAGTGTGGAGGTTTCTCAGGAAATTTGGGATCAACCTACCCATGGACCCAGCAATACCACTCTTGGGAATATACCCAAGAGAGGCCTTATCACACAACAAAAGTATATGCTCTACTATGTTCATAGCAGCATTGTTTGTAATAGCCAGAACCTGGAAACAACCTAGATGCCCTTCAATTGAAGAATGGATGAAGAAAGTATGGAATATATACATATTAGAGTACTACTCAGCAGTAAAAAACAAGGACTTCTTGAAGTTTGCAGGCAAATGGATGGAAATAGAAAACACTATCCTGAGTGAGGTAAGCCAGACCCAAAAAGAGGAACATGGGATGTACTCACTCATATTTGGTTTCTAGCCATAAATAAAGGACATTGAGCCTATAATTCGGGTTCTTAGAGAAGCTAAATAAGAAGGAGAACCCAAAGAAAAACATATAGGCATCCTCCTGAATATTAACCTTCATCAGGCGATGAAAGGAGACAGAGACAGAGACCTACATTGGAGCACCGGACAGAAATCTCAAGGTCCAAATCAGGAGCAGGAGAGAGAGCATGAGCAAGGAACTCAGGACCGCGAGGGGTGCACTCACACACTGAGACAATGGGAATGTTCTATCGGGAACTCACCAAGGCCAGCTGGCCTGGGTCTGAAAAAGCCTGGGATATAACCGGACTCGCTGAATATAGCGGACAATGAGGACTACTGAGAACTCAAGAACAATGGCAATGGGTTTTTGATCCTACTGCACATACTGGCTTGGTGGGAGCCTAGGCAGTTTGGATGCTCACCTTACTAGACCTGGATGGAGGTGGGAGGTCCTTGGACTTCCCACAGGGCAGGGAACCCTGATTGCTCTTTGGGCTTATGAGGAAGGGGGACTTGATTGGGGGAGGGGGAGGGAAAGGGGAGGTGGCGGTGGGGAAGAGACAGAAATCTTTAATAAATAAATAAATAAATAAATGTGGCAATTGATATTGATCAAAGTTTCCTATGGAGTTAGCAGTTTAATATTCATATTTAAGTTGACTTTCAGGCAGGTAAGTCTGATAGATGAATGTGACATTCTAACAAAGAGTGATGAATAGAAAGACACAAGAAATGGCCTTTGTATTTTTAAAGACAGTAACTTGTAGGAGGTTCACAGGGGATGGAGTAGGAATAAAGAAATGGCTCAGCAGCTGAGAGTACTTGCTGCCCTTCCAAAGCATCAAAGTTCAGTTTCCAGACTCACAATGACCTCTACCTTCAACCCTAAGAGATGCGATTCCTTCTTTTGGAGTCCGTAAGCCCCTGCACCAACACCCATGTGGCTTTCACACACTCACACACACACACGTGTGTGCTTGCACACACATATACATACTCATACATACACACACAAACAAGTAAATAAAGATAATAAAAATGAATCTTTTAAAAAGTTTCATACTTGAAGGCGTAAGTCACAAACAATCCCACATCAGTTTGAAATTATGATTAATAGAATGGTTATTTATTTAAAGGGGAAAACTTACAGATAGCCATCCCAGACAACAGCCCTCTGCACAATCAGGAAAGGAGCCTAGTTGCCGGAAGCGGATCCGGAAGCCAGAGAGAGTGAGCAAGGGCAGTTGCTGCTTTTTTAAAGAAAGAAAGACCACACCCCAATGGGCTGGTATCTCAGCAGCTATTGGCTGAAGGACCAGAAGAAGCTCCTGCAACACATACTGGGCTAATCTAGTGAAAAAATATGAACAAGACTGATACAAACCTCTCTCTATGCTGACCTTCTCCTACCAATGGTAATAGTTGTTTATCTACTATCCTCTACATGGGGTAGAGAAAAGAGAGTTTCTTGGCTAGAGAGTCATGACAAAATGCTCTTTTGAACTACTTTTTAACTGCACTCATCACAAAGCAGTCACAGTGCTAAAGTGACACTCGCCTGGTCTCTTCAGTGCCAACACAGCTGATCAAGTACTAGGACTAGACTGTCCTCGTAGAAGACATCTAACAAAGGGTGGATGCTGGATTAAGGCTGCTCTCATCAAAGCAATCCTGTCAGTTTTGACAGTATTATAAAACTGTTGAGAAAGAAAGGGTAACAACACATTCACTAGAAGGAAATCCAAGTTCTCCACAAGGTTTTCCATTAGTCTTTAACCAAAGTAAAATTAATCTCTTAATTAGATCATAATTTACATCCTTCCTGATTGGTGCTTAGAAAATGAGGGTGCCATGGAAGGGGCCCTTTTTCTTCTCCTTCTGGTTTTCCCTGAGTATTCCCAGCAGGCACAGTGAACTTGCATGACCCGATCCTCTCTCACCTTTTTGCCATCTCAGAAGACCAGGCAGGTCCCAGCAAGACAGTTTCTTTCTCAAATGTTCCACTTCTCCTGGAAGCCTGAGTTCAAAGGGAAACCATGAATTCATGCTTCTCAGGACAACATTCCCAGTCACAAACCTTCAGAATGGCCTGAAACGGAAAGTGGATATGCCAGCTCTGCTGCCTCAGGACTCCTGCCTTTGCAGTGTAGTTCGAAATAAGCATAGCTCTCCTCTTCACACTGGTTCTTAGGCTCGGGAGTCAGAACAGGGTGGTGTTGAGAAGAGTAAGCCCTTCATATCACCACCAAGGCACAGCTGTGAAGAAACAGGCTATGGAACCCTCAGGTCATATTCCGTGGTCACCGCATCTACTCTAGAAACTGAAGACAGGCTTACATGGCCACACCCATGCTCCGCCAAAGCACCTGTGCCACAAAGGAGAGCATAAGAACGGACTTTGTTTCAGTATTCAGGTTTTGGTTTGGGGTGTTCTGTTTTGTTTTGTTGTGAGTTCACAGATAGTCCACAAGATTTTAATTTCCCGGGGTGGAAGGCGCGGGAGAAGGAATGTCAGTGAATAACTGCTTCCTCTCCTGCCACTCAGTTCCTCTCTTCCCCACATCACCACCCCCATCATTTAGATGATAACTTTCTAAAGCATTTGTTTGATAAAATTGTTTTCGCTGGATATGGCACGCTGAAACCATTTCACCACCAGAAAAATAATGTTACCTTGACCTTTGACAACAATTCATCTGTTTGTTTTGATACTGGGTGTACTAGTTTCCACAGATACTTGAAATTAATGGATGGAGCAGACAGAGGTAGGAAATCAAACAACAGTGGACTACAGGGTAAAGGAGCGACAGTTTATCTGCCACAGGGCCACCTTGCACATTTGCGAGTTAAGGGAGTTATGAAGCCTTGCATGGACGAAATCTGCTTAGCTAGAACTTTTGTGAATTTATGAAATAGAGATACACCTTCTGTTTGAATAATGCCTGTAGAAAGAACCACCATTACAGGCCAATTAATAATAGAATATCATTTATTCTTTAAAAGTAATGTTCCATCGGTTCTTATACGTAGGACAAGACTATAAGGATTTTGGAGGAAATGTGTGAAAAAGAAGCAAACCCTTAGAGGAATCTTTCTGGCCTTGTGGCTATGTGTAGAACTAATAATGTACTCTAGAATCCATCCCTCCCTTTCTCTCTTCTTTTTGTCTATTTTTAAAGCAAGGCCTCGCCGGATGTATCTTGTGTTGACTTTTTCCTGGGAAGATTCAGGCAGATGTCTAGACAACCCAGAAAAGAATACAGACCAAGTAAAAATCCACCACCACAAGTCTAGCTTAGCAAACTAATAAGAGTATTGGTCCTCCTGATGGAACACAGGTGAGGGGTTTCTTACAAAAGTTTGAGGAGGGTGACTTCAAAGCAGCTACATAACTTTGAAGTTTTACTATATATCAGGTGGAGGACGACTCCAGGGTAGCTGAATCGCTGGGTTGCCTTTCAGGTAACCAGCTACTTCTTAACCTCTCTAACACGTCCCTGGATCACAGGAAGCTTGGAGAAGGGAAGGAAAAAAGGAGCAATGGTTAAAATGGGGACATAAATGGAACCCAGACTACTTCTCCGTCTTCTAAATAGCATTTGCCCTTAGTTTTCTCTTGAAAGTATAACAAAGACAAGCACTTAGTTCATCTTTGCCATAGAGCCAACAGAATTCCCATCGCGGAAGTAACCCGCTTCTAGAGGAAACCCCGGAGTGCTCTCACAGCCCTATTTTACTGTGCCATTCTGCCTTAATGCCTCCTCTCAAAGTTATTTCCTTGCCACAGCCAGCACAACTGAGACCCATTTGCACCAAAGATAAGTACTCAGCCTTGTTCCTAGTTCCACATAGCTTGAAAGAGTGCTTATTTCTTGCTTTAGTGCTTTCTTCTCACACCCTGCTCAGTTTACATTCCTGTCCCCTTGCCTCTGGATACGAAACGTTGACTTTCCCTCCTGATGGAGGTGGGTCATTTGTCTATCTGTTGCTTTCATTGGTTAATTAATAAAGAAACTGCTTGGCCTTTGATAGGGCAGAAAATTAGGTGGGCGGAGTAGACAGAACAGAATGCTGGGAAGAACACAGTGAGCAGTCGCCATAGCTCTCTCTCCAAGATGGATGCAGGTTAAGATCTTACTGGTAAGCTACCAACTCGTGGTGGTACACAGATTATTAGAAATGGGTTGATCTAGATGCGAGAGCTAGCCAGTAAGAGACTAGAGCTAATGGGCCAAGCAGTATTTAAAAGAATACACTTTCCCTGTAATTATTTCGGGTAAAGCTAGCCCGGTGGGGGAATCAGCCCTGCTGCTCCCACTACTACAGAGTGGTGTCCAACGTGGTAAACTGTCTCCACTCCTAGATGGTTCTCTGGTGAAAACTAAGGCGGGGTAGGGAACCCTTCCTCTTGCTTCAACCAGCAGATCAGTTCTTTGTGAGCTGAACTCACAGACACACATGAGGAGAACACTGCCCCAACAGTGTGCAGCTGTGGTAGACCGCAGTGTCTGGGATGCACTTGGAATGAAACCTCCACCCACTTTGGAATATGCCATCCCCAGAAAGCTCAAGTTGAGCACGTCATGAATTAGTAAAGCTCTGGGCTCTCAAATGTTTCCCCTAGGCTGAATCCAACAACAGTTCTTCCTTTCAGACAAGTGTTGAACCATAATTTCAGCTGTGCAACACCTACTGCATGTCAGCTGGTAGACTTGGCATATATGATTGTCAGCGACACACACTGCCTGAGGAAGAAGATAAAGCTAGTGCACCACACTGACTTAAGCAATGCCATTTGCCACAACAGACCACCTGGGCACGAATTGTTAATAGTGACTTTAAAACCAGAAAAAGCGCCAAAGTCACAATTAGAAATATCCTCTGTGACAACTGACCTGACCTGAGCTAGTGGGAGCTCACTGACTCTGTACTGACAGCTGGGGAACCTGCACAGGACCAAACTAGGTCCTCTGAATGTGAGTGACACTTGTGTAGCTTGGGCAGTCTGTGGAGCCACTGGCAGTGGGACCAGGATTTATCCCTAGTGCTTGAACCGGCTTTGTGGAGCCCATTCCTTTATGGAGGGATACCTTGCTCAGCCTAGATACTGGGGGGTAGGGTCTTGGCCCTGCCTCAACTTGATGTGTCAGACTTTGTTGACTCTCCATAGGAGGACTTGCCCTTTCTGAGAAGTGGAATGGGGGGGGGGGGTGAAGTGAGGGCATGGTGGGAGGAACAATAGAAAGGGAGGGAGGGGGAACAGGGATTGGTATGCAAAATGGAAAAAATTGTTTTTAAATAAATAAAAAGTAAATTTTAGAAAAGAAATAACCTCTGTTAAAGAAAACAGACACAATTTTTTCTTAACTATACATCCTAAGTTCAAAGATGGACGTCATCCCTTGATTTGTGGCAAGCAGATTACTTGTCAGTAACGGAAACATAATTCCTAATTTATAAATATAAATAAAAATAACTCTTTATATTAAAATGTCAAGGAAAAGCATTAGTCAAAACTAAAATAAAATGAGTGTTTTTTTTTTTTTCAGATGCATGAGATCATGTGTCCAGATTACAAAAAAGCAGGAGGAAAGGGATATCTAGAGGAACAAGGAAAACCAAGGACATCGGGGAGTATAGAAAGGGCTGAGAGGGCAAATGTGAGTTAGAATATTCTCGAAGTTATTATGTACTTGTGTGGAAATGGCCTTTTGTAATCAACATTGTTTCTAGAATCTTTAAGATCAGAGCCTGGGTCCTTGAAACTCTAACAAACCAGGTTTTCCCAACCCCTCCCATCCTCAACTGGCCAATTAAATAGATCAGCTTTAGTGGAAAAGAAGGAAAGAGATTTATTCACTGTTTTCAACATAACCACTAAGGAAGAGCATCAAGTAAAGGGATCAGGTGGAACTCAGTCTGCCTGTGGGTTCCTGATGTGAGATTTAGGTTGAAAGGGAAGAGGCATGTGTAACTAAGCAGTTCTGGTCAAGGCTGACTCATCCTTGTCTAGGCTCTGTCTGTGCTCTCTCCTACAGGATGTTCTGAGAAGTCAATACTGCCTTTATCTCCTTCTGAGAGACAAGGGACTCCACCAGGAGGCTCAAGTTTCAGTCTTTCTCTTCTCTCAATATGAAATTCCTCAGAAAAATCTCATTTCTCTGGGAACCATCATTTTAATAGTCTGATAGTCAAAAACAAAAGTCCCAGCTGTCTCTTTAGAATAATACCTCCATTCCTTATAAGAAAGTTATACCAGCAATGATCAAACAATTAATTAATTTAATACATAAAAGACAATGTGCTTCAAAAAAATCTTCAGTGAGGAATGAACTATACAGCCTCAAAAGACCTTTAACAGAATATTGATTCATTAAAAAAAAAAAAAAAAGTAAGAGGTGACTCCATCATAGAAAAACTAGATCAAAGATAACATTACCAATACTGGGGCAAACCAAGTTCTTATGATACAGCATGTCAGGAGAGACACAAAATCCTGATTTGAAACACACCGGACAAACCCAAACTGAAGGGAAGTTTGAAAGTAACTGTTTTTTTGTTTTGTTTCATCTCATAACATTGATTTGTTTGTTTGTTTGTTTATTGAGTATGGGTGTGTGTGTGGTGTGTATGGTGTGTTGTGTATGTGTGGTGTGTATAATGTGTGGTTTTGGTGTGTGTGGCATGGTGTGGTGTGTGTATGTGGTGTGTGTGTGGTGTATCTGTGGTGTGGCGTGCATGTGTATGTGGTATGTGTGGTGTGTGTGTGTGTGGTGTGTGTATGTGATGTGTGGAGAGTATGTGGTATGTATGCAGTGTGTATGTGACGTGTGGAGTGTGTGTGGTATGTATATGTGGTGTGTGTGTGGTGTGTATGTATGGTGTGGTGTGTGGTGTGGTGTGTGTGTGTGGTGTGTATATGTGGGGTGTGTGTGGTGTGTGTGGTATGCTGTGTGTGTGGTGTGTGTGTGTGTGTGTGCCACAGTGAAGTGGGGTGGGGTTCAGAAGACAACCTGCAGAAATTGGTCTTCTCCTTGTATCCTGTGGGCTTGGGACTCCGATTCAGAACCCTTACCCTTGGGAGGAAACGCTTTTCCCCACTGAGCCATCTCACTAGTCTTGACCTGTCTTCTCTTTTTAATGTTAGTGATATAACCCAAGAGTTTTCCAAAGCTGGCAATCGAAAAGGACACAGCAACAAAGTACAATGCATGTTCCAGGGCTGGACCTTGGGCCAGAAGTTAAATCATATAAAAGGTATTCTGGAAAATCTGAGAAACTAGAAGGTGAATTTTAATTTCATATGAATACAATGTTGATGCTAAAGTTACTGAATATGTAGCCATATTATGGAGATATTGAAGAACATCTTTTCTCTCAGGAAACACATAGAAGTACTTTAAGAATATTTACTATATAAGATATGTAATTAATAATCAAATGATTTAGACTTGAAGGATAGATAACAATAGATGATAGACGGTTGATAGACAGTTAATAGACAATGACTGAAAGGGAGGGAGGGAAATTCATAGATAGATAGCAGATTGACAGATGATAGAGTAGATTAAGAAAATAAATATGGAAAGACATTGACACAATAAATCCAAATGAGACCAATGATGAGCGCTCCCATTCCACTCCTGAAATACATCTGCAATCAAACACCAAATGCCCAAAGGGGAACAACGAAAAGTTACATGTTCAAAACATTCAGAATTGTTTCTTTATAAATGCAGTATTTTCACTTCTCTGGGTCTCAGTTTCTTCACAGACATCATGGGAAACAATTCCAGCCTCTCTCCAGATGCAAGAGAGCACTAACAAAACATGAAAGCACCCATTACAGGACTGCATGCATAATGACAGACAGTCGGTGGACGCTGGCTGGCCATAAAATATGAGCAATTCTCCCCAAATGCAAATCAAGGAAAAGTGAAGTACAAGCAGATCACTCTGTTTCTTACTGAGGCTTGTGAATTCTGCCATGCTGACAGAAGGAAGCTCTGTGCTTATCTGCTTTCCCGTGATAAGTTGTTTTATGTCTTTGTTCAGCGTTACTCTGTGTACAAATGTGTTTTTGTGCCTACCCTGGACTCCTCAAAACATTCAGCATCTGAGCAGTCACTAAATTAAAACAACCAAAAAGCTGGGCTTAAGAATAAGCCTTGACTCATCGCAGCACCTACCACCCACACATCAGTGAGCTCTGGAGAAATGGGTGCCATTGGCCATACTGGTTCAGAACATTACATAGAAGATGAAGCATGCTTTTCCTAAATATGAAGGGAATGAAGTTCAATATGAGCCAATATAGGCAGAAGGGTAAATGGAAGAGAAAATTACCTCAGAGACTTTCGAATCCAATTCTCTGAGAATAACTGCCATTTGCTGAGTGTCTAATAGATATGAGGAGCATTTCAGAACCATCCTGCAAGTTATGTCCCTTCGTTGACATCAGAAGTTAACTCAGAGAGGAACATACTGAAATCGCACTTTCTCCCGAAATGGACATCTCTCAATCTTAGAGCACTTTTTCTCCCCACTTAACAGATGAAAATCAGTACTGTCTGCTTCATTGTGTGAACTCCCTCGTGTCTCCCACAACACTGAATCATGGGTGTGACTCTGCTCCCAGGGAGGATCGGGAGTTGGGAAGAATTATGGATCAGGGTCTTGCAGATTATTTTGTTCTTCTAACAGGGTCCTTGGGTTTTCCTGGAATTGATGCTGCCCTGTTATGAAAACAGTTGCAATGGAATCAGTTGGGTCCCAGATCACCACCTCACTCTTGAGGACATCGTCTATAGTCTTCCTTTCCAGCCACTGATAGACAGGCACCATTGTCATTCCATCTTCCATCTTGGAACTTCTGAGGGCTCCATCAGGAGCAATTCCTCCAAGCTCTCCTAAAAGCAGTCTGAGAAACCTCTCTGAAGACTGGGAAACTAGAAACGTGGGCCCATGAGAATCTTAATTCAAGAGCCCAGCAGTGAATCACTGACGATCTCTGTCCTCTAGGTGGCAGCACTAATGCTGTGGAACACTCAGCTACTTAGCAGGGCTTCTAGCAAGAGACAAAAAATGGGCACTTTCCATCTTAAATACATTAACTTAGCACACCCCTCCTCAACTGCCACCTGTTTTTCAGCATGGCCTCACTGTAAAGTCCAGACTATTCTTAAGTTTGTAATCCTCCTGTCTCAGCTTGCTGAGACTGCAGACATGCGCCACCATGCCAATCTATATCTTCATATGTTAATTCATAATCCATTATTAAAGCAAAAAAAAAAAATTCACAAACATTTGGGAGGCAAATCCCTTAGTCCGTTCACGGAGGTCATGTATCCAACTGCAGCTTCCCGGAGCCTGATTGGATATTGCGTGCTTGACACTCACAACAAGTGGAAGTGATTTGCTTTTAAGAGATAATTGAGGAGACAGACCTTGCAGTAGGGAGCTGGAGATAGGTAAACTTCTGGGACCATTTTCTTTTCTAGCCCTGTACAGTCCCCGTTTCTCTTATAAGTAGTAGCTCTATCCAAGCCAAACTGTCTCTAAATTTGTTTTTATATTAAATGAAACAAATGGTTAATTATGTATTAGTCATTCAGGGCCTAATGTTCCCAGCCTGAATACATATGCTTCCTGTCTCTGCCTTCCCAGGAAAGCTGCCAGTCTCTTTGTGAGAGGCCTTGGTTTACCTCCATCCTATAACACCCTGTACGAAAACCTCATCACTCTTCCTGCTCTACTTATGAAAATGCCCTATGGCATCAGAGAGCTTCCTTTCTAACAATGGTTTCCATAACAAAGCCTAGACAGTCTAGAAAAGGCAGCGTATGTTCCTACACTGGTCCTGACGCATTATCATGAGCAGAAGAAAGCAGACCTACACAATAACTGGTTTAGTGTGATTCTCAAATCTGAATGAATGCACAAGTGCATCTCAGAAATACCCATCTTGTTGCTGAATGGTAACGGGGGAAAGGAGGGCCATTATTACACAGAGACAGGGTCAATAGTTAGGGGCTCCACTGATATCTCTGAAAACGAGACACAGAGCCCACTGCCTGCACATGTCATTTGATTCCGAGTCTTTCATTGTCCTTCCAAAACAGGTGAGGTAATTGTGTGAAGCTACTAGGAAACACTGGCTCTAAAATGCTGTTTCCAACTCCCGCCCAATGACAGAAAACCATTCTCCTAATTCATTATCTTTGTCAACAATCTGAGGCACAAAGGAGTAAATATTTGGCATTGTTTAAACAGGCCTGGTATATTTTCCAGTCAATGGAGAAAACATGGCTGGGATTGACTATCCATGGATGTCAACTAAGTAGTTAATTTTGCTTATGGAGTTCTTGCCCCTGCCTTTGGGCATCCCCAGTAATGTAAACTTGTTTCTGTATTTTGGACTGAAGGGAGCAAGCTAGTGGGTAGAACCTCAATTGGGAGAAATTGGGAGAAGAGACCAGCATGGGCCCCACATGGCAGGTGCTCTTTGCTTGCTTGTGAACAGTAGGGTAAACAAAACACGTCAGACTCATATGGGGTGAGACTGTTTTCCAGAGGAACAACCCCTCCTTACTCCTACCCCCTTCCCTCCTTCCCTCCTTGAAGGAGCTAATGTTTCTAAGGAAGCGCTCAAGCCCAAGGGGGTGTGTCCTACATGGAAAAGATCAGAAATAGAAAGTAAACTGTGAGGGTGATAAAGAGGGAGTGTTTTATATGTCATTTCTTTTACTTTTTGAAAAAAAATGTAGAGGATTGCTATTTCTGTTGTTACTGTTTTTATTTGTATGTGCATTCATGTGTATGATATCTGTGTATTTGTATGTATGCATATGTATGCGTGCGTGTGAGTCTGGTCGCCCATGTATGATGTCTGTGCATTTGTGTGCATGCATTGCCACCAATGTGCCATGATATATGTGTTTAGGTCAGAATATATTTCCAGTTTCTCTTTTCCTTGAGACTGGGTATCTTGCTATTTGCAGTTGCATATGTCAGTCTTCCTGGTCCATGAGCTTCTGTGGTTTCTCTAGCTACTGCCTCCTATTTCACAATAGGAATATGGGATTATATATATGAGATATCTAGGTATTTGGAATTGGATTCTCACGCTTGTAGAACAAACACTTTGCCCACTGAGCCATTTTTCCAGCCAAGATGTGTTTTCTTTGTCTTGTTTTGCTTCTCACTAATTGTCAAAAAGCATTTTCCAAAGAACATGGAGTGATTTTAGATGTCTAGTAGTTGACATAGTTAGTCCTGCCTCACTAGAAGTAAAGGCAAAATGAACAGAGTCTGCTTCACAATTTTCTTTAAAGGTGATAAATTTTGTGCAAACTAAAACTGTGCCACAAAAGAATATGTTCTTCCCCCTCATAATAGCCAGCAATTACGCCATCCCTTCCTCCTAAAATTCAAATCTTAAATGGTCTCTTCCTACAAATAGCTGGTGGCAGAGGTTGACCAGTTGGCAATCATAGGTTACAAAAGACACTGTCACTTTCCATCCCTTACTTTCCTGGACACTCTCTGGAAACATGGCGAATCCACATTGTAAGTATCCTTAAGGGGAGTCCTATCATTTAAAACACCATTTCCCCTACCAATAGCCACATACATAAACTTGGAGGATGGTCGTCCACCGCAGCCAGCTTTTACTAGGGCCTCCTGAACCAACCTAAGCAAGATCCACCAAAATGATGCTGCTCTGGGATTCTGATACTCAAAAGCTGGGTGAGACACACGTTCGCTGCTCTCTGCCTTATATTGGGGTGATTTGTTGTCAGGTGATAGAGAACCCACACACCAGACAAGACCACAATGACTCGGCCAAAGCAAATCATCACAGTATTGTGAAAGGTTAGGAGACATGCAGAAGACAGGCAGAATAAACGTGAAAATCACCCTCTACCAGCACTGAAGGGACATCTACAAATGCATCCCTATCTTATTTTATTCAGCCTGTCTTAACAAATACCACAGGCTGTGTGGCTTAAGCAACAGAAATGCGTGTCTGAAACGGAAAGCTGGAGATTGCAGTATCGGCAGAATTAGCCTCTTCTCAAGTCTATAAGGGAACAAGTCTGCCCCGAGATGACTCCCTCTTAGACTTGCAGAGGCAGTCTCCTCTCTCCCTCGCTGCATTTCACCTGCACATGTCTATGTCCACAGCTCCATCTATGAGAACATGAGCCTTATTGGATGAAGGTCCCTCTTTGGCCTCATTTCACTTTATCTCCTCTGTAAAGACCCAATCTGAACATTAGGTCACATTACAGTTGCTGGGGAAAGGGTAAGACATCATGATATACGTTAAAGGTGGCCTCGTCTCAGCACATAGTAACTCCTTATTCTGTATCCTGCAGTGTCTCAGTGCTAGGTGGCAAGCAGAGAGTGAGAGCAATCCATTTGCTTCAGAAAGAGGTCCTGATCCGGAGATCAGATGCCACAGTTCAAAGTCTCTGTGTGTAAGCCTGACTTCTGTTCTTTCCATACTTTGCTTACTAAGATGAAAAACCAATAAGTCTTTCCATCTGCCACTGTCAGACACATAGGGGTGACATTCAAAAGTGAAGTCAGTGCCAGTGAGTGATCAGTATGTATATAAGATGATTCCCTATTGTAGGTCAGAATGAAAATTCTTAGATCATTATTGTTCCTCTGAATGTCTGTCCTGAGGTTACTCTATAATAGCCCAATGATAGCATTTGGAACAAATATGTTTCTGTAACTGCTGCAAATATTCAGAATCAGGAGAAACATATACTTTCCAGAAAGATTAAATTTTAAAGTAGATGATTTTATTTTTTTAGTATTCAAAATTCACCAATGAATGGTCATAAAAGACATAAGGCTTCATGTCCCTAATGTCTAAAGCATATGAAAGTCTTATAATGATTGTCAGGATGTGATTGCTCTGTAACTTTCAGGATGCCTTGAGGAAGTATCCATTACTATGGCAATAATAACTCCCATCCAACCATAATGATGAGAGAAAGACTACCCCCCTTTGCTTTGCTACAGGCTTAAACTGAAAGGACTGGACCCCAATATTTATTTGAGATTCACCAAGAATTTACGAGAACACTAACATAAATATCAGAGAAGGTAATATAGACCTATGACACAGAGCAGGTTTTAAAATAATGTACAAATTAAACTCATATAGATATATGTCAGACACCAGATCCTAATAAGAAGAGTGACTTAATGCCTCAATGAAAAGGTATGTTATACTGACTGGGTTTCCAAAAGCTGAATGAGAACTTGGAACAAGATGAAGTATTAAGTACCTTCTGTGTAGGCATATTAAAGTGGTCCACAATAGCCCAGAATGGACTATAACAAAGGTTTATCTATTTGGGGATAAATCTCACAGTAAGGGTAGAGATCCACGGTCGTTTGTCGACACTGGAAGCTGGGAACCAAATTCAGCAGAAAAGGGGCCCTTGCATGCTTTTCTTCTGCCCTTATAGTACCTCAGACCATGCCCAAAATGGGCCGGTATCTAAAAGGCTATTGGCTGGAGGAGTTCTCACAACACTTCCAGTTATGGTACCTAGTAGATGCAGGAACGCCTGACTAACATTTTTCAGATATGCCTTGCCTTCTTCCTTTGTAGTATTCACATTGACCTTTCAGGGACTTGGCAAATACTAAGAACTAGAAATAAAGACAAGAGAGCATTAACATTCAAAGACAGCAGGTGTCATATAGGGTAACATAGGATTCAATCATAAATGAAATAAATACTATTGGACACAATTATTATCCTAGCTATTGGACTATGTAGGAAGGCAAAACAAGTTGCTGAACAGATTGAATAATATGAAGTCACCTGGTGTTCCAGGTTTCAGAATGCAGAGCCTCTGAGTGAGGCCCTCATTCCTTCAGCACATCTAATGTTGAGTGACTCTTCCTGGTTTGGAAATTCAGCATCTCCCAATGGCCTACATGTTAAAGAGTTGGTCCAAAGTGCCATTGGGACCTCTCAGAGGAACCTTGTGGGAGGTTCTAGTCCTGGGAACACAAAGGATTGTGAGCCCCGGCCTCATTCTTCTTCCCTTTGCTCATTACTCAACTGGTTTGGGTTCACCATGTATTCCTGCCATGATGTGCTCTCACCACTGACACAAACTACATAAATTATTGACCAGAACCTCCAAAACTGTGAGCCAATAGCCTTGTCTCCATGTATGTCACTCATCTGCTGTATTTACCATGATCATAGTACACTGATTGACACTCATATCTCAAAAACCAACACTACAGAAAGGACCTGTAAGAAAGTTTCTGCCTCGTAGAACTTAGAACTTAGATTCTAATTAAGAAAACAGGCAATTAAACAAGCAATTAAAAACAAAGTATTAGACACGATAACACTTAATGTTCTTGTAGAAAGTCATGATTGTAAAATTAAATTATGTGATAAAGTGCCTATGACAGAGTAGGCACTCAAAAAACTTGCATTTTAATAGACTAAACAGCTTCATTTATGTGTAGATAGAATTCATAAACAGAAGAACATTGTAATAATCTCAGAAGCAAAAAAAGTTACAAAGGATCATACAACCTTGAATTTGTTCTCCATCTTTCAGGACCTTTATTTTATTTGTCCAGCCCACATCATTTTTTTCCTCTCCTAATTTTGCCATCTAAGAGAGCTCATTAAGAGATTTACCTGATCAAATTATGTTTCTTTCCTTAATCCATCTCATTACCCTCCCAACACCCTTGTACTGGCCTAAACATTTGAATTTCATAGCAGCATTAATGCAAATATAATCTCATCAAGGTCTAAAGATTCCTAGGAGAGCTAGGCTTGAATTACTTCATTTGAATGCATGAGATAGCAGTATTCCCTTGGATAGCTTCTCTGTTTACAATGTTTCCCTTAGTCGGAGGTGAGATCATCGGTATAAAAACCAGTGAATGCATTTCAGATCCACTAAGCCCCAGAATAAACCAGATCTATTTATTCAACTCAAGACAGGCCCAGGAAACTGCCTATATGGAGTGGGGGAGATGGTGGGCAGTGACCTGCACACAGTTTTAAACCTTCCAATAAAATCAATTCTCAGGCCCAAATGAAGGAGAACCATGAGAAAGAGCAAAAAATGATGAGAGAGATTTCTGCCAAAAGCATGGCACTAGCTGAAAAGAGTGACAGGAGAAGCCGAGACAGAGCTTGAATCCTCTCTACTTGGGTGTGAGCAGCTAAGGAGACTTGAAAAGGGAAGTTAACACATCTTCGCCTTCATTCTCCATCTGAAAATGGAAATAGCAATCCTCATCTCTGAGATACGGGGAAGGCTCAAAAAGAAGTCGAGTAGATGCTTTACCCCGAAACTGAAAAATAAAGTGCAAAGAACCAGTGCATTACAGGAAAAAAATAAATTCCTAGAACCATCCACATACTGCTAATAGATTCAAAATTCAGTCAGGTGGAAAATTTTATAGAAATATGAATTAATGTAACTTTCCCAAGAAGAAACAGGCAAAACAAGGGAATAATTAATAAAGTAATTAAGTTGAAATAATATTCTAAGGTCTGCTCCTATAGGCCTAAACATTCATCTAAGCACACACAAGGGATTAGGAAAGGGCTTCTTCCTTATACAAAATGGAGTAAGAAATGTGAAAAATGATGACAAGGGCTGGCATTCATTTAGCACTGAGAGCCTGATACCTGAACTGGAAAAGAATATTACAAGGAATCTCATGAAATAAAAATACCTAGGCGTTCCTTTCCACAGTGTATACAGACTGGAGTGGCACTTCCCTGAAGAACACAGAGGCTTCCACATCAAAAATCAATTTCTATAATGTTCTATATTTGCAGATCAAAGAAGAAAAAAAATCTATTTCAAATGACACAAGAAAATGGAAAAAGCAAATGTTATTTGTGATTAAAACTGCTCTTAGCTAGCTGGGAGTAAACATGGCTTTCACAGGCTGCTAAGCCGCAGCACACCAGACTCTGAACGAACACTACAACTAATGGTGGAACACGGGAATTAAATTTAGAAACAAAACCAGTGAAGAGTACAAATTCCCACCAGTCCTGTTCAACACTGCACCAGGGATTCAACTGTTAGGAGATTTTTTTTCCCTTAAAATGTAAGAAGGAAAAGCAGCTAGGGATCCAGCTTCATTGCTACAGCGCTTGCTTAGCACACAAAGCTCAGAGTCATTTGATCTCTACCGCCATCTGTATCTAGTGAGTATGGTGGTACATGCCCGTCATCTCAGCACTTCAGAAGCGGAGGCAGGAGGCTCCAATGTTCATACCTACATAGCAAGTTTGAGGCCAGCCTAAGCTACATAAGACCCTATCTCAAATAAAGCAGAAGGAAAAAAGATTTTAAAAAATCAAACTGGGAATCAAGATAACTATGTGACTAAAGTGTTTTCTGAGCAAGCGAGAAGGCCTGAAAACTGATTCCCCAGAACTCACATAAATTCCTGGTGGATGTGACTCTGCCCACCCCCCCCCAATAATTATGGCCTCAGAAGACATAGACAATTGCTCAAGCCTAGCATTTTGGCAGAGCCATAGGTTTGATGGACAGACCATGCTTTAGTAATTAGGATGGAAAGCAATCAAAGAAAATTCCCAATATCTGCCTTTATCTTACACACACACACACACACCTATGCTCATAAGAATACATATACACACACGCACATCTCAGACACATACATATGAGAAAAGGAAAAGACAAAGAACCCACTTTTATAAAAAGTATATATATGCAAATAATATAACATCTTCTAGACAGTCAACGATTAATCTATTAAAGGCGCTTTTCTAAAAATTAAAGGATGCTTAGATAATAGATCAGCATACAAGACTCGGTAATATTTCTATACACAGAAAACTTGAAAACAACAGTCAAATTATAAAATGCAATTCTTTTTTATAATAGCAATCAGAAATCCAAGGCATTTGAAATACTTCTATATGCTTAGAATTTTAATGTTAAAATTGCAAGTAATTTCTGGCTAAACCTGAAATGTGTAACAGTGTTAATGTGGATACATCCTTGCAAGTGCCAGTAAAATTACAGAGGTATGCATGCGCATACATAGATGCAGACACCCGCAGAGATGGATATAGAGCTAGAGAGGGATGGCAGAAATACATATAAAGAAGTACAATTAGTGAAAACATTAAATACAATGATGACTTAATTATTTTCCCCAATTTATCTCTAAATTAATTGAAACTGTGATCAACATCCAATGAGGTCATTTTTGGAACTTGACCAGCTGAAATACGTGAGGAGTAAAAAGCCAGGAGTAGGCAGGCGGTTCTGAAGAAAGCTCACAATGAGGCGAAGCTTTCCTTGCCAGATACAATCTTTTCTTTTTTTATTTCTTTTTTTTTAATTTATTTATTTATTTATTAAAGATTTCTGTCTCTTCCCCACCGCCGCCTCCCCTTTCCCTCTCCCTCCTCCAATCAAATCCCCCTCCCTCGTCAGCCCAAAAAGCAATCAGGGTTCTCTGCCCTGTGGGATACGATCTTTTCTGTCTTAGGCTGTTATAATGAAATGCTCTAGACTGGGTCATTCATAAACAACAGACATCCACATTTCACGGTTCAGAGGCAGTAAAGTCCATGATCAAGGCATTGCCAGATCTGGTGACTAGTAGGGACTCTGTGCTGGGAAGATGACACCTGCTGTTGCATCTTCACTTGGCCAAGATGGAAAGGCAGGGTTCAGGCCTCCCTGCTTCTTTGAGGACCACTGTGGTGGCCTAGTCAGCTTCTAAAGGCCTTGCCTCATCATAATTTATTGAGGAATACTTTTGAAATATGAACTTTGGAAGAAATATGAATTATCCAAAGCATAATAGCTATTTCCCTCAAAACATTAAAGATATAGTTAAAGATGAAAAATAAAATATCACGAAGCAATGAGAGTAGGCCGACATGTTGAGAAACAATGTTAGGGACATTTCATTATTTAGGCAAGAAAAAAATGTAGTAATGTACAGTGTACAGTGTTTTAAAAGACTTCAGAGAGAAGATAGTCTTATACATTAAAAATAAAGATAATAAACTACAAACAATAAAAATATAAAATAAATAGCTACATATAAATAGAATTTTTTTTGATTCAAGGTGGTTTTATTGGTACAGCAGAGTGGCAGTGTGAACAATTCTCCCACAACATATGTAAATGTATATTCATGTGTATAGGTACATACATACACAATTGTACATAATATATGTATCTATACATATGCACAAAGTGCATGTGTGTGTGTGTGTGTGTGGCCTTATGAATATTATAGCACAAGTGTGGAGATCAAAGGACATCTTGTGGGAGTTGCTTCTCTCTTTCTAGCATGTGGGTTCTGGAGACTGAAGTCAGATCACAGAGCCTGGCAGCAAGCACACTTTCCACTAAGCCATCTTGCTGACTTGGTTTTCAGAATTTTGAGGTAGATATTCTCATGCATAGTTCTTTTGGCATTTATCCTACCTACTATTCTTGGATTTTCTTGGCTCTGGTGTTTTGGAGTCTGTTAACTTTGAAAGCAAAATGTTCACTATTACTCTAGATGGCTCTCCTGGTTTTCAGGGGATTTTGTCTGTTTGTTTTGCTTTGTTTTTGGTACATTTACACAATGAAGTACTACACAGCAGAAAAAAATAACAACATCTTGAATTTTGCAGGCAAATAGATGGAGCTAGAAAACAAAATTTTGAGTGAAGTAACCCAGAAGAAAATTATCACATGTACCCACTCGTAAGTGGTTTTTAAACATAAAGCAAAGAAAACCAGCCCACAAATCATAATCCCAGAGAACCAAGACAACAATGAGGACCCTAAGAGAGACATACATAGAGCTAATCTACATGGGAAGTAGAAAAAGACAAGATCTCCTGAGTAAATTGGGCATATGCAGACCTTGGGGGAGGGCTGGAGAGGATGGGAGAGGCAGGAAGGGAAGCAGAGAAAAATGTAGAGCTCAATTAAAAAAAAATAAAATATTAAAAAAAAACAGAATTTTTAAGCAAGATCCAGAAAAAAAAATTGACAAATGTTGTGTTACATTTGGAAATGTTTGCTCCAGGCTGGTGAGACAGCTCAGTAGGCAAAGGCATGTGCTGTAAGCATGAAGACGTGTGTTCATGGAACACACAATGGAAGGAGAGAACTGACCTCTTCAAGTTGTCCCTGACCCAACATGTGCACCCACCATGGCTTGCAGACACACTCAAGCACGTAAATGAATACACAATAAAAAAGTATTTAAAAATAAAATGTCTGTGAAGAAAAAGGAAAGAAGATAAACAATGACTTTAAAAAAATAGACGATGTAAATAGTTTTAGAAACTATATGTTAAGTAACCAGTAAATACAAGACTCACAAATGAAGTTCTCCAAAACATTCAAATTTAAAAGAAATATAAAGTAATTCTAACATATAATCGAGAAAAGAAGAAAAGTAACTGGCTAATAAACCTGAAAAAAAATGTTCAGACTCAGAGAAAACAAACTTTAAAAATAAGTACATTTATCTTAATGGCTTTAACAAAATTCTGAAAATCTGGTCACATGCTAGAGATAATATGTAGAAAGCATGCTTGAAAGAGAGTAAATTATTGCCATCATTTTGATTACCCTGCTGAAAATCTGAAATTACTTCAGCAAAAGGTGAACATAGCTTTTACATTATACATCCACTGCCAGATCTTATTCTAAAATAATGTTTGGTACATGTACACGTTAATATCAAGAGTAACAGTAATTAAGTTAAAATTGAGAGGCTTGGACAGAGAAATCAAGACAGAGAATAAGAAATAAGAATACTCTTCAACAGGAAAGAGGTAAGTAAAATTTTGGTCTAGGCATAGAGTAATTTTAAGTAGTGATGGGTATATACACTATCCTATTAATGTAGCAAAATGGCAAAATTCATGTATGTTGTTTACAGTCACATGTGAAGCCACACAACTCATATGTGAAGGACAGTTCCGTTCCTGACTCATTGGGTCACTGAGTTCACTGAATGGAATCATTTCTTTGATCTGGTACCACTGCCCTATCTTGGGTAAATAGGTTTTAATTCATGTATCCTCAGAGAAACTCTCACAAGATTATTTTCTTATATGAATTACCTAGTATAAACAGACATAAATGATTTAACCATTGATTGTGAGACTTGAGAGGCAGAAAATGAGTTTAGGAAGAATTCAAAATGAACCGCCCAAAATAGCAGACCCACATGAAATTGGCATTCTTGTTAGCGTTCCTGAATTAGACGCTGTGATGGAAACAGAACATTTGTAGGGCTAAAGAAACGGATTTCTTTCTCTGTATCTCCATAGCATCCAATTATTTCTCTTCTGTGTTAGTTTTATCATTTTTCTCTGTACATACCTTCCAATCATTCCATTTTCGCATCTCACTTTTCACATATTCCTTGGTTTCTTGCAGACTCTTTATGCATCCTGTCTTCCCCCTACTCATCCTCTTTCTCTGCCCTCTTGTGAGCATACTGCTTTCCCTTACCCATTTCCTCATTCATCCAGTGTTGTACATCTTCTCTTTCTTACCTGACTGATAAAATAGAAATGAAAATGGAAAACTGAGAAGAGAAAGAGGCTCTAAAGCCTAATAGTTCACCAGAATATAGACATACTTATGACAGGCCTTCAATATGCATGCTATTATCCATTTAACTACAGAGGTTAGGGACCTAATAAAGGACTGTCTGGGAGGAGAGGATCTCTCAAGGAAAGGCAAATAGATATATGTGGCAGTTGTGTAGATTGCTCTATTTGTGAAACTCCTAATTATGGGTATAAAGGCTGTCCATAATGCTTTCTCTGGTTACTTGGGAACCTATTCATCATACTGGATTGTCTTGCCCAACCTAAATACAAGAGAAGGTGGTTAGTCTTGTACAACTTGATATGCCATGCTTTGTTAATACCCATGGGTTGCCTGCCCCTTTCTGAACAGAAAGAAAGAAGTGGATTGAGGGGGTGGAGGGCAGATGGGAGGATGGGAGGAGAGAAGGAAAGAAAACTTTGGTCAGGATGCAAAATAAATAAACTAAATTTTTTAAGAAAGAATATGTTGTTATTGAGAGACAGTGAGAGAAGAATGGGGGGATTACATGGGGAGGGATGGAAGATAGGTGTAAGGGAGGGAATAGAAGGAGTGACAACTGACACTAAGGGTCATTTGAGAGGATATGTGACAACCAACTTGTAGAATATATACATATATTAAAGGAATCTAAATGGAGTCAGCAGTAATAGGGGAGAGAATTCCCCAACTAGATACCTTGAATCATCAAGTAAAACCTCCAGTGCCAGGACTCAATGAGACTCTACTGGAAAAAAACTAACTCTTCCTTTGCCTGTGGTAATCCATTGCAGAATAGCTTCCTGATTAGGAATGGGTTAAATTTTGTGTAGTCACTGGCCAAAAAGGCCCCATTGTACATGCCCACTCCCATTACAGGCTATCCCCAAAGCAATGTATTGGTTGCTCAGCTCAAACTAAAGTCAGAATCTCATTACACACAGAAAAGTCGTGCTGACACCTAATTAGATGCTTCACTTCTATTGACAACCATTCATGGTACTGAAAAGGAGATACTCTGCACACTATCAGAGGAGAAAGGTAATGATCAACCCAACTGCAAACTCTGCACCTACACCCTGATTGCAAAACATGCTGAGCAGTAGTGGTACAACCATTGTGAGAGAAACCAACCACTCTGAGATTGAATTCACAGCCCTCTTCCATGAGTTGGAACTCATTCCTGACACTACAAGAATGGCCAAAATCCTGAGACTGGATAAGCCATGGACGTAGGAGAAAACCAAATAGTTCTGAAGCTAAAGAAACATAGCAACAAAATGATTCCTGAAAGCATTCTGCTATGCTCGTAGACCAAATCTTTGCTCAACCATCACCAGAGAAGCTAAGTCTTGTAGTATATGGAAACTAAAAGAAGGACCCACAATTGGACAATGTGCAATGAGTGAGTGTCTTTGGAACACTCAGTCTTAAACAGGACCTCTTCATCAAACTCCTTCCCCACAAGTCTCAGGAAGCTTTGGAGATGAAGGAACAGAAAGATTGTAGGAGCCAAATGAGGATGGATGACTCCAAAGAAACAGTGTCTTCAAGGATTGATACACGTACGAATTCACAAAGACTGTGGCAACATGCACAGGTCCAAGCCATGTGGGATTCCAGCGCTCAGAAGGGGAAGTGGACATTGGCTTCTACTCCTAATCAAGAAGCTATCTGCAATGGATTACCACAAGCAAAGGAAAATTTAGTTTTCTCCAATAGAGCCTCGTTAAGTACATTAACCACACTTAAGGCAGGTCCCTCGCTCAGGCCAACACAAAATGAACTCAGTGGTATTTTTGTTTAAAAAAATTATGATGAAAAATATTCACAGTAATTTGACAGAAATTTCCTATTAACCAAAACCTGGATAAGAGGCTGGAGCCTTCACAATAACATTTTAGAAGTTAGACATTTTAATTAAACAATGGAGACGGCTAGAGCCTGCCATCCTTGCTGTCCGGGCCACAGCAGCCTCCAGAAACCATGGAGAAAATATGTAGTTAGAACCCCTACCAGAAGCCAGAGCCTTCGAACAATTAAGTGATCCTTCCTGGCTGTCTGGGCCTGGGTTTCACCCGCCCACCCCTGGGTAGCAGGTGGTGATCTGAGGCCACTAGTGGTTCTGAGCAGCAAATTAAAACCCCCACATAGGCATCAAGGCCAATGCCGGGGTAGTTTTTGATGAGCATTGACCTTCGAGGCAATTTTTAATAAAAGAAATTTTATCAAACTCTTTTCCATGATGACTCATTCTAGACCAGAGGAAATTAAATGAACAAGGAAGGCAAACAGTTGTCATGTATTCACTCTGAATTTCCTTTAGAAAAATAAGACTGAACGGCACAATTACAAGTTATGGTCCCACACAGTAAGCCAGTGAAAAGTCAAGACATGTCCATTATATATACGTTTTTTCTTTTTCTTTTTTCACTGAAGCTTGGGTAGGAGACAGGCTCATTATAAAGGGAAGTGTGTGCCTGTTAGAAAATACAAGAGTCACTCAACATTCTTTGGGCAGCATTTGGGACTCTGGACTTTGAGAGAATCTGCTGCAAAGCTCAAAATGCTGCTGCTGTGTACAAACTTCTGTTTATCTGGAGCCTTTCTAGCCTAGTCAATATGAAAACGAACTTTCTTATTTGGGAAAATAACTAGAAATTGGAGGATGAGAAAGAGTGAGATTTTGAGAGAATGACAACCACCACAACACAAGAAAGGGATGACGTAGGAGGCACGATGAGGAAGTGCTTAAAAGAAATAAAATGAAGGCAGGAGAAAAGCCAGCCTCAGATGGACTTCCTGCCTTGACCCTTAATAGCCAGACCACTTATAATATATTTTTTATATTTGCTCATTTCTTTTCAGCAAAGTTGTATGTTTGTGCACACATACATATGTGGATTGCATACATAGTGTGTATGTGTGTGTTCATGTGTGTGTGCGTGTGTGATGTACATGTATGTTGAAGACCTATCTCTCCAATATTTCACTAACATGATACACCTTTGGCAAATGCTAACATGGTATGCTTTTAGCATGTCTCTCAGTACAGTTATGTCAAAAGCTGTAGTTAACTCAATCTGCAAGCTTGCCTATGACACATTTTTAGTTACAATTAAACAATAATACTTGCATATACTAGCTACAACAACTTCCGTTTTCCTAGGGATAAGTAATCATGTCTCCTAAACTACTCTGTTATCTAAAAATAAATAAAGGAATAAAGCCTACACCAGAAATTGTCCCCTCATTGACCTGGATATGAGAATTCCACCTCCAGAACTGACTTCTGTTATTCATTAGACATTCTTTAATGTCTTGTTAGTGTTTCCCACTCAGAGTTATACTGACTTTAAAGAAGAGTCAGAGTCCACTTTGCCAAACACCCAGAAGCATGGCTTGGGACTGAGTCCTGCCAATCAATTTGGGTAATATCGGGTAAAGATGTTGGGGTCTGTGCCAGGCAAAGTTCAAATTGTCTTGAAGAGGGTGTTTCTATAAATGGGGACATTAGAGACTCTGTTGACGGCCCCAAAACAAAGTAAGAACTATAGAGAAACCTCTGTGATCTCAGAGAATATATCATTAATCATTACCAGACTGTGTAGAAATATGCATGAAAAGGGCCGTCCTGGTGAGTCTCAGACAGACATGAGAAACACACTGAGGACACACAATACTGTTAAAATGTCAGCAAGCTTTGCTTGTGCCATTTCCTGGTGCCTGGTGGTAGGCAGAACTAAAACTGAGCATGGGGAGATTTCTAAGAAAGGCACTGAAACAGCAGCCTGAGTCATTCTTGAAATTTATAGTAAAATGGGAGAAGAAAGAGATACATTAAAGGAATTATTAATAAAAATGAGAATCAAAATTTGTTGATTTTTCAAACTCTCAGACTACTTGTATTACAAAAAATAAGGAAACTTATTCTGAGAAAAGACTAGGTTATATAGCTGAGTGACCATTTGCTATGCACTTTGGTATGTGTATTAGTCTGGGTTCTTGAACTTATAGAATGAAACTATGAACATATGTGTGTGTGTTCTTATATGAATATAACTTATTATATATCAAATACATTGCATGCATTTATTTGTATATGTGCATATACATGAATATATACATATATGTGTATTTAAGTCACATGTACATACATACATACATACATATATGGAATTGGTTAGAGTGGCTTACAGGCTGTGGTCCAGTTAGTTCAACAATGGCTGTTACCAATGGAAGTTTCAAGAATCAAGTAGTTGTTCATTCCATGTAAGTAGATGTCTCATTTGGCTTTCAATATACACTGAAATCCTGAAGATTTAGGTTCTAATAACAGTGAAGGGATGGACTTGCCAGAGATCATGAAAGCAAGCAGGCAAAGACAGAGAACAAGCTTCCATCTGTTGCGTCCTTTACATAAACTGCCAGCAGAAGGTGTGGCCTAGATTAAAGGTGAATCCCCCACCTCAACGATGTGGATTCAAAGTAGGTATTCTCACTTCATATGATTTGATTATAAAAATAAATCCTTCACAGATGTACCCAGGCACTTGGGTTTTAGTTAATTCCAAATGAAGTCAGGTTGACAACCAAGAATAGCCATCAATAAGGTGTGTGAACAATAGTTTAAACAAGCAAGCACCTCAGGAGAAGTCCAGAAGAGACATTGGATTATAACCCATTGCCAACTAGAGTGAAATTAGGCAGATAAAATACAGAGAATGGAAAAATACAGTCATCTATCTAGCCTTCACAAGGCAGAGTGAGCTATCCTGGTGTGAACAGGTCTTATCCTTCAAAACTGTGAATGATCAAATAAATGGTGGTTCAGGAGAGCCTTGGAGCCACCCGGATCCGGCAGTACTAGTTCCACCTTCTCTCTTTTAAACCATGGGGTCTACAAATCGGTATGCAACTATGCAGCGTGGGGATGGGGAGGAAGATCACCCTGCCAATCAATTCGGGTAATATCGCCACCCCGTGGGCCCGGTGCATAAAGCAGCAAGGAAAGCCAGAAAGGAAGATCTGGCCTGGCCTTTAAGACCTATTTGGATTCTTCCCTAAGTTTGCATTTGTCTGGAGATGTCACTCCTCCCTTCTTTCACCGTCTCCCTTCTGGAGCTGGAGTATCCTTCATCTGCCTGTCTCGTGATTGTTTGGGGAGCATGTGATGGACCTGGTTCCATAGGTTTACAACAGTAATGAAATTTGTTTTTGTAATGAATTGTACTTAGAGTTTCAAGCTTACTTAGCATTTGGAAGATTTTCAGTTTGAGAATCAATGCTAGAAAGAGGCAAGATTTTGGGGAGCTGTAATGTATTTTATGTGCCAATAGAAATAAGTATTTGGGCAGGCTAGGAGCATGGTGTATAAACTTTTTGTGACCCAAGTCAATTTGTTTAAGCTTAAACCCCAATGTGATTGTGCCTTCATACACACATGCCCTGTGTGACCAGCCCTAGATAAGCAATGGCCTGAGTCCTCTCCTTGATGTTTCAAGATTACATCATTTTCTATTTTTCAAAGCATTGTTTTCTTTAATGTGGTCTCAAAGTATACAAAGTCTCCTACTAGTATTGCAAATAAGAGTCATGTAGCGTGATTGACCTGGAAACAAAATTAAAAGTGATACATGGCTATAAAATCAGTACTAATTATTGCTCACTACCAGGCACACCCCCATTTCAGCCTAGCAACTATCTTAATTGAAGATGAGGGGAAAGGAACAAGAGCTTCATTTCACCGAAGGAAAGTTGGTGCCTATATCAGACATTTACTGCCAGATCAGACTTTACTGATCTGGATTGAAAATGAGACACAGAATAAGGTCCAATGCAATCAATGTAAGTACATTCTGTGATGTTCACCTAACAGGGAAATGATCTAACAGTGCTTCCACACAACACATCCCATTACTACATTTGGAAGAAAAAAGTGATTCACGGGAAGTGGGACGATAGGGATGGGACCCTGATTCTACAGGTTAGTGTCCATGTAGAAGAAACCACTAGAGTGTTCCCTCTTTTTCTGATTGCACACACCATAAAGAAAGGCAATGTGTAGACAAGCTAGATGGCAGCCAGCCAGTCGGTGACACAGCAACACCTGTATCATTAAATCCAGTCTGCTCAGGAAAGGGAGCTTTGGCCAGACACTAATTCTGCTTGGCCTTCTTCCAAAGACCAGAACAATGAGAAAATAAGCCAGGGTCATTTCAGCTACCCTGTCTATGGTACTTTACTTTGTAGTTCTGATTTAATAATCTCATTACCATATGGGTTTACATTTATAGATAAATTCCAATTTCTTCATATCAGGTCTACCTTTACAACAGCAATTACGTTTTATCACTTCATAAAGTGATTGACAGAGCAAACTTTTGTGAGTCTATAAAGAGTACCATAGCCCCTACCTATTTCTTTGGAGTCTATATCATTCTCATGCTTGTATCCAGGATATGGTAGAATACAGAATCTAGCAACTCACTAAGAAAATGTGAAAGCTATAATTTTGGACATGTACATACCCAGCTGTACCTTAATCAATTCCCATGCTAACATTAATATCAAAGTTGGGTCTAATATTCTAATTGGGAAGTCATTTTTCTTCATAATGCTACAGTGCTTTTTCTCGGTGTTTTCAGTACATGATTCCATGGAGCCAATCCTTTGTAGACAATTAACTCCTGTGCTCTTTCAAAGTCAGAGTGAGGACTCCCCCAGGTTCCTCAAAGTAGGGGAAGGGTGCCAGAAGTACTAAATACCCATCACACAGCATCCTTAAGGAAAATTCTATCACTTCAACCTCTGCTTTCCTTCACTATTTTTCTAAGAGTTCATTTCTTCCCCTGCCTGAGTGCTAAGCTGTAAAACTGAATCAGCTTGAGGCTGCACCTCCCAGACTGCTGACTGAAAGGCATTATTCTTTTATTCTATATGCCGTAAATCTTGTCTTCTCATTCATCCTCTGACAGTGTGAATAGAGACTCTTCTGACATCAATTTACCATCACTATGTCATCATTCAGGAATAAGTTGGTCAACCACTCCTCAGGATCCAGTTACTGCACATGTGCCCATACTCAAGTTATTTCCTTTGTGTGGTGCATTTTATTTCTAAAATGGAGTAATGATAATATTAAATTATATATGGGCATTTTGAAGACTGGGTAGGTAACACAATGATCATAAAAAAGTGACATAACCACAGTCATTGTGTCACAAGCATGGGTAAAACCTGTCATACTCAGTAGATAAAATCTGCAGAAATCATTTTTTTTTTACAGAATGAAGGTTCCTTCTGTCCCTCAGGAGGAAGAGTATTTTATGTTATTTACTTACTGATTTTATGTATTGTGGGAGCTTGGGGGCATATGTATTTAAATAGAGGAACAAGTTTTAAAAAAAATCCAGCTCATCTGTATATTATCTGTACCTAAAGACCAGCAAGTGCTTTACTTTTGATGTGGGTGGAAGCCTTGATGTATCCAGCTACCAAAAATTGGCATATGGAAGTTTATGTGCCCTGTCCATGACTGCTTGCTTAACACATATTTTGTGTCACTACTAAACACTATTAAGAAGTAGCATGGTATCAAAGACAAGAGGGTGGTTTTGATGATAGAGAATCTTCATCCAAATACTGTGTTCAGTATTAACCAGCTGGGTAAACCTCAATAAGTTATTTATCTGTCTATAACTCCACAATTGAACATAAAAGATACTACCATGTGTTATAGGAGATAAACTGTAAAGTACTTATAGTTAAGTACATAAGTGCATAAGCTACAGTAAGACTTTGGTTTAGTGACTATGAATAGATTCCTAATAGCTTGTTAATTTTCCATTCATAATCATAATTTTATCTTCTCTAGGAGTCTCAGATTGTACCATTAGAGGGCTCCAGAAGACACACACACACACACACATACACCCTTGGTGTTTGTAGGGAAAGCCCGGCACTTCAGTGGAGAAACAGTCCTTCTCTAAGCTTACTAACATGTGGGAAGGCTGACAGAGATAAATGTGAAGAGCATCTTGGTGAATGCTGCACTGGATGGGAATGTGGCAGGACTGATGGGATCTGGGAAAGGTATTGAAGTTTGTCTGTACCATATAAGCGAGTTCAGAAAGTTGAGAGTGCAGGTAGAGAATTGCACGAATGAGGGAGATTCCAAAAGATCACTGCCCGAAGAGATACTGAGAAATGTCCATGAGCATAATTGTGACAAATGAGGTGGAGATTAAGGGTGAGCAGAGAAAAAACACATGGCACACTAAGAAAAATTCAGAAAACAATCCATCACAAAAGCAGTGGACCAAGCCTAATGCCAAGAGCACGCTAGTGCAGGAGCTATTCAAAATGTTCCTCTATCAGAATTCAGTGACAGTAGGCTTGTCACAAAGTCAGCTTCCTGCTGACCGCACTACCCCTGATTTGTTTTCCCTCCATCCCTATGCCAAGACTTGATGCCCTAACCCCTGTCCCTGCAGCCTCACCCTCCTGAGCTGGGAATAAGCCTGAGCTCTGAGTCCTCTCTTCTTCCTGCTGCCATAGCTGTGACCTTTTAGTCCCTTGCTTTTGTGACAAAAGTGTAGTGGGCCCTGCTTTGCCTTGTGGATTTCCACTTCAGTATTATTTTCTGATTTTTATTTTTAAAATGATACATTGTCATTGTTGAAAATCTGAAAACTGTAGAGAAACACAAAGTGAAAATGCATAAATCACTTCCAGAGAGCCATAGTTTATGCTATCTTTATAAAAATAATATATGAACTGATAGAAAACTGTATTTATTCTATATGTTCTTGCTGTATAATAAACACTTTCTTGTTTTTACTCTTCATCTACTTCATCTACAGAGTTTATGTAGATGACTGTGGATTCTGGATTTTTATATACATCCAAGATGTTTTTAATGATTTTCATCAATATAAATGATACTGAAAATATCCCCTGGTCTTCTCTGATGCAAGCATTTCCTGAGGTTTTCCTCAGCATCCTATGTCACAGTTCTAAAAAAAAAAAAAAAAAAGTAAGCCAATGTCCTCTGCTTTAAGAAAACCAAGCATATCATTAGAAATATTTTTATAAAATCATTTTGAGAGAGTGCTGTTTTTGTTTTAAAGACCTTTGTAATGAAGTAAATGTCCTATCCAAAGTGGTGAAATCAGTAGCAACTGAGGAATTGCATTTCTTCCCCTCTTACCTGTATCTTCCAGCTGTGCAGAAAAACATAGGGAAAGTGAGTCTACACCGATAAAAGAGCAAAGCTAACTGAGGACCAAGCAGCTCATTAAGCCTTCCTCGTTAGTCAATAATGAAACTGGGGTTCCGAGGAAGCACATTGCATTTCTAAGGCTTTCTTGTCTCAAGTGAACAGGAATAGAGCCCCCAGCAATGACTAACTACCAGGGCCTTTCTAGTCCTCTGTCTCACAAATTTGAAAAATGGACTTCATGGTCCATGGGAGGGTGAGTCTGAGAAAAGAGTGTATGTGAGAACTTAATAAAGGTTCCTATACAGCAAGAGCAGATCTAGGAAAGGCTTGCTGTCAAGGGTCTCCCTCTAGGGACTAATCCAGTGTTACTGAGCGGAGGAATTATAGGGAGGGTGGTGAGCTGGTCAGTCCTGTTTTCCCACTCACCAAGTATTGATGTACCTTTCCTGGTTTGTGGCATTTCAGGCACTCTCTGATGAAGCATACCTCTTAGGTAGCTCTTTTCACTAGAGTTGCTCTATAATTGGAGAAGAAGAAAAGAAACAAGGCAACGGGCCAGCATTTTTGGTATTTCTGGCCCCAAGCAAGGAAAAGGCTGCCAAGAGAACTAAGGATATCACCTGCATCTGACCGAAAGGATAATAGTTTGCAAGGGTAAGTGGCAGAATTATTGGCTCTTTTAGGTACCCACCCCAAATTGAGTGACAAGTTTTTTTTTTTTCTCCTGTACTCATCAATGGCAAAGAGACACTCAAGAAGAAAGCAAAAGGCATCCAAGAAGATGGTGGCAGCTCCTCAAAGAGGAGTTGCAAGTCAACGTGCCAAGACCTTTGCCAATCTGTGTGGGCAGGGAGGCTATGTGCTTTTTTCTAAAGTCTCTATCATTGAAATCTGTCCTAAGAACCATCTTCCCGTCCATATGATTGACAGGCCCATTGGGTTAGCATTTAATCAAGGACTATAATGTGTCTTTCTCCTTTAGCAGCAAGCATCCATAGATAGTGATCTTAGGACCTTGGGGGCAGTTTAAAGTCTCCATCCAGACCAGAGATACAACTCAGATCCTATTGTTTTGTCTAAAATTCATATAACTGAATAGGATTAAATTCAATAAAGAGAAACAGAAATAAATTTTTAAAATAGCCATGATTGACAGGATGAAGTGGCCTTGCTTTAATGAGCATGAACAAAGTCCTGTGCCTTCCTCTCTTTCATATGGTATTTTAAGTCTTCAGGAAGGGCATTTATGCATCTCCCCCTATTTCATATTCTAAGAACGAGCATATTGTTATGCTTTCTATCTCTTTAAAATTAATGTGTTAGCCAGAACAGAAGAGGCACTGTCTAAAATTGATCATGAGAGATAATGATCTTCAAGACTACTCATTTCTAGCTCGCTGTTTAACATTTAGACCCAAATGCCCTGTACGCAATCTTATTTTTCCACAATGCTGGTTTTGTCACACAACATTTGTTAACTCACTTTTTAAAAAAGCCCTCAGAATGAGCAGTTTGTGAACTAAGTTTACTAAAGCCACTGCAGAGGCCGATAGGCCAGGAATAAGTCAAAAGGATTGACTCGGAGGACGAAATGAGAAGAAAATATTGACAGAATCTGTTGTTCTGATCTCTGGCCTTCTTATGTGGGGGACTGACCAGAAGCGGGTGTCATTAGGGCTATAAAAATGGTTTAATAAGTTGTTATTCTTGCAGAGCACCAGGTTTGGTTCCTAGCACCCAAGTCAGCTCACAACCACCTGAATTCTAGCTCCAGGGGATCTGACATCCTCTTCTGGCCTCCACGGGTATGCACAGACACATGCGCACACAGACACACACACACTTTTTTAAGTGGTATAGTAATTTAGGATGTAGGGTGAGAAGTCCTATGAGATGAGGGAACATTTCAAACTTGTTCTCTAAATAAACTATCATTTGGTTAGTAAAGTGTTTGCCAGGTGAGGCTGAGAGAATAGCTATTTGACCAAAGGAGTAAATTATTTTCCTATAACACATGATTCACAGGAATTTTTCAAGATGAACATCAACTACTTGACGACTGGTTTGCATACTGCAATGGTTAATCCTCACTGTCCATTGAAATGTACTGTAGAATCACCTGGGAGACACAGCTCTGAGTGAGTTTAACACAGGAGAGAGCACCCACCTGAAATATGGACAGATGGATGAAGAGAAACAAGATAGGACAGCCCACTAAACGCCAGAACTCTTCTCTCTGCATTCCAACTGTATATATAGTATGACCAGCAACTTCATGCTCCACTCACCATTTCATCTCTACCATATAGACTGTAGAGCTCCAAGCCAGAAGTTAAAGTAAGCCCCTCTTCCATAAAACTGCTTCACGTACTTGATCACAACAGTGAGACTAGAGACTAAACAGCAAGATTCTATGGTAAGAACCAGCTCACTATGAAGACACGATGTGGTGATACAGGTTATCATTCATGACACTTCGATTGTGAGAATTTCTCTAGATATTTCAGTCTACAACATGCCTTCTCATTTTCCATGTACTCCAAGAGAACTTAGGGATTAGCAGGTTTTATTTACATACAGTTTTGCCAAACAGGGTAGGCAGTTCATAAGGACTCTAAGGGATTCTAATTTCTCCCCCACCCATTTCTGTGGCTGTGTTACTGTAGCAATGATGGCCAATTAAGAAAAATCTCTGTCCAGTAAAAAGAATACAGTTTCAGTCCTCTCAGGTCTAGGTGGAGACTGACAATCACCTCTGATCAAGAACTAACCCCTTGGCAGGCAAAATCACCGTAAATCTTGTTAAAGAGTTAAGTGAAATCATTTTTTTCTTTAATGGGGTCCTTTTACTAAATTAGTGAGAAAAGCACAACTTTTGTTGTTCTTTCTACCTCTGCTCCCAGCATGCTTTTCCTGACACTCTGGGCTTCCTTACTCTTACTCTAAGCCCCCACCCCCTCCCCCATTATGAGGAAGCTTGTCCTTCATGCTCCTGATATCCATGTTGGCTTAAATGCAATGGATTGTTTTCCCCTTCTCTCTTCCATTCTCCTCCCATGGGTTGATATTGAGATTACAGCTTGTCAGTTCTGGGCTGTTTATTTTAACTTCTAATAAAATGCTTTCAAACTCCTGTTTTAGAATGGCTAAAATCAAAAACACCAATGATAGCCTTTGCTGGAGAGGTTGTGAAGAAAGGGGTACACTCATCCATTGCTGGTGGGAATGCAAACTTGTGCAACCGCTCTGGAAAGCAGTGTGGAGGTTTCTCAGTAAATTCGGGATCAACCTACCCATGGACCCAACAATACCACTCTTGGGAATATACCCAAGAGAGGCCTTATCACACAACAAAAGTATATGCTCTACTATGTTTATAGCAGCATTGTTTGTAATAGCCAGAACCTGGAAACAACCTAGATGCCCTTCAATTGAAGAATGGATGAAGAAAGTATGGAATATATACATATTAGAGTACTACTCAGCAGTAAAAAACAAGGACTTCTTGAAGTTTGCAGGCAAATGGATGGAAATAGAAAACACCATCCTGAGTGAGGTAAGCCAGACCCAAAAAGAGGAACATGGGATGTTCTCACTCATATTTGGTTTCTAGCCATAAATAAAGGACATTGAACCTATAATTCGGGTTCTTAGAGAAGCTAAATAAGAAGGAGAACCCAAAGAAAATCATATAGGCATCCTCCTGAATATTAAACTTCATCAGGCGATGAAAGGAGACAGAGACAGAGACCCACATTGGAGCACCGGACTGAAATCTCAAGGTCCAAATCAGGAGCAGAAGGAGAGAGAGCACAAGCAAGGAACTCAGGACCGCGAGGGGTGCACCCATACACTGAGACAATGGGGATGTTCTATCAGGAACTCACCAAGGCCAGCTGGCCTGGGTCTGAAAAAGCCTGGGTCAAAACTGGTCTCGCTGAACATAGCGGACAAGGAGGACTACTGAGACCTCAAGAACAATGGCAACGGGTTTTTGATTCTACTGGACCTATTGGTTTCGTGGGAGCCTAGGCAGTTTCGTGGATGCTCACCTTACTAGACCTGGATGGAGGTGGGTGGTCCTTGGACTTCCCACAGGGCAGGGAACCCTGATTGCTCTTTGGGCTGACGAGGGAGGGGGACTTGATTGGGGGAGAGGGAGGGAAAGAGGAGGCGGCAGTGGGGAAGAGACAGAAATCTTTAATTAATTAATAAAGAAATAAATAAATTTAAAAAACTCCTGTTTTAGTCCATTCTTAAGTGATTTTATTAATAAGTCCAAGAATGAATCCTAAAGGGAGGCCTTGATTACCCTAGAACTATGTAACAAACTAAATAGGATCCAGTCCCCATCTCCAACCCCAGTAATAGCAGCCTTACAAGTCATAGTTAATAAACAAAATCCAGAAGTTATGTGGACTTTGCTGACAGATAATTTAAGCAGGCTTTTCCTGTAGGGAAGCCCCTCCGGTTGTCTCTGCAGTCTCTGTTCTCAGCAGGTTGCCCTTACAATCATCACAGAGGGTCTGCTATATATATATATATAAGACCTTTACAGTCACAGAGACAGTTTTGTGTTCAATTTAATGCCTGAGACAACTGGGGCAGACAGTCCATCTAGGACCCTATGTTCAGAAAGGAAAGGCATCTTACGGTCTCTGTGATAGTGGGTGTAGAACCCTCCTCATTCTGTCCTGGAAAAGGGCTTTGATTCCAGGGTCCTTTGATAGATGTAGAGGGGAGGTGTGCATCTTGTCTTTGGAGGTCATCTTCAAGTTCTGATTTCACCACCCCTGTTTGAATGCATGAGATTCACCTCTGACTAAAGAGTCTGTCACAGATACCTGAGAGCAGTCATAATAGTCAGGGGTTGCTAAATAGAAATTACAGAAGTACATTGTTTGGGACTAAGCTTCCATACTTGCCACACCAGCTTAAACTAAAAATCAAAATGGAGTCACTCATGCTGAAGTTCCACATCACCGAGCTGAAACTAAGCTGTTTATCTACCCTTACCAGAAATCAGGATTAGAGAGATAACAGCCACAGTTCCCAAAGAGGCCAGTTTCAATCAACATGGTAATAAGTTTCCCTCTGCCTTAATCCTTACACACACACACACACACACACCACAACTTGTTAACCAATCCATTATTTTTCTATTCTTTCTTTCTGGCCCTGCGTCACACAGAAAGTAACTTTGAAGTGGCTGAACTGTTTGCGTTTAACTCTTTCTGTCAATAAACCCAACCTGGTCTGCTTAGTTCATTGAAGCATTTACTCTACTTTATAAAATAAAGACATGCAAAATTCTAGAATCTTAAATAAAACCAATTATGATCTTTAGACTAAATTGTTATGATTTTGTTTTAGACAATGCCATAGCATCTGGTAACATTTCAGCTTAGAGAAAATTGTTTTTAATCACAGTTTCTGAAGATGATAAAGCATGAGAAGATACCTGCCTAGGGCTGAGATGCTGGTGACAGTTATTCAGCTCTTGAGGTCAGGTGGGGAATCATCATGGCCAGGCTACACTTCATCATCCTTAGTCTAACCCCCATCATTGAAGCTTCACTAATGAAATGAACATTGATTAGATGTCCACTAAATTGGTAAGTGAAAAGCCAAACACTGTGATAAGTCTTAAGGGGCTTAGCATTTAGTACATAGTACACAATAATTTATAACTATTTTGTGAAGTAGCAATAGAAATGTCTCACAAAAAGATGTTATTCCATCCAGGCCACAAAGAATGACAGATTTTTGCTGGTGAAAGACATTGAGTAAAAGAAAATGCAAGAGACTTGAAAACCTAGCATTTTATGAGACCACTGATGAGCAGGAGGATTTTCTGGCCAGGAAGGTAGCCAGATGAGGGATGAGGGAGAGCTCTGGCCTGCCTCTGGATTTGAGATGCTAAGGCATCTACTCCTTCAGGAAATCAGATACAGTATTGATATCAGGCATTTCTAACTCTAAATTACTCCATATTGCATAAAACTGGCTTTTCAGTCTTATATATGCCCAGGAGATTTTCTTTTACAAGCAACTTTTAGCTTCTCTTCAAGGAGAATAATGATTCTGGTCAGTCCCTGAGTAGATTCAGCAATTGTACCATCCATCAGGTACCACCATCTAGCACAGACTGCCACATGACTTATACCATAGTATACAATGGGAGCTACCCTATGTATTTTTCAGAATGAATTGAGATGATAAGGCTAAATTATATCAAGGAAACCAGGAATACGATCTTATTCTTAATCCCAAAGATAAAACACCAACCTAAATCATCATCGCCAAATTAGTTAAAGCAAGCAAGGAAAGCAAGCTTTTTTATTTGTGTACATAGGCTGACTTTCCCTAAGGCAAGGTTCAAGAGATCAGGATTGGATATGAGTGTAGTAATAGCTGCGGGCCTCTTCCCATAGACCGGCTCTTGGCCGCCTGGCTAGCTTATACCCCGAAATAACAACACACAAATTGTATTCTTTTAAACACTGCTTAGCCCATTATATCTAGCCTCTTCTCGGATAACTCTCACACCTGGACTAGCCCATTTCTAATAATGTGTGTAGCACCCCAAAGTGTGCTTACTGGGTAGATTCTAGCCTATGTCCATCCTGGGTCGGAGCTTCATCGTGTCTGCCCGGGAGAGGGGAGCATGGCGTCTGAGCTCACTTCCTCTTCCTCCCAGCATTCTGTTTACTCCACCCACCTATGTTCTAACCTATCAGGGCCAACCAGTTTCTTTATTAATTAACCAATGACCTTCCTCCATCACACGAGGAAGACAAGAATTTTATAGCTCAGGGGTAGAGGATTACCAAATGGGGGATTTGGCAGGCAAAGAGGTAGAGTTGCAGGAACCGAACACAAGCATAGCAAGTTCATCATAATGACTTCCTACAACAAAGACATGATTGCAAGTGGTCATACCAAGGTAATAATAAGAACCTTTTGCCGGGCGGTGGTGGTGCATGCCTTTAATCCCAGCACTTGGGAGGCAGAGGCAGGTGAATCTCTGTGAGTTCGAGACCAGCCTGGTCTACAAGAGCTAGTTCCAGGACAGGCTCCAAAACTACAGAGAAACCCTGTCTCAAAAAAAAAAAAAAAAAAGAACCTTTTGAAACAAAAACATGATTGTCAAGTAGTCACAAAGTAGTCATAACAGCAGGTGGTCATAATAACAGGTGACCATAGTGATCTTTTGACAAAAAGGCATGTTGATAGAGGTTTCTGTCCCACCCGGTCCCATAGTTGTTCAGTCCCAAAGAAACACACAGAGGCCTGCATTAATTATAAAATAGGTTGGCCTATTAGCTCAGGCTTTCTTATTTACTAACCCTTACATCTTACATTAACCCACAATTTTTGTCTGTATTAGCCACATGACTCGGTACCTTTTATCAGTGAGGCATCTTGCTTCCTTTTGGTCTGGGTGACAACTGCAGTCTGGCCCTTTCCTCTTCCCAGAATTCTCCTGTTCTGGTTGCCCCACCTATACTTCCTGCCTGGCTATTGGCCAATAAACATTTTATCAAAGCAATACAAGTGCAAAATATTCACAGAGTATAAGACCATTGCCCCACAGCCAAGGCGCATATACTGTTTCCCTAAACAGGCAGTACAGAGCCATTTGTAACTAAAGTTACAGGTGGAGCACAGCCCAATCCTTGACAAGCAAATTTAATCATAAACAAAACTGAACCCAATTTGTCTTTACTATAATATGGCTTTCAAGCCTAAAATGGAGGCAGGTTGTTTCATCACTTATCAGACACTCCAGACTCAGGAAAAATCCTGTAACTTCTTGGCCTGAGTACTATACAATGATGAGTTATACTATACAATGATGATGTATACTATACAATGATGATGACCTAGCACTGTGATGGTGTGGCCTCAAAACAAATTATGATCTGATAACGTGCATGTTCATGAAGGACCAGTAAGCAGAGAACTTCTCCACTATCCCTGCCTTCACCTCTATTTCCAAGCTAGGCATGATTATATGGCAAACTGTTGTCATGGTCTCTACAGAGAAGTTTATGAAATTATTGTTGTACGATAAATTCTAAAATTGTGTGTGTTTCTGGCTGAGTATAATCAGGCATAGAGTTACCATTTTTAAATCAAGATTTGACTTTGGCTTATTCATATAGTTTTGGCTTCTTAGTAGAGGATTGATTGAGTCAGGAAACTGCCTATTGACTAGGCACCTGAGTGCTTCACAATCAGGAAATGGACTAGAAGGGCCCATGAGGGGTGAAAGACCCAGAATGGCACCTCATACCCCCAGTCCCAGCAGTTTGGCTGTCTATTGCCGGCACTGCATGAAGAGTGCATTCAAATGTCAATTTCTAACACAGTTGGGGGACAGGGTGGTATTGGTCTTTTAAAAATGCCTCTCAGCAGCTTGGTAAGTGATAAAATCAAAGCTTTTCTTAGGCAAGTTGCTTTTCACCTCAGTGAACTGGTGAATTGTTGATTTCTTACAACTTATTCACCAAATTCCTACTTAGGTCAATCTGACCTTAGCTAAGAATGTTCAAAAGTGAATTTTTATCTTAATGACAAATAAACATATTATTGTAGTCTGAGAAATATCAGTAATTGTTAAGATCTCACTCTGACAATGGCTTGGCCTTAGTTGAGCCCCAGATACAAGACTTGTACCTGGTACTCAGCATGAGGTCCACTTGACCTCCACAAGTATATGGTGGTGTATCCAGCCTGGCAGGAATGAGGAGATTCTACAGAGATACAAGGCTACCTACTTTTGGCTACCAAATTATTCCATTGTTTAATGACACCCTAAGATTTGGAGTTTTCTCATGACTCTCATGATGAGAAAAGAAAAATGCTGACACCCTGAACCAGACCTTGTCTCCAAGAAATATTTTCACCTATTCAGATGGTGTTGAAGGAGATACTGGAGCTGAGAGACATTGGTTATTGGGGAAGCACATAGCTATGCTGTTCAGCTATGATTTTTTTCCCTTATTTTGCTAGGACTCCAAAGATGGACTAGCAGAAGGGGTCCCTGTGTCTCTTTGTCCAGTTTCCCAATGTGTCCTCATTGGTTAAATCTCCTTTTCTCTGTTTCTCACTGTTAGTTGGGCTTTCTAGTTGGGCTTATTGCAGACAGGTATATTATAATCCCTGACTCTTTAGCTACTGTTTGTTTTCCTAAATATCAGGTCACACCCATCCCAGCCTCTCTCCAGAGAGCTGATAGCAATACCAGTTATGGCCAAGCTGTCCCTCCCCATTCCCTTGCAGCTGCAAGAAAGCATAGCCTCATTTACAACCCCAACCTAGATCAAAAGTAATCTTGAGGTATGAGTCTGTCTATGCAAAAACCATGCCTCTGTCCTCTAACACGATAAAAAATAGTTTATTCTGCAACAAAATATGAGTGACCAGGGATCAGAAACTCAGGTTCATGCTACCCAAAATTGCATGATCCAACGTGATAACAGTTTCATGGAGTTTTTAATAGTAACTGGACAAAGAAAAATCATAAATCAAGATACTTTTAAAATATAGTAGTCGAAATGTCAGGTAGGCAGGCATCCTAGTTTGTTTAATGTCAACTTGACACAAGCTTCATTTGAGAGAAGAGAACAGCAATTGAAAAAAAAATGCTTCCATAAGACTGGACTGTAGGCGAGTCTATAGGGCATTTTCTTAATTAGGTATTGATGTGGGAGGACCCAGGTCAAGGAGAATACTCCTGAGATGCTGGTTATGGGTTCTATAAGAACACAGGCTAAGCAAGCAATGAGGAACAAGCCAGTAAGCAGCCTTCCTCCATGGCCTCTGACTCAGCTACTGCCTTCGGGTTTCCAAATACAGACACTGAATGCCTTGGCTTCCCCTCAATCCCTTGTGATTCAGGAACATAAAGCTAAATAAACTCCTTTCTCCTCAAGTTGCTTTTGGCCATAGGATTATGGCAATAGTAACCCTAACTAGGACAGAAAAATGGTGGGAACCCTGCTATACATGCCAGATGCTATTTGACAGCACTCTTAGTTTTTTTGTTTGGAGGAAACTGGTGGTCCATTCGTATAATCCAAAAGATTTATCTAGTGATCACAAAGACATTAGAGCACATACAAATAATGGCTATTAGGGCCTAAGAAAGCCCAAGACAATTTATAATTAGGCCCTAGACCTAAAACATTCCAACCTCTCCACAACTATTGAAGTCATAATTAATCCTATGATTAAGCAGATATGTCTTCTTTTCATGAATTTACGTCTACCGTCCCTAGTTCTCAGCACTGCCTACCTGTCTCCCAGCATATAGACTAGGCCACATAGCTTGAAATTCTCCCTGCTGCTGCATGGGAATCTATATAGCCAAGAAATTCTGTTCCCTGAATTGAATATAGCCTCCCTCAGGACCCCACCATGCTATCTGTAGCACAATGCTCTAACTCTCCTGCTGAAGCCCTTCTGAAAGTGAAAGTCACAGTACCTTGCATTCTGCCTAGAACATCTTCTAAAAGTTATCTAACAGGGTGACTGAGCCACAGCCTTCAGCAGAACTGGGATATAGCAAGAGGGGAGGGCATCCCAGAGACTAGCAGGCAAAAGGCAACAGCAATGGAAAGACTGGCAACCCTCAGGCTATCTGAGCTCCTCTCAACAATGGAGTATGCTTGGAAAATCCCTTACAGTCACTCTATGAACTTGGGAAAGATGGATACTATGTAAATGACCCATAAAAGATCACTGCAACCCTTGACTCCTTGCCCTTTTTGTTCTTTTGTAGCCAGACCATGATAAACTAGCCTGCCTCCATCTTGTGCTAGATGACCATCATATAGGAAAATCAAACTAGTCGCATTCCAGGGCAGTGGAAGGGAGGGTCTGGTGAGAACCTCTGTTTCTCAAGGATCGTGCTATGCACCACCTGTACTTTTACTATAAATAGTTATGCACTGCCTGTTCCCGGGAACATTAACCATGTCTTTGTTTCAAAAGGTGACTACCTTGTTATAATCATCTGTTGTTATGACTACTTTGCAATCATGTCTCTTTTCAGGAGGTTGTTATGACGAACTTGCTATGCTTTTGTTCTTTTTCTGTAACCCCACCTATTTCCCTGGCAAATACTCGCTTTGAAAACCCCCTACTTTTAGACTATAAACGTCCTTGCCTTACTCCTGTCTAATGTTGATCTCTTGAACACTTCCTTTAAGAGGAGGCAGCTTGTGTTCACCAATAATAAAAAAACTGTTTTAATTAATTTGGTCATGATTTGGGTTTGTGGTCTTTGTCTTCCCATCTGTAGGATTAACATTTGGAGGTCCCCAGCAAGATCAAAACCCCAACCCAAATTCAGAAGCTGAATCCCTTCCTCTGGTCCTCCAGGACTGAACTTCTCCCTAGGGTTTGTGCACCTTAGAAATATTCCAAGGTCCCAGAACACGGCTTCTGTTTGGTGGACTACCTGAGCAAACAGTAGCATCAAAAGAAAGTAGCAAGCATTCATTTCCAAAGGCCTCCTCTGGTAAGTCACAGACATTCTCTGTGACTTCTGGTTCTGTTCTGGACCTGTGGGATCCTGATCTGGGTAGTGGTAGAACCCAATGTCCTCCCACCTAGGGCAACAGTGGAGATGTTGCAGTTGCCCATCAATCTACCTGAAAGTTCAGCCAGAGCCACCATTTTTGTTTTGTTTTGTTCTGCTCTATTTTCCTATGGGGGGTGTTTGTTTGTTTTTATGACCTACCTTGGGACCCTGTGAATTCCTTGGTAAAATTGGGAGCTGAGAAGTAAGAGAGGCCAGGAACCTTTGCACGCACACACTGACAGAATTTCCATATCTAGTCTATACAATAGAGCCAAGGAATCCTGAGGATGTTCCCCGATACTGGGAGCCAAGAGATTGTGTAGGCTTAGTGTGGGATGGCAGGTAAGATGTCTGGCCTAATTGAGCTAGGGAAACCTGACATTTAAGAAGCCTCTTGTGAGTTCTGACTGCCTGGGTTGTGCAAGGAGGCAGTTGAGAAAAGGCCTCGTATTTGTTTAAAAACAAACAAACAAATCAAAACAAAAAACTTCTTTAGTCAAACTGCTGTATCTCTGAATGACCCCCAACTGTTCTGTTATTATTTTTACTCTGTTTTGTCTTGTGTTTTGCCTGACTTTTTGTGTTCTAATTCCAGGGGACTGAAACAAAGGACATGAGTAGTAGGGCTCGTAAGCTGGACCGTCCTCTACTGTGCTCTGTGTATTGGTTTCGATTTTGCTGTTTTCATCTCTTGACTAGTGTGTCCGTGCCCCCATCAGTCTTTTTAAGTTAAATGTGAGATGGGAGCCAGACCGTGTTCTAGCTGCTACCACTTCAATGCTGCCTGGCTGGAGCAATGCGGGCACGCCCTCCCCAGCATACCACCCTGGGTGGCACTCCCCGTACTCAAGCACAAATCCCTGGTGATACTTGCTGCAGCTACATCATTAGCCAAGCCTCCAATTTTCTTCCTGGTCGTTGGATTCAGTCCAGTAGGGATTCAAAGATCTTCTGGGTAAGGATAATGTTGAGGTACTGTTTTGTGCTACTCTACCGTACTGAAAAGCTGGCTTGGGAATTGAAAGTTTCTGTCCTATGTCAGGAGAGCCACCTGACTTTGTGGCAGGTAAAAATAAAGAGCAAGGCAGTGTAGTTAAAAAAAAAAATTAAACTATTGGTTTCATTTAACTGCCTTAAACCTTTGCTAAGATATAAACCTTACTCCAAGGTTTGTAAGACTGTCATCTGAACTTCCTGTGCCTCCAGATTTATACATTTATTGAATATAGTAAAAAGTCTTTAGAATCTGTAACAAAAATTAACTTAAAACTTACAGCACATGGGTTAATAATTAGAAAGCTATGTAGGTAATCTTATCATTGAAGCTGTAAAACTCAGCACACAGACAGCACCACCAGCCAAAATGCAAACAAGACCCAATCCATCACAGTCCATAGTTCTGGGAAAATTTCCAAATATACTAACTTTGCTTTTGAACCCCATAGTTCCACTTCTGACTAACTAGTCTTGTTAATGGAAATATGTCAACCCAAAACTTAAACACCCAGTAGAATCGCCAGCTGATATTCCTACCTTATGATGCAGCAAGGCAATGTCCTAAGCTGGCTGACAAAGAATCTATAAAATGCCTGTCCTTACCTAAGGTCTATCCAGGCGCACGGAGACGGACTTTGCTAACTTTGTTAAGTTTTAGCTCTTTTGATAAACTGACTCATACTAGAAATGGTGATATTCTGCAATGGGCACTATGAAAGGAAAACCATGGGTCTCCCCGTGGACTACAGTCATGATTTATACTAAAAGCGCTTCAGCTGAAGAATTGTAAACTTTTAAGACTAAATTTAACAGGGATAAAACTGTAAAATCCCAGTCTTATAAAGGTTACTAATTTTTCGTGAACTGTCAAAGATAATTAAGACAGGCAGATTAATAGCCACCATATAAATGACCAGATTCCTTACAGATGTAATTCACTTCTGGGGACAAGCTTTATTTAGCTTCCTGGATATGTTTTCAAGGCTAAACCTAAAACAAGTAAATACAAACAAGTCAAGTTTATTTAGCTCAAATATACTTAATAAATGACCCTCAAAAATCTTTAGAGACCTAAACATGGCATTTAAAATGTTTAATGAGAAAAGCTCCCTGTAATATAAAGGCCAGATCCTAGAGGCAATCCTAAGGTATCCAAAAGACAATGGGGCATAACCAAACCACCTGAGTTGTAATAACACTCTAATCACTAGGAAAAATTGTCCTATGCTTTTTCTGCCACCACGGCTCTACCCAAACCATGGGCCCTGTTGGGTTAACTGCCATATTCTGCCTCATCAATGTGAGGTCAGTTTTCCCAGGTTCCTTCTCCACAGGAAAGTCTCTCAGACCTTCTGGGTCTGGCAAGCTAAAGACGGGTGTTGATCTGTGCAGAAGCTGAAAATGTAATGTTGTACTGTATTACAGCTGAAGACCTATGACCTCTGTCCCCAGTGAAACCACTGGGACCACCACGGGAGCCTAGGTGCGGTGGTTTGAAAGAAAATGGTCCCCAAAGGGAGTGGCACTATTAGGAGGTGTGGCTTTATTGGAGTAGGTGTGGCCATGTTGGAGGAAGTATGTCACTGTGGGGGCAGGCTTTGAAGTCTCCTTTGTTCAAACTACACTACACTACAAGTGTGACACACAGTTCACTTCTTGTTGCCTGTGGATCATAGAATTCTCAGCTTCTCCAGCACCAAGTCTGCCTGCATGCTACCATGTCCCACCAGGAAGGTAACAGATACATCCTCTGAAACTATAAGCCAGCCCTAGATAAATGTTCTACTTGATAAGAGCTGGTGTGGTCATGGTGTAATTCACAGCAATAGAAAGCCTAAATATGACGGTAGGGTAACCATCCAGAGAGCTGGTAAGTCTCTGTCATTTTAATCAATACAGAGGTCATTTGGTTACTCTTCTTACCATAATTTATCTTTCTCAGATCGCTGACAGTGTAGACCACTAACTGTAGTTTTATCATTTTAGCAGCAGCTTCCTGGTCAATGCATTTTATTTATAAAAATGAGGCCTTACTTTTGTAGAGCTTTTAGGTCACTTGATGAATAAGAAAAACTCAGAGACAGGTTTATCTTACTAAAAGGCTTCATACTAAAGAATGAAAAGGTTTCAGGTGAAACTTTTACTATTTAAAAGAACTAGCTTTGCAAAACATACTCCCAGTAATCAGCCACTTATGTATGTCGAATGGTAAATAATTGGATAAAAATGTTTAAGGTTTATAAAAGTCAAAAAGTAATTCAAATTATAATCATCTAAGGAAATAAAAATGTAAGTAAATTATGAAGACCTAAAAAGATGACATAAGATCCATATATAGACATTACTCTATGTCATTGTTAGACTAAGATTTTAAAAATTCACAATTTTAGAATTAATTAAATGATGTTCTGATAAGTTGGTAAAGCACTGACTACTATTATCAGTCACAGCAAAATATTTTAAATTTCCTCTGGTTCTCTTCTAAATATAGACTTGAAAATACTTCTCATCAGTTGCTAAATCCAATTTGGGCAAAGATTCTCTGCTCTACTAGAGACCACACAGGCCACAAGAAATCCAGGTATATCTCCCCACCTGTAGTCCTTTCTACTCTCTTAGTACACCCTCCCCATGCTATCTCAAATCCCCACTTCCTTCATTCCATGATGTCTTAGCTCCCAACTTGGGCAGAGAACCCCTGCTCAACCATGATAGTCACCAAAAAGTTCAGTCCCCAACTCTGGTGGAGACCCTCTCCTCAACCACAGGCCATAGCAATCAGAAGATCAGAAAGGTAGCTGAAACTGAGGAACAAAATATCCACCCAATAAAGACAAACACAGAAATCGGAACCTAGACCTATAATCTTTCCAACCCCAGATGCCTTGACACCAGCATAGGAACACAATCAACAATAGCCAAGGCAATAGAGTCCAGCTAACCTACTACAGCAAGCCATGAGTATTCCAATATAGCTGAAACATAAGAAAAAGGCCTTAAAAGTTTATGAAGATGATTGAGGTCTTTAAAGAGGAAATGAAAAAATCTTTTCCTGAAATTGATAAAAGACAAACAATTAGAGGAAATAAATAAATCCCTTAAAGAAAACCAGGAGATAGGGAAGAGACAATTAAAAGAAACAAAGAAAACTGGTCAAGACCTTAAAATGGAAATAAAAGCAAGAAAGAAAACACAAACTGAGGGAATTCTGGAAACGTAAAATCTAGGTAAGCAAACATGAACTACATCACCAAAAGAATACAAGTGATAAAAGAGAGACTCTCAGCCATTGAAAGTATGATAGAAGAAATGGTTTCATGAATCAATGAAAATGTTAAATCTAAAATATTCATGACACAAAATATTGAGGAAATCTGGGACACTATGAAAAGAACATTTCTAAGAATAATAGGAATAGAAAAATGAGAGAGGAAACCCAGCTCAAAGTCCCAGAGAATGTTTTCAACAAAATCATAGAAGAAAATTTTTTCCAAGCAGAAGAAAGAGATGCCTATAAAGGCACAAGAAGCATATAGAACACCAAATTGATTGGACCTTAAAAATGCTCAATAATCACATACTAATAAAAATACTAAACATACAGAACAAAGTAAGACTATTGAAACCTTCAAGGGAAAAAAGACTAAGTAGCATATAAAGTCACACCTCTTAGAATTACACCTGACTTCTCAGAGGTCCTAGACAGATGCCCTACAGGCACCAAGAGACCACAGGTGCCAACCCAGACTACTATACCCAACAAAACTTTTTCAATCACCCTAGATGGAAAAAGCAAAATATTCTGTGATAAAGTCAAATTTAAACAATACCTATCCATGATCCCAGCTCTACCAAAGGTACTAGAAGGAAAGCTTTAACCAAAGATTAACTATACCCAGTCTTGAAACCATATATACAATACAATAAAAATAAACTCAGCAGGTTGTATTATATATATTGGTACATACTCATATACATATATATGTAACAATAATAATCAAAAAGAGATGCTAGTAACTTGAGGGAGGACATGGGAGGTATTCAAAGGAGAGTAGCATGGAGGGAGTGGGGGGAGGAGGGGAGAAGTGATATAATTCTATTTCAATTTTAAAAAAATTTTAAATGTGCTAGATAAGCTTATAAACACATTTGAGAATGTATCTCTAGAGAAATCTCCCCAGAGTGAGTGTAATATGTCCTCTTGATTGGCAACTTGGTCTAATCAATAACCTTAATAGAAGGCCCTTTAAGATAGCAATTTCCCAGTGTGTCACAAAACATCAAGAATTAATGAAAAGAACTGATAATTTATTATGAACCCCAAAGACTTTCAAACTTATAGTGAAAATAGTAGGTAGCTAGTCTGATAATGATCAAGCTTAGGAGTCACTGAAGGTAGGCCTCTCCCCTTCAAAATCAGCTTTGGCCTCTACATCTTGTTTTTTTGATAACACACAAATTTTAAGAAAGGGCACATTCTGCAATTGCCCTTAAAATCTGTAAAAGGAGAAAGAAATGAAATGCTTGGAATGCTTGGGTGCTTATACATTCCCCTCTTCCTGGTAGCTGCCTAGATTACAGCTGCCCTGTCCTAATATTTTATTTTCAAAATCCAATAAGCTTGTTTTCTAGTTCCCTTGAGTCCATTTTAAAATTCCCTTATCTACAAAACTAAGAAACACACACACACACAGGGCCCCTTTGTCTCTTGGTAACAAAAACAAGACCCTGCCAGTGGGCTTCGTCCTCCCATTTGTCAATAAGGCACCCTGATGCTAAAGATGACCTGGATGTGGTTATAATACTGACCTAAAACTTGAAGTTATGTTAGAGGGCAAAGTGCAGAGGAGAAGGTGGCTAAACTGTAAATTCTCATACAGCTTTAGCTCCTCCATACTGGCCTTGAGGCAGGCGTAGCTTCACACTGGGCTCGTTTTAAGTACTGTGAACTCAATGAATTCTCCTACTCATCTTCACTTCATTACTTAATATCCAAGAGAGAGGATACTTCTAAAAAAGGACGACACAGGGACTAGGACTGGCATATAGTTTTAAGGTCAGACAGACCTTGATGTGAATATATTCCAATAAATGAATTAATTTTAACTTTTTGAATTTCATGTAATGCATGCCAACCTCATTTACTCATTTAATGAAATAGGGATAATATCGACTTTATAGAGGTCTTATGAAAATGTGTTATAATATATGCCAAATATCGCAAAAACAGTAAAAATTATTACTGCGTGTTATATTAATTCTGGGTCAGGATCTTAGCTGAAAAAAAGCAGCTCATGAATACTGCTTCATGAAATGACTTTTTAAAAAGACACTCCATCACTTAAGCTTCTTCCTAGCACTCTCAAATACAATACAATGGAATCTTTCCTTGTGGACCATTCTGTGCTCAACCTCCACAGGGAAGCCTCATTTTTCCTCTTGCAAGAGTGTGCTACAACTCAAAGTTGGATGTATAAATGTGTCTGGTGACAGGGTGGCCCCTGTGGCTCCTGGGACATTGTAGGAGCTGTAAATACTCAGCAGGATGGCACTGGAATTATTACCAAATGTCAGCATGAATACATGAAGGTACGACTTCCCAGAGTCAGAAAAAAATGAAACTATAAATCAAAGACCCTAGAGTAAAATTATTGAAATTGTTCTGCCCTTCATGCGTGGGGATGGGCAGCCATTGTGATAATAAATTGGTCTACCTGAAATCCCATAGAAGGAGTTTTAACCTCAAAGGAAATAAATTCAGTTCTACCTCCTGCCTTTGCAAATAGCATTCCATCGGCAATGTGCAAATAAACTTTAAGAAATTCGGCCTTTAATGGCTGGATTTGAATCAAGATGTTCCTATCGGGTCCACATCCATTGACTTTAATTTATCTTGAGAAATCTGAATTTAGAAACTACTAAACTTAGAAAATGTAGTAGCTGCAGCCTTTCCTGGCATGCAAATAATTCAATTTACATCTTTTTATCACAGCTACAGTTGCACATATTTTTCTCTCATTCACCAAGGACAAGACAGAGCTACACTTGAAGGACAGTTGGTCTTAACACTAGTACTAGACAGGAAGGTCATGGTGTGCTCAGTACCATCGGCTTCACAAAACAACAGTTGGGCATACCCCTCAGTGTGCAGCACACCCTTAGCATGTACAGGATCCTGTGTTGACCCCAACAGCAGACAAAGAATCTCAAGGTCCAAATCAGGAACAGAAGGAGAGAGAGCGCGAGCAAGGAACTCAGGACTGGGAGGGGTGCACCCACACACTGAGACAATGGGGATGTTCTATCGGGAACTCACCAAGGCCAGTTGGCCCGGGTCTGAAAAATCATGGGATAAAACCGGACTCGCTAAACATAGCGGACAATGAGGACTACTGAGACCCCAAGAACAATGGCAATGGGTTTTTGATCCTACTGCACGTACTGGCTTTGTGGGAGCCTAGGCAGTTTGGATGCTCACCTTACTAGACCTGGATGGAGGTGGGTGGTCCTTGGACTTCCCACGGGGCAGGGAACCCTGAATGCTCTTTGGCCTGACGAGGGAGGGGGACTTATTTGGGGGAGGTGGAGGGAAATGGGAGGCGGTGGCGGGGAGGAGGCAGAAATCTTTAATAAATAAATAAATATGAATGAATGAATGAATAAATAAATAAATAAATAAATAGTTAAAAAGAAAAAATCATTTAGCACCAAAAAAAAAGTTCACAAAACATGAGTATGCCTCAGAATATGGTGTCACATAATTTTTTATTATTTTACTTTATTTTTGGTAGCTCTTAAAAACATGGACAAACTTCTTTAGGAAGTTCAAAGGCTCCTGGAAGGTCATTGGAAGGGGAGAGGAGAAAACAGGAGACTTTAACAAGATGAAGCCTGCTATTTGAAATAGGGGTTTGTCAAAGCTAAGTAGTGAGATGAGAATAAAAGATTCAAGATGTTGGCAGAACTCTTTGCTTTTCAATGACATTAAATTCAAAAGCCTCATTCCACAGATGGGTCTGGCTGCATGTGGGAAGCTCACTGAGAATTCTAGTCTCAAGTTTAGGACCAGAATGGACTGCTCAGTATACTCACATTTATGTCACTGAAAACCAGGGGAAATCCTCTACCGCACTCTGCTTTCAATTTTGATGGGAAAACAGGAAGGACCAATTATTATATCCTTCCAACATTTCCATTAATGAGCTGTCCAAGTCACCATTGTAGAAATGACTGTATTAATTGAACTTAATTAATCACCTTCTGAGTTATCTGCTGATGGGACAAAGATCTTTCCTTTAAGGTCAGAGGGTATCAGCTCATAAAACATTTTGCCAAGAAAAATATTTGAGTATTTTGTCCTAATTACCAAAATTACTGTAATTCACACAATAATCTGAAACAGCTGGTTATATATTTAGGAGACAATTTCACACTATCACATAAGAACCAGTTTGCCAAAATCTCTGCATCTGCACTGACTCAGGACTGGAACAACTAGTAGATTTCCATCTATGTAAGAACCAGCCTGCTGGTGCCTCACATTAGGACCGTTTCAGACTTCTAGACAGTAAAACACTGAAGCGATTTTCATGGTCTTTTTATGAACATCTCCACCTCTTTCTATAACCAGGAAAGAAAAAGTAGTAATTCTCACTGTCTTTAAATTGAGGGATGGATGATTTTTTTCAAGTCTCAGCCAAGAGGGATTAGACATTTCTGCCATATAATCCTGGATTTTGCAGCTTCTGAGGTTCTTGCATGCTTTTCAGACCTAGGTATCTCCAAGATAAGGATGTCACTTGAGAAGTTCCTGTGCCTGCGTAGTTGACACTAGTACGTAAAGAAGGCTGCTTTGTTGTGCAATGCTTATGAGGATGATTCAACAGTCGTTGAACAAGTATGTCCCAAAGCTTTGTTCTTGACTCCCAGAGAAAATGTCGTAAAATGTACTGGATGTGTGTCCTGCATCATGGAAGCTGGTGAAGAGGCTACAGGGAACCAGGGGAGACACAGGACTGAAAAGAAGGAGCTGCTTGTCCCAAGATGATGCCAGGGAGTAGTGCTAGTTAATCTCAACTGCCCACTTTACGTGATGGAGAGTTACACACCTACCTGCCCCGGTGGAGTCATACCAATTAGATTAATTGCAGTGAGAATACCTACCCACGACACTGAGTGGCAGCATTCCCTGGACTGGAATCCTGGGATAAATAAGAAGGAAACAGTGGGTTGAGCATAATAAGCATGTATCACTGTGATAAATTCTTCACTGACTGCTGATGCAGCATGACCAAATGCCCCAAACTCCTGCTGTTGTCAGTTCCCCACCATAACAGACGACACACTGGAGCTGTGGGTCACAACTAGCACTTTCTTCTCTAAGTCATCAGAATATTTTATCATAGCAATGCAACAAGCAATCAAGACACATGCCCAGAGATAACAATTTTTGTCGGTTTTAAAATTAAATTACAATCACATCATTTTCTGCCTTCCGTTTCCTCTCTCCAACAATTCCCATGTTGGCCCCCTACTGATATGGTATTCCCCTATGAATGCTGTGAATACCATTGGTGAGTAAACAAACTGCTTTGGCCTGTTGATAAGGAAAAACTTAAATAGATGGGGAAAACTAAACTGAATGCTGGGAGAAAGGAGGCAGAGGCAGAGAGAAGCCATGGAGCTGCTGCTGGAGACGTGCCAAAACTTTGTTGGTAGGCCATGACCTCGTGGTGGTGCACAGATTAATGGAGATTGGTTCAATTAAGATATAAGAGTTAACCAATAAGAAACTAGAGCTAATGGGCCAAGCAGTGATTTAAATAATATGGTTTCTGTGTAATTATTTTGGGAATCTGGGTGGCCAGGAAATGAACAAATAGCCTTCTTCCTACAGATTGGCATGCAAATGTGGTCAATTAAATCCACATAAAACCTGAGAAAGCTTAAAAAGGAATCCTAGACACAAAAGAACAGAGTTAAGCATGGTTTGGTAGCAGCATTTTCTTGTGTGGGCTCTGTTTGTTAGAAGCAAGCAGAGGCATGGTTCCTTTAAGAGAGGTTTTCCTGATTCATCAGTAGCATAAAAAAAGCTGCACAATTTTGAAATGACTGTGGTTTCTTGGGCTGTGCCTCTGATGAGTTCCAGCTACAGAGCATTTTAATAGGGCCTGTAAACAGCGTGCTACAACATGCCTAATGGCAACGTAGACTGGCTGTGTGCCTAAAAATGGGGCAATGTACATGGCTCTCAGAGGCAACAAACAGCTCCACCATGCAGGACAGGGTGGGGCAAGTAGGCAGTACCATATTTCTCCTAGCAATGCAACTGCGTAAGTTCATGAGAAGGACTTAACATTTTAAAAAGCACTTCTGGTCAGAAAAGAATTACAGATACACAATACAGACAACTTCAGATGAAAAAGACCTCTAAATGGGCCACGGTGTTGGATAAATATATGTAGGCTTGTGAATATTGTAGGGCCTGAGTCTACCCTTGTTCCTGGGGCATCCTGAGGACAGTTTCTGGTCAGCTAACTAAAGCATTCTGTTTGTTCCTGTACTCCCTCTGCCCCGCCTGGTGATTAGCTGTACGGCATTGTTGACTCCATCTTTGGTGTGGTAATTTCCCACCTGCCTGGGCAGAAATCCTTGTGCAGCAGCTAGGTATATAAGGATTTCCCCAAGGTTGAATAAAGGGCATTCGGCTGATCTCCTTTCGAATGACCCAGGTCTCTTTGTGTGTTCTTTCAATCTCCAGGCCCTTGCCCGACTCGCGTTCAGTACAGTGGCTCGAGAACTGTACCGAGGGTGTACCACCGAATAGGGTGTTACAGAATATAAAGAAAAAGAGTATAGAAAGTTGGAAAAGAAGTAAATCATTTAAAAATGATAATAAAACAAAGGTTTTCTTAGATTTTTATTGCTTTATAAATAATACCATTCAAAATTTCTACCTCCTCCCATCCTCCCATTTTCCTCCCGCTCCCAGACTCACTCTCCCCACTCCCCCTCCAATCCAAGGCCCTCCCCCCCATCCAGGCCTAGGAAGGTATGCATCTAAACAGACTAGGATCCCAAAAAGCCAGTACATGCAGTAGAATCAAATCCCAGTGCCTTATCATTGGCTTCTCAGTCAGCCCCCATTGTCAGCAACATTCAGAGAGTCCAGTTTGATCACATGTTCCTTCAGTCCCAGTCCTGCTGGCCTTGGTGAGCTCCCATTAGATCAGTGACATCATCTCAGTGGGTGGACCAACCCCTCAAGGTCCTGACCTCCTTGCTCACCTTCACCCTCTTTCTGCTCTTCATCTGGACCTTGGGAGCTCAGTCCAGTGCTCCAATGTGGGTCTCTGTCTCTATTTCCATCCATTGACAGATGAAGGTTCTATGGTGATATTCGAGATATTCATCAGTGTAACTATGGGACAAGGTCAGTTCAGGCACCCTCTCCTCTGCTGCCCAAGGACCTAGCTGGGGACATCCCTATGGACACCTGGAATCCCCTCTAGAGCCAAGTCTCTTACCAACCCTAAAATGGCTCCCTTAATTAAGATATCATCTTCCATGCTCCCATATCTGCCCTTCCTCCATCTAAACCATCCCACTCCCTCAAACTCTCCCCAATCTTCCCCTTCTCCCTTCTCTCTCTCCCTCTCCCCTTCCCCCCAACCCCACCCCTACCCCGATGCTCCCAAGTTTTGCCTGGCAATCTTGTCTGCTTCTAATTTCCAGGAGGATCTATACATGGTTTTCTTTGGATTCACCTTATTATTTAGCTTCTCTAGGATCACAAACTATAGGCTCAATGTCCTTTGTCTATGACTAGAATCCACTAATGAGTGAGTACATACCATATTCATCTTTTTGGGTCTGGATTATCTCACTCAGGATAGTGTTTTCTATTTCCATCCATTTACATGCAAAATTCAAGATGTCATGTCTTTTTTTTCCACTGAGTAGTACTCTAATGTGTATATGTGCCACACTTTCTTTATCCATTCTTCCATTGAGGGGCATCTAGGTTGTTTCCAGGTTCTGGCTTTAAAAATAATGCTGCTATGAACATAGTTGAACAAATGCTTCCGTAGTATGACTGGGAATCTTTTGGGTATATTCCCAAGAGTGGTATTGCTGGTTCCTGAGGTAAGTTGACTCCCAGTTTTCTGAGAAACCACCACACTGATTTCCAAAGTGGTAGTACAAGTTTTTATTTCCACCAGCAATGGATGAGTGTTCTCCTTACTCCACATCCTCTCCAGCATAGGTTATCATTGGTGTATAAAACAAAGTATTTAAAGAGACAGAGTATAGGCAGTCATAGATTTATAGGAGTAAAGAAAAATAAGCTATTTAAGAATGGAAAATACACAGAGAGTCTAGATTATGATTATTATTGTGTTTTCTATGAATTTTTACTGTGAATGAGCTAAGAACAGAGAGGTATTTCATTGTACAGACTATTAAACTAAACCAGAATATATACTCTAAAGGTATCTTGATTTCAAAACATGAGTCTAAAGATAAGTTGCTTTTAAAAAGAGATTCTTCTTTTGTTTCCACGGAGGATGAGAACTTGGAGAATCTTTCCAGACTAATGTGGTTTGATTAACCAAGACCCCTGGAAAGGTCACCTTGAACACCCCTCAAAAAATTACTTTTCCAAAAAACAGCAGGAAGCAGGTTAAAGAAAAGTAAGCACTTATTCCCAAAAATTGTTTATGAATGTTTGTTTGCATTTAAAGGGGGATATGCTATAGAGATGAATACTGTGCAATGGAATGGATCTTGGTTTATTGATACAAATTTTAAGTCAATTTGGTTATATGTATATTTGGTTATATGTATATTTCTGTTCTTGGTTAAGGTATTGTGTTTGTACCACTCATTTAAAAATGTAATGTATAGGGCTGGAGAGATGGCTCAGTGGTTAAGAGCATCGTCTGCTCTTCCAAAGGTCCTGAGTTCAATTCCCAGCAACCACATGGTGGCTCACAACCATCTGTAATGAGATCTGGTGCCCTCTTCTGGACTGCAGACATACACACAGACAGAATATTGTATACATAATAAATAAATAATTTAAAAAAAATAAAAAAATAAAAAATGTAATGTATAATTAAGAAATATGGGTCAATAGATAATCATTTATAATAGTCATGTTAGATTTTCTAGATATATAGAGATATATTTCAGTTAGATAGGTACTCGTCAAATGTTTCCAAGACTATAGAATATGGCATTTAAAATGTTTAAGAACTTAGGACTTTTCATGACAATGAGACAAATCTGCTCCTGGCAGCACCAATCTACTTCAAGAGGATGACAGGCATTAAAGAGGTTCTTTATGGAGTTGAATAGCTATTTGGGCAAGAAACTGCTGTTGCCTGGACTGCTTGTTGTTATGCTGTATGAACTGGACATGCAGGACCCATAGAGAAATGACTGCTGAACTTGCCTAAAGGTGAAATGGTCCTTCAGGGTTCCTGCTTCATGAAAGAGTCTGCCAGACATTCTGCAGTACACAGAAGAAAGTGACTAACAAGCTGCCAGTATAAGTGAAACTGTTTTTGGAATTTCCTGCCTCATGGAAAAGTCTGCTGGATACTGTGGGTCTATAGGCTGAAGACGGATGCCCCAACAGTACAAAAGAACTTTGGATGACTGTTTAAGCAGTGAGATATCAGTTCTAGAGTTTTAGAAGCTGCTTACAATGCATTTCCTGTTTATTTAGGCAATATAATATCCTTCTGGAGTCTTTGATGGAGTTGAAGAATGGATAGTAATAATATAGTTTTCCTTAGTTAAGATAAAAGATAAAGTAGATATAAATATTATAACTGTAATTCTTGCTTGATACCGGTTTTGTTATATGTAATTTTACTATGTTAAAGTTAAAACCTTTCTTTTCATTTAAACAGAAAAGGGGAGATGATGTGGGATTTTCCTCTTTATGATGTGAATTCCATTGGTGAATAAAGAAACTATTTTGGTCTGTTGATAGGGCAGAAATTAGGTAGATGAGGGAAAGCTAAACTGAATGCTGAAAGAAAGGAAGCAGAGGCAGAGAGAAGCCATGGATCTGCCACTGGAAACAGATATGCCAAAACTTTGCATATAGGCCATGACCTCATGGTGATGCACAGGTTAATGGAGATGGGTTAAATTAAGATGTAATAGTCAATAAGAAGCTAGAGCTAGCGGGCCAAGCAGTGATTCAAAAAATACGGTTTCTGTGTGATTATTTTGGAAGTCTGGACAGCCAGGAGATGAATAAGCAGCCTACTTGCTATACCCTACCCTTTCGAATTCATGTTTTTTTTTCCTTTAATCATTATGGTTACACACACAAATATAACTACCTAAGCTTATTTTTTTACTGCTACTTGGATGTATATGATTTTTAAGGATGATCCCTTGGTACTGGATAACCAGTTAGGAGGCTCATCACAAGGGCAAACTTACTCTCCTGCTCTAAGCATTCCTTAGTTGCCTGTGGTTTCTTGTCTGAAACTGGGACATCCTTCTGAGATTTCCTTCTTCAGTGTTAGGATGTTTATTGGTGCTTTCTTTGATCAGGTCTTGTTTATGCAGCCATATCTTTAAACCACTGTGGGTCATTCCTCGAAAATAGTATCTCACAGCAGATGCCCTGGTCTGCCCCTTATAATCTTTTCACCCCCCTCTTCCATAATGTTACCCCTGAGCCATAGATGTATGAGTTGCACTGTAGCTGTATTCACTAGAGCTGGACACCCCCACTATCATTTTTCTCTGCATCTTGACCACCTGCAGTTTTCTTTGCCTGTCTCCAGCTGTTGAAAATAGAAGCTTATTCATTGAAGCTCTGCTTCTCTGCAGGTATAAGGATAAGTGTTTAGCATGCAAATAGGTATTATACTGACTTAGAAAAGTGGAGGTTGTGGGTTCTTCGCTACAGTCCATGATTTCACTAGCCCCAGAAAGGCAGCTAGGTTTCCAGCACCAGACATGATTTCTCTCCTGTTGAGCAAGTCTTAAGTCCAGCTAAACAGGCTATGAAAGCCACTAGTGGGAATATCTTTCTGCTCTGTCATTGTTGTTCATAAGTGCATGTCAACATTTTTAGTGTGTGTTCAGAGTTATAAAACAGAATAGAAACACAGAATCACTTTCTTCATACAACACATTATAAACCTTGACCTCCCTATAGCCCACTGAGGAGATAGATGAACTCAGAGCAAAGGGCCATGTGATTGCTGTATTCAAATCTTCCACTATATAGGAACTATCTAAATAGGTATCATGACCATCTGTGCTTTAACTTAGTCCCATTAAACTAAAAAAGTAATAAATTTATATTGCAAACAATAATTCATTGGCAATGGATTCTTGCCTCAAACTCAGCTTATCCTCTTACTGAAGCTGCAGCCTGACTACAGTATGTCATCCTTATAGCTTCCATGATAGGGAAGAGCTTCACTTAGCTACAAAGAGAACAAGTAAGGTTCATTACTCCTTAAAATCTAAACTTCCAAAGCAAAGGGAACAGCATGCGAGTTTCAAAGGGCATCCCATGACATATTAGACAGCTGATACCTCAGCTGAAACATTAGATTTAGAAAATGAGGACACCGGACACATAGTTAAGTTTTCATTTAAGTGAATAACAAATTTTAAAAAATTCTAAGTATGGCTCCAGTGTTTATAGCTCTACAGACAAATGAAGAGTGATGAGAAGAGCCATCACATGTGAATATCTTATCAACCTCCCTGTTCCAAGATGGGAAATACAAAGAATTTGTACCCTGTCCTTCAACTCCAATCACCTCTCATGATGCTAACTCCCTCAGCTACTTGTGACTAAGCAACTACGCCAGTATTAGCAGTTTCCAAAGGCAGCCCTTTTATTGCCTGCAGACATGAAGCCTGTTGGTCATACTTGTTCATATTTGTCAGCAAAGGCCACCAGCCCTCTATGTGCAGAAAGCTTCCTGACAGGAGCAGAGCCTAGAAATCTTAAGCACACTAACAAAGAGAATGGCTATAAATGACAAATGTTACATGCATACACAAAAATGTTACAGTGCAATCCACTCTTGCATACAAATAATAAACATCAATAAAAGTAAACCTCAGTGAAACAACCATGCATCTATCTTTTCTTTTTCTCCTTTGGTTTGAACATTAAAGTTCTGTTGGGAAGGAAGAAAGAAAAAGGAAGGGAAAGTGGAGTATGCGCTAGAAGAGGCAAATAAAGAAAGGAATCAAGGAAAGAGGAAGGACAGAAAAAGAAGGAATGGAAAGAAGGGTATTTCATAGAGCAACTAGAAAGGGAGAATCAGGGGTTCAGCTTACACACTTACTCACTCTAAAAAGACCCCAGTATAGGTCCAGGTATCTGAGGATAATAGGAGGTTCCAGTTCTGTGCACAGTCTCTTCCTCCTCAAAGCAAGTGTGCTGCATGCTCTAAGTAGACACTATCATACACCCACACAAAAAATTACATAGAAATAGATTTTCCAAACACATGTTCTCACCTAAACACACTTTCACAATCAACGTGTATAGTCTAAAATGCATATATACCCACACATATGCCCATGCCACTCACAGGTGAATATCTTGATACCATTTTGTGGGTAACAAAGAACTCTACTGTCACAGTGAAGAACTATCTATAAAAGTTCTGCTTCAAATTCCTGCAGCACAATGTGCAGAGAGTAAGGGACCTTGGAACAATCAGCCCTAAACTGGATGTCTTCATCAAACCCTCCACCCACAGCTCGGAGAACTACGTAGCAGAGAAGGAAAAAGGATTTTAAGAGCTGGGAGACAGAGACACCAAGAAAACAAGGCCTTCTAGACAGCACAACTGATACACATAATCCACAGAGACAGTGGCAACATGCAAGGGACAATACAATTTGTGTGTTGTTATTTCAGGGCATAAGCTAGCAGGCAGGCAGCCAGGGTGCTGGGGACGCAGCCCTGCCACTCTTATCACAACAAAAGACCTCTCAATCATCATGATCAAAGTTCATATGAATATGCAGAGATTGAAGCAGCATGCACAGGACCGGCACAGATCTGCACCAGGTCTTGTCGTGTGTGTGTGTGTGTGTGTGTGTGTGTGTGTGTGTGTGTGTGATGTGATCTTGGTAACATTTAGTATCTAGTTTAGTATTTTAATGGAACTCCTGAGTGTGTAGATGAGTGGGTCTCTGATTCATGTGCCTTCTCTTAGTTTCTTTTTTTTTTTCTGTTTATCTTGTCCAACTACAGTGTAATGGTTTTTTTGTTTAATCTTATTATATTTTATCATTATCCTTTATAAACCATGTTTAGTTATTAATGAGAGAGTGGAAATGGATGGGAGATGATGTCAGGAGGTGATGTTGGCAGGAACTGGAAGGAGTAGAAGGGAAACCATAATCAGGATATATTATGTAAAAAAACATTTTCAATAAAGGGTCTTTTCAATTTGGCAATCAGAGGATGATTATGGAGATAGAAAAAAATGACCGACTGCTTTTTGTTCTTGCAATCCTTGCCCCACCAAAGGCTGAGACCCTCAGTTCAGTTAACAAGAGTTTACTAGACTAAAGAGCTTCATTATCTGGGTGACTGAGAATACATTTCACCCAGTCTTTGGAGTGTGTCCATTAGTTCTCTGATCTAATTTTTATACACGCACACACATACACACACACATACACACACACATACACACACACATACACACACACACACACACACACACACTGAGACAGGCCTGAGCAGTTGCTAATTCATGTGGGCATGAATATCAAACTAGGTCCCCAAAAAAGCACTTTATTGATGGCCTGTCACTGCTTAGGGCTGAAAACAAGGTAAGGCCGGGGAAAATAGGACAGCCCTGGTTCTTCTTGCAAAACATCTAACCCAGACTCCAGACCTGCTCCTAATGGAGACCATGATGGTCCTGAATACTAGCCTCTAGCTCCTAAGGGGGGCTACTAGCAAAGAGGTGAGGAAACAGGGAGAGGAGCAGGGTGGGCAAGACTTTTTGTAAGGACTGTAAAATTACATGCAAAGAAAGCATTTGCCAGAAAGGAACACTGGACTCACCCCAGTCAGTGGAAAACACCATTATGCCCATGAACTAAACAACCCACAAAATGTGGCATCCAAGTATTTTTTTCTTTGCACATTGTTGCCACTGAGCTTCTAAACTTTCTCCACCTTCAACGTGCATCTTTTCTAATAAGTTATTCATTTTTCTGCCAGGTGTCTCTGTCCAATTACTTTTGCCGAGACACAAGAACCTGGAGCCCCTCAGGAGGTTCCCACAGAACTCTGATAGTGGCCAAAATCTGAAATACTTACCATATCCCTCACTTCACATCCACCAAGTCCTGAATCTAATCCAGCAAACTACCTAGAAACAAAATGATGGTTAGAGTTTGAAAATGTAGCAGTATAAATGACAGGGAAAAAATGCAAAGGTGTCTAATTACGCCATCTTCTCCTAAACATCCCGGGAGTTTTCATAAGCTAGTACACTAAGTTAAATTTCAGCATACTTCTCTCTTTTTAGTCTTTTAGGCAGAAACTATTCTGTTGTCAGAGTGAAGTGTCTTCACTATTCTCAATTCCTCTCCTGGTTGTCTAGTTCTTCCGAGCATGCTTGCCTAAGCAGAACCTGTTTTTTTTTTTTTAAAAAAAAAATGCAAATTCTCTGTTCTCCTCCAGGTCTACTGAATCAGGAACGTGTATTGCACCCGAGAACATAGAGTCACTTTTGCAAGTTAAAAGATGGACTTAGAAGGAAAGCGAAGGAGAATTCCATATGAGGCAAGCTGCAGTAGTTCTTGATAGCATCATGTAGTAGCGTCGGATAGATGCTGGGAGGAGAGAAATGAAAGCGAATGAGAAAAAAAGCCTTGCTTCTTGAGTCAGAGGTCAGGAAAACAGGCAGACTCAGCAATGGCAGTCTTTCAGAGCTGTATTGGTTGGGGACTGAGAGAACAGAAATTGGTGCTTTCTCAGTTAGACCTGAAACAAGTGGAGAGACTTGCAGTGAGCAAGCGTAAGCAGCTTTATCCAGAGAGGTAACAGACGGATCACATGGTATCTCTAATGTTAGTTTTTTGCAAAGCTGCTCTCCTGATTTCCACAATACTTACTAATCTGCATTCCCACCTAAGGCTCCTTTCTCCCAACTCTCCATCCTAATACTTCCTGTTTGTTTTCTTGATGACACCATTTCTGACCAAGGTGAGATGGAATTTCAAAAGATCCTTTCAGAGGACAAGACAGATTAGCCTTGCCAATCTTAAAATTTGCTTTATTTAGGGGGAGAAACGGTCTAAAACTTGGTTCTACATGAAATTCAGAGCTCAATTCTGACTTAAGGTCAAGTGGGGATTTATAAACAATCCGGGGTCAGTAGTTAGAAAGCTATTGAGAGGAAACCTGCAGAGCAAAGAGGACGCTCATTACACAAATGCAAGGGCAGTCTCACCGGAGGGCAGGTCAGAGTGCTAATACACTCAGCATGGGCAGACACTCAGGACAGAGGCGTTTTGCTGAACTGATACAGTGAGACTCGAGATAAAATTGGATTCCACCAGAACGTAGAATGAAGTCTAAGGTCAGGTTCAATCAGGAAGGAGCCAGGATAGACTGACGATGTTATGTCAAGGAGAGTCTTGTCACCATTACAAAGAGGAATGAGCCCACTCTCCCGAGCCCAAGGGGGGATCTCTTCATTAGCGTTCTGCCCTGCTCTGTCGTTGTGAAAGCAGTCCTGTCATCCCGTTGCTACAGTGAAGCTGCCCAGGACTAGGGAGGGAGCAAGTGCCTTTCACTCTTCATTGTGTCCACTTCATCACCCAGTGGCGTGAACGCGCACAGATATCTCTGACGCCTGCCGGTGTCAAGTCCTCGTTTCCCAGAATCTCAGAATGTGACTGTGTTTTGAGAAGAGAAAATTAATGAGGGAATTGGCTTGTTGAGGCCTCGAGAGTGCTAATGCATTCTGACTGGTGGCCTTATAATAAGAGATAAGCAGTCCAAAAAACATGGAGAGAGATCATGTAAAGACTCGGAAAGGCATGGCTGTCTGTAAGTTCAGGAAAAAATACATCAGAAGATAGCTACCCTGCTGACACCTCAGTTCCAGCCTTCCAGAATCAGGAACTGTTAGATAATCCATTTCTATTGTACTGGACAGCTGGGTGCATATACCTTGCATCTCCAGGTTCCTGACACTGTTATTTATCATCCATGTATAAGCAGGATGGGTCCCTCTTTCTCACACCTATTCAAACCCATAAGTAGATGTGTGGTACCCACACAAAGGAGAGGAGACTTGCTTCCATGTGGGGCATCTATGATCTGGTTTCCAATCTGAAGGGCAAGATCAGAAATGCAAAGCTCCCTGTAGAATAGGGCTTCTGGGGGGGGGGCAGGTGGGTCATGGAAGGTAAGATAAGAGTGGATGGAGACTTTTCCATAACCCCAGCTCAATATAGCTCCCACATCCCTCTCCCTAGACACAGCCCTGATATCTATGTCCCTGGGTATGAATCATGACTGTGATGTCCCTGAGGGAAAATGAGGACAGTTTACCCATTGTATTATGAGGTCTGCCAACAAGATTTTGTGTAAGCGAGAATCTGGAGATTTGGGTTTTATTTTGTTCAGTGTTAAATGTTTCTTCATTTGAAAGGTAAAATATGTACTTTCTCCAGCTCTAGAGAGGAATTAATCCTCTCTAATTTCCTGCAGCTTATTCTAGGAATTCCTCCCAGGCCAGCATGTTTCTCATAGAGTTCCCAAGCTCTCCACCTTCCCACTTTGGGCAAAGACCTAGTCGTCGGCTTCAGAAGCCGGAAGCTGAGCCTGAGGCTGCTCCTTTCTGTCTCCCCAGTCAATACCCAAACATTGGACCCATGGGAGAATGAAATCCACACCAACTCACTGTCTGCTTGGACTGAGGATATGTTGCCAAGACATTTTAGGGAGTTCATTTGACTCCCATCCCAACTGACATAGTTCTATGATAGTGTGGACACTTTCTAGGCATAAAAGGCAACTTCTGCTTGGATGCTCCTGCCCTACATTGGCCTTTGTAATTAAACCAAATGTGGTGGAATCAATTAAATCAATTCTGCTCTGTTTGGTCATTGGCACCTTAACTTGGCCACTGGCAGGCAGGGCACACTTACCTTCTACTTTGTAGAAAAACATTTGTAAATGTCACTATATGGTACCATGACGTCCAATTAAGAACCCCCATACTACATTCCTATTACCTTTAGCTTTTCTCCAGGCTGGGGACCAAATGACTCTGGAGCTGAGAATGTAAGTAAATATAACAAACATTGATGACATATACATTCCCTTAACATATAACCCTACCACTGAAACCCCAACACTGGCATTTGTCATCATCTAATTGGACATAGTAGTTTGATGATGAAATATCTTCCACTAGAACATGTATTGGAGCATTTGTTGTCCAAATGATGACACTGGCTGGATACCTTCAAGGGATAGACATAGATGGTAGATGGAGACCACTAATGATGAAGCTTTGCATGTTACTACCAAGCCCCTTTGCACTCCGTCCTATTTACTGTTTCTAGACCTATTCTGTTTCCTGACCCAAAATTTGTGATCTCTCTCCTCTCTCTCTCCTCTCTCTCTCTCTCTCTCTCTCTCTCTCTCTCTCTCTCTCTCTCTCTCACACACACACACACACACACACACACACACACTCCTGCCACCCTGAGTTCCATCATGTCTTTATCATGATGGACTGAAACTGAAACCCCAAACAAACCTTTCCTCCCTCTAGTTGCTTCTGTCAAGTATTTTGATATCAATAGGAGAAGTAACCAATGAAATAGATAACAGGAGTGGGATTGTCACTCCAATGAGCCCACACTTTTGTGATTCTTAAACCTTCAGATCTGGCTTGTGGGAGGAGACTAGAAATTCAGTGTTCCAGGACAGACAATCCCTAGCCATTTGGGACCATTATAGCAAAACACAGAAAATAAGAACATGGATCAAGTCTCAGAATAAAAGCTGTGCTCACATCTGGGCTGGCTGAAGGCATCCACAGCCTTTCCTGGTGCCACACTGCTCAGGCAGGTAAAAGACACCTATGGGTCATCCTGGGTCCTCACAGTCCAGGCTGGCTGAAGGTATCAGCAAGCCTGCATGGAGCCTTGTGGTGCTGGGTGGGTGGGTGCCATTATGATAAGCAAGTATATGGTGAAGAAACAGGAGAGAAAAAGAAGCAAAGCAGTTCATGGGTTGTGGTAAGAGGCAGATCTGAAGAAACAAAGGCTGTGAAGAATGGGCTGGTGTTGACCTGGGACCAGGGTAACATTCAAGCCTAGATCAGTGATCCTCCTGCAGCCAGGGTCTGCATTGACATTCATGACCCATGCTGCCACTAAGGGCCTTGGGGATGCCCAGTATCAGGGCTGCTACCTGTGACCATTTTGGTATTCCAAGGGCCATGATGCTGCTGGAGCTAAGCTGATCTGAGTGGCCCGTGCTGCCCCCGGGAGACATAAAGACATCTGGACCTGAACTGTTGTCGGGGGACATGTCTAGGTCCGTGACTCTGCAGCAGCCAGGGTCTGTATTGATGTCCATGGTTTCAGTAACCACTGAAGGCCATGCAGATGACTAGATCTGGTCAAACACCTGAGTTCATGTTGGTATCAAAGAGCTGTGCTGCTGCTGGGACCGTGTTACTCTGGATAGCCTGTGTTTCTAGTCAGGACCATGGTGACATCCAGGCATGGGCTGTAATTGAGGGTCATGTATGGGTCCATGGCCTTAGGACAGTCAGAGTCTGTGTTGGTGTCTGTGGCTCCTGATACCATTGACAGCCATACAGAAGTTAGGGGTCTGGGCTACCACCTGAGGTTATGCGGGTCTGAGGGCCATACTGTCACTGGGGCCATACTGATGGCTCCATACTGATGGCCTGTACTGCCACCAGAGCCATGGTGATGTCCAGACCCAAGTGCTATCATGAGCTGTGTCTGGGCCCTTTTTTCCTGCAGCAGTGAAGCTCTGTGTTGATGCCCATGGCCCATGTTACCACAGAGTGTCACAGGAAACATGTGTATTGAAATTTGAGAGCCATATTCCTCACTGACCCTGGGATAGCTGACCCTGACACTTGCTGAACTTAGTAACAAGAGAAATGGTCCTGCCCTTCATGGGTGAGCTGCACCCCCACTCAAAAGAAATGGTCCCACGCCTCCCCACAGGCATGAGAGAGCTGGCCCCAGGGACATGGGCCTAGCAGAGCTGGCTCTGCCCCTCAGCTGATGTGGGCAATCCCAATGGCCCAGACTGATCAGCTGAACTACCACCCAGATCCACATCCTGGCCTTAGGTTGGCCTACTCTAATATCTACCCAGCCTTTGACCTGCTGAAGTGCATTAGGGAGTGGATCTATGGATCTCCACTACTTGGGCAACAACAGGATATCTGAGAGGAATTTCAGTAAGCGTCTAGTGATGATGGCATGCCAGAGGCCTTGAACAAAAATGTCCATTGCAATGAACATTTTATGGGTGGGGCTGATAGAACAAAAGGATACACTGAGTGACACCATAGCTCCAATGCCACCAGATCCAATGCCACCAGAATGAATGAAGAGATGCTGGAAAGACAGAGGAGCGAGGTAAATTTTTCTGTTTGTTTGTTTTATTCTGTTTTTAATGAATGTTTTTCTTCTTGGAGGTTTCTCTGGCGGTGACTTTACAAGGGTGAGGGGTAAATACGGAGGGACTGGGAGATGAGCGGGATTGGAGTACATGATAAGAAATTCCCAAAGAATCAACCCACAGGTATGTTCTTTTTTTTTTTTTTTAAGGCTGTACTCACAAGGTTTCAGAGAGTAAGAAAGAATTGGATTAGAAGTCATTTGGGCAACATTATGGTAAAGAATCTGGCTACATTTTACTTGAGTCCAGAGAATCTGATTGAGACTGAATTCAAAAGTAATGGACTGATTTATTTGCAGAGGAAATTTCGAGACTGCATAGCATTCAGAGTGTGATATGATTAAGTCTCTCTGATTTTAGCTGTATTTATATAAGGGAGCAGGAATCCAAGGATAAAGTTGTGAAAAGCATGCAGTCTCAAAGTGTAGGGATGTAGGAAATTGCAGACAAAGCAGGCACAGACAAAGCAACTAAAATTTTAAAGAGCTCAACACAATTTAACAGAAACACTGCTCGCAGCACCAGGACAACAGAAGAGGGGCCTTGCAGCAAAACTTGCATCCTTCCTGGGGTGGTGTTCAGTGGGCAGGCAAAACACAAGATTTGCAGAGTCACAGCAGCTTGATTCAAGGCTCTAGAAAAAAGCCAACAAGCCCAAGCGTTTAATCCTAATAGAGCCAGGTTCCTAGAATGGAACGCTGCGGCAAGCCGAAGTGGAGCCTAAGCTGCAATGGAAACTCCATTGTGGAGATATAAGGAAAATGGGGTGTCCAGCAAGAAAAGCTATAGGCACCAAGCAAAGTGAGCCCAAAAGAGAGGCTATGTATATATGTAGTCACTGCACAGGTAGACCAGGCTACCTGAACACTCTGGAGCACAGATGCCACCCTGTTGTCCAGATGCCAGACACAGATCACCTTAGTTTCCTTTCTCAGGCTGTAATAAAATACTTGGACAAAATCAACTTAAAAGAAATTGGGTTTTAGTTCACACTTCACAGTTATAGTCTATCGTGTGGGGAAGTCAAGGCAGCAGGAACGTGTGAAAGCTGGTCGCATTACATACCCGGTCAGAGCAGAGCAATTCAGCTCACCTTCTCCACTTTAGATATCCCAAGCTCCCCCACACAGAGAATGATACTGTTCACAATTAAAGTAGATCTTCCTTTATCAATTAAATTACCCAATACAATCCCTCACTGACATTCTCGGAGGCTAGCTTTAATCTAGACAATTCTTCACAGGTGCGCCTGGAGGCTTGCCTCCTAATTGTCCAGTTGACAATTAATACTATCTATCACATGGACCCACACGGTTTGATTTTGCCCTGCTGGGTTTTGCTTTTGCATTAGTCCAATCTTTCTTTACTGTCTTCCCATTATTTCTTTTTAGAATAGACATTTTAATTACACATCTATTTTTATTAAACTTTATTGTAAAGAACTTTCAAATGAAAACATTATGAAAAGAGATTAGATGGGCATTTCTATTCTGCACCATTATACATTATAATTAAATAACTTTCTTTTGTATTGAGCACAGTTTCATGGATTTTAAGTTTCTTCTTTTTTTATTTTATCTTCTTTTTTTTACTTTTTGAGAGTATAATGTCATTACCACATTTTTCCTCCACTTTCCTCCCTCCAAAACCTCCCACGTACTCCTCCCTACTCTCCTTCAAATATATGGCCTTTGTTCATTGTTATTGCATATATTTATGTATATGTATACACATATATATTCCTAAATAAGACCTGCTTGGTCTGTATAGTGTTGCTTGTATGTTTTCAGGACGAACCATTTGGCACCAAACAACCAATTGATGTTCTCTTCCCTGGGGAAGATCACCTGTCCCACTCCCAACTTTCTTCAGTTGCCTATAATTCTTTATGTAGGGCTGAGGCCATGTAGATTTTTTCCCATCTGTTTTGTCCTCTCTATTGGTATCATCATTGTTCAGCCCATGTTTGGAAAGTCATGTTGGTGAGACTTTATGGGTGTACCTTCTGATATTACTAGGAGAAAAACCTCACAGCAAATTCCATAATTTTTTGTCTCTTACAATCTTTCTACCTCCTCTTTTGCAATATTCCCTGAACCTTAGGTTTAGAAATCTTTTATAGATGTGTATGTTGGGACTGGGTTCCACAATAATGTATTTTGATAAGTAGGGGTTTTCTGTAGTGATCTCTGTCCGTTGCAAAAAGAAGTCGTCTGTCTGATGTGGAGTTGGTGAAGATCCTTTCCCATTAAGTTGGCAGCCATTTTGTCTTATTGACTGTGTCCTTTGCTTTACAGAAGCTTCTCAATTTCAGGAGGTCCCATTTATTTATTGTTTCTCTCAGTGCCTGTGATACTTGAGTTATATTTAGGAAGTAGTGTCCCTGATTTCAAGACAACTTCTCTCTTTCTATTCTATGAGGTTCAGTGTGACTAGATTTATGTTGAGGTCTTTGATCTATTTGGACTTAAGTTTTGTGTATGGAGATGTATAAAAATCCATCAAGATTAAGTCTCAATTCTCAACATCTATGCCCTAAAGACAAGAGCATCCGCATATGTAAAAGAAACACTACTAAATCTTAAATTGCAATTAAACCCCACGCCCTAATAGTAGGAGGCTTCAACACCCACCTGACGCTCACCAATAGACAGGTGTGCCAGACAGAAACTTAACAGGGAAAATAAGAGAACTAACAGATGTTATGATTCAAATGGGCTTAACAGACATCTAAAGATTTCACCAAAATACAAAATAATATACCTTCTTCTCAGCATCTAGTTGAACCTTTTTTAAAATTAACCACATACTTGGTAGCAAAGAAAACCTCAATAGATACAAAAAAAATTAGAATAACCCCTGTATCTGATCGGATCACCGTGGATTAGAGTTAGAATTCAACAACAACACTAATTGCAGACAAACTCGTGGACATTGGACAATGCTCAATTTCTTCCTGGGTCAAAGAAGAAATAAAGAAAGAAATTAAAGACTTCCTAGAATTCAGCAAAATGAGTGCCCAGCATACCTAAACCTATGAACACTATTAAAGCAGTGCTAAGAGGAAAGTTCATAGCACTAAGTGCCTACATAAAGAAAGTGGTGATAGATGTGGATCTATTTTCATTCTTATACACGTTGGTATGCAGTTATGCCATCATCATTTGTTAAATATACTTTCTTTTTTCCATTTTATATTTTTTGTTTCTTTGTCAATAATCAGGTGTTTGTAGGTGTGTGGATTAACATTTGGGTTTTTGATTCAGTTCCATTGGTCCTCCTGTCTGTTCTCATGCCAGTACCAGACTGTTTTCAGTACTGTAGCTCTGTAGTAGAGTTTGAAGTCAGGAATTGTGATGCCTTCAGAAATTCTTTTATTGTACAGGATTGTTTTGGCTATTCTGGGTTTTTTGCTTTTCCATATGAAGTTGAGCACCATTCTTTCAAGGTCTGTGAAGAATTTCACTGGGATTTTGATGGGCATTGCATTGAATCTATAGATTGTTTTTGGTAAAATTGCCATTTTTACTATGTTAATTCTACCTACTCAAGAGCATAAGAGATCTTTCCATTTTCTGGTGTCTTCTTCAATTCATTCTTCAAAGATTTAAAGTTTTTGTCATACAAGTCTTCTACTTGTTTTGTTAGAGTTACTTCGAGCTACTTTATGCTATTTGTGGCTATTGTGAAGGGTGATGTTTCTCTGATATATTTCTCAGCCCATTTATCATATGTGTACAGGAGGGCTACTAATTTTTTTAGTTAATCTTAAATCTTGCTACATTACTGAAGACGTCAACATAAAGTCAGCCACACTGAACCTCAAAGAAGAGAAAGTGGAAAGGACACTTGAACGCATTGGCACAGGAATATAATCTAAATATAATCTCAGTAACACAGACACTGAGAGAAAAAAATTAATAAATGGGACCTTCTAAAACTGAAAAACTTCTGTAAAACAAAGGACATGGTCAAGAAGACAAATCTGCAGCCTAAAGAATGGGAAAAAAATCTTTACCAACCTCACATCAGACAGAGGACTAATCTCCAAAATATACAAAGAACTTAAGAAATTGTTCATCAAAAAAACCAAATAACCCAATAAAAAAAATGGAGTACAGACCTAAGCAGATAACTCTCAAAAGAGGAATCTAAAATGGCTGAAAGACATTTAAGGAAATGTTCACTATCCTTAGTCATCAGAGAAATGCAAATCAAAACAACTCTGAGATTCCATCTTACGCCCATAAGCATGGCCAAGATCAAAAACACTAATGACAACTTATGCTGGAGAGATTGTGGGGAAAAGAGAACACTCCTGCATTGCTGGTGGAAGTGAAAGTTGGTAAAGGCCCTTTGGACATCTGTATGGCAATTTTTCAGAAAATTAGGAAACAACCTTCCGCAAGACCCAGTAATACCACTTTTGGGTATATGTCCAAAGGATGCTCAATCATATCACAAGGACATGTGCTCAACTATGTTCATAACAGCATTGTTTTTCATAGCCAGAACCTGGAAACAAAATAAATGCCCCTGAACTGAATATTGGAAATGAAAATATGGTACATTTACACAATAGAGTACTACACAGCAGAGAAAATTAGTGGCATCTTGAAATTTGCAAGCAAATGGAGCTAGAAAACATCATATTGAGTGAGGTAACCCAGATTCAGAAAGATAATTATCATATGTGCTCACTCATAAGTAATCTTTAAACATAAAAAAAGAAAACCAGCCTACAAATCACAATCCCAGAGAACCTAGACAACAATGAGGACCCCAAGAGAGACATGGATGGATCTAATCTACCTGGGAAGTGGTAAAAGACAATATCTTCTGAGTAAATTGGGAGCATGGGGACCATGAGAGAGGGTTGAAGAGAAGGGGAGAGGAAGGGCTGGGAGAAGATAAAAATGCATAGCACAATAAAATCAATAAAAAATAAAGTGGAAAAATCTGACACAAGCAACTTAACAGCATACCTGAAAACTCTAGAACAAAAAGATGGAGACTCACCCAGGAGGAGTAGAAGACAGGAAATTATCAAATTGAGGACTTGAAATCAATAAAATATAAATAAAGAAAACAATACAAAGAATCAATGAAACAGAGAGCTGGTTCTTTGAGAAAATCAACAAGATAGACAAACCCTCTCCAAAGTAACCAAAAAACAGAGAGAACATCTAAATCAACAAAATTATAAATGAAAAAAGGAAACATAACAACAGACACTGAGGAAATCCAGAGAATCATTAGGTCATACTTTGAAAGTCTGTACTCCACAAAATTGGAAAATCTAAAAGAAATGGACCATTTTTTGGCTAGGTACCATATACCAAAATTAAATTAAGATCAAATGAACAATTTAAATACACTTATAACTCCTAAGTAAATAGAAGCAATCGTCAAAAGTCTCCTAACCAAAAAAACCTCCAGGGCCAGATGTTTCAACACAGAATTCTACCAGAGTTTCAAAGAAGAACTAATACCTACACTCTTCAAATTGTTCCACACAATAGAAACAGAAGGAACATTGTCACTGTTTTTATGAGGCTACAATTACCTTCATACCCAAACTACACAAAGACTCAACTAAGAAAGATAACTACAGACCAACCTCTCTCATGAACATTAATGCAAAAATACTCAATAAAATACTGTCAAACTAAACCCATACATAAAAATCATCCGTCATGATCAAGTTGGCTTCATCCCAGAGATGCAAGGATGGTTCAACATGTGAAAATCTGTCAGTGTAATCCACCATATAAACTGAAATAAATAACCATATGATCAACTCAATAGATACTGAAAAATCCAATACTCATTCATAATAAAGATCTTGAAGATATCAGGGATGTAAGGAACATATCTAAACATAACAAAAATAAATATACAAGAAGGCAACAGCCAACATCAAATTAAATGGAGAGAAACTCTAAGCAATTCCACTAAAATCAGGAACAAGTCAAGGCTCTCCACTCTCCATAGCTATGCAATATAGTACTCAAAGTTTGAGCTAGAGCAATAAGACAAGAAAAGGAAATCAAGGGAATACAAATTGGAAAGGAAGAAGACAAAATTTCATTATTTGCAGATGATATGATAGTATACATAAGTGACCCCAAAAATTCTACCAGGGAAATCCTACAGCAGATAAATACCTTCAGTAATGTGGCAGGATACAAGATCAATTCAAAATCTTCAGTAGCACTCCTATATACAAGTGATAAAAGGACTGAGATAGAAATCAGAGAAACATCACCCTATAGAGTAGCCACAAACAACATAAAATATCATGGAGTAACACTAACCAAAGAATTGAAAGACCTGTACAACAAGGATTTCAAGTATTTGAAGAAAGAATTTAAAGAAGATATCAGAAAATAGAAAGATCTCCCATTCTCTTGGATAAGTGGGATCAACATAATAAAAATGGCAATCCTAACAAAAGCAATCTATGGATTCAATGCAATTCCCATCAAAATCCCAACACAATTCTTCATTGACCTCAAAAGAACAATATTCAACTTCATATGGGAAAAAAAATTCCAGGATAGCCAAAACAATCCTGCACAATAGAAGAACTTCCAGAGGCATCACCATTCCTGATATCAAACTCTATTACAGAGCTCCGGTCCTGAAAACAGCTTGGTATTAGCACAAAAACAGACAGGTGGACCAATGGAATCAAAACAAAGACCTGGGTATTTATCCACACACCCACAAACACCTGATTTTTGACAAAGAAGTTAAAATTATACAGTGGAAAAAAGCAAGCATCTTCAACAAATAGTGCTGGCATAACTGGACGTCAACATGTAGAAGAATGCAAATAAATCTGTATATATTATTATGCACAAAATTCAAGTCCAAATGGATCAAAGACCTCAACACAAATCCAGCCACACTGAGCCTCATAGAATAGAAAGTGGGAAGAGGCTATGAATGCATGGGCACAGGAGAATACATCCTAAATATAACACCAGTAGCACAGACACTGAGAACAACAATAAATGTATGGGACCTCCTGAAACTGAGAAACTTCTGTAAGGACACAGTCAATAAGACAAAACAGCAGACAACTAAATAGGAAAACATCTTTAGCAACCCCATATCGGACAGAGGACTGATCTCCAAATTATATAAAGAACTCAAGAAACTATACATCAAAATACCAAATAATCGAGTTAAAAATGGTATACAGATCTAAACAGAGAATTCTCAAAAAAAGAATCTCAAATGGCCAAAAGGCACGCAAGGAATTGCTCAATATCCTTAGCCATCAAAGAAATGCAAATCAAAATGATTCTGAGATACATCTTACACCAGTCAGAATGACTAAATTTAAAAACACTAATGGCTAATGATAGCTTATACTGGAGAGGATATGGAATAAGGGAAACATTCCTCCATTGCTGGTGGGATTGCAAGCTTGTCCAGCCAGTTTGGAAATCAGTATGACAGTTTCTCAGAAAAAAATTGAGAATCAACCTACTTCAAGACCCAGCAATACCACTCTTGGGCATATAACCAAAGGATGCACATTCATACTAAAAGACATTTGCTCAGCTATGTTCATAGCAGCATTATTCAAAATAGCCAGAACCTGGAAATCATCTAGATATCTCTCAACCAAAGAATGAATAAAGAAAATGCAGTACATTTACACAATGGAGTATAGTACTCAGTGGTTAAAAAAAAAAAAAAGGAAAAAAAAAATGACGTCCTGAAGTTTGTAGGCAAATGGATGGAACTAGAAAAAAAAAATCCTGAAAGAGGTAAACCAGACCTAGAAAGACAAATGTGGTATGTCCTCACTCATAACTGGATATTAGAAGGATAATTAGCTTATGGTCTATGACCCTAGAGAAGCTAGGTAACTAGGAGAACCCTAAAAGAGACATACATGGGTCTCTCCTGGGAAGGGGAAATAGACAAGATTCCCTGAGAAAATTGGGAGCATGGGGGGGGGGGTAGAAGGGATGGCATAAAGTGAGGGGGAAAGGAAAAGGGACACGGGGAGGAGAACATGAGGGGATGGGAGGGTCGAGATGGGGGACAGACAGGGAGGGAGAGCAAGGAAAGAGATACCGTGATTGAGGGAGTCATTATGGGGCTAGTAAGAAACCTGGCAGTAGAGAATTGCCAAGAATCCCCAGCTAAGGATGATCCCAGCTAAGACTCTAAGCAATAGTGGAGAGAGTACATGAACTGACCTTCCCTGTAACCAGATTGATGACTACCTTAATTGTCATCATAGAAACTTCATCCAGCAGCTGATGGAAGCAGATGCAGAGATCTACAGCCAGCACTAGGCTGAACTCCCAGAGTCCAGTCAAAGAGAGGGAGGAGTGATAATATAAGCAAAGGGGTCAAGGCCATGATGGGGATACCTACAGAAACAACTGATCTGATCTAATGGGAGCTCACTAACTCCGGACTGACGGCAGGGGAAACTGTACAGGCCCAAACTAGACCCTCTGAAAGGGTTGACAGTTGTGTGACTTGGGCAGACTGAGGCATCACTGACAGTGGAACCAGAATTTATCCCTAGTGCTTGAACTGGCTTTTTGGATCCCATTCTCTTTGGATGGGTACCTTGCTCAGCCTAGATGTTTGGGGGACTGCCCTGATGCAGCTTCAAAATAATGTGCCAGACTTTGCTGACTCCCCATGGGAAGCCTACCCTCTCTGAGGGGTGGATGGGGGGTGGAAAATGGGGGGAGCAGGAGGAGCAGAGGAAGAAGGAACTGGGATTGGTGTGTAAATGAGAAAAGATTGCAAAAATATTAATTAAAATAATAAAAAAAGAAAAAAAATTACATCTAATTCTGGCTACATAGAAAGTCTCTTTTTTAAAAAAAAATCACTGGCATTTAGAACAAATGAGGGCTAAGTAAGCTCATTAGGATTTTCTCATTTAGGGGAATAACCTGTACTCTCCTCTTCCAGATCTCCCATCAGTTGCCAGCTTCCCATCATGCCCTTACCACAGCTGGTAACTTTATTTCTTAATTAACCAATTCACTTATAATTTAAATGCAATGCACCCTTGTTCTATGTTCCCATGACAGTTTGGACTCTATTAAAGCACCTACCCCATGTCTCAAGAACTGGTTAAGGTTCCTTCTTCCCACTCCAGTTTCTGAAGAAGATGGGTTTCTACAGGGCTTGGAGTCAGCCTCACAAAGGCGCAGAGTGAAAATGAATTGAATCTTTCCAGGTCAGACTTCACTGTGGTCCAAGAAAATTCACATGACCCAAACTACTTGCAATAGATTCTTCTTAATATTATTATACAAAATTAATGCATTAATTTCTTGCTGCAGAAATTTAAAAAAAAATGGTTTCTAGGGTATTCTGTTTAATGAGATGGAGATGGAACATTCCAATTGCATTGTCTTTACCTTCATTAATGAAACAGTCTGTTGTCCTAGCAAGCATCTGCTAGAATGCCACATATACCCCAAGGACTGATTGCTCTGGCTGTGGAAGAGAAAGGCCTGTCAGTCATGAATGATTAATCTCTAGCACCAAGAACAACAATGCAACTCTCCCATCACTGTGGAAGGAGATCTGGTTATTCTCGCTAAACACATGATGTGGAAATTCCCATCCTTGGCCATGTTTGTTTGGATGAAATGACATCTGAGGAATTTGGAAGCTATACAACAAAGATGCCCATGACTAGGAATACAATTCCGTCACTGAGGACTTGTAAAGTCTTTCTCTGTATTACTGTTGCCATAACCTGGATCTCAGACCTTTCTCTGTGCCTATAGAGAAAGTGAAAGTGGTATCATATCCAAAGATGAGGAGCTCTGCCACAGTTCCATCACCAGTGACTGACTGCTTTCCTGTTTCTGTGCATCTGAAAACTGCATTCCGGATTACAGTTTCTAATCATTGTCTAGGAAAAAAAAGAAAAGAAAGGAATATTTTTATATTTAATCATCATATTCTTAATGTTTTGAATTTAAGAAAGCAAGCACCGCTAGTTTTCAAACTGAGCCTATGTCTGTCTTAGGATTCAGTTATGTTTAAATGTAATCATGAGGCTGTTTATAGAAAGATTTTAAACATACACAAGTGCATGCATACATGCATATACAAATATATGTAGATGTACAAATATATACATGTAATTACATACATATGTGTATGTATATATTATACATATATTAAATCTGTTATATGAATTTACATAAAAGTATTGGGTGGATAAACTTAGAGCCTGAGAAATACCTTGGAAAAGAGCTCATCTAAGAGAAAGAAACAGAAATCCAAGGGCAATCTCAAAGCAACAGGTACCCTATCCAGGATAGTTACATATACACAACAAACCCGTTAAATCAGTATTCCTCCTTTTAGGGACATATCTTAATAGAACCCTATAGAGTTTGACCTGATGCTTGCTTTGAGCAAGGCATCACAACATGATGTGTATGTGCAAACAGTCAAAACCAATCTTGCTTTCTCCTCTGAGTACGAGTTAGATAACTATGCCCACTTTATGCATTATGATACATCCTTCAAAGAATACTATCACAATGTTATCCATGAATGAATTTCACAAAAGATAATGTAAAGCAGTAAAAAGTGCAGGATATTGGGCAATTTGTGTGCCCTGGCCCAACAGGCATAACTGTGTGCAAGACATGCTCAGATATCTGTGCAATATGTCACTTGTGCTACTGTTTACACATTTCATTTATTTATTTATTCATTCATTCATTTATTTATTTCCAAAACAGGGTTTCTTTGTGTGGCCCAGCTGTCCTGGAACTCACTCTGTAGATCAGGCTGGACTTGAACTCAGATATCTGCCTGCCCCTGCCTCCTGAGTGCTGAGATTAAAGGTGAACATCACTGCCAAGCTCAGTTTATGTACTTTAAAACAACGGATATATAAATTAAAAGACAGAACAAATGGAGGTTGGTTTGTGACAGTGGGAGAACACAGAGACAAGAAAGAAGAAAATTAGTATGCCAAATTGAAGGGTTTTTTTTAATCTTATGAATATGTTATAAAAATCAAGAAGTAAAACTAAAACTAAATAGTTAAACCTTAAGAATTGGAAGCAATTGAAAGCTAACTCTTCAGTTTGGTTTTATGACAATACTGTGAAGAATTATTTTAAGTGACTTAAAACAAAATATTTTTGACTCAGAAACCTCAGTAAATATAGCATCATTACAAGAAGAATGATCACACTACATTAACCAGCTTTTTATTAGTAACACTGATACGTTTATATAAAAAGATACATGTGTGAACAAAAAAGTAAATACTTGTATCAAGTATTAGTAGAAACCATTATGTAGTGGAACCAGATTTACACAAAACCCAAAGCCAAATAGAACCCATGTGATTTCAAGCATGGATGGATGGTATATGCCTCCCAATGGATTCAGGACACAATCTTGCCAAATGGACCATCACCTGTATGCACTGCTGCCATGACATAGGGACACAAAATAAAAAGCCCCCAGAACACTCAATGGCAGTATGTTAGTTACTTTTTTTTCTGTGATAAAGCACAATAGAAAAACAAACAAACAAATAAATAAATAACTTATTGGAGAGTTTTGGGGAGCTTATGATTCCAACAGAATAGAAGTCCATCATGGCAGAGAAGTATGACAGCGAGCATCAGGCACGGTAGCAGTAGCAAAAAGCTGAGGTATCACATCTTTTAATAAATCATGAAGTGGAACATGAACTGAAGTAGCGAGAGGCTATATAATCTGAAAGCCTACCCCAGTATAATAATTCCTCCATTAATTCCATGCCTCCTATACCTCCCCAAGTGGGGTCACCAACTGGGTACCAAATGTTCAAATGTCAGAGCCTAGGAGCCTACAGGGTACAATTTCTCATTCAAACCACCACACGAGGAGACCTGATTCCAATAGATTGAATGTGGGAATGTTCTGTGCTGCTAATGAGAGGAACTGAGTGAAATGAACGGAAGTGGTAGTAATAAATCATCAGCAGTAGACACGACACTGAGAATAAAATCACTACGCAGTAAAGATTTCTGCTATTGACTGGAGTGTACATGGCATTGTTCGTCAAAGTCAGAAGGGCCGACCTCCTCTCCCAAGCATCAACCACCTAACATCAGGGTTCACATAGCATTGTGTTATTGATATAAACTTCATAGGGCTGAACCAAAGTTCTAGTTTAGATGTGTCCCTCAGATGAAAGTATAGGTGATCGAGAGTGACAAAGTTCCTAGCACTCCCTAGAGCCTGCTCTCTATGCTACAATAGTAGATGTGGCCCTGCCTCCATTGTTTAGGGTTGTTTCCCATAAGTTAATGAACAGATAGTCTATTTTTCTTTTTTTTTTTCTTTTTTCATTTTTTTTGGGGGGGCGGAGGTTCAAGACAGGGTTTCTCTGTAGCTTTTTTGGAATCTGTCCTAGAACTCACTCCGTAGACCAGGTTGGCCTTGAACTCACAGAGATCTGCCTGCCTCTGGCTCTTAAGTTCTGGGACTAAAGGCCTGCACCACCACTGCCCAGCCAGACAGTCTATTTACTTTTCCTATGGAGTCTGCTCTGAAATGAAACCTCTAGATCTTGGCTACAGATACTCACCTATAGCCTGAGTCCAAAGGCAAACCTCAAAACTTCCTAAAAACCTCAAGCTGATGTAATTTTATATTGGGTGTTTGTGAAACAAAAACCCACACAACTTAAATGCAAAATTGGAATCTGGAAACTGTTGAGTATTGGAAGAGTTATGTGATTTTTATATGTAGATAAATTTATTTATAGGAAGCCACTTGCCTTATCATTTGAATTTGAAGCCTGAAACCCAGCAGCTGGGGGTGGCATAGTATGTTTGATAAGTTGATTGACTAAAATTAGAAGTGAAAATCTGTCATAATAAGTAAGAAAAAAATACTAAGGGTTTCTAGGTATAATAATTTTTTAAAAGTAAAAAAAGACTTCCTAGTCATTGGGAAACAGAAGTGCAGAAAATCGACTTTGTTTTGCTTTTTATCATAGTGGCCTTTATCTTTCCCCAACTCCACTGCATGGAAAAGAGCAGTGGACACAAAACAACCCCAGTTTGAAACCAAAGAGTCCTCCAAAGGTCAGGAGTGAGCAGTTGATAACTTACTCTTAAGAATATCTGTTCTTGGTAAAGATTATAATTTCTATGGCTGACATGAGCTTGGAAACCAGAGGAAAGATGGCATCGTTACTGTCCTGGGCATCCAAATTGGGATGGAGCTCATATACAACAGCCTAAAGATACTTGGCAGAGGCTGAGAATGATTGAATATGGTCCCAGAAACTAGGAGAAGGGCATTGTAAGACTAAAGTAGCATCAGTCTTGGTGAATAATATTTTTCATTTTATTTGTGGGGTATATTCTAAGAGCCTAAGTAAATGCCTAATTCCACCAATAGTCCTGGGCTTTGTATGTCCTTTGCTCCTGTGTATATGTACTATAATAAAGTTTAATGACATAGCAAATCACAGATGAAAAATAACTCTTTTGGTTGTGCTAGAGAGATGGCTCAGCTGTTAAAAGCTAGGCTTACAACCAAAAATACCTGTGGTGGTTAATCTTGTCAACTTTGTTAGACTGGAATTAGTAAAACACATTTCTAGATGTGTATGTGAAGACACTTCCAAAAAAATGATTATCCAACGACAGAAAAATCACCCTGAATGTGGGTAACACTGTCCAATTGTCTAGGACCTTGGATGGGATAAACAGAGAAGTCACACAAAGCCTGTGAATGTAGACAGAAAATTTAGCATGAGGTAAACTCCTCTTGCCTACCTTTGTGCCTTCCAAGCATAATGGAGTGAGACCTCGGAAACCATGAACTAAGTCCTTCTTTCCTTAAGTTGTTTTGCTATGATATTTTGTCATGGTGACAAAAATCTTACTAACCGAAGATGAGCACAAAAACATGTGAGTATCACCATGATTACAAGATCTCATAGATCAAAAGCCTTTGAGATGATTTGTGGGAGTAATTAGGAGAATTTTCAATATTGTACTAGAGAATCCTTGGAATGATATAAGTAGAATATGATGGGAGAGTCTACAGGGAGCTCAGAAGGCCAAATGTTAATAGGAACATAGAGAGAGGAGGTTAAACTCATCCAGTTTAAGATGGTAACCAGGACTCTGGGGAAATAGAAGGGAATCTACTCATGTTGCATTGTAGCAAAGAACTTGCCTAAATTTTCTCCACATTAGGAGACTTTGGGGATGGTGAGGTTAAAAGTGCCAGACATGTTTGGCAGAGTGAATGTCAAGGCAGTCTATCATTCTCCTTATATTACGGGTATTGCTATTGCTGGCTATTTTAAGCCAAGTTTATGGGAAAAACTATGAGAAACAGGATTTGGAAAAGTAATTTAGCCAGATGTCTATGTAAAGTTGTGGCTAAGAAAGATGTGTTTTATGAAAAGATCAGCACTATTAAAATGAGTGATAATTACTGTGCAATAAGATCAAAAACAAGATGGCCTGGTGGGGACAGACAATGGATAGCAGGGTCAGGATACTTGGAAGCTCCTCAAAAGTAGGCATGGAAGGATGAAAGGGAAGCCAAAGTAGGCATGGACAACCTGGTAAGTTCGAGATGCCTGAAGCATAAAACATTTGCCAGGGGAAAATGCAGGTGGTAAGCCGAGCTAACGCAATGGAGAGGTCATACAGGCTGCAACCAGCAATTCCATAGAGGTGGGCCTAAGATCAAACCTCCAAGTGCCATGGCGGCATGGGGCTATAGGATTTAATGCATATTGCCTGGGTTCCGATCTTTCTTTGTCCCAACCCTCTTTTCTGTATCCCTATCATTTCCCTTGGGAATGAAACTGCTCACTTCTTCCCACTATATATAAGAAGCACCTAACTTGTTCGGTTTGCAGGATTATAACTTCAGAAGTTTGCCTTAAACCTCAAAAGAAAGTTTGAACTTGGCCTTTGGAATAATGCTTGAACTGATACAACTATGAGTCTTACAGCTTGAGAAGGACTGTGTGTGTTTAGCATTATAAAATGGACATGGACCTTTTGGTGGGGCCAGTGGTATAATTTTATAAGTATAGAGATATTGGATATCAAGTTGATAAGGAATGGGCTTGTCGTAGCTAATCTTAGCTATTAACTTAATTGGATTCAAAAATGCCTACCTAGAAGGTCAGCACAACACAATTCTGGCATGTTTGTGAAGGCATTTCCTCAGAGGTTTAACTAAGAAAGGAGACCTACATGAACATGGAGGAAAGAGGTTGGTACCATCCTCTTGCATAAGGGCCAGGAGGAGGAGAGAGGAAGACAGATAAAGTTTTCTGCTATAGACAGTCTCTCTGCCTTCTGGAAACCATTATCTCCTGCACCCTACCAATGGGGATGGAATAAAACTGTGAAGCAAAACGCATCTTTCATCTTATAATTTCTTTTGTTCAGGCACTTTGCCCCAGAGACTAACAGAGGAGTTAGTAATAAGCTATAACTATCATATAGCAATATGCTATCATCGTACAAACTATATGAATGTGCTTGCCCCCACCTAAAAAGTCTCATACTGTGTTCACCTTTCTCTTCTTATGATGATGTAAGTAATAGTCGGAGGACACACATTACAACTTTCCTTTGGCAGAACTGAATTATTAGACTACTACAATTGTGCTTTGGGGCTGTGACGGCTAATCTTGGTGGTCAACATGACAAAGGGAAGAAGAGAACCTCAATTTAAGACTTTTCTCAGTCAGACTGGCCTCTGGGGTGAATTTTCTAGATTGCTAATTGGTGTACAAAGACTAAATCCACCATGACTGTAAAATACCCAGGCAGGAGGTCCTACTATATAAGAAAAATAGCTGGAAACGAGTTGGTAAGCCAGTACGCAATGTTCCTCTTGTGTTTCTGCTTAAGTACCCACTTCGCCACCTGCCCTGCTTGCCCTCATGGATGGACGATAACCTATAAGCTGAAATGAATTCTTTCCTCCCTACGTAGCTTTTGGTCACGGTGTTTATCACAGCAACAGAAAGTAAATTAGCACAGGGACCATTGCTGAGTGAAATAAAGGTTATTGGAGCACAATCACTTCAATGCTGTGACAGTCTGAAAACCAAAAAGGTTAAGTAACTAACGGACAAATACTAAGTTCCCCTGGAGAAGGGATGATTTATATACAAGGTGAGAAAGAGTGTGGCGGGCTAAGATTCCATCATGCTATTCATGATGATGCTCAGTTCTGAACTTATTACTTATTTATATAATTTCCAGTTTCATATTTCCAAATTACTTTCCTTAGAAACTGAAACCACTTTGACGACAAATGAAGGAGTCATTGTATTGTATTGTATTGTATTGTATTGTATTGTATTGTATTGTATTGTATTGTATTGTCTTTGACTCAGTTCTTCCATCTGAGACAGTTCATTGATTGTTTCAGTTACAAGTTAGGCTGTGTCTTAGCTACTCTTTCTATAGCTCTTAACTGACACAACAACCAAGGTAACTTAAAGAAGAAAGAATTTAGTGGAGCTTACAGTTCCAGAGGGTTCAAATGCATGACCATCATGGCGGGGAGCTTGGCAGAAAGCAGGGAGGCAGGAAAGCAAAGTGCTGAGCAGTAGCTAAAAGTTTATTTCCTTATCTACAAGTAGGAGGCAGAGAAAGCTAACTCAAAAACAGACCAGACTTTTGAAAGCTCAAAGCCCATACTCTAGTGACATACTTTCTCCAACAAAGCCATGTCTCCTCCATTCACACTGGCCATGTGATGAATTTGATAAGAAATGTCCCCCATGGGTTCATGTATTTGAATACTTGGTTACCAGTTTGTGTACTGTTTAGGAATATTATAGAATCTTTAGGAGGTGCAGCCTGGCCAAAGGAAGTATGTCATAGGGTACAAGGCTTGAGAATTCATAACTTTGCCTCACTTCCTGGTTGTTCTTTCCACTTCCTCTGTGTAATTGGGATATGATTTCTCATCTTCCTGCTTTCTCTGCTTGCTGTCATGATGGGTTCTAGAACTCTAAGCCAAAAAAAAAAAAGAAAAAGAAAAAAAAAAACCTTCTTTAGATAGCCAGGGCAGTGCTGGAGAGCTTGCCCTGGTGGAGACAATGAGGGAGAGCTTGCAAGCTGACCAACCCAGCTACCACCCAGGACCAGAATCTGGGCTATGAGTTGGCTCACCCCAACATCCACGTCATTTATGAAGTTCTGGAGCATGTGAAGGGACCAGACGTGTAGATCCAAAGCTATAGGATCTCCATGATACAAAGCAGCAACAGAATATGCAAGAGGAGCCCCAGTAAGGGCCCAGTGTCGAAGGTAAAAGAAGCCAGAAGCCTCAAACCAGACCAATGACTCATTGCAATGAATAATTTAAGAGTTACAAGTTAAGATGTATGGACTAAGGGGTATACTGTGTGACTCACTACATCACACTATAGCTTCCACACTTTGGCTTGTTTAGTTTTGCATTTGCTTTTAATTTTTTGTTTTTCTTTTAAATTTTATATTATTTGGTGGGGGTGAGGTTACAGGAGCAGAGAGCTAATAAGAAGGGATAGGAAGATGGATGAGATTGGGATATATGATGTGAAAACCACAAAGAATCAATAAAAAGGTTTTTAAAAATTAACTCTTCTAGCAGGTGCTTTTAATCATGGCATTTCAATAACGGGAAAGTGAGTAACACAGGGTACAGGAACACCATAAATTTTTGGCCCTCTTATCTAAGTGGAAAGCATTTCCTCCATGGTCAAATATTTTCTAATTGACAAGATATATACCGAAGGAAGGAGAAGATGGTGAGCAATTCTCTGTCTCTTTCCAGCAAATCCAGAACTCTTTAGAAGGGAGCCTGTGTGATTGAGAGTCAGTGAAATTCCTACTGATAGATGCAGTTGACCATGAATACATATGGATTATGAATGTGCAAATTCAACCAACTGAAGATTCGAGATATTTGCTGGGGAAACTGTTTCTACATGGAACATGGACGGACTCATTAACTCCTAAACACTACAGCATAACACAGTACCAGTGAGGAAAACAGGCCAGTGGTGATTTAAAGCCATGGGAGCCTATGCAAAGACAGTGCGCAAATGCTAAGCCATTTTCATAGAAGGGAGGTGAACATCGACAAATTATTTTCTTTGGGTTCTGAAACCAGTTTCCCAAAGGATCACAGCACCATGGTTCTCCTTAGCCTTTCCCAAAGGAATATTATTCTTCAAACATATCTAGGCTCTGTGATAAGAGAGATAGACAATTCAGAGATGGTTGGAAAGTGGGCTGTTCTGATACTACTACAGGCATATCAGAATATGCCTGCAACCAATCTATTAGAAAGGACTTTCCATGAAAAAGCATCCATTGCACTGACCTTCAGCGTGAAAGTATGGTAACTCCTCTGCCTTTCATTGGCTCAGTAAATATAGGTCTTTTATCAGGAGGTAAGGATGGAAATGGTCTTTGAATTTAGCTCCTTTGGGCCCATCCTGATGTTTTAATTCTGATCTCTGCTAGTCTGTACATCTTGGTATAGAGGAGAAGAATGTTTTAATCAACCAATGAATTCCATCAAAACAGAGGCTGAAATTTCTCAAAACAGTGGTTTTCCACCTCCCTAATACTGTGACACTTTGATATATTTCCTCATGTTGTGGTGACCTGTAGTCAGAGATTGCTTGTTCATTCCTGGCTGCCCAGACTTGAAATAATCACAACAGAAACTGTATCAATCAAAACACTGTGTGGCCAATCATTTAAGTGCATTGCTAGCTCTTATATCCCAAATCAACCCACTTCCTTAATGTTATATTTTACCATGAGGCTTGGGGTTTACTGGTAAAGTTCCTGGGCGTCTGCCTCATTTGGTCTCTACATGGCTTCTCTCTGACTCTGCCTACTCTCCTCCTCCCCTCCTCTATCTGCTTGGAATTCCTTCCTTTCTGTATTTTGTGCTTCAATAGGCCAAAAGCAGCTTTTTTATTAACCAATGGTATTCACAGCATTCAGAGGAGAATCCCCCATCAGTGAACCCCAACAATAATATTATTTCATTGCTACTTCATAACTATAATTTTGTATGAATTGTAATGTAACTATTTCTGAAGACAGAGGTTTGCCAAAGATTCACAACCCACAGGTTGAGAACTACTGGCTTAAAAACCTATGACACTAGGGATTGGTGTTGTGCCAAAACAAAAGTCTACAATATCCCCTGTAATTAGTAGTTCTGGGAATCAAAGAGGAAGTACTTCATATCTAAGAGGGTCTATAACATTCCCTAACACTACACTACAAAGGACATTAAAAGTATAGCACTTTGAACACAAGTACCAAGACAATCAAACCCTTCAAAAGGAAGTTTTGTTTACCCACCACAAAAAAAAATCCAACAAATCCAATTGAAATGCTACTGAGAACAATGGAAAGATGGGTCAAGATGTAAAAAGGTCATTAATGAAGCCAAGGCCTACAGTGGTGCATCAAGGGAAACCATACCTACCACATATTGTATTGCTAGGCTTGCCCTTATCCGCTTCTCTATTCCTCATTCCTCTATCTTTTATGAAAATTATATTGGTAGCATTTGCCTTCTTCCTTCATCTTTAGTCACATAACAACAAGCCAAGTTGCTAAGGAAATGATTAAACAGCCAATGACTTCCTACATGTATCACTTTATACATCCCTAACTCCCCCTCTGTGCCCCCTTTGTATTTTCTTTCTTTTGTATCCTGCCATCTCTTCATTCTGTAATAAAGAAAATTAATACTAAGATCTGAGTATCAATACTCCTATCAGCATGGGGTGGTAATATTACCAGCTGAGGATCTTAGGAAGCAACTAAGTCTTGAAAATTGCATCCACATGCGAGACCAGTGTCCTCAAAAAAGGTTGAAAGCAATTGCTTTTCCTCTCCTACTAGATAAGAACACAGATAAGGTGTCATTTTGGAAACAGGTCTTCACAAGACATCAAATCTGCCATCACCTTAAGCTTGGGCTTCTCAGCCTTTAAAACTGAGAGGAGGGGAAAGTCAATTATTTATATATATTTCTAGAATAAGGATCTGATATATTAACTTAAGCAAACTTAAGGCAGCTTTTACTAACAATAATTCCTCCACTGCCAGTCTTAAATCAATGTTCTATCACATGAACTCCCTCTAAAACCTAGACAGGCCATCCTGCTGAAATGGCTCGCATTAGCAAGTACAGTATCTTTGTTCTTATATCTGTTCTTTATTGCTCTTTAGTCATACTTAGTATCACTGGTTATTCCTCCCCCCATTAGACCTCTGAACTGCAAAGATTTCTGGGACTAGATGGTTCTTAGTTCTGTTTATATTTTTTTTCTTTTTAGCGTATTTTTGTTGGATATTTGTGGTGACTGAATGAAAATAGCTCCCATAGGCTCCCATTTTTTAATGTCTAGCCCCTAGTTGGTATACTGTTTAGGAAAGTATTAGGAGATATGGCCTTGCTGAAGGGGATAAGTAACTGGAGGTGGTCTTTGAGACTCAAAGAGCCCACACCAGGTCCAATATCTCTCTCAGCCTGCTATCTGCAAATAAGAATATAAAAGCTCTCATCTACTTTCCCAGCACCATGCTAGCCTGCTGCCCTTGTCCAAAAATTATGCTGGAAGTTAAATGGAAGAGTTTAGGATTAATAGCTTTGGCAAAGGAGATTTCATGACAGCATAGTACTGATGCTGTCCTTAGTGATTGCTCTTATGTTGATCTATATGAAAAAAAAGCAAATGGGACAAATAGAAATATAAAATGTACGGTTTGGGGAAGAAAAAAGCACCAGGAAATGTAATGTTGGATCCAAGTCCTGTGCTCAAGTTGATAAAGTTTAAAGAAAGGCTTGATGCTAAATAAAATAAAAGAGGTGGTACTCCAAGACACCGCCCAACTAATCTTGAAACCCATGAAAGGAATAAGCTTCAAGGATTTCCTCAGCCTAGACCATCAGCAAGTCAAAGTTTATGCAAATATATTTCAAGGAGGTAGCCAGATTCCAATCTTAGCCAGCTGAAAAACTTGACAGCTTTGGCAAAGTTCTGGCTTTAAAGGAAAGGAATTATGAAATCTTTCTCAGAGGTTGAAGAAAGCCACTGAGACCAGGCATGTAATAGAAGAGTCTCAGCATGGAGGCCCAAAGACTTCATTGCTTCAAACTGTGAAGGTGAAGCCTGGATTTGGAGACCCTCAAAGAGTGAAGATGCCAGAGCCAAGGTGTGAGGCCAGCCTAAGACAGAGTAGTCTGTTGCAGTCACAAAAACTGGAAGGGAAGAGCCACTGCATAATACAGAATACAGAATTCGGAATTTGCTCTGCTGGATTTCAGTCTTATTATGGTCCAGTATTTCTTCACTATGCTCCCTTTCCTCCCTTTTGGAATGACAATGTTATTATGTGCCACTGGATGTTGGGAGTATGTGATTTGCTTTTTGCTTTTGTTTTTTTACATGGGGTTACAGTTAAGAGATTTCCTTGAGTCTCAGAAGAGACGTGGACTTTAAACTTTGAAGCACTCTTGAAAATATGAAAGACTATGGGGACTTTTGAAGTTGGAGACTGAATGTATTTTGTATTATAATATGACTATAAGCCTTTGGAGGCCACGAAGTAGAATGTGGCAGTTTAAATGAAAATGGCCCCCATAGGCTCGCATATTTGAATGTCTAGTCCCTAACTGATGGACTCATTAGGAAAGGGTTAGAAGATGTGGCCTTGTTGGAGTAGGTGTATCACTGGGAATGGGCTGTGAGGTTTCAAAAATTTTACACTTATCTAACTCTCTCTTTCTCTCTCCGTCTCTGTCTCTCCCATTACTGCCTATGGATCGAGATGTAAAAGTTCTCAGCTGTGTCTTCAACACCATGCTGGCCTGCTCCTCACCAAAAATATTCATGGACTAGCTCTCTGAAACTGCAAGCAAGCCCCAAATTAAATGATTTCTTTTTTAATGATTGTCTTGGTCATTGTGTCTCTTCACAACAACAAAACAATAAGACAAGCATATCATATGTATATATATATATATGTATATATATATATATATATCCTATATTATTGGGAAGTAAGTGGAAGCTTTCTTGAAGAAACCACGTGTATGCTAATACCTCATGAGGGAGCAAGAATTAGAACAGAAAGAAGGGAAAGGAGAGTACATTTTTGATGGAAAGAATACATTTTTTTGAAAAGTGGAAGAGTATGTTTAAATTACTAGTAGTTAAGGCTTGATAAAGCAACTACTTTGAAGCAAAAAGAGATAACAGATGCAACTGAGTACAGACCATACAGAGTTTTCCAAGCCCCTCACTATGGAAATTTCCTAGACCTGGATGGAGGGGGGAGGACCTTGGACTTCCCACAGGGCAGGGAACCCTGACTGCTCTTTGGACTGAAGAGGGAGGGGTAGGGGGATGGGGGGAGGAGAAGGAAAATGGGAGGAGGTGGAAATTTTTAGTTAAAAATAAATAAATTTAAAAAAATAAAAAAAAGTGATAGATAGTAATGGGGGGGTTACAGCGGGGGATAATGAAGGGCTACAGTTGAGGAAGACCATGCTTGCTATCTTGGGTTTTTACTGCTGTGAAAAGACAGCATGACCATGGCAACTCTTATCAATGAAAACATTTACTTGGGGTGGCTTGCTTACAGTTTCAGAGCTTTAGTCTATTATCTTCGTGATGTGACATTGTGGAATGTGGGCAGACATGGTGCTGGAGAAGGATCTAGGAGTCTGACATCTTGCATGCAATAGGAAGTTGACTGAGACACTGGGCAGTATCCTGAGCATAGGAAACCTCAAAGCCCACCCCCACAGAGACACACTTCCTCTAATAAGGCTGTCTCCACTCCAACAAAACCACACCTCCTAATAGTGTCACTCCCTATGAGCTTATGGGTGTAGTAGGAGCTGCAGGCTGTGTTCCTGCCACCCCAGCTCCTGGTCGCTTGGCTAGCTTATGCCCTGAAATAACAACACACAAACTGTATTCTTTTAAACACTGCTTGGCCCATTATATCTAGCCTCTTCTCGGCTAACTCTCGCACCTGGACTGGCCCATTTCTAATGTGTGTAGCACCCCAAGGTGTGCTTACCAGGTAGATTCTAGCCTACGTCCATCCTGGGTCGGAGCTTCATTGTGTCTGCGCAGGAGAGGGGAGCATGGCCTCTGAGCTCACTTCCTCTTCCTCCCAGCATTCTGTTCTGTTTACTCCACCTATCTAAATTTTAACCTATCAGGGCCAAGTCAGTTTCTTTATTTAACCAATGACCTTCCTCCATCATATGGGGGCTAATAGCATTCAAACAGCCAGACTTGCTAAAAAGGGGGAGTGGAACACCTTGGTCAAAGACTGAAACACAAGAACCAGCATAGAAGTTCGTGCAGTAATTTGAATGGAAGAAGATGCAACCAGATGGATAGGAGCCACAGAATGCTTGTGGTCCACAGATGTTTGTACATGGAATTAGTTATAGTAGAATGAATATGATGAGGATATGAGTAGCATTATAGAGTTATCCACTACAGAACCACATAATAAGAGTGAGCAACATAGAAATTGTCACCACCAGTAACATTACAACAGAGCCATTTCTGATCCAGCCACAAGACCACTTTCTTTACAAGCTTTCTTCTTTACTTTTTTAGGTAGAAGTGGGACATTTATCCTAACAAGGATCTCAGAAGCATCAGAAAGAGAAGACATTTTCTCATTCAAAAGCTAGATGATATCCCATGTTGTTTACTCAGTGACATTTTGGTATGTGTTAACTCTCCATATCCATGGATTCTGCAGCCATGGGATCCTGATTCCATCTGTTAAATTACCCACAGATTAAAAATATTCCAAACAAACAAATGATACCAATAATGAATGTAATACATTCTCTTAGGTTTGTTAAATATGACAGTCAATGGCTCTTCAAAAAGCATCTATATTACAGTAGGCATTACTGGTGTTTGGAGATGAGAGATGGCTTAAAGTATGCAGGAATTCTGTATGGATTCTGTGCAAATACTACACTGTTTCACAAAAAGATACGAGCACATGTAGATTCCAGAGTCCACTGAGGCACCTACTAGGGATACTGAGGATTGACCATGTTTATAACCATTCAAGACATCCTTATTAAAGAAAAGCTCATGGTCAAAAGACCTGCCCTTTTTCCCCTTACAGCTCCAGCTCTGGGCCATCTTCTCCCCTCCCACCCCACCCCTTTAACTAATTGCTTTTGAAATTCTAATTCTAATAAATACCATGATACAGGATGATTCTCCCTCCATGGAGTGTTTATAATCTGCAGACACTTTTGGTTGTCACAGCTAAAGAGCAAGTGCTGCAGACACCAGGGGCCAGAGAGACTGCCAAATGTCCCATGGAGCACATGGTAGCCTCTCCTCTCAACATTAAATCATTTGTTTCCAAAATCTCAGCAATGGCAACTCTGCCTTTAAGCTTGGTCTAAAAGATTATCCAAATAATAAGGTTACCCAAATGGAAGAAAAGAAATGCTCAACTTTTTTTAAAAATTGTTCTCAATCCACGGATAAAGAAACTAGAGTTCAAAAAATCTTTTAAATTACATTTTCTTTGATAATAAATCATAGACCTGATATGTGGTAAACGGATACCAGCTCCCTTACACAAGAGCCTTGCAAGGGACACTGCACAAGGTAAGGGACCATCACATTCTTACATCCCCACTTCCATCAAATAAATGCCATTGTTATCCAAAAAAAAGTTTAATGCAACCAAGTACTTTACATAATTGTTAAAAATGCATCAATTTAGTTTTGTTCTTGGATTCTTTCCCTCAGCTTTTTAAAGTGTAATGAAATGATTTTTGTGTCAAATACAGGCACTGTGGTGTGTCTCGGGAATCTGGGCTACATCTTCAGCAGAGCAGTAATCTTGAGGATCCTGCTCCTTCCCACCTGACTATTAAGCTTGATAAGAAGCCACATTACACTCCAGAAGTCAGCACACAATGTACCCAGGCCCACACAAGAATGCATTTCTGCATCCATGATTTTTATTAAGGGCTTTTCTTTTTATCCTACATAGTGTTACCTGCCAAGTTGCTTCAGAACACCTTCAGAAAGGAGACTGTATTCGCTCTATGCAATGTTAGGATCATAAGCAAGACACTGTCTAACATATAAGAAAGCAAGCAGGCACAAACTTTTTGAGGTTCCTTTTTTTCTGCTTTAAGGTTGCATTTTCCAAACTAAGTTCTATGAAATGCTCCTCAGGAAAAGGTGCCAAAAAAAAAAAAAAAGGAAATAGGTTGCAGAAAAAGTAAAGTTTACAAACACATGTATGAGAATAGCTGAGAGAAATCAGAAAGTTTGAGAGTTGATTACAATTTCTAAGAAACCCAAGCATAGGCAGATGGATAATTATGCCTCTTCATCTAGCTCAGTCTTTCCTGGGTGCCTGGATCAGCAATCCCATTTTTTTTACAAGAATTAGCAACCAGCAGGCTATTGTTTGACAGTACACCTCCAATGCTACTCAGAGACTTGGGAAATACAGATATTACAATCTTCATTCTAAAGATGAGAAATTTTGGACTTGAGCCACAAGACCAAGCTCATTGTCTCCTAATTCAGCATTTCTAGATCCAAAATTCTCTCAGCTACCACCGTATTTTTATTGTCCTGTGTCACATTTGAATAGATTCTCCTACACGAGGACCTTCCACAAAGGTGAGGGATAACTTATAGGAGCAGAAATGATCCAAAGACAGAAGCTGTATCATCAAAGTCTACTACAGCATTGGTGACAAAATCCTGGAGCACACCATTTAAACTGTAGGCAGCTCACTCAACAGGCTGGAGGTGAGCCTTTCCAGGTGGCCCATTCGTTCTTTGCTTCTTCCAGATTGCTCGGCTGCTCTCTTGGCTGCTCTCCCTTCTTTGCAGCTTGGCTTGTCTGAGAGTGACTCTCAAAAGTCATTTCTGTTTACTGTTAGGAGGCAGAAAGCTAGTGTCTCAACAGTCTTTACTGTTTACTGTTGGAAGGAAGATACCTAGTGAATCTGTTCAGTTTCAGGGACTTCCTGAAGCTATTTTGAGTTGTCTACTTTCTATCATACGGAGCTGCAGGATGTGACATTTCCATTTCAGAGGAAACTGCTACACAACACTTACATTCAGGTCCCAGTGGCAATGCTCTTGCCTTAGTGTCTGCTACACACACCCTGCACTAAATCCCTTTTCAGAACTGGCAAGTGATTCTGGAGGGATGCAGGAATTCTGCCAGGACTATTTGGAGGCTGAATGTCCCCCAAAAGATCACATAAAAGGGGGTACAGAAAAACATGTATGAGCCAGAGAATGGGGAGCAGTGCTATGAATTCTGCCCTATGGATATGACATGACTATTGCATTCAGGAAGTCACAGAAGCTCACCTTAACCTGCACAGGATCAAGGCAGTCAGCATTCTTATATGGGTGGGGAAAGAACTCGTGAAGCTCCACTCCTAGCTAAGGAGCAACTGGCAAGTGATTGCTGCTGGAAGAGGGAGACTCGTCTGTTCTTCAGCAGTGTGATGGCTAGTGAGTTGCCCATGCTCCAGTGGATGGCACCATGCCCATGTGCATGCACTCAACACTAAATGCACTGACTCCAAAGAGGACATGAAGGTGTTGGAGGGAAGCTGTGGGTGGATCTGAAAAGGGTATATTTTATGTATGCATGCGTGTGGGAATTGTCAGTTAATAAGTGCAAATATTCTTTAAAAATAAATGAGGTCTTGGGTTAGGAATTTAGGTAGATAGATACACGCCCTTGAGAGAGATTCATGGAGGAATTAGGATCCTGTCCTTTCTTCTTCTCTCTTTGTTTGTACCTGCTATGAGATGAGCAAATCCCTCCTATACTCATTCATGTCACAATGTCTTAGCACACCACTGTCTCAGAAGCAATGAGCAATTCAGTACTATGTTGATATATCAAAAAAACAAGGTTTGGATTATCTTTAGGGTTTAGATACAGTAATAGAAATCTGACCAAGCCCGACCAAAATGCAGAACATAGTTCATGCCTTCGATGACTTTCTATGCCAAGGGTATGCCAGCTGCAGCTCACCCTGAGTTGCCTTGACTCATAGTCTCTGTTTGGATTTATTTTTATTATTTTTAAGGTGTGTGCGTGTATTTGTGTGTTTCTCTCCCTCCCTCCACTTTCTCTGTATATGGGTGCTGGTGAACATGAAAGTGAGTGTACACAGAGGCCAGAAGCATTGAGTTCCCCTGGGTCTAGATTTGCAGGTGGTTGTGAGCAACCAAATGTAAGCTCTGAGATTCAAACTTGGGTCCTCTGCAAGAACAGTACTTGCTTTTAACCACTGAGCTATCTCTCCGGCCCTTACTCATGTCCTCTTCTCCACTAAGTCTACCACTATAGAAAATTGAAAGATCAATTAATTCCCTGATAGACAAAGCATTCTTTACTACAGTCTTCACTGATTTTTTTCCTAACTAAACATTCTTTCCACTTCCTATGGAATCATATTTCATTCTCTGACTTTTGTTATAAAAACAAAACGCAGGGATCAGAAGAGATAGCGCAGTGGTTAAGAGTGCTCCTGTGAAACACATGGGTTACGTTTCCAGCACATTCCCAGGGCTCACAGCCATCCAAACCTCCAGTTCCACAGAATCTGATGCTTTCATCTGACATCCACAGGCACCAGCAAACACGTAGTCCACGTATTTACATGTGGGCAAACATTCATGGAAACAAGATTGTAATAGATAAATATAAAGAAAAACCTCACTACTCCCCTCCACAGCCTGATTTTATTCAGAGGTAAAAGAAACACTTGATTGAGCCCTGGATCAAATGTTGTGTTTTTGAAAGGCTATGCATATGCTTGTAGTGGATAAAAGCCCTGACGAAGTGACCCGGATGTCCTGTATGAAGTGGGTACTGGTGGAGAAGATGAGATAGCCAGATGGAGGGAAACCATACAGATATTGACATGAGAACTCTGGTGGAAGGAACGGGGAGGTGTACCGAGGCTGCCATGACTTTACTTGACATGCCACTTGAGGGAAGCATAGCTCAGGCAGGAACCAGCTTAGTGGGAAAAGCTTGTAGAGAAAAGGAAATATCTTTCCTCACTGTTACAATTTTTATAAAGATGTATTTTGTTATATATTTTGCCAGTGTTGATTTATGTGAACCACATGTATGTGATTTCCCACAGAGGCCAGAGGGCGTGGAATCCTCTTGAACTGGGGTGACACGTGGTTATAAGTCACTTGAGATGAGTCCAGCAAACACTCTTAAACTGTAAGCCATTTTTCTACCATGTATCTTTTCTTATTAAATGTATTTTATTATTTAACACATGTGTGTGCACACACATGTTCATGCACGTGTGTGTGCACTTGTGTAAATTTATGTTTACATTGTGGATGTAGGTACCCGAAGAGGCAAAAAAAAAAAACCCTCATCAGATACCCTGGAGTTGGAGGTACAAGTGACTATGAGTCACCTAGTATGGGTGCTGGGAACTGAATTCAGGTTCTCTGCAAAAATAATACAGGCTTGTAATTGCTGAGCCATCTATCTAGCTCCTCACTGCTCCATCTGAGACCTGAAATATCTTCCAAAGACAAATGAGTTTACATCTTAGTCTTTACCCGAAGAAAGCCCTTTCTTCTCCCTTCTTTTGGGGCTCTTGAAAGTTTCCTGATTATGGACTCCAGGACTCACACTGGCAGTCCCTGAATTCTCATGCCGTAGACCTTGGACAGGTTATACTATGAGATCTCCCAGTTCTGAGGCCATCTGTCTTGAACTAGGACACTTTGTCAGGATCCCACATCCTCTACCTATAGATAGCCTATTGCAGGACTTCCCCTTGACCAAGATAACACACACAATACCCTTAATAAATCCCAAATATACACAGATGTATCTATCCTATTGATTCTATGTTTCTTGAAAACCTTCCCACAGGCATGAAACAATCTCCAGAATGTGGAGTAGGTGGTGGAAGGGGGTCTTGAGGGTGGGCCTGGGCCCACTGACCAACTTCTAAGAGGCGGAATGAGGCATTGGTCTCTATGATTTACAAGCATTTTACTTGAAAGAAGCAAACAGAAAAAAAAATTTGCCTTAGGACCAAAATATAGGATTCTGTGGAAATGAATATAAACTTTGTGTGGGTACATTTCAAATGGGTGCCAGTAGAGAAAACAGAAAGAAAGAAAAAAAAATAAGAACAGCATGTATTTGACACAGCGAAGGACAATTTAATCCTTTTTAATAACCCCCATCTATTCTGCATTCTTTTGGAAGAACGCAATAGGAGAAAAAGACAAGTCCTTATTACATTACGGCTATGACTAGCACAATTCAAAGTGATCAGAGCAGAATGGTTGCCAGGCATTACAAACATTTAAAATTATGCATTTGTGCCAAGTGAGAGAGGCTCATTCTATTCTTTCCCAGCCTCGTAAGAAAATAGGCACTTGTTAAAGGGGTCATTCAGCTGCCAAGGAAATAATAACCTCAGGTTTTCTGAATAAATAATGCTTTAGTCTCGGTTCCAATCCTCAATATCAAGATCAGCAATGTGCTCCCTGTGTCTACAGAATAGCTCCCCGCGCTTGCACACAAGGTCTAATTTACCGACGTAATACAGCAGGAGTGGGCGCTTCAAGGCTGCTTTGCAGGGGGTAAAGACAGGAGGCAGAAGGGTGTCAGTGTTGCTCAAAGTCACCCGGACCCTCCCACTCTTAGTGCACCTAAATGCCTGCTCTATCAGGAATCCAAACAATAAAATAAAATGGCTCTTTAGTCTGGAACCAATCATTTGCCGGTCCTCCACAGCATATATTTAGATTCTCTTTCTGCTAGAGTAATTATTTGTATTTATAAGGTGATTTTATTTTCTTATCAATCACGGTTCTCACACACATTTAAGAATTTCCTTGAAATGATATTCCACTGCCATAGAGGGGAAAAATTGATCGTGATATGTTTGAAAGAATTAGGTGCCCAATTTAAAAAGCAATTATTCTCATTGACATCTTATTTGGCAGGAAGCTGGGAGACAGGGCCCTGGGCTGCAGGAACAGAGTCGTAGAAAAGACAGACAGGGGAAGAGCTTCAAGCCAGGAGTCAGCTGGTATACACTCAGGGAGGTCCTACCTGGGCTGGAGAGTCCTGGATTTATGCAAACTCCTATTTGAGTCACAAACTCTTTACAGTACAAGTACCTGGGCCTTCAGATCAGGGTGGTCGGTTCTGCTGAATTTTCAAGATAAACAAGAAAATAAATTTCTACAGGGAGTCTCCAAATGTTTTTAGCGCTAATATCAATTTTTAATTCATTTTCAGGTCATCCTTGGACCAAAGCAAACTCAAATCCAGATCAAATCTTACAGGTCCCCAGTATGCAACCTTTGCATAAGATCAAGTTCCATCCCAAGCTCCCTGATTGCCACCATGATTGGTGCTTTTGTTTCCAGGCTGGGAAAGCAACCAATTGGTTTCTCCCTATGGAATGTCTACAGTGAGGATGACCCTTGAAGAGTAACAGACTTGGAGAGTCCCTGATGGAGCTCTACAGGGTAGGTGACTGCTTCGCATACTGTGGCCTTAATTCCTTCATCCACTGGTCCTAACCCCGTTCCACTCCCTAACACAGGGCACCAAGGAAGCACTCCAAGGATGCTTTGCATCACCATCAGTGTGCTTTCTTTTCCTGTGCTATTACATTGACCTCGTTCGGCACAGTGCACCCAGACTGCTGTTCAGCAGGTTACAGCAGACTTCAGATGAAGTTGTCTTACACTCTTGCACCTCAGTGATGAACAGGCATGCAAACAAGAAACAGAAATGTCTAGAGCCAGCATTTAGAATTGCCATAACCCAGCCTAAGGGAATGTTCTGCTCATGGTGCCAAGCAAGTGACAGAGCCATAAGTGACTCACATGAACCAAACCTCTTACCTTGGATTTGACCAGTCACCGGGGGACTCCACCCACCACCACTGCTGCCCTCGTCACTAGTGGCCCAGTCTCACAGTCCCACACTTTGTCTTCAACTTCTTTTTTTTTAATATTTATTTATTATGTGTACAACATTCTGCCTCCATGTGTGCCCACACACCAGAAGAGGGCACCAGATCTCATTACAGATGGTTGTGAGCCATCATGTGGTTGCTGGGAATTGAACTCAGGACCTCTGGAAGAGCAGTCAGTGCTCTTAACCTCTGAGCCATCTCTCCAGCCCCCTGTCTTCAACTTCTTAATCCTCTCTTGAACCTATCTTTCCTCCAAGTGAAATCTGCTGGGGAAATAGAATATGCACATGAGAAGACAAACCTTGTGGAAAAAAGAGAAAACTTCATTTTTTTTAACCTTTAAAAGAGGAGAAAATTCCTTTCTGTTATATATACAAGTGAGAGAGACGGAGTCAGTAAAAGGCTATTAGAGATGGTGTTTCCTCCTTAGCCTAGGCTAGCCTTGAACTCTCTATGTAGCTGCGGACTACCTAGAATTCCTGATTGCCCTGACTTTACCACACAAGTGTCGTTCTTACAGGCATAGGCTATGTCACCCGGTTTTGTTTATGACAATTCTACAGACATCAGCTTGCTACTTACCATTTAATCCAACTCTGGCAGAGTTGGAGCCTGGGCACCAACCCTACACTGGAAGGCCGGACTTGCCAGACTGCTCCCGATTCAGGTGCCCACCCCGAGCTGGACTTTCCTTTCGACTCCACTGACTTCCTCCCCCCCTACTTGCCCAGCTTGTTTTCTTCTACAGCTCCAGCTCACCTGCCTGGGGATGGCACTGTTCTCAGTGGGCTGGGTCCATCTGCATCAATTAGCCATTAAGAACGAGCCTCACAGACATGGCCACAGGCCAATCTGATTGCGGCAATTTTTCAGTGGAGGTTCCCTCTTCCCAGGTGACTGTAGGCGCGTGCCAACTTGACAGCTGAAGCCGATTATGACACTCACTATGGCTGGTTTATGATAGAGGGCACAGCTCCAGGGCAAACAAATGGAGGAGATTATCGGGGCAGGGTGGGGGAGGGAGCTTTTCAGGTGCACGTGGAAGTTTCCAGTGCACCGCCACTCAGCTCCAGCCTCCGTGCTGGTTCCTGCTGTGCTACAAAAGTGTCCCTCAAAGGCCATGTGTTGAAACTCGATCACTAACTAACTGCTGGCACCATCGGGAGGTGCTGGAACCTAGAACCAAGTGAGGCCTCGTAGAGGAAGTGTGACCTAGGCCCGCCTCTCCTTTTCTCTCTTTGCTTCTTGGTTTTTGAGAGGCCAGCAGCTTTGTTCCACAGTGTGCTCCACGCCACGATATGCGACAGGACCAGAAGAAGCCGTGAACCCGGCTAAGATCGAAACCCCCTGCATCCGTATCCCGAAGTAAAGTCTTTCTCTTTGTCACTTACCTCAGGCACTCATTCGTGTGTGGAAAACTGACTAAGACCAATTGCACATGATACGGCAACCAGCTCCTAGGCCCCAAGAGTTTCCCACTTGCCTCAACCAGGTTATTACAAATAACCAAAGGTGTACCTCTCAACTCTGCCCACACAGAAAATCACAGGGGTCTTCAAAGCTATATGCCGGTAATCAGGGGCAGCACTGAAGAGATATCTCATTGGCTGTCACAGTTCTAACCGTTTTCTTGTCCCCTTTAGCGGGAGACCCGGCATTTTCATTCTACAGTGAACTTCACAAATTAGAAATCCTGCGTAAACTACAGAAACTGCCTTGTGGCTTGGATGGACCAAAGGAAAGGCTCCCACCTTCTTAAACACAAGCCACACCCCTTAGACTGTACCATGAGCTATGCCGTCAGAAAAGCCATTGGAAACCCCGGGGCCTTGTATAAGGCTCTAACCTGACCAAGCGCCTGTGAACTCCCAGGGCAGTATGCCTCTTCTTCTCCCACTTGTGATCTCTCTCTGCCCTGACCAGAATCTCATAAGTAGAATGTGGAGTAGAGGAAGACAGAGATTTGTGGCAGACATAGAGAAAGGCTGTGCGCAGTGAGACACTCGGCCCTTCAGGATTCAGGCCCCTCACATTGACTACTGCCCAAAGACAGACATGGCAAACATCTATTCACCAATAACAAACGTCAGCCTACCAATAACACATTTATATGGTGTGATGTGTGTTTTAAGGACTTAGAGTGAGGTTAAATTTGCTTTCCTTGAATTCCCACACTCTTTGTGTGGGAAAGCACCTGGTTTATTTTGATTGCTTTTTGGTCTGTCGTGACACTCTGCGGCTGAGCTACAGGAGTAAGCAGCATCCCTGGGCTACCGCCTAGGTGACATCTACCCAGCTTGTTGTCTTTGTTTTCACCAACCACAGTGGAAACATGCCCTTTTTAAAATCCCAATTCAACTATTGCCCCCTCCTCAGTCCCTCAAATACTCTTGTCACTGCAAATAAAGCCTTGGCAATAAACAATTTCCCTGTAGCACCCAAACTGCATCCAGGCTGATCCACCAAAGCGCCTCAGGGACCGTGACGCCTACCTGAAGTGTGTTTGTACAATTCCCCACGTGTGTATACCCATTCATGCATTGTTCTAGAAACAAATGTTGCTTGAATACAAAGAAATAAAAAATAAATAAATTTAAAAAAGGTGCCAGGTTCTAGCCAGTGCATTCTCCATTCCTGAAACTGAGACAATTACAATCAATTCTGCCACAGCCTAGGGAGAGTCAGGGGCAAAAAGGCTGTTACAACTTTCAGTGCTAAATTGTCCTCATGAATGTTCAAGTCCTCAAAATGGTTAGGGAAGGACTCCCATCTGCTGCCCTGTGGTAGCGGGAAAGTTAGATTAGCTTTCTCAGCCTATTTCCCCGTCACTAAAGTGAAGCTATTAGCACGTCGCAGGGACTGCTGTGCGATGTAATGAGATGACATCGTGTGTGAGTCACCCCATCCCCAGGTCAGGGCCACCGGGGCTTGATACACGGTAAGTCCCTGGCCCTCCCAACGGAGGTTCTTTACTGATTACCGGTCCTCACCACCTATATTCCCAGGCTGCTGGGCTTTGCAATTTCCAGCAGTTTTAGCAGCATGACCCTCCAGCCCAGAGATAAGATGCTGTGGAATTGCCTCTGCCACTCTCATCCACAGTCCCAACTTGATATATTACTAACGCAGTCAGCCGCTTTGCCAATGCTAGCGATTCCATCTCACGCACACCTCCGTTATGTCCCGCAGCTGTGAGTAAGGGTGCTGTCATCTCTGGCCTTGCCGTGAGTCCGTAGTCCAAAGCTGCAGAGGACACTGACGGGAGTTAGCTCTGCAGTTTGCCAGCCCCTTTGCTGGTCCTTCTTCTGCCCTCCGACAGCCCCACCAGAGTGTTTTCATCCTAGATGGCAGACCCTCAGCTCCTGAGAAAGCAGGGGCCTTTCTGTGGACCGTGTCTGGCTAAAGCTATTAAGGGAAGGTACATTTCTGATTTTCCATGTAGAAGTCTTGGGGAAGCCGTGGGGAAATGGATCCTCACATGGACCAGTTTCTTGTTATTAGAGAACCTCACATTTCATCCTCTTAAGCGTTGCTGTAGAACAGAATCCTTCAAAGCCTTCCCTCTGTGAGACTCTGACTCTCAACTTGTAGGTCCCCAACCCTAACATCAACATTACATTATCTGAAAACTCAGAAGTCTTGGGCTTTGCCCTGGCCTCCTGGTTCAGAAATGCTGGGCCTGCTCAGAGGGTCAGAGCCAAGAACAACGGTTCTAGGGTAGCTTCTAATATGCCATCCTAGTCTGCTCTCTCTCTCTCTGTGTCTCTCTCTCTTTCTCTCTCTCTCTCTTTCTCTCTCTTTCTCTCTCTCTCTCTCTCTCTCTCTCTCTCTCTCTCTCTCTCTCTCTCNTCTCTCTCTCTCTCTCTCTCTCTCTCTCTCTCTCTCTCTCTCTCTCTCTCTCTCTCTCTCTCTCTCTCTCTCTCTCTCTCTCTCTCCATCTCTGACTCTAATATTCATCTTCCTTAGGAGTCTGTCTAGCTATTGTCTAGTTTTATTTACTTTGTTTTATGACACGGTCTGACTGTGTAGCCCAAGCTGGCTTTGAATTCCGATTCGTCCTGGCTCAGCCTCCTCAGTGCCAAGACTGTAAGGACATAGCACCACATCCCTCTACTGTGTAGTTGAGGTTTTCCAAACGTCCTGAGAACTAGCAAATCTCTACTCTAGTACTTAAGAAAATCAACATCTCTCTCTCTTTGAGAATCTGCAACATCTCAAATCTACTGTGTATCCCTTTTCAGAGATGCAGGGCATTCACTTGCCAAATGCCACCATGAAAGAGCTGAGAGCCTACTGAGATCCTTCCCAGAGGCAACTGGTGCCATTCTCTCTGTGGCTCTGTGAAGGCGATGCTATGTTGACTCAGTTGACAGACAAAAACTAGATGCTGCAAGAGTACTGTCCAGGCAAGACCAGCTTAACAGTCAATGTCGGAGTAAGATTGGATGTGCACTGATTGGCATGCCTCGGAGTATATGTGTATTTTCAGTGCTGCTGCAAACCTATTGTTGCAAGTGTGGTGTTAAGCAAGGTTGGATTATACCAGACATCCAATCCCCAATGTATCCACAAAGCACATTAGCATTCCTAGTCACTGAGAATGATCCTTAGCCATCACTGACCAATTCAGTTTTCAGTCTTAACAAGTGTAGGCCTGGCCTCCTCTTACCCCTTGCACAGCCTGGTGCCCCTGTTTGTGTCACTTCTCCACTGTCTCCTTACTTCTCTGTTCCCTTCATGCAACATGTACAAGCCGGTGCAGAGTCTCCATAGCACGCTCATAGCCCCCTCTGTGTTTCCCTCTGTCCCTCTGCCTGTCTGTCTCTCTGTCCCCACTTCCTCCACCCTCAGTCATATTCTACTGCTCCAAAAGACAGTGGGTCTTTGGAGACTGCAGTCTCTCTAACTGGATGGGCACCCTCAGAACCCATCACATGGCCCACACCATCCTCAGGAGCAGGGACCCACACACAAGCCTCATCTGGATGAAGTGTCATTCCTTCTGGTGCTGCTGCATGGTGTTGCTGGTCCTAAGTACCCAATTTATTCACTCACTGGTTCATGCACTGACGAATGGATGCTTCCTGCCTTTCAAGGATATAACTGTACAATTCAGACTTCCCACATTCATGGCTTCGGTGTGCCTGGGGTTTTGACAGGACGCTGCTATGTAGCCAGACTGATTTAGAACTTGTGATCTCCTGCCTCTACCTCCCAGGTGGTAGGATTACAGGCATGCATTAGCTGGAGTTAGCATTTTGAATAATCATATACAATGTTCAGTTCGGTTTTAACTGAGGGTTCCTATTTATATATAGTTATAGATAGTCATCCCCGAGGATGTACAGTCATCCTGAGGAATAACTATATATTGAGACACAGAGTCAAAAGAGTCACAGTATTACCTTGTATTCTTAGTGTAGTCTACTGGTCCCTACTGTGTTACCCTTTGTATTTATTGCAGATTGTTTTATGATTAATGTCTCATGCAATGGGCTTGTGAAACCCTTCTGAATTCCCTTAATGTGCAATCCTGATTTAACAAGTGTTCTGCCACTGTAATTGCATAATTATCACTTGAGACAGTTTGAGTCTTTTCAGCCCGAGTTCTCTATCTTTTGTTCTATTCTTACTCTAGCATCCCGGCTTTCTTTGGATGCCTGTCCTCTTTTCTGCATCTATTCTGCCCGTCGCTTTGTTCTCAGCAGCACCTGACACCGTGCAGAGCAAAGAGCCTAGTGTCTGACTGTCTCACTCCAGCACATTTGCCTCCATGGAATAGCTGCCTGGTCCCGTTCAGCTTCCATAACCTCCCTGAGCCTGGAGAAGGTCTGTGGGGCTGTGCAACATGGCATCACCTTCATAACTGGCCATAGGCTTCCTACAGACGGGGCTGAGTCCTGCTAAAGCACACACCTGATTGACTGGGCGGGAAAATGCCGTCACTTGCCAGGGGCTGACTGCATTTCTTCACAGTGGCCCTCTGCATGGTGACTACCCAGCAGATAAACACAACGGTCTTCTATTACGTTCTGCTTGCTTGCCAAGGTCATGAGGAAAGGGCACATACCCACTTCTGAGAAGCTGTACTTTGCTTGACCTGAGACCCAAGTATGGGCATTTCTAAGCTATACTATGACTAAGTCAATAGCTCTACCTGTACCTCACCTCTCTTTTATGTTTGCATTTCTATTTATACACCTCACCTAGATCATAGGCATATACCTTAGATGCATAAATAAAAAGACATATTCAGGAATTCGCCAGCACTGTTTGTAACAATTTCTCCTGGAAATAAAACAGATAAAATGGGTGAAATTTTTAAGTCAGTAGTCCGTATCCGTAATCCCAACACTGCGCCTAGATGATCAAGAGCCCAAAGTCAGCCTGAGCTATATACAGCAAGATCCTTTCACAAACAAACAAACACGGAAAGGTAAGGTTTGAGAAGTCGGAAAGAAACAATGGAACAGCCAGTGAGTTACTTGCTTCTCCCTGACAGTTGTCCAGATCCATGGCTCTCATCTCCCAACACGTAACGGCTGTTTCTCCTTTGGTACAAGGATAGAAAACAATCCATTCTAAGATCCCAGGGTCTGCAAGACAAGAAACATGACTGATGCTGACATTTAGACCTGGGAGAATTCCTTCTTTGAGCCGCTGTGAGGGGATGCTGTGCACAATAACAGATGCCTCCAGCCTACATTCGTGTATTCATTACAGATGTATTGATTTACAGTCTCTCACATCTTATCTGAAAATATTAAAATGAAAATAATAACACAGGGGATTTTCTTTCCTCTCATCTCTGCATAATCCTCAGCATCTCCCTTTGTGCAGGGAAAGGGTTTAACCTGAACGCACATTTTTCAAATGAACTTGACGAGTCATTTTTTTCAGGTCGTGACTTCCTTTTGTGCCTTTGTTAATATTGTCCACATCCATGTCCAGAGAGCAAATGTGCTGGCTTGTGATTAGGAGGTTTGGGGATTAACGCTGGATGAATGAAATAGTCTTTTATTTTGAAGGCATATGGATATTTTTCTCATGTGTCATTTTAGGGAAAATACTAACTGTATGGATCTGAATATTCATTTTGCACTTGTGTATTTTTGATCTTCATTTAAGTGGATTCTCTCAAGGAACTACCATTTTCCAAAGCATCAATGTCTCCTGTTGTTTCCAATCCCTTTTTCATTTCTTTTGAATTAATTCAACCCCAGATATGTGAAATACACACATGCGTGCACAAACACCCACACCCACATGCACACACACACACACATATGCATGCATGCACACATGCAATGTCTGAAGTGGGACTGAGTGCCTCACAATGAGTCAGAAAAAGAACAAAGAAGTCCATAAGGGATTTGCTCTTAAAGGATTATTAGTGGCTACCATTTAAAGCCGTTAGGGGTTTTTAACCCTGACAATAAGTAAGGTTTGGTCTGATGGCCACAAAATAATCACTGTCCTCTCAATATTTCCCCCTGCCAAAGCACCTCCAGGACAACACTGGTTTTCAACCTTCTGTCTGCTTAGCAGAGAAGATACACAGACCTAAGAGTCGGGAGCATACAAGAGCTGGAGCTTCATGTCATGATGGGACTTCTCATGCCATGGTTTAGGAAAGGCTGTCTCTGTTGAACAAGTGATTAAGTATTTCCAAGTGAAACCTTTTAGAAAACATAAGCATTATGTTTTTCATGGGGGGGGGGGGCGCCTTCGCTCAGTTTCTGCGGTTCAGCAGCGCCACCCAGTGGTTAAATCGTTTCCGCATAAAAACGCTCCCCTTCACCTTGCGACAGTGCACCAGGAAAATGGACCACGAAGTGTCCCACATCACAGTGTGGGAAACTCCTCATGAGAAGAAAGTGGACATCCACAGAACGGATAACAATACACGGGGGCAGCTCAGAGAACTTCTGACCTAACACCACCAAGGTCACCCAGGAAGTAAAAGGACCTTCCAGTCCAACCCAGTTACTAACAAGGAGGAAGCAAGAACTATTCAATAGCATGTCCTCAGTAGCATCCAGTGAGAGCCACAAAGACAAGATCATCTGGATGACAAGTTAGTCCTTGCTAACATCGGAGACGGCACCTTTCACTTTACACATGCACCTAAGTCTAAGCAAAGCTGCACAATACCCACAAATCCACAGCCAATGGCTTTGTAGCTTGGATAAAGGTGTGCACTACTCCCCTCCTGGGTCATCATTCTCTACCAAAATGTCAAACACATGATGACCTAGGTGACAGTCCATAAAGAAATATATGGGGCAAGGTAAGAATAAAAAGAACTGGGAGGCAGAGGCAGGAGGATCTCAAGGAGCCAGCCTGGACTACATAATCAGATACTGTCACCAAAGAATGAACAAGAAAAGAATAAGAATATACTTTTCATCTCTATGTGTTTTTAAAGACTCTAATATTAAAGCTGTAATAGTCAGAACTAGCGAAGTTCTATCCATTCAATTAATTGGAGATCATGTCGAGTGCTAGAAAGAACTTGTTCTGATGCTAAAATGAGAGGAGAGGCTGTGGAAATGAAGCAAATCCAGAGCCGCGCTGGAGACTCTCTGGGGCTGCTTTCTTGTTCTGTGATAATCTGTGCTTGGCATAGGAAAGACAGCCCTCGATCACTGCCTGAGCTTAGATGTTTGCTTCCCCGCAGTAGTTAGGTGCTTCCCACCACAGTTCTTCACAACGCGTAGAATACACTGTACTTCCTAATGAGTGAAAGGCGAACGTTGTGACGGAACCCAGCGATACAGATGTCAATGGAAGCTCTATTGTTTGTTGCTTGCGTAGTTGGTCAGTTTCCTCAGACATCGTGGTTCCTGATGGCTTTAATGTTTTAACAGTGCCGGGGGTGCAGGCACACGTGCGTGCACATGCATGCCAGGACATGCATGCCAGGGAGTGTGTGCAGAGACAAATCGCTTTCAACCCCGTGAGTTCTGGGTATAGAACTCATGATGTCCAGCTTGGGAGCAAGTGTCTCTACCAGCCGAGTCCACTCACGGGCCTTCCTCCTGACATATCTTTAAATTTAGCGATTAATGACAATAAGAGCAAATTCAAAATACCCAGTATTCAACTGGGAATTGCTTTCTGATATTACACCGCAAACATTCTCTAACACTGAAAACATTTTCCTATGTTCACGTGACATCTCACTGCCACAGTTATTTTTCACTACACTGGATTCCAAACAATACACATGCGCCTGCCGTACCCATCCATTGATGAAACTGTGTTCTTTTTAAGTGTAAGGCTCAAGCATGAGTTGTTCTCTCTGTGACATTTTATTTTGGAAGTAAAACACACATGTAATGAAAAATATTCTGTGTGTGTGCGCGTGTGTCTGTGTGTATATGTGCATGTGTGTGCACATAAGTGTGCAAGTGGAGGCCAGAGGTCATTCCTCAGAAGCTGTCCACTTTGGTTCTGGAGACAGAGTGTCTCTTTTACTGCCCTGCAAGTCCAAAGTATCCAGCTGGCTCTGCCACCCACTCACACCCCGCACTCCACGCGGCCTGCTGTGCAGTGTTTTCTTAGGTGGTTTCTGGCGATAGGCGACAGAATTCAGGTCCGTGTGTTTGCACATCAGCACTTTATGACTGAACTGTGCCGTCCGTCCCCCCACCACACAAGTGATTTAACGTGTGTCATCTGGAGCGTTCTACAACCCAGGCCTCTGTCGTGGTACCTGGAGCATCAATGCCACCCCCTAGACCCACATGACCCCTTCTGGTAAACTCCTGACCCAACACAAAAGTGAAGCTGTCCTCCAGACTCCTTTCATCACACACAAGTTTTTGCTCCCATTAAAGCTGGCCCAGAGGGACCCTAAGCCTGTGTTCTATTAACTGGAGGCTCTCACTCATTAACCAACAAGATTATACCCAGACAGCTACAGTCTCCATTAGTGGTTGCTTCTGGCCTCCTAAGAAGTGTCGCCTGTACAGGATGGCAAGTGCAATCCAACAGACAAGTTTTGTGGGATAGTACATCAGTCTGTCCTTTTCTTTTCTTAAGATATATAAAATACATATATATTTAGATATATATCTAAAGTAAACAGTAACTGGTTTCATTGTGGCATTTTCATATGTGTATCTAATGCATTTCAATAATATTCATCCACATTTTCCTCCCTCTTTCCCCTCCACTCTTGGTGATTCTGTTCCCAGTTTTTCTGTCTTGTGTTTTCATGCCTTCTTTTCAACCTGTCATTTTTGCGTCGGCAATATATAGTTTGGCCACTAGATGGCAGGAGGAACTCGCTGTTTCATGTCGGCTTTGGCGCGTAGCTCATTCCCTGTTCCTCGCACATCTTGACATTTGATTAAAAACATAGATGCAAACAACCATCAAGAGTGGCCACGTTGATGACTAGAATTTATGCACAGGGAAACTAATAAACAACTGAAGAACCCCGCAGAGGAGGCTAATTAATAGATGAGAGCTTCTGGAGCATCCGCGCACCTGTTCTGGGGCTCTGGGCGCCTTCGGATAGGGGCGGAGGGTGTGCTGCTAGAGATGACGGTGTCTCTGGGGACTGCTCATGGAGTGCTGACCGCAGTCAGATGCTGATAGCTAACAGGGTTCAGAGAAAGCACGTTCACATCTGCTTTAAATAAAATACGGTGGCAAGCTAGCATGCTTACTCCACCTCCACACTCTCAAATTATGATTTAAATTCGCAAGAAAATAGACAAAGGGTGGAAGGCCTGCATCCTAAACAGAATTATTCACGCACAAACATGACTGAAGAATTCAGAACACCCCGAGAGAAGTTAGGGGAAGGTGCAGGGGCCAACTCACAATTTGTGACATTGATAATAAACTGTGTAATATAGGAAAGGTTGAACTAGTATTAGCCACCAAGAAGAGCACCAACATGGTGGTTCTCAACCTTCCTAATGCTGCGACCCCTTAATACAGCTCTTCATGTTGTGGTGACCACCAACCATAAAATTATTTTCATGGCTACTTAATAACTGTGATTTTCTTACTGTTGTGCATTATAATGTAAATATCAGATAAGCAGAGAGGCTTGGGCAACCCCTGTAAAAGGGTCGTTCATGATCCACAGGTTGTGAACCACTGCTAAACAGAACAGGAACAGATTCAGAAGGCAAAACATCTTTCCAGCATTAGAATTGTGTTCTAATTTGTTTCCTGTTGCTGTGGTAAACAGTTGACAAAAAGCAACTTGGCAATAAGGGGCTCTCTTTCGTCTACAGCTACATCATCAATGGGGGAGGCTCAGTTAAAGCAGAAACCACAAAGGACCTCTGTTTACTGGACTGCTCGCAGGATTCCCTTTTATACAGCCCAGACCCAACAGCCTAGGAATAGGACCACCCACAGTGGACTGAGCCCACCTGCCTCAAATAGCAATCAGGAAAATGTTCCCACAGGTGTTCCTGAAGATGGAGACAATTCTTCAGCTAAGGTTCTTTCCTCCCAGGTGCGTCAAATTGGCAACCAAGATTAGCCACGCAAGAGTAGACAAACTTCTTTGCCTGTACTGCACTGCCTTTCACTGAAGCATTCAAGTTCAAGGGTCAGAGGACAGGGAGATCAAGTCAGTGCCTTGTACACAGACTTCGAAGCTTGTACCATGTGTAGCATGCTCCAGGATTTTCATGTGAAGTCTATTTGGAAAGATGCCCAGAGAAATATTAAATAACAATAGCTCGTGGTAGTCAGGCACATCCTGAAACACCAGTTGGTCTCTGTGAGGTTTTGAACCACATACTGCTCCAGTGATAAAACCAAGAGACTCTTACAGTTCCAGTATTTCTTGGGAGGACTCTGCTATTGACTTTTTCCTCACCTCACAGCCACACAAAGCCTCTATCTACTCTAACACCCTCATAACGCCTGTACCTACTCTGATACCCTCACAAAACCGCTCCTGGATTCCCAGGTAGATGGCGACACACATTTTTTAACAAATAAATGTACCTAAGTAAAAAAGATGTAAAACATTTTTAATAGATTGTTTCCAAATCTCACATCATACACCCCGATTGTGGTTACCTCCCAGTCTTTTCAAGTCTGCTGTCCACACATCTTTAGGAGGTCCAATCCAGAAAGTGAAACTTTCCTACCTTGGGCCTCCATGGATGCCCAGATCCAGGGAAATCCTGCAGCCAGGTGGCAGGTTCAGGACTGAGTCTGTGTTTGCAGAAGCTCTAGGCTGTTGTACACCGTCCCACCAACTCCTCTAGACAATGACAGCGTGTCCACCTCAGCCATCTTTCTCACCATCACCTCTCTCCCTAGCTCACAAACCACTCAGTTTTTCCACCTTCTCCATCACGTAATGTTTTCATTGTGATGGCACCTGTCTACCCCGGGCTACTGGGGTCCCGGAAAGTGTTTGGGTGTGTTCAGCCACCTGCACCACCTTTAAAACATTTTTAAAGTATTAACAAAAGTATCACAGACTATAGAAATGACAGAACATGAAGATAATACATTAATGACAGAAAGATGGAAAAAATTACCTCGCAAGATGAGGTTTTTTTTAATTATATGGTCAATATTTTAAGGAAACTACTAAGTAATTACAGTGCAAACGATGTTCATAGTTTTAAGTCCATGTATTTCTTTCTTCTCTCTCTCTCTCTCTCTCTCTCTCTCTCTCTCTCTCTCTCTCTCTAACATAATGTTTCACCAAGTCCACAAGTCCATCGCATGAGGAAGCATTATGTATGGATGCCATCTTTTCCAAACTCTAACTAAAAATTAAGTCCATTGTAACCAAGCCCAGGGCAGGGATATAGCTCAGTTGACAGAGTGCTTGCCTAGTTAGTGCACAGTAAGTCATGGGCTTGATCCCTGGCACCTCATAAACCAGACCTGGTGGTACAAGTATTGTCATCTCAGCCCTTGGAAGTTAGAGGCAGGGGATTGAACTCCACTACATAATGGAGTGAAGACCATGTTGGGAGACCTGAGATTTTGTCAAACAAACAAACAAATAAACAAATGTTCCATGTCTCCATTTAAATGTTCTCTTTAACCCCAAGCTGTGTCCATGGACTTTGGTATATTGATCATCTCAGGATGAAAGTCCCTTGTCAATGTTCTATAAATCTATTAGTCGCTTGCATCAAGAGTGAAGAACACATTAACGTATGGTAGTACAATGACATTGACCTTGATTCCTTATGGGGGCAAGAAGCCCATATTAAAGGGTTATTATGAGTGAATAAATGTTAAGCACTTGAGTGAATATATAAGATAAACATATTAAAATATAATTACAGCATTTCACCCTCCATCTCTTCCCTCCAACCCCTCCCCTCATCCTTCTTATCCTGCTTCCTTTCAAATTTGTGGCTTCTTTTTCTTCATTATTGCCACATATACAAACATAAACAAATAAAGACAATCTGCTGAGTATGTTTGGTGTTACTTGAATGTATGGGATTTCAGCACTTAGTACTGGATAACCAATTAGGAGCCTCATCCTTGGGGAGAACTAATTCTTCTCTCATCAGTTGCTCAATGCCTGATTACTAATAGCTCTTTGTTTAGGGCTGGGGACCAGTGAGAATTCTTCCTTCCATGTATCATATCTATGGGGTTGTCATTGTTCAGATCTTATGCAGACATGTTGTTGAGGTATCGTGTGTGTCTTCCTAGGAGAGAGATCTTATGCAGACTTGTTGATGAGGTTTCACGTGTGTCTTTCTAGAAGACAAAATCTTGCAACAGACTTTAAGTTTTTCTTAAGAATCACATGAAAAAAGCCAGGTTGCAGAAGTCTGGAAGTCCTTTCTCACCTGCGTGTATTGTAATGAACAGAGCAAGCTCTAGGAGAGCCTGCAGAACACAAACAGGATGGACAAGCAATATGTAAGTGTCCAATAAAGGGCTATAAGCCTCTTGACCCTGTGTTTGGGGCTCTTTCCTTGGTTCACTAGATCACTCCCATTGGGTGAGATTCTTTTCCTTTTGGACAAATAATCTGTTTGAATTTCTAACCATGTCTCCCCAGGACATTCCTTTGTCCTTGGTCCCAAAAGCCTGAAATTGTGTGCTCCTGAACTCAGATCTTGAGGTCAGTCAGCACTAAACAGGTTTTTCTTTCTCTTTTTCTTCGTCTCCATTTTGGATACTTCCCTGACACCCTGGACATTAGCAATGATTTATGACTCTGTGCCTTGCTTAATAAACATAGTTTGTTGTGTTTTGTTTGTTTTCGTCTCCTCTCCTACAAGCAGGTGCCGGGATTTGCAGCTTGCCTATCTTTTGATATATCTATCAAAATTTACTGTACTGGGGCTTCTTTGAATAATTTTTTAAATTACCTTATTAAAGAGAATTAGAATCCAGAAGTACATCTTAGTTACTAATAACCAAAGGACCAATGAGCCTTCAGAAGATGTCTTCATTTGGATAGCTCATTCTCCAGGATAGTGAAAATAGTAACTCATGTGCCGATAAGCCAGCATTCCCAATTCAGATCAGTAAATGTGTGCATGTGTGGTTCCTCTCTCTCAAGGAAAATATCCAGGGCAGTAACTCTCAGCGCAACTTTGATTGCATGAACAAAGAGTCCATGAGGTGGTCATTGCTCAGGAAGGATAACTGATAGGCCGGTCTTCTTTAGCAAAGGGGTCCAACATGAAGGAAGTCAGCTGTGTGGCCACCTCTCCTAGAAATGGCTGCACAGACAAGAACCTGAACAATGAAAATATCAATAGGCATACTAACATGAAAGGAAGGAAGTTTGACGGGGTCCCAGCCTTAAACAAAAAAGCACAGGCAATTAATAAAGGCTGAGAGAGAGAATTAGCCTCTCCCGGGGATCAGTCCCCTGGCTGGTTATCCAAAAGGGAGGAGTCAGCTATGAAAACAAATGAAAAAAATGACTCAGAAGGTTATGTTTATATATTTGTGTATATAATGCACCAATAATAATCAAATAAAAAAGCTATCAAGTTGAGAGTTGTGGGGGCTTTGGAGGGAATAAAAGAGGGAAGTAATGTCGTTATATTTTTCTTTATTTTAGTTGAACAGAATTGAATTACTTTCCGCTCCTCCTCCCTCCAGTTCCTTTCATGCCACTACTTAGAGTATTGTTGTTACAGATATGTGTATGTATGTATGTATGTGTATGCACACACGCACACAACTTGCAGAGTCTGGATTTTTTGTTTGCTTATTTGTGTGCTTGTTTGTGTTTTCAAGGCTGACTATTCTGCATTAGACAATCAATAATGCGCTTCTTCCCTGAAGTGGGCTAATTCTCCTTTTTCCAGCAGTCATTAGTTACCTGTGGTTCTTTTACTAAGGGAAGAACCTCATGAAATTTGCCTCCTTCTACATTAGCTTGCCCGTTGATATGATCATTGTTCCAGTCTTGGTTTTGCAGCCACTCCTAGGAGACGCTACTTAAAGCAGACTTCTTGCTATTCAGGCCCTTACAATCTTCCTGTCCCTCTTCTATGCTACCTGAGCCTTAGATGTAGTCGCTGTGATATAGACATATCCACTGGGGTTGTGCTTCCAACAATCTATTGATAGTTGCCTTAGATCCACTTGTGATTTTCCGTCGTGATTTCAGCCTGCTGCAGAGAGAAGCTGCTTTGATGAGGGGTAATAGCTACACTTAGCTGTGGGTATAAGGCTAAGATGTAGAATTTAGATGAGGAATTATCTTGTCTCTCTCGGCTGCAGCTCCTAGCTCCAAATCTTCAGATATGCGCGTATGACTAGCACAGAAACCAGGAAAGTATAAAGGAGCCAGGGGCAGGGCGTTGAGGGGGAATAACAGAATATAAGTGCTATGAAAGGGGGAACGGGGCAGAGGCTCTAATTGGGGAGATAAAGAAGGGGCAAATAACACTGAGATCATTTGGTAAAGCATCACAATTTTAATGTTGCTTCCTTGCTTGATTTTTGCTAGACACTATTTCGTATTTCATAATTAATTATGAAACCCTTTTTTAATTTCAGTTCTGCTCATCTGAGAGATTTTCCCAGGAAGCATATTTGTAAAAGGTTTGCCTTTGTTGAGTCTTTCTTTTTCTTTGATATTAAGACATTTGACAGGATTTGCTGAATCTACCTCCTTGGTCTTTCTGACAGTCTCGGTGGCACTGTAGTCGCTACCTTAGCACCCTGAATGGCCTTCACATGCCACCCTCAGTGGACTTCTCATTCCCCCTCCCTAGGCCCAGGCCTTCCCTTCAATGCAGCCAAAGCACTGTCTAACACCTGTCTGACCAGGCCCTTTGTTTGAATAAATATGCTCAATGATTTCTCTTTGCCACAGGGTGGCACCAATAAGAAAACTTTCACAGTCACGAAAGAGAAATAACAAGCCGTTAAGCCAAATGTGATGCATGGTGAATTTACCAATTAAGATGTTTTAAAATGGTTAAGATTGATGGCCTGTGATCTTTCAAGTTCAGCGCGTAGAGCAATATATGTCCTGTCGGGTTTGTGTGGGGATATAAAAGGCGTGGCAAGGCAAGAAAGGTGAAGGTGGAAGCAATGAGGTTACTTCTTGCCTGTGAAATTAAGGTGAAGCCCGAGTCTCCTTAAAAACAGCCTGGTGCACTCAGAGATAGGAAAGACCTTCCTGCAGCTCCCTCCCCCTGTAATGTTATATGAGAACAACAACAACAAAAATACCGTGTGGATGAAACAAAAAACAATCTGGGCAATAAGAGACATTTATTCCTCAGGGTTTGAAGAAGCTGAGAGCAAAAGACAAGATTATGGTAAAGAGCTTTGTCCTTGGCTATCAACTGGAACAAGTTCACAACCCACAGGCATAAACCAAGAAGGCAAAGTCCCTGTCCTCTTCCCCTCTGCCAAGGGCATGCCTGTCCCTAGAATGCTCTCCTGGTGATATTCTAAAGTCCCTGTGCTCTGCCTCTCTGTCAAGGACATGCGCACACCTAGGTGCTCTCTTAGTGATGTTCTAAGGTCTCTGTGCTCTACCTCTCTGCCAAGGACATGCGCACACCCAAGTGCTCTATTGATGTTCTAAGGTCCCTGTGCTCTGCCTCTCTGTCAAGAACATGCGCACACCTAGGCTGCTCTTCTGGTGATATTCTAAGGTGGTTGGAGGTCGCTCTTGATGTCAGTAGTTTGCTGCCTGGCCTCTCTACTTGTTCTTCAGTAGGGCTACCATAGTTTGCCCTCAGGGAGCTTCAAAATAGGAGATGAACCTCTGTCTTTAGGGCCGTCTATAATCTTAATTACAGCCTGTTCCTCCCTCCACTTTTTCCAGTATTTGATGCTGTCCATCATCTCCCCCCTCTCTGTTCCGATCCACCTCTAGCAGTCCTGCCCCTTTCCACAAATTTTGTGGCCTCAGAATCCTTGCATATGCTCCTTAAGGAGCCAGAAATAGCCACTTCCTACTCCCTCTTCTTGGACTGACTCAGAGTCAATAATTTGGGATTTTAGCTTTAGCATCATCATCCTAGGAAGGAAGAATGGCCCAAATTAACTCAAACATTATTTGAGTACTCCACATTTTCCTGATAGCCATCGCCTTTATAGTATTTACAATATTTAAATTCATATTTGAAACTGTACTTGATTACAGATACATTGAATTGTTATAACTTGGAGAATAAAATAAATAGACTTTGTTTTAAGAGAATAAATGTGTTTATAAAAGATATGGGTACAGGGGGCTGGAGAGATGGCTCAGTGGTTAAGAACACTGACTGCTCTTCCAGAGGTCCTGAGTTCAATTCCCAGCAACCACATGGTGGCTCACAGCCATCTATAATGAGACCTGGCGCCCCCTTCTGGCTTGCGGGCACACATGGAAGGAATGCTGTACACATAATAAATAAATATTTTAAAAAATCTAAAATTATTTTTTAAAAAAGATATGGGTACAAAAGAGTTTGAAAATAACGAAAAAATAATAGTAGCCTAGCCTATGTCATAATTAAATATGGATTTCAAAGACTGGCAGAAAAGACTAAGGTTGTCAATAGAGGGAACAAAAGTATTGAGAGTTTTTCTAAATATAAACAAAGCCGAGGAGAAAGAAGTTCATCTTCTAGACGTGCTCAGCAGGGGAGGTAGAAAGAGAAATCTCCAAATTAAGTCAACTGTCACTTCTTGCTACATCTTAACATCATATATGAAGTGTCCAAAAATTTCTCAGTGTTTGGTATTCAAGGAAAATGCAGGCAACCAGGGTGACACTCTCATCTGTAGGAAACTGGCAGGTGGCCTTGGCAGTCCTCCAAGGCCACAGCCTCAGTGCCATGTGATGACTGTCTCCCACCAGGGTGTGAACGCAGAGAGCTCTCCCCCCCTCACCACAAGGGTCCTCTCTAGCAGCAAGAGGCAAGAGCTCCATGTTCTGTAGTCACTCAGACAGTGGCAAGAGGCCAGCCTCTTGAGATTGGAACCCAAAGGAGACCAGAGTGTGACTTCACAGCAGGGTCACACCGAGAAGAGAGGGCACTCGCTTGAAGAACTAGACTTGCTTCTCATTGTGAAAGAATTTTAATCCCCTTCAAGCCTGAACCCAAGGAATTCATCACATACATTGTGGCAACATTAATCAGATAAATGAAGCAATTGGGCTTAAGTAGAAGGAAGAATCTAGTCATAAAGTCCATGTGAAAAATTGTAAGTTAAATATTCTACCATTGCATCCATTAACAGCTGCCATTTAAGAAAAATGATATACATAGGCAAGGATTATAAAAATTAGAACTTTTCCCGCAGGAATGCTTGGAAACTCAAGAGTCTCTAGCTCCTCCCAGTTTGGGGAGAGTGGCGTGCTAGAAAACATTTTTGAAGATGCTGGTTCCTGGGATTACACAATTAAAGGACCAGAAATATTGGAAATAAAAAATAGAACTTTTGTTTACTGCTTGAGGAAATAAAAAATGACCTTGCTCCTAACCATGGAATAGTATGTTACTTCAATTTGTATTTCTAAAACAATTAAAAGCAAATTAAAAACAAAGATATTAATATACACACACAGCAACTTTATTCATAATAACCAGACGATGTAAGCACTGGGTGTTTATTAAAGGACAAATAGAAATTTTTTCTATTATAAAATTTACTATTTTAAATGTTTAGCCTTCAAAGGAAGAAAATACTGACAAAGCAAACTGACAGTAATACTACCCCATGGAGCTATTAGGGGACAAAAGGCTAATTAAAATAAGCCAATAAGGGAACAAAAATCATATCATCTTACTTAATTCAAGGGTCTAGATCAGTCAATTGTCTAGAGGCAGAAGGCAGATGATAAGGACCAGCAGCTGAGCGATAGGAGGAAGAAGAGTTATTGTTTAAGGGTATCATATTAATTACTTTTCTGTAGCTGTGATAAGACACCATTACCAAAGGCAACTTAAGGATAAAAGAGCATATTTTGACTTACAGGTCCAGGAGGCTAAAAGTTGATTATGAGAGAAAGACAAAGCAGTGGTTATGACAGCAGGAACAGAAAATCGAATGCTTATATCTTAATCACAAGTTAAAAACAAAAAGAGAAAACAAGAATGTCATCAGACTTTTAATCTCAAACCCTCCGACAGTGACCTACTTCCTGCAGGGAGTGCACATCACTGAAACCTCACCATATAGTGTTACCAAGGGGGAACCAAGTGTCCAAATGCCCAAGACTATAGGAAACATTCCTTCTCAAAACCACCACAGGAATAGAATTTAATTTTTGCAAGGTGAAAAGTTTAGTGTACCAATCATGTTGATGGTAACCCACACAACTATGCAAATGCTCTTAGTGTCAGTGACATGCATGTTTCAGAATGAATACAATGCTGTGTTGGATGTCGGATGTCGTCCTCTGAAGAAAGAGGGTCAATTGTGCTTGTGTGATCAAGGAGAGACACACATACATGGAGGACAAGTTCTAAGATCTGAGGTTGGCAAGATAGTGCAAATTCTAACCCAAAGGCTACAGGCTTCAGATCTAAGAAAAGCCAATGTTTCTATTCATATATCAGGCAGGAAGAATTCTATTTCTAGAGAGCAGGAAAAGCCTTGTGTTTTCTTCTGCCTTTCAGCTGAGTAGGTGAGTTCTACCTACAATCAAGAAGGAGCATAAAGGTCTCTCATTACTAACTAAAATGCCCATCTCACCTAGAAACACTCTGACAAAAACATAGACTAAATACGTAAGCCCTACCTGACACTATCAAGTTGACACACAAAGTTACCTATCACAGGTAGAAACTTCTGTTTTATGTAGATGTATTTTTATCACAATTAATCAACTTCTTTTAAAATAAGTGATGCTCCCAGAAAGAAATAGAAATCATCCAAAAAACAAAACAAAGAAAATACTGCATAGCAGAAAGGCTAAGAAACAAATGTTCAGACTTTACTACACATACTATGACCACACATGAGATGCTTTGCTCCATTTCCCTCAATGAAATAGAAAAATCGTTTTGTTTCTATTGCTATTGTAAAACAATACCCTGACAAAAGGCAACCTCAGGTAGAACAGGTTTATTTTGGCTTACAATTTCAGGTTGCTTTCCATAAGGGGAGCATCAATGCAGGAAATTGAAGTAGCTAGTTAAAGCACATCCACAGTCAAGAACAGAGAGAGAGAAATGTACGCATGTATGTGGTTTTCTTGTGTTTGTCTTAATTCCCCCTCCCACCTGCTGCCTAAGGAATGGTGTCACCCACAGTAGGAAGGGTCTTCTCAAATCAATTAACCAAAAGAAAAAAACAACCCACAATCATTCCCACAGGAATCTAATGGAGACAATCCTTCTCTCAACCACTAAGATTCTTTCCTTGTTCTTGTTCTCCGCCAGCCATGGCTACTCACCCCCAAGGTCACATGGTGTTCTGGGCTATTCTTAATGACAACCTCCCCATCAATGCTATCATGACCCTATAATTTCAGGCCTGTCCTTCTCCTCTCTAGCACGCTCTTCCTGCCTTGTTGAAATAGGAGCGACAGGGCTGCGTCCCCGGCACCCGGCCGCCCGCATGGCTAGCTTATACCCAGAAATAATTACACGGAAACTGTATTCTTTCAAACACTGCCTGGCCCGGATAGTTCCAGTTCCTTATGGCTAGCTCTTACATATTGTTCTAACCCATTTCTAATATTCTGTGTAGCCCACGAGCTGGCTTACCAGGGAGGATCTTAACCTGCGTCTGTCTGGAGCGGGAGAACCATGGCGACTCCTCACACAGCTTCTTTTTCCCAGCATTCTCCTCTGTCTACTCCGCCTACCTAATTTTCTATCCAATAAAATGGGCCAAGGCAGTTTCTTTATTAATAAGAAATCACTCCCACATCATTTCCCCTTTTTCTGTTTAAACAAAAAAGAAAGGCTTTAACTTTAACATAGTAAAATTACATATAACAAAACAGTTATCAAGTAAGAATTACAGTTACAATATTTATATCTATTTTATCTCTTATCATAACTAAGGAAAACTATAACTAACCATTCTTCAACTCCATCAAAGACTCCAGAAGGATATAATATTACCTATCAAACAAGAAATAAGAAAACTCTAGAAATGACAGAGACATCTCGCTGCCTGGACAGTCACCCAAAGTTCCTCTGTACCGTTGGGGCATCCATCTTCGGCCTACAGGCCCATAGTATCCAGCAGACATTCTCATCAAGCAAGAAATTCCAAAGACAGTTCAGTCACTTTTTGCTGTGTCCTGCAGAATGTCTCACAGACTCTTTCATGAAGCAGGAACCCCAAAAGGTCATCTCACCTTTAGGCAAGTTCAGCAGTCCTCTCTCTGCGGGTTCTCTGTGTCCAGTTTATGCAACAGTCCAGGCAAGAGCAGTTTCTTGCCCAAATGGCTATCAAACTCCATAAGGATTCTCTTCGATGCCCATCTTCCTCTTGAAATAGATTGGTGCTGCCAGGAGCAAATGTGTCTCATTGTCATGAAAAACCCTAAGTTATTAAAATATCTTAAATGCCATATTCTGCAGCCTTTGAAAGATATGAAGAATGCCTATCTAACTAAAATATCTCTCTATATATCTAGAAAATCTAACTAACATGACTACAAGCTTAAGTATTAGCGATGATTATCCATTAACAACCTATATTTCCTAATTATACATTACATTTTTAAATGAACTACACAATCACAATACCTTAATCAAGATCAAAAATACATATACATATAACAAAATTGACCATAAAATCCATACCAATGCAAATTATTCATATCTATATCATATCCCCCTTTAAATGTAAAAGAACATTTATAAACAATATTTGGGAACATGGGCGTAGTTTTTTCTCTACAAACTGCTTCCTGCTGAATAGGGGCGTCGTTAATTAGGTTGTTCATGATATAACCTGTATGCTAGTTTCATCTCAGTTGGCAATTGAGCGAAGCAATTTTTTGAGGGTATTCACAGCAACCTTTCAGGAGGGCGTGGTCTATCATACCAAATCGGAATAGATGCAATCCACAGGGTCTCATCCTCTGCAAAAACAAAAGAAGACCCTCTCCAAAGCATCATATCCTTAGACCCAAATTCTGAAATCATAATACCCTTATATCCATTTTGGTTTAGATTGGCAGCCCATGTAATGAAATGTCTCTCTGTACTTAGCTCCTTCACAGTCAAAAATTTTAAAGAAAACACAATGTACATAATCCAGACTCTCTGTGAATTTTCCATTTTTACGTGGCTTATATTTCTTTATTTCTTTTAATCTATAACTCTCTGTACTTCTGTACTCTGTCTCTTTAAAGACTTTACCCTTTTTCTTTTTAAGACATTAACTTTATTCTTTATATTCTTTTTCTTCTCTTTCCCAAGCCTACGTACATTTATCCAACAGTGTCTGAATCTGTTTTATTGTGAATCTGTAATTTCTTTACTATACAGGAGCATTTCTTAAAATGTTAAGCATTTCTTAAAAACTTAAGTTGCACCATTTACAGGTAATACGGTACTGCCTGTGTCCTGCCCAGTCTAAACCTTAACTGCACGGTTTTAAGGTAATTACGGTAGTTCCTGCCTGAGATCAGCACAGTTCAGCATGGAGCAGCCGCTCCTGCCTCAGAGTCATTTGGTGCCCCTGAACCATTCACAGTTTCAGGCACACAGCAAGTCCACATTGGAGCCGCACTCAGCAGTTTAACTCTGAGACTGAGTGTGCAGCACAGAAACTCTTTTCATCCAAGTTACAGCCAAATCTGACATGCAGAGCACTGCGCAGTCTGAAAATGCGTCTCTGTATAGCGGCAGGAATCCGCCATGCTCTTCCGCCTGCCTAAGCCTGATTCTGCCTTCTGCCCAGGTGCAGGCGGGGAGCTCTGAGCCATCTGCACGGTCTCAGAGCACTCTCCTCCGATCCCAAGCGGAACACAAACATCCAGTCCCATAAAAGCCTTGAAATGCTTTAAAGCCAGAGTTCATGCTGGCAGCACAGCCCCCAGGAAGCCGCGCTTTAAAATGATGTAGCTTATTTTTCTGCTGTTGTAGCTGAATCAGGAATCTCTCTACAGCACGCCACCAACAAAACAGCAAAAATCTGTGTTAAACTCTCTCTCCCTTATTTTTAAGCCTTCTCAGGTTTTTAAGTGGATTTAGCCCATCACGTCTGGGCGCCATCTGTTGAAATAGGAGCGGCAGGGCTGCGTCCCCGGCACCCGGCCGCCCGCATGGCTAGCTTATACCCAGAAATAATTACACGGAAACTGTATTCTTTCAAACACTGCCTGGCCCGGATAGTTCCAGTTCCTTATGGCTAGCTCTTACATATTGTTCTAACCCATTTCTAATATTCTGTGTAGCCCACGAGCTGGCTTACCAGGGAGGATCTTAACCTGCGTCTGTCTGGAACGGGAGAACCATGGCGACTCTCCACCAAGACTCCTTCTCCCAGAATTCTCCTGTTTTCTCCACCCACCTAAGGGTGGGCCTTATCAAGGGGCCTAGGCAGTTTCTTTATTAATAAGAAATCACTCCCACATCACTGCCTGTTTTCCAGGCTAATATCCTGCCAAAAGCGGACATGAGTGTGTATTCAGAACCAGACTCCAAAAGGGAAGCAAGGATGTCTGATCAAGAAACAGGCCTGGAATTTTCACTCTACCGAGGGGGAGACCATGCACCAGAGACCAGAGATGGGCCTTCAAAGAAGGGATGGAGCCATCACGTTCCCATGTTCACTGTAGTGCCCAAAGCTCACAGTACTAGCCCGTCTCTTCACCAGCTCTTCTGCCCGGTGCCTGACCTCAGATCTGGTGCAGAAACACAAATTCTGGCCCTTTAGTAGCAGGACACAGCTGTGTGTTTTCCATGCTGTCTCCGTGTTAATCTACTTGATTCCAGTATCTTCCCCTTCTCCCAGAGTCTATGTATGAGATGTGGGATTTCAGCTAGCTTTGGTTCCCAATCTAGATAGTTAGCTTAAAGAAATGGTACAATGAATACTGTACAGGGAATTCATGGAAGGGGGCTTTCAAAGGGATGGAGAATATTAAGAATTCATATCTCACTCATCAGAATTTCAGGAGCCTTTCCTGTCGTTTTTTCCATCGCAGAATCAAAGATTCGAGGACATTTTAGCATAAATTATATTGGCCCTGCCATCTGCTCTCTCCCCACGCCGTGTTCCAACCATCAGTCTCCGGGGATGTAGTCACCTTTGCGTCCGTTGCTTATACTTTGATTTGGTGATTAAGCCGTTAAGAAATGAATTCTGCCAACAACCATGCACATGTGGAAGAGAGCCCGGTGCCTCAGAGGAGATGCCAGCCTCAGCCAGAGTCTTAATTGTAGCCTTCTGACATCCTAAGCATAAGAAATAGCTAAGCCACTCTCCCTTCTCTGACCCACGGACACGATGAGATAACAAATGTCTGCTATTTAAACTGCTAAATTATAGCAATTGGTCACACAGCAGTAGAAAACAAATATAAGCAGTGAGTAATACTCTGCCATTATGGCGGGGGGCCCTGCTTTCATTTTTATGAAACTCTGATGCACAGAAGTGTATCCTTGCTAACTTAATCTCTGTCTAAGGTACCATTTCCCTTGCTAAAGCAAAATGACAAACTGTTTAAATTAAGCCTGAGTCATTTCAGACTTCCCGTCTCTTCCCTAAATTTTCATTTAATTTTCAGGCACCTTTCAGTGTGATGGTGAACGTCATGCTTTAACGATTAAGCTTACCGAGCTTGAGAAACCAAAGAGCAGAAATGTAAAAAGAAATCATATAAACAGCCCCTCACCTGTACAAGATGTACCCTAGCAGCCATATTCCCTTTTCTCTCCAGATGTTGAAGACTATTCTTCAAATTGACTGACCTTGTAACCTTTGCTGGCCTTGAAAGACAGTAGGTCAAAAGGTTAGCCACAGCTTCTGCTTTTATAATCAAGCTTGTTTACTCTGCTCGGAAGGTAGCTAGGACACCATCAGAAGATATTTGTTGAAATAAGCCCCTGCCTACACATAGGCAGATAGATGCATGCAGTCTTCTGGGGTTTGCCTTCACAAGCCCCACTGGGATGATACGGTCTAGTGCTGCATCTGCAGAGCATGCTCAAAGGCAGTCCTAGCACCCATTAGTCCAGGAGCCAACAACTAAAGAAAAAGGCTCTTCCTGTTAAAATATTATTCATTGTCAGATTCGTGGATCTCTGAGCGACCCCAAATCTACAGCATCAGTAGCATTGGAAATGAGGTTGGGCAGACGGGTCAGGTGTTGGCATTTCTGTATCGACATCCAGTCGCGAGTGTCTTGGAGGTGCCTGACCTCCATGGTGAAAGCCAGAAGGGGTGCACTTTCTCCATCAGACCTCCACAGTGTCCCTCTGCTCCAGGCCTACACATGTAAAAGCTGCAGCTCTCCTGAGTCTGGGGTCAAGCACATTCTTTCTGGCCTGTGCCTCTCAAGTATAGCATCTGGAGCTTTATTTTTTGAGGGAACCAATGGTCTATGAGTAGTCAACAAAATTCTGTCTTTCTTTTTCAGGTCTCCTGCCTCCTTCATTTAGTCCAAAGAACAATTACAAGTATGGAGGTCTCTCTCTCTCTCTCTCTCTCTCTCTCTCTCTCTCTCTCTCTCTCTCTTTCTCTCTTTCTGTGTGTGTACGTGCGTGTGTGGTGTGGTGTGCATGTTATTGGAAACTAAACCTAAGACCATGTGTACGGTAAGCATGAGCTCTACCTCTGAGCTGCACTCCTAGACCATGACATAGTTTTTCAGTATTTGTTTTACACCAGACAAAACCACTTCTAGAACAAGAATTTGATGAGATGTTCTCTAGTCTTTCAGGATACTGGGAATCTCACATCTTGTACCAAATATTGAGATCATAATCAATAAGCTCTGTTTGACCTTCAGCAACAAATATAATTCTGGAAGTTTAGTACTTAAAAATTTGCTTTCACACATACAGCATCTGCTCTTAGCAAAACAACTCTCATGGTTGTTCCATGTTGTAACTCTGTATCTGGGTAACTTTGATTTGTTTCTAAGGTCAGCTCATGCTCGCTTGCCACACCCAGGTCTTAGTATCTCCTCCCACCTCTACACTCCATGATAGCATATATTAACATAACGTTGGGAGATAGTAACATGTTGATTTACATTTATCAGCTCACTACTAATGAATTATTTCAACACATAGTCACCAAGGTAACCAACATAAAGGATTAAAAACACCTTGAGAGTGCATTGTTAGGTATTATATGACTCCATCTGCATAAAACACATTAACTCCAATATCAGGCCATTGGCCAGAATACATTCACTACCTATGCCCGAGTACAGAGAAGCTAAGAAATGTGATATAGCACAAGAGTATTCTATTGGTAGTAAAGGCCCATTTGACAACTGAAGAAAAGGCGCTATCAACTCCTAACATCAAATTTCCAGCTACCTCCATGCAGAAGAAGTCTGCATGGGCTCCCATGAAAACACAGATAAAGTTGCATCTTACATAAAAGAAATGGAGGAATGTCAGTTATTTCAAATACAGAATAAAATGTATAGAAGTCGCTTATGACAATTGTTTCGATTTTGAAAGTAATTCTATCTGTGTGAAGATGCTAATGGTTTTGATACATGTCCCTCCAAAACACATATGCTGAAATCTAATCACAGAGGCAATGGGTTCTTCTTTCATGGACTGGATCAGTGCTCTTTTAAGAGAGATTTCAGAAAACTGCCACGTCCATCCATGCTTTCTGCCACCTGAGTACCATTTGCCTACTCCAGAGCATGCAGCATCATGATGCCATTCTTGAAAACAGAGATACTCTATACTGACCAGACTCTAAATCTGCTGATACCTTGGACCTCAAAAACAATGCACAGCTTTGAAGAATAATTTCTGTTTAATAAAACTATCTAGTCTCAGGCATTTTGATACATCAGCAGGAAAAGAGTAGGGTAGTGTGATTGTTAATAGTGATTTGTTTGAAGAATGAATAAAATGGGTCTTCAAAACTTGATTAAGTGACTGGACATAGCTAAATGCTAAAATGAAATAAAACAGAAACAAAGGACTGTACGGGAGTGTGAACAGTGGCATTCCCTGCATGTAGATGAGACAAGGAAGACTACATCCTGATGAAATCGGATCAGCAATGACTAATCACAAGAAGAAATGGGAGCATGAGCAAGCCAGTGGGTGAGTAGTCTAAGACACTCATGATTCCATACAATAATGCTATAGTAGTCAAAACCACTATTCAGTTAGGGTGCCTCTTGTCCAAAAGTCTCCACGGTGACTCATTGTTGTGTGGAGATGGTGATAAAAAGGTGCCCTTTGGGGTCCAAATTTCGGTGACTTGCAGGTGGGTGTTAGGTGTTTGGGAGAAAGATGATGATAGCTGTTGTTAATTGGAAAATAAATCATCTAAGAAAGAAAAGGGGGGAATGAACGGCACAAAATGCCTTCCTTTGGAGAAAGAGGAAAGATGAAGCCCAGAGAAGCAGGCTTGCTTTGCAGAGAATCTGAAGAATGCTCGCTCTATGAGCCTGTGAGTCTGCCTCCACGACCCAGCCTTGACTAGAATGGGAAACATTATTATTCTGATGTCATCTTGGCCAAATAATCAGGAATTACTGGCTTTACCCAAAGCAACGAAAAGACTGAGAAATGGAAGCAAAGCATTGCGTACGGAACAGATTTGGCTATATTATTCAGGCCTCATTTACTGCTTAATTCCGAATAGTTGCCTGCCGCGATCTATTAATTCATTTGTTTGTCTTTCTCTTCTCTATTTATCCAGGCACTAACTCTGTGCATAGCTTCGCGTTTCTAGGGAAACATTTGAGTAGACTCTTTGCCTCTCCTTAGGTGCAGGAAGTGGCTACTTAAAGCGGTCGGTCAGCTAGCCCCAGAGTCTGTGAGTCCTCCAAGTATTTCACAATTTAGGTGAAGATAACAGACTGCTTTCATTTCAGGGCCAGGCTGCTGAACTGGACGGTGATTCGCCCTTGGGGCTGGAGCGGAGGTGGGCGGCGAAGGTGGACAATAAAGCTTGCTCTCTACTAGGTTTGCGGCTTCTTCCTTAAGCAATCATTGCCATTTGTGGGCTGTATTTTATCTTAGTTACCACTAGATGGAAGTGGTTTCCGCAGATTTGTTTCCGAGGGTTCTGAGGCAAGCCTTTTTTTTTTTTTTTTTTTTTTTTTTTTTACTGGCTCAAGCTCGAGCAGGCTGGCGAGCTGCCTAGGGAACCCTGCTGGCTTCTCTCCGACGATTGGATGGAGCCTTGCAGAACAACCACTCAGAGGCTCAGCCTTTTCCTCCACCCCACCCCCGCCGGATAATGCCATCCTGGAAATGAAGCTCAGGAGCAAACAGCAAGCAACCATCCCCCACTTTCAGAACCATACTATTCCAATGGTGCTGCCCACACAGGATAGCATGCTGCCTCTCAGAAACCCTCTGAAGTCGGTGTGGATCCTGATGGCCTTGAGGTTTGGGCTTAACTTCCTGGGACAAGACCTACCTGAGCCAGTGCAGGCAAAAATTTGTCCAGGAAGATAACCTCCCACATAATCTCACCTCCAGCTTTAAGCTCTTTTTAAACCGCATAGACTCCTGTCTTTCCCTCTAGCTGCCAACTCCCAATATCCCTTTTGGCTTCCCAGTTACCTTTCTTCCCCCGTTCATTATCTGTCTGACTGTTCATTATCGGCTCTCTGACCTTGGCCAGGGTTCATATCTTTGAGCATGGTTTGACATCGATCCTGGAGGGGACAACTCCTGAAGCCTAGTCCACTATAGAAAGGACAGAGCAGAGATTTTAAGGCTAATTCGTGTGTGTGTGTGTGTGTGGTATATTACTGGGTAATGAACTTAAGGCCTGCACACACTAGACAAATGCTTTACCTCTCAGTTATATATGCAGATCTTCTTCAATTTTTACACAACTATGCCTCTCCTATTGAATCCACACTTGAAAATGCTGTTCTATTCGTCGGTACACTTATTTGATTGGTGCTGAAAATAGGGGTTGTGTGTTTTGTGCCCATAGCAGACATTAGTAGTAGCTCTTCGCCGAGCCCAAGTGGCCTCATTAATACATCAGACAGTACTTGAAGCCAGTGACTGGCTACCCCAACCTAAGAGCACTTTCCCTGAGCTGAAATAAAACTCCAATTTCTGTCATCTGAAAGTGGTTCCATCACCTCTGCTTTTCTAAATGTGTTTCTGATGACAGCTTCATCAAAAAAACCAGGCAAGTAAGTAGTTCTCCACCAGAACAGTTTAGACACATTTTCAGTGTGTCCTTTTAAGACAATTGTCTATTTAAATAACTCAATTTAGTAGGTGCACATACTAAGCTTAGAAACAGAGAGAAGTGGTCGGGAAACTAAAGGTATACAGTCCCAGGAAGGGACAGCTGCCTGAGTGAGAAGTATAATGACACTCGTGAAGTAGCTAGCTTCTGTGAGGAACTCCAGGGGAGCAGTAGTGATGCTGTGTGTCCTTCATGGGGATGGAGAGGGCAAAAGGCAAGTCTCTGTCTCTGCACTTAAAGCTCAGCTCTCACTGGTTTTCAGATTTGTAAGCCATACAACCCATTATTTATAAGCAAAAGCCATTTAATGCGAATAAATTCTATTATTTAGAAGTTAAGAAGCCATGTAAATCCTCCTCTGAGTACTGGTCATCAATGTCTGATAGCTCCTCATTTGAATAGCACAAGCATCCCACTTCTTGATTTGGCTTGTCTTCAGTTCCTGGATTACAGGCCCTCTTCCTTTAGGCTGTGGGTGTCTTCCCTAGCTACTCTTTTGTTCTTTTTAGCCTGTCCATTTTACTGTTGTTATTTTACTTCCTGCACAGACAATGTCCTCCATTACTAAAACTTATGCAATTGAATCTTCCACATTTGCACTTTTGCCACAGGGATCAGCAAAAGTGCAGTAGCATTGACCTAATCCTGGGAAAACGAACATCTCGGTCATGGCATCTCTCTTCCCAGGTAAGCTTTTAATACATCTACTGCAGATTAGAGAACCTGAAGAAAAGGATGTGGTTCCTTACAGTCACCCACTTTTGCAGCTCATACAGTCACTCCCAAACTAAGTTATCTATTATTCCTAATACTATCCAATGTCCAGGGTTTCTCTGACTGTATCTTATTTCTGTGTTTATTTTTCTTTTTTATTTCCATTTTATTTTTTTTATTGAGAATAGGAAAAAAAAGTTTCCGCCTCCTCCCAGCCTCCCATTTTCCTTCCCCTCCCCCCACTCTTCTCCCCCTCCCCCCACTCCTCTCCCCCTCCCTCTCCAATCCAAAGAGCAGTCATGGTTCCCTGCCCTGTGGAAAGTCCAAGGACCTCCCCGCTCTGTCCATGTCTAGGAAGGTGAACATTCAAACTGGCTAGGCTCCCACCAAGCCGGATCATGAAGTAGGATCAAAACCCCTTGCCATTGACCTTGGCTTCTCATCAGTCCTTATTGTTCGCCATGATCAGAGAGTCC
>NW_026067920.1:14339804-14363730 GCF_014885135.2 Alexandromys fortis | reverse complement strand
TCTTTTCAGTGTAGAAGCAGGGACCATCCCGTTGAGCTGGAACTCCTCAGCACCCAAACATGGACTACCGTCCAGATGGAACTCCTCAGGACCGCTCTGGGTGGGTTGTGGATGCAAGCCTGATGTCTCTCCTGGTGCCGGGTTCGGATCTCCTTGCTGCTTGGGTGACTTGTAATCAAAGGACCTACCTAGCTCGCTGCCCGCAGGCTAGCGGGGGCAAAGGAGCTAGCACCCTCCCGTTTGCCCTGCCGATTCGGATTCGGTCCTAGAGCCCGGACAGGCTGGGCTGGGGGATGTTATGTGGTCAGAGAGGGAAGGGAGTCAGATGGAGGGGGGGAGGGTTGTGGATGCAAGCTGGGTGGGATAGGAAGAGAGAGGAGGTATCGGGCAGAGTAGCCCCTGAGGATGACCAGTAAGTGTAGGAGGGGTGTCTGAGTTCCCTGTCCCGGGCTGCTGCTGCGGTCAGAAACTCACTCACCCCAGTGATGTCCCTCCTGGTGCCGGGTTCAGGTCTCCTTGCTGCTTGGGTGGTTCGTAAACAAAGGCTGTGTTTATTTTTCAAATAAGATCTATGTTACAGCTTGGTGATAATGGTTTCCAAAGGTCTCTTTTAATATAAAAGACCGCTCTCCTTTCTCTCTCCATCTTTCTTTCCCATAAATAGATTTGTTGAAGGAACAGAGTCATTTTTCCTATTTCCTGAGCCCTGCACTTCGCTAGAGATATACATCTGTAGTAGTATTGACTACTATCTTCCAACCATACAGTTTCTGTGACTCAATCATTGAGTCCAGGCTTTGTGTGATTCATAATTATTTGGTAAAACTACATAGGCAGGGACTAGGCTCTATGTGCTTAGCATGTCTGAAACCTCACAGTCAATCCCTGTCATAGTTTAAATCAACTTGATACAAACTTGACATACTCAGCCGAAAAGTAGTTTGCATCAGCTCAGATTGTGGGTATATCTGTCTGTGGGGCATTTTCTTAATTTCTGGTTGATGTGAGAGGGCCCAGTCCCATGTGGGCAGCACCCCCCTGCCCCGTGCAGGTGGTCCTGGCCTGTATAATATATGTACCTAGCAAACCACACAAAGGAAGGAAGGTAAGCAGAGTTCCCCTGTGCTCTCTGCTTCAGTTCCTGCCTCCAGGTTCCTGCTCTGAGCACATATGCTGCCTTCCCCTGATGAATGACACTAACTGGTAAGCTAGTTCCCAAGTTGGTTTTGGTCATGTTATTTATCACAGCCACAGGAAACAAAGTAGGATGATCAATAGCAGCAAAATGTAATCACACGAGAACAAGTGTGAATGCCTTTGCATTCTTCTATTCTAATATGACTGATTGCATTCTGTGAAAATGAAATGATTATATCCTGGGACATCTGTGGAAATCAAAGGTTCCTATTAGATCCAGAACAATTGCTTCTTGATTCTTCAATATAAAAAATTAAATATAATTATATTTTTGGTTCATTTGCCTAAACATCTGAGTTCAAAAACTATTGGAGGCCAATATGATACACCATTACTCCCAGGAGCTCCATGGGGTCACTATTTCACCGTTGTTGGAAGAAAGAAATGTCAATTCAGGACGTTCTGTTTGGGCCTTAATTGATGTTAGTCTTTTACATTTATTCCCAATTGACCTGTAACTCTAGGGGCCTGTGCATTGGGCAACAGAGGAGGTAAACACAGCTGGGTGGTGGTAAACACAGCTGGGTACATCTGTGAAGAAGGGTCAAAGGGGAAGAAGCAGAATGAGACCTGGAAAGGGGAAGAAGGGTCAGAATCGGTGAGGACAAAAGCTGACACAAGAAGGATTGAATTTTCACACCAGGTCAACCTACTGAGAAGAGCCCAAGGGAAAGGGAGAGTCTGTGATGATGAAGAAAAGCAATTCTTCTTAGAGGGCCTTAGTGGATGTGCTGCGGTGGGTCTGCTGGACTACATGGTTGTTTGCACAGCCCCATCCCCCTGTTCCTCCTATGGCACAGGCAAGAGACTCTGCTCACTCAGCGGGAGTTTGCAGAGGGATGTGGGTTTCCTCCATTCCTCGTTGTTTTTTTTTTTTTTTTTTTTTTTCCACCCCAGCCACTGCAGGCACTGCTTTCCCAGGGACCACCCTGGAGCTTCAGAGAGGACCTCCTTGTTCTAGCCTCCAGTCCCCATTCACCGCCTATGGACAGGGCAGGCGATGGAGGCCCAACTAGACTGCAGTTGCCCAGTGGGATCAGATAAGGCACAAGAAAGCAAAAAGGCATATGTATGCCTATAAAGGAAATAGCAGGCAGTGGTGGAGATGACGGTGACTGTCAATAGTGTTAGTGTTGCAAAGGTGGTTGTGGTAATAGTGGAAATGGTTGTGGGGCTTAGAATAGTACAGTATCCCCCTCAGTCAGGCTAGCCTTATAAAGCAATTGTTTAGCTTATAGCCTTGGCGGATCAAGAGCATGCAACTGACTCCTGCACAGCTCTCACAAAAGTTTTCTCGGCTATGTGACATCACTCAAGGCTGTGCATATAAGGAAGAGATTCAAAACAAGACACCAGAGGGAGTCTGGGGGTCACAGTATTTTTCCCCAATCAACCTAAGGATGACTTACTATAAGCGATCTATGTATAGTCCTATTACCAAAACATCTATGAGTCAACCCATGGTTCTTAGAAAACAAACCACAACAGAGATGATTGTAATGATGACAGCAATGATGGTGTTGGTATTAGATAGTAAGCTTCCTAGTAATGCAGGAGATACTATAATGGTGGTGATGGTATGAAAATGGTGACAGTGACAGTAGGCAATGTGTGGTATCTGCTGAAGACTTACCATAAAGCACTGTAAGTGTACCATAAATCTACTTAATTTTCAGAATTCACATCTGAGCAGTACGCTGTCTCCATAGTGAATGCCCTAGAGGAGCCCCCATGGCTCATTCATCAGAAAAGGGTCCCAGTCAATATCAAGAGGGCAATGGCACTATCAAAGCTACCAGCACTACGAATAAGTTGTTACAACTAGTTGTAAAGGCGTTTGCTGATTCTCAGTAGGGGTGTTCTCATTATATGATAACAAAGTATAAGAAGAAAAAGATGTTAGAGTCTTTGAAAGTACCCAGTGAATGTGCTCCACTTAATATTTTGAGCACACTTGGTACCTACTAGGCAGACAAACAGATATTCTGAAGTGTCCATCACCAACAAATATGAGTTTAAGGGAAAGTGTGGTAAGTTAGAAACTGTATAACCAAAGTCTGCATTACTTCCTCAGGACACCATGAATTTCTCTGAGTGTTTGAACCAGTGCAGACATGTTTTCTCAATTTCTACAAGTTTCTGCTGGGAAAGAAGATCTGTCTAAAAACACTGACAAACTCAGCAGCACTCTTACGCTGCACCCGCTCATTGGATCAAAAAAAAAAAAAAAGTCTCATCTCCTATCTGAAACCAGACTGAGATGGGTGAGAATTGCAACCAAGGTTAAAATAACACAATACACAATGAAAAATTCACAACTGAGGTACTGAGTCTAGGGAAAAAAAAATCCCAATTCTCAAATAGATAATGAGATCTGATGCTAAAATACTGTAGGAAAGTGATCAGTATCCAAAGGCTGTGTATCTGTATCTGTACACTCTCCTACACACACACACCAGAGACAGCATTGTTCAAGGATGTAGTGCCCATGATACACTAGGGAGACAGTAAGTCAGCTACAGAACAGTACCCTCTTCTGATTGTGTCTATGGTGGGAAGAGGAGGGAAATGGGGTTAGAAACTGGATACAGTCAGAATCCTGGATTAGGTGTAATATTTCATGGCCTCCCATTCTATTATTTACCCAGAACACAAATATTGCAAAGGAATGTCACACAGAGTCACTCAATAAAATGAGCAAGGTTCAGTTCCTGAGCATGAGCCTCCCCAACCAGACTCATAGCTGATGCTTTCACATACTGTGTCTCTTTCAGTTTCACTCCTCCCAAAGCCCAGATACATTGCCACTACTATCACTAAGGATGTCCCACTCAGTGGAAGAACTTCTAGAGGAGGACTTCGCCAGATTTTATACATTCACAAAGTGTACAAAATAAGACACAAAATGACCCCCTACTTGCCCTGATCTGATAGGAACAGAATTTCATGGTCTGTCACAGTGGCCGTGGCTGTCAATAAAATGGGACCCTCTGATGGTAAGAAATTACTATTCCCACACAGATGGCTTAATGGATCTCTCTCTGTCTCTCTCTCTCTGTCTCTCTCTGTCTCTCTGTCTCTCTCTGTCTCTCTCTCTCTGTCTCTCTGTGTATGTGTATGTGTGTGTGTGTGTGTGTGTGTGTGTGTGTGTGTGTGTGTGTAAGAGAGAGACAGTGAAAGAGACAGAGAAACAGAGAGAGATATGATGGTCCCAAAAAACAGACTTGGAAGGGGAAGCCTTCACTTAGAGAACAGTGAATACAGGAAAGTACAGAATCATTCTGTACTGCAAAAGGCACAAGTAATATGTTGTCAGTAAGATTTCTGTCACTGTGACAACATCAAAGTAAACCGACTTCCAAGAAGAATTCATTTGATTCAAGACAAGAAGGATTCACCGTGGCTCAGTTTCAGAAGCTTTATTTAATGGTCAACTGGTTTCATGTTTCTAGGTCTATGGTGGGAACATCAAAGCGGGAGAACACGCCAGAGAAAAGGGAGAAGGGCATGGGATAAGGTACATCTTTCCGGGGCACACTCTAAGTGGTTTGCTCCCTCCAGTTAGACACCAGTAATGTCATGTTAGGAATTCATCAAGGGATTAATCCATTCAGCAAGTCAGAGCCCTCATGAGCCCATCTTTCCCAAAGTCACTATGAACACTCCTTGTAGCAGGGACCAAGCCTTCAAAACATAAGAAATATTAGGGGGAACACTTCATATGAAAACCATAAAACAATATGAATCCACTGGTTAGGCAAAATCTTCAGACCTATTATAAGGCCAAAAAAAAAAGTATTCTTTCCTCTTTAAGGAGATGGGATTCCAAGGCAAATGTGGAAAGAAGATTAAATGCAGGTGATTTCAGAATATTCTGGAGTCTTCTGAGTAAAGGGCATACTCTTGCCTAGTTGGGTTAAGGGCCAAGTGCAATCAGTATACTTGCCTAAGGAGGCTGAAGAGCTGTTGTTCCTCATACCAAGACAGACAGACAGAACAGGCATGCCTGGCAGACGTCTCCTGCATCTGCCACTTCTGCAAGCATAATTGGTTTGCACTAATGTTTAACTTCATAAATGCCTGTACACTAAGGAGGTAGAACAAGAGTTAGAGGCTAGACAAGGCCTGTCTCAGATGCTAAGTACACATTGGAAGTTGTAATCATCTAGTAGACAGTCTATATCAGAAAGCCATCCCTGCGCTAGAGAAAGGGGATGTCCAGCAGAGTGGTGGTTAGTGCCTCTTCATCATACCTTGCCTGTAATCCCTGGGCATAAGATAAGGATCTATTTATTTCCTGGTTTGCATATGGGTGTGTTCTAGCTATGTCTTCACATGTTAAGGTACCTTTGTTACAGTAATCCCATTCATGTGCACTTACCTCCAAAAACCATCTCACTGGGTCATAGGTTTCAACGTATGAGTTTTACAGGGACACAGACATTTAAACCATAGCAACAACAATATGACCAATTTAACTTAGCTGAATTTTTTCTTTACACACCTGGTCACATTACAATACTATATTGAGGCGCTAAGGATTATGACTTTATCATATTAATCATAGGGAGCACAATCAGTTCATAATATTAATAACGTTCTTTAGCATTAATGCTATATCAAGTTTATAACATTAATAACAGCCCATAACAATGATAATGCTATGTAAAGTGGTGATAAATACAAGGGGAAATAAAGTAAGGGCAAAGAATTAGGAAATACAATTTTATATATATTGGTAATAGGTCTCTCCAATAAGGTGGTTACAGGAAATGAAGTTACAGAGAAGATAATTTAGAGTAGAACAGAAAGGGGTACAGCCATGGAGCAGAGGATCTTCTCTGTGTCCCAAAGGTAGGCAGACTGGTCTCGGATTCTCTAGTTACTTTCTCAGCTTCCCTAGTGCTGTGACTACTTTAAAGGCTTATATTAAAGTGGGGGTACCAACACAAAGTGGGGGCATACAAACAGGCAGGGCTAAGTCAAAGGTGCCAGCAAGGACGTGCGCTGAACTACTCACAAGAGGGTTAGACAGGACACCACCTACAAAGCTGGCTCCTGATAGAGAATCCAACCTTGAAACAAACCCCATAGACCCTCATAGTAGGTATTTGCATAAAAATCCACCTTCAGTTTTAGAAGATCTACCCAGACAAGCTTTGTTTTTCTAACATAAAGTATCCATCACTCGTGTGTAGGAGAAAACAATGGGATTTTAACTAGCTTGATATCAGCAAACACTTCAGTGATGAAGTATTTGTCATCATTAATCACCACAGGCAAACAAATTTTCTTCTACTTACCAGCCAAATAAGACAAGTCAGATAAAATACTGAAGATGATCATGCTGAAGAGTCAGGGCTCTTCTCAGAAAGGTATATGCGAGCGGCTGACTCTGATGGTATCAGCATTTGCCCTTAGGAACAGTCACAGCAGGCCAAGCAAATGGTTAGATTAGAAATCCAATGTGTTCACAGTGAGTGGAAAGGTTGTTCTTTCCTTGGCGTTTGCGCCACCATTTACTTACTGTGTTTGCTCAAATGATAGGCAAAGTATATTCTATTGTTTCTACAGGAGTTGAGTGCCTATCTGCAAATTCTACGAGAACATGGTCAAGCATGACCTTTCTATCGCTGAGAAAAAAACAGAGTAAGGTCACAGTATGACTAAGGCCCCAGACACCTTCTAGAGCTTTCTGCACCCTGATATAATCCATTACAAAGGACATTTAGAGAAGATAAGAGGAACAAATTTCCACAGCCGCATCCCCTCCGAGGTCACATGGAAGGAGCGAACAAAAAGGCGTAATATGAAATGACAAGTTAAACATGGGTGAGAAAGGGACAAAAGCAAACGAGAAAATCTCACAATTACATTTTGATTGATTATTCATGAATAAAGAAAAGAAACTGATTTATGCAAGATCCTGGGCCACGAGCAATTTTCTGAGCCGGGGAGTGGCAAGCAGCTAGGCCCCTCTCCTCCCGAGACATATCTTGCAGCCTTAGGTAGCAGGCTGTGCTCTCCATACTGATCGCCGTGCAGCAGGGGCCTCCCGACACCAGCACCTGTGTTTATTTTCACAGTGAATGGAAAGGGCAAGGCAGCCTCACACCCAGATAGAAACCCCCACCCTTGTTCTAGTGACCTGAGGGGCTGACATCTGCACGGGACAAGATGAAAACCAGGAGAAAGCTCACCATGCATTCCCTCCAGCAATAAGACCTGAGCTTAGAGAGCGATAAAATATACAGAAATCAAAGACTCTAGCAGACAAATTAAACCTTATTTTCTTGAACACTTCAAAGGCCCTGGTGAGAGCGTGAAAACGAACCATTTATGTTTGTTTGCTTTCCCCTGGAGGCTCAGAGACAGACGTTTCCCTTGTACTCTGAACACTTGACCTTGATCTACTCCCCAGCTGTGCTTCCGCTTCCCACAAATCCTCTCAAGTCCACATTCAATTCGAAACCTGTAGCTTGGTGCAGCCTCTCCCAAGATGCCCTTTAGCCAGGTGGAAATTTCCAGCATTCCGCAAGGCAGAGATGATCTATGCATGGAGCATAGTCACCCGTTTTTGGTTGCAGAGGTTGTGTTCAAACCTCAGGGGATGTCTGAGACCTCAGATTTGCTAAGGCTTCTACTGGCTGTTTTTTTCCCTCTGTAGTTGTCACTTGGTTCCTGAGGGTCACTGGCTATAGAGTAGCCGACAGTGACCAAAGTCAGAAGATGTTTAAGTCCCTTTCATCAAACTGCAGAGTATTTGCTTGTAAGTCACCAGTATTGTGCTATGTCCTCTAAATCATCTGGAGATGGCTTACAACACCGACGATAGTGTGTAAGTATCTGTTAATCTTAGAGAATATTGACAGGAGAGAAGTCAGTACGTGTTTAGTATGGATGAGATTTTTTTTTGCAAGTATTTTCTACCTATGGTTGGCTGAATCCGTGGATACAGAACTTGCAAGTCTGAAAAGCTGACTATATATTCATATCTATTAAAAGGTGTAATTTGGCACAGTAAAATATTTGTGACAGTAATAATAAAATGAAACAAATAGTTTAATCCTCCGCCAAAAGAAAGTATTTCAAACCTATATGAATTATTTCTATAATGTTCCAAATACCTACAGTATGAAAATACCTACATAGTCAGTAAGACTATGGCTTACTAAAACCCCAGAAAACAAAACCATGGGTGAGAAGAGACTAGTGCACTTACATTACATTATATGCCCTTCACGACTTCATGTCTTGTAGGCAAGCACTCTGCCACTAAGCTACATCTGGAGTACTGTTGTTTCGGCTGTTGAATTTAATACTGAATCTTGTAGAATTAGAAAAATGTTTCAGATCCATCTCAGGATTTACTTCAGTTTGGTTTCAATAGTTATCATCCTAAGCATAAATGATAGACATTAAAATCCTTTTATCGTTTGTATAGATGAAGAAAATGCAGAAGCAAAGCTGAGGCTTCAAGATCCAGTGGTGACTCAAATGCCAACAAAGGCTAGGTGCATGCTGGTGTGGGAAGGTAGGGAAGCCTGCTTCCTGTACTGCTGTTCCTCTAGGAGCAAGAGCATGGAGTACTCAAGGCCAAAGGGAAATGGGCAGCATTGAAAATTTAAACCAAGGTCACTTGGTCCCACCACGTGTCTTTGTTTCATGTTCAAATAGACAGAGAACGGTTGAAGAGATAACTCAGTCAAATACTTGCCAAACAGTTGAGGACCTAAACTTGATCCTCAGAAGCCATGACAAAAGAAAAGCCAGGTTCCAAGCCACTCATTTGTAATCCTAGCACCAGATGTGCAAAACAGGTAGATGCTTAGGAATTAATAGCCAGCCAACCTAGAGCGAGCTTCAGGTCAAAAAGAGATCCTCGTTGAGAAAGTGATGTAAATGTCCCTAGAGAAAAAACATCTGAAGTTGACCTTTGGCTCCCCATGTAAACCCCTGTGATCACACACTATATGTACACAAGCATTTTAAAATAAAATAATAAGAAAGAGAAATGTAAAACTTATGCATGAGTCTATGTTCTATTAGTTATAGTTTTTATAATTAGATATAACTTGAATTTTTAAATAAATACATATTTCCCTAAAACTGATCCCAAAAGAAATGGAACACTTAATCAAGACCAATAACCACAAAAGAGACGTGTAAAATATGCTTCTTTATAATAAAAACTATGATCACACAACATATACATGCACACACACATATATATATATACACATAAATAAATGAATGACCAATATAGTAGGACTTTAAGTAGACAAGAATACACACAGCAAATCCAGTATCTAGACAATGCCTTGTGAAGAAATTGGTCAACAAAAGGAGGAAATTAAAATTCGAATAGACAGTTGATCAAGCATATAGTTCTAGTAAGTATAAGCTTTGTCTGTGATAGAGGTCATAGCCGTTTGCATAGGCCCTCTCACAGATGCCTTACTATTATCTGAGTTCAAGGTCTTATTATCAGCATGTCAAACATGGCCTACCACAGATTTGATCAAAGACAATAATCTGCATTAACTGAATTTACCTGAGCCGCATGTAGAAATTAGACTGTGTTTTGCCTTAATTGTGATGAGCAGACATCATCAGGGGAACGGAATAAAATCTACAATGAGATTTCTGTTCATACAAGCCATCAGAGCTGCAGTAGAAAAGAGTATTGGTATCTATGCTAGCAAGAAACCCCGCTCAGTGTTGCCAGCGGCACAATCTAAGGAACTCTCGTCAGAAACCTACTCAGATGAAGCTAGGATTTTTAACTTAAACCACAGAAAAGAAGAGCATCAGGGCAAGCCAGAATAAGACAAAGTTGAAGCTTATTAAGAAAACAGATTCAAGGTGGATATAAGCATGAGTGTTGGCAAAGATGCTTAATAAAATGCACCATAATAAATAAGATTAGAATGTGGTTTGTGAGGTAAATTGCACAAGTTTATGGGCCAATAAAATAGAAGCATAGATCAAAAGTGTAAAAGGTATTCTTACCCTACAGGGAAGTTAGGTCGTATGTTTTTACTATAGACATGATTCATTGCTATTTTAACATTCTTATTTGAAATACCTCTCAAAAAGAAAGGAAGATTGTGTCTACATGGGCGATCGACACAGGGGAATTTGTTGTTGCTAATTGTATTTGAAATTCTTGAATCTCAGCCGGCAAGAGACTTAAACCAGGTTCCAGGGTAATGGTTCATTTCCCCTCCCGTGTCCTCTTACTTTGCCCTGTATTTTTTTACTGCTTCTTCAGGAATAAGCACTAGTTCACAATTCATTGGTGAGACTTTAAATTGGCATGTCCACCTTGGGAACCTAAAAGTCGCATCTAAAGTTGAGCAGGTGCCTTCCCCATGATTCAACAATTCATTTCCTAGATAAGACACTAAGGGAAGCAGTTATACAAGCACGTGCACTACAATAGACATAGAATCTTGTAGTAACAAAAAATTTAGGCAACTCATATGTGAATTACTACTGTATTTGACAAATGAATTCAAATGTATTCATGCAATGGAACATGCAGAGCAAACAGCTAGCCATGCAGCTCTAGAGACAAAGTTCATGGTCAGAAAAAGCCACACAAGAACACATAGCCTTTCCTTTGGCTGCTCACACAGGAAAGGAACATCAGACATCCTAAAAATATTCTTTGTTCTCTATCCTGCCTTTCAGGGTGATAACACAGAAACATATACTTTAGAAGATTAGAGAACTATACATCTGCAACAACAGAGCACGAACAGCAAGCATCGCAAATAACAAACAGCAAAACTGAAAGAATTTAAGTGGATGTTGAGTGGAGTTCGGCAAGGAAAATTAAAATGTTATCACACAAACAGGACCCATTTCCTTTGAAAACAGGATATCAGACCCTAAAGAGATGAATCATGAAAATTTCCTAAAGAGTAGAAGCCCCGTATCTCAGGAAAGAGAGAGGGAGAGAGAGAGAGAGAGAGAGAGAGAGAGAGAGAGAGAGAGAGAGAGAGAGACTATTTCAAATCTAATGCAGCAGTCTTACCCTGGGCTTAGACACTTTTCCTGGAAAACAGTAGGCATACAATAAAACATTGATAATTAAAAAATAGAATTAATCTGCAAGCATTTATCCAATAACACAGAAGTTAGTTTAAACCAACAGATGAAACAGCAAAATGATGCTTTTTCAGCATGCTCTCTCATGACAAATATTTCTTTAATATTCAAGGAGTTTATATTTGAGGTAGAACCAAGGCTCCATTGCAACTTGTTTCAATTTGTATAAATCTGATACATTTGGGAAGCCTTCTAAACTTGGAATGAATTCAATTAAGAAATTCTGGATTGGGTCCAAAGTTTCAGGAGTCCCCAAAGAAACAACAGTAACCTGAAACTCCCACAGAAGATAATAAAAGCTGCTTTTGTCAAACTTCTCCAGCCCAGTGAAACCTGCCTTGCAGGGAAAGTGTAGAAACTAGAGAGTGACCTCACGGTCTAGCAGTTTCAATTGATTGTTTAAAAAGACCCCCGTATCCCAGAACAGGTAGAATGAACCCCAGTGAAGTTTTCCCATATACTGCTACTCCAAGAAATGGCATCCCACAAAAGAACACTGTCATCCAACGGACTGAGAGACTTGTCTTCACAGGCTGTTACAAACCATAAACACACATATAAACAAAAACAAGCACATATGTCTGTTTTCTCAGGCTGCAGCAGTCAAATCATAAAACACCAGCAACCACATCTGTATGATCATCCAAAGAATGCCAGGGTGACTGTCATGTACAGAGGTAGAATAGGGCTGGCAACAGGTTCTCGAAACTCTCACTCAGTCTCAAGGTATGGAAACTCCAAGACCTGTGCCTTCAGGCTCATCAGCCACCTCTGAGTGCTTTTGTGTGGCTATGATTTGTTTTTCATGCCGACTTCACAGTCCAGCAGCGTCTACTTGAGTAGGCCACCCCTAGGCTCAGGGAAACACACAGCAGAAAGAGTTAGTGTTACTGGAAGAGAAATGGGAGAAAGGAGAAGATTTGGTGCTACCACAGCTCTTCTTGGAATGCAAGGATTTGGATCCTACATTAGAGTTTGGTAGTGTGGTTCTGACAAAGTGGCAGGATGGTGCCTGTGAAGGCGGTGTGTGATTGACAGCTTATGATTCTTCAGCATTGCCAAACCATTGAAATTCAGGATCTTAAGAGGCTATAGCCTTCGAGGGGAAAATTTTCCTGTGTATGTGAACTTAAGACCAATTTGTTTCAGAAAAAAAAAAAAGAATCCCATTAACCAAATACACAAGAGAACAATAGAGGAATAGGACACCCACTTGATAAATTGTGACGAAGACATGTCGATCTTAAGAAGTGATAGTAATTACACTCAGAGGGCTTCATGCTTCTGTGGGAAAGTCTGCACAGAAAACAATTACACACGACAGAGTTTTACACCTTCTAGACCTGTACATTCTTTGTGGCAGTTTCTATAAGCTCTGAGGCCCATCAATTATTCATCAATACTATCTGCTGGACTCTCTTGATGTCCAAGTTCTTAAGAGTGCCCCACGAAACAATAACATGTACACTGCCCACAATTGTCTCTTTATTCCGACACTAAATAGCTCTTGGTCTCAAGGCAAGCAATTGACCTTTTCCAAGCGAGCTATGGAATCTGTACATTTTAAGCACATAGGGAAGACTAGAGAAGATGTCTATTTGAGAATTCTTTCAGCCTGAAGTTTATGGTTTTGAGAAGAAATAAGCTTAAAATTTACATATTCCCATAAAGCAGAGCAAGGGTATGTACAGACACCACTGAATGTACAGATATGGCCCATCTCTTCTTGCAAGTTTCCTAAGGGTCTTCTGTTGAGACTCTCTCTTAGCCATCAGCTACACTGCATATCATATAATCCATTTGCCATACAGTGGCTTCTTAGATCGGTTGGGCTTGAAAACCAGTGGCCTAAGGGTGTTTCACTATCTGAGCCAATGGTCAGAGGCCAGCAGACTGCAAACATGAAGCAAGAGCGTGGATTTTGTCAATTCTTAACAACCATAACTTCTAATTAACAAAAACTTCTAATTAACAGTATTACCCTTATTTTATAGATTAAATATCAGTTCAGAAGTTTGAAGCAATATGTCCTAGCTTTCCATTCCTGACAATTACAAGCTGTGTGTCATGTGTTAGAATCATGGGGATTCTAACTTCAGATTTGTTATACTATTCTTTCCACAGGTATAGACAATCTTAGCCCAATATGTTTTTGTAACACTTTGCATTTGGTTGACACAGTCAGGAAGGATAGCAATCTAGATAAACACACACACACACACACACACACACACACACACACACAAGCCTAAAACAGAACTTTGTATATGTTCCACACTTGTATCCCAGAAATATGAATTCTGCACACCAGGGAAACATTGGCTAATGATTCAGAGAATTTAGGCACTGCTGTGAGTGTCTGAAGTTTCCGGAAGGCAAAGAAGGGAAAGATGCCAGGGCCAACCTGACACCAGGGATCCCATACACTCTTCCTCCTGGACTGAAACCCAATGCCTGCCTTCACAGCACACAGCCAACCTATCCTCTTCCCTATTTGGAAGGGACTCTCACCACACTAACTTGAAACCCAAGCAGCGCGGCTGCTGGACAGGCTGTATTGTATGTCCTGGGAACGTCAGGGCCCAGGCGCGCTAGGTGCTCATGAATTCATTCTGGGAGATTCTGCTCAGGAGTCTCTGGCTTAGATAGCAGTGGACTGAATATGTTTCAGTGTACAGGCTGATGCTCTGATACCCGCAAACTGTAATTGTGACCACAGCTGAAGCAGTGGGAAGCTGTGAAGACTCTCTCTTTTATGGTCCATCAATAAAAACTGATTCATCAATCAAGAACTGCTTCTGTCCAATCAATTCAATTCTTCTTTTCTTCGGAGATATTCCTGAATCTACATGAGAAAGTGAAATGGAATTTGATTACTATATCTTGGACCAGAGAAGCCAGAGATCTCATGTCCTCTTATCTGCTCCAGTTCCCTTCAATCCAGGGGAAGAGAATTGGTAATGTGCCCATTCACAAATGCAGATGTAAAATGAAAGCCAAATTAAGACAAAGGTATAACGAAAGTTGTAGAGCACTTGCCTAGCATGTAAGGAGCCCTGAGTTCAATCTCAAGCACTAGGAAGAACTGAGAAATTTGAATTTTTATAGTAAAGCATGCTTTTATGTAGGTATGGCTACCAGGATGTGAATACTGAGAGATTTACTTACTGCTCTACATTTAAAATGGGCCTGAATCTTAGTTAATACTTTTAAGTTCTGTTTTAAATTAATTTTATAAGAATTCACATATACCGTATGCATGGAATTACACGTTTGTATAGGCATAAAATTACAACAAATTCCAACAGAAATAATCATTCTTAATGCTCATGGCACTTCAAGTATTTGTGGGCACACAAATGTGATAGTGTCTGAGCTATAAAAAGAGATAATAAACATCATTCTGTTAAAACACATTTATAAAAAACTTTATGTGCAAAAACTGCATAGTTAAGATACCTGGGCAGTAATCATATTTTAATATTAACATCATATTTCATCTAGTAGCATATGCAAACACTCTTATGGAAATGTATTACTGGGCTCTTAATAACATATTACAACCACCTGCAGTCTGCAGTTCTTTGAAAGAATTTGATTAGATACACCAGATATTAAAGGCTAATCAAGGAGCAATTGTTAAATTGAAAGGAAATAGCCCAATATCCTTTAGAAATGTCCAATAAGCATGATTGACTTGTATTCATGACTTCAAAATACCGGAACTATAGAAAAATAGAAAAAATCTCAAATGGTTATGATGCAACATAGAGGTTTCTATTCAGAGTCGAAGAGTAGCCTCGGTGTAGTCAGATTGCAGGGCATGACACCAGGGCTAGGAGCCCATTGCAATGAGTGCGGACAAAGATCGGAAGATACTCATCATCTCTCTGGTTATTAGAGATTGACAGCAGCTCACTTCTCAGTCCACTGGCAAAAGAGTTGGTATTTTGCTTGCACTGGCGCATGCCATCTGGTTTCATTGTGACAGCTGAAGCCAACTCCACCGCGGAGCATCGCTGTCCATTGATGAACAGGAGAGGCTGCAGCTGCTCATTTTGTTATTTTGTACAATCAGAGAAAACATTTACAGTACACAGTAGCCCACATGGCTAATGACTGCTGATTTCCTATTTATGGACTATCTCTAAGTCACGCATCTCAACACAACACAGAGAACTGACTTAGGAGAACCAAATCACCCATGAAAGGGGTCTTTCATGGCCTCTGTTAGGAAGTGTGTTGTTCCAAATCACACCTTCTCCATAAGATGTAGAGGTATAGTTTTCCTGCTAAACAAATTGGGTTTATCATCTTAGGTGGTGCACTCCAATCTGTGTGTGCGTGCACACGCATGCACATGCACACAAAGAGAGACATTAAAGGGGGGTGAATGTTAAGATATACAAATTAAATTTCAATGGACAAGTACCAAAGGGACTCCCACTCTGTGTAACCTTACTTATAAAAGCATTCTTGTAAGTTTTTGTGTGTTTTCTTGCTTGCTGAGCTTTCATAGGAGGCACAATGTATATAACATAAAGACCAACTCACAGCAAAACAGATGTTTTCCGCTCTGCCTTCGCCAGCTGCAAGATTTCCAGTGCTCTTACAAGTCACACTTCCTATTGTAAGCGTTTAACACTTACTCGCACACCGCTTGGAATTTTCTCTTTCTTCCCAATTTATTTTTAATCAAGCCACAGCCCTCTGGAGTGGGCCACCTTCTCAGAGATACCCTTGAATTCCTATTTGCCTATCAAGACCCTCACACCTGGCCCATTTCCCCTGCCCAACTGGGCCACTTAACCTATCCACCAGGGAGCTATGAAGAGATACTGTCCGCTGTACACTTAGTGTCTCTTGCTTTGAGGGAGTGTTGCCTGCCTGCGTCTTTCTTTCTTAGAAGTTGTACCACACTCATTGCTGCACTGAATAGTGGGAGATATTTTTGCCAATACGAATCACAGCCATCCCTTCCGGAGTCCTCTTTGTCCCCGTGTGGCTCTGCATCCTCTGCAAATATAGGAAGTCATGATTCCCATGACATCTCACCAGGTCATTGATAAATCTGTTAAGGAATGCCGGACCCAGGCTGGGCGAACACCTGCTCTCTAGTTCCAGGTATCACTGATAGGTGATAGCCACTCCCAGTACTGACCCCTGACCAGTCAACCTGTCATGTGGGAGGTGCATTTTCCACCTGGTGACTTTTGTGATCTGGAAACAGTGATCTGCCAATATCCATGCACAATTATCATTGTAGATTAATATTTAATATGATAATCATTTGCTGCATAAAAGAGTGTTTATTATTGTGTCTTCTATGCAAACTTCTATGCAACTAACGGTTGCATAAGGGGGCACTGTTGAGTAAGTAGCCTTTGCTCTGTGCTGGAGAACAAGCTCCAGGGACTGTTGGCAGAATATCCCTAACAAGTACATTCTGATTAATTTTCAGGAATGGCACAGAGTTGATGGGTTTTATAACAGTCTCATCTTAGATGTATTTTCCCCTTAGAAAGAATATTCTTCATTTTATTAAGATTTATTTTTATTACCTTTGGTTAGGAGTATTTGTATATCTGTGTGTAGATGTGTGCACTTGAATGCAGATGTCCCTGAGTTGTCCAGGGACATCAAAGAGTCCCAGGATTGGAGTCACAGTACATGTGAGCTACTCAGCATATGTGCTGGGAGCTGCACTCAGGTCTTCTGCAAGAGCCGCCCACACTCTTAGCAACTAAGCCATATCTCCAGCCTTTATTTTCTTATCTAGCAGCTTGTAACTCAGTGAAATCATACTAGGTCATAAGTATATCTTAAGAAAAAAGTAAGATGCAAGAGAAGCACACCTTAAAGAGTTAGAGCCCAAGAATGAAAAAAACCGTAGACAATTTCATCTGAAGAGTCCTTACAAATAAAGTATTTACCCACGATGGTTTAATGTGTAGGCACAAGAGGGAATGAATAATAACTAAAAGTAGAAAATTATAAAAACAATGAACAGAAGATTTTAACAATATACTGAAATAAGTTATTTGGGCTTAGATAATTTCCCTTACCACATATTAATTACATATAATAATGTACTTTGCTAGTGGTTGAAGAAGTCTCTGGGTCTAGCCAACCATTAACTGTGTATAACCATGAGAGTGGGGCCTCGCGGGTTCTTCTCTCCTCTACGACAGAATATCAACGGTGGCCAACTCATGGAGTCCTTGTGCAGGTAATCACAGCTGCCATGAATTCATTAGTAGAATGTTTACATTGAGCATAGACGACAGCAGTCAAAACACGACTCCTTCCCCCCAACTCTGACGTCCTTTCTGCTCTTTTCTGCAATGTTTCCTGAGTCTTACATTGGATAATATAGATGCTCCATTTACGGCTGAGTATTCAACTGACACTGGTTATGTCGACTGATTGATATCATGTCAACTGCTATGCTCTGAAAAAGGAAGCTTCTTTGACCAAAGCTACGCCGTCACTAATCTGTCGCTATAAACGCAATTATTTAAAATGCAGTTTGATGGTAAGATCACATCCGTGTAGAGAATTAGACTACTAGATTCTTGACTAAGGCCTATGCCTTCTGGACCCACAGACTTCTGATTGAGTTTACTGTACCAAATGTAAGTTCCTTCCTATGCAATAGAACTCATCTCCAATCTGAAAGTAGCTAGTTATCCCCATAATAGACATGAAGCAGTGGCTACATCTTGCTGACAAGTAAGTAGTGTTACAGAAGAGTCCACAGTTGAGCAAGACTATTAACAACACAAAAGCACCACTCTTACCTCCAAGTAAGCAAGAGTCAATTTATTCTGGAAACATGAATAATGATGGCCCGAGAAGAGAGATTCAAGTTACCCCAAATTCTATGCTCACATATAGAAACAGTTTCATGGAGCATTTATAGTAACAGAATAAAGAAAGTCATAAATCATAATGCTTTTCACATACATTGGTAGAAATGTCAGATGCAGGTTACAGAAAAATGGGGGAAACTCAGATATTTGACCTAGATGCTGTCTCAAGTCATTTCAGACTGTTGGTTGGTAGAACCTAGTGGTTTGTTTCTACATTTCAAAGGATTGACCCAATAGTCATAAGGATGTTAAGTCGGACATAGAGTTTCTAGTAGACTCTTTAGAAGGAGCTGAGCATCCTATAGTAAAGAAACTGACTTCTTCCTTTCTTATTTTTAGCCGGTTCATTTCTTTCTTTTGTTTTATGGCCATTATGGCTCTAGCTAAGACTTTAATCACCATCATGGATAGGAGAGTAGATGAATAGATGCCCTTATCATGTTCCTGTATTGTCCAAGGTTTCTGTTCCATGAAGTCCCACAGTCGTTAAGCCCCAAAGAAATCACACAGAGGTCTGATTACAAACTGATTGGCCTAGTACCTCAGGCTTCTTATTAACTCTTATAACTTATATTATCTCATAATTCTTATCTGTGTTAACCACATTGCTTGGTACCTTTTACGGTGAGGCAGTCACATCTTCCTTGCTCTCTATGTCTGGATTCCTCTCTGTCTGGGTGATGACTGCAGACTGAAACTTTCCTCTTCCCATAATTCTCATTGCCACACCTCTACTTACTGCCTGGCCGCCATTGCCCCACCTATACTTCCTGCTGAGCTACTGTCAAATCAGCATTTTATTAAAAATAATGTAAGTGACAAGATAAAAGACCATTGTCCCTCAGCATTCCTCATTTTAATTTAAATATTTTATTTTCCTCCTCAATGTTGCATGATGCTGGCTCTAAGCTTGGCATATAAAGTCGTTACTGTGTTAAGATATGTTCCCCTCATTCCCCTCATTTCTTTTCTCTTCAGAATTTCATTCTAAATTTTGTCAATGTCCTTTTCTGAAGGAAAATGATTGTGTGATTTTTCTGTCCATCAGTCCATTTATGTGACATATTGCATTTATTCATTTGTATATGTTGAACCATCTCTGCATCTCTTATGCTAAGTCAACCTGATCATGGTGAATGATATTTTAGATTTACTCTTGAATTCAGTTTTTGAGTAATTTGTTGAGAAGTCTTGCATCTAAATTCATTAGAGACATTAATCTGTAATTTTGTTTTTTGATATTATTTGATATCACAGTGATCCTGGCTTCATAAAAACAGTTTGTAATCATTAATTCCTTATTGCATAAAATAATTTGAGAAGTATTGATGTTAGCTCTTTTAAAATGATCTAGTAAAAGTCTGGAGTTGTGGACCTGAACACTTTAGGAGAGTTTTTATATTATTATTTTTGCTTGTTCAATCTAATTGCCTGTTCTACGTCTTTTAAATTATTTACACAATTTGGTGTTGACCTGAAAACCTTCTATTTCTTTTAGGATTTCCATTTTTTGGATTATAAGTATTTTTTAGGTTTGTCCTTTAGTCTATCTGAAGTGAGCTTCTTTTTCTCTCCTGATAGTTTGTGCTCAACGCCTATTTTGTGGAGTATTAGAACCTTGATTCCTAGTTCTGTTTCCCTGGGATATTTTTCCATCCTTCCACCACAGGGAAGCATATTAGTTGATTACTCATTGATTTGACAAAATAAATGGCAAAAGCATCTTAAGGAAGGAAGGGTGATCTTGTACCTTGTCATGTTGGCAAGATTAACTATCATAGGTAGTGTCTATCTTTGATGGCAAAGTGTGTTTCTTAGAGGTGGAAAAATACAATTAATAAATGGGACCACTTGAAACTGAAAAGCCTCTGTAAAGCAAAGAGCACTGTTAACAAGACAAAACAATAGCTTACAGAATAGGAAAAGATCTTCACCAACCCCACATCAGACAGAGGACTGATCTCCAAAATATACAGAGAACTCAAGAATTTGGTCATCAAAAAACAAATAATACAATAAAAAATGGAGTACAGACCTAAACAGAACTCTCAACAGAGGAATCTAAAATGGCTAAAAGATACTTAAGGAAATGCTCAACATTCTTAGTCATTGGAGAAATGCATACCAAAACTACTCTGAGATTCTGTCTTACACCTGTAAGAATGGCCAAGATAAAAAAAACACTGGTGTCAATTTATGCTGGAGAGGTTGTGGGGTAAAGGGAAAACTCCTGCATTGCTAGTGGGAGTGCAAGCTGGTACAGCCACTTTGGATATCAGCATGGTGATTTCTCATAAAATTAGGAAACAACCTACCTCAAGATCCAGCAATACCACTTTTGGGTATATATCCAAAGGATGCTCAATCATGCTACAAGGACATGTGCTCAACTATTTTCATAGTAGCATTGTTTTTCATAGCTAGAACCTGGAAACAACATAAATGCCCCTCAACCAAAGAACAGATAAGAAAAATGTGGTACATTTATACAATGGAGTACTACATAGCAGAGAAAAATAATGGGATCTTGAAATTTGCAGGCAAGTGGATGAATCTGAAAAGCATAAATATTGACTGAGGCAATCCAGACCCAGAAAAACAAATATATGTACTCACTCATAAGTGGTTTTTAGACATAAAACAAAGAAAATTAGACTACAATTCACAATCCCAAAGAACTTAGACAACAATGAGGACCTTAACAGAGTCATATATGGATCTAATCTATATGGAAATAGAAAAGGACAAGATCTCCTGAGCAAATTGGAAGCATGGGCACCATGGGAGAGGGTTGTAGGGTGGTGAGAGGAAGAGAGAGGAATAGAGAAGACTGTATAGCTCAATAAAGTCAATAAAAAATAATGTAAAAATAAAGATTCACTGCAAAAAAAAAAAGAAAAGAAAAAATAATTTAATTGGGCTTATGGTTTCAGACAGTTGAAGTCCATGATGAAGGCATGTCAAGAGCCCTGCTAAGAATTCACATCTTGAACCACAAGTAGGAGGAAGGCAGGTCACACTGGGAATGACATGAACTTTTTTAAATCTCAAAGCCCACACCCAGTGATAAACCTCTTTCAACAAAGCCACATCTCCTAATCCTTCCAAAATAATTTGATCAACTGGAGTTCCAGTGCTCAAAATGAGCCTGTAGGGGCCATTCTCATTCAAACTGCGACATTCCACTCTCTGCCCCCCAGGCTCATATCCATATCATAATGCAAAATTAATTTAGTCCAATTTCAAAAGTCCCCATAGTATTTCAATATCAACAATTTAGAAGTCCAAAGTTCAAAGTTTGCTCTGAGAATTGACGAACTCTTTTAATTATAATCCTGTTGTAGGATGGCCGCTTGTTTGTTCCCAGTTGCTCAGCCCCGAAATAATCACACAGAAACCATATTATTTGCAATCCTGTTTGGTCAATAGCTTAAGCATATTCTGGCTAACTCATATCTTAAATTAACCTATCTCCATTAATCTGTGTATGGCCACAAGGCTGTGGCTTAATGGGTAAACTTCCAACATCTGTCTCCAAAGGGGCTACACTGACTCTGCCTTCTTTCTTCCAGCTTTCAGTTTAGTTTTCCCACCCTAGCTCTACTCTATCCTATCAGGCCAAGCCAGTTTCTTTATTAACCAATGATATTCACAGCATACAGAGGTGAATCCCACATCATAATCCCCTATAAAAACCATATTATATACTTTCAACATACAATGGCACTGAATATTAATTACCAATACAAAAGGAAAGAATTAGGGCATGAAGAAAAAAAATACAGAACAAAGGCAAGACAAAAATCTAGCAGATAAAACTCATATTCTTTAGCTCTGTATCTGATTTAAAGAAATTAGATGGTTCTGTTCTTTCAGCTCCGATGCTTCCAACAGACATCTCTTGGGCTGGTTCCCCTACCTGTGTGGAGCTCTCTGTGGCAGTTACTTCATGACTCTGGCACTCTGAACATCTTAGGGCTTCCAATGCAATCCTGGCTTCACTTTCACAGCCTCATGCAATGACCTTTCGGTGTCTTCATATAGGGACTGGCTGGTCATACATTGCCAGACATTACCAGTTCTTAACCATGGAGGAAGATTGCACCGTTCCTTTAGTCATGCATCTTTCATGACAGGATCGCAAGTTCAGTTACTTGCTTGTGATGGAACCTCTCCCCTTCCCAGATCACATTTGTAGCAACTTTTATTTGTTATGGTGTTTTAAGAGCATAAAATTTCTTAGACTTTTTCCTTTCACAAGTTGGAAGATTAACTAGGTGGGGTCTTCTCCAAGGGCACTCCTCTCTAACCAATTGTGGATCAGGCCTCTCTTTAATCTCTTTATCATTTCCAGAACAAGCGTGACTCCAACATCAACTTTCCTGGTGTTCTTTTTCTCTTCAAATAATATATTTTGTATTTCTTTTTGTCCCACTTATACTTTTTCATTGTAGACCTACACAGCTTTATTTTGGTAACAATGCAAAAAAAAAAAAAAAACAATTCTAGGCTGTCCCAAAATCTCCTCTACCAAAGAAATTAGCACAATACTTTTAAATTTAGCCTTAAGAAAATTTTTAGGACAAGGACAGAAGACAGTCACTTTGTTTACCAAGGTTTCACAAGAATAGTCTCTAGCCCACTTGCTTATAGGGTTTGCCTTTGAAACCTCATCAACTTGGCCTCCACAGTCTTCATGGCTTTACTGAGGTGTTTTCCAGGCACCTACTGAGAGGCTTCACTTACAGCCCTAAAGTTAAAGAAAAAGTCAAGTCTGTCACAGCAATAGTTCCCTTCTGGTATCCTAGTATCACCTCCTGGTTAGTTATGGTTCCCATTATTGTGATAAAACACCATGATGAATACAACTAATAAAAGAAAGTGTTCAGTTGGGCTGATAGTTTCAGAGCACAAGAGTCCATGATGGAAGAGCAAAGGCATGGTGGCAGGAACAGCTGAGAAATCACATCTTGAACCACAAGTAGAGGGCAGAGAGGGCACACTGGAATGACATGAGTCTTTTTAAACCCCAAAACTCCCTCCCCAATGACACACCTCCTTTAACATGGTCACATCTCCTAATCCTTTCCAAATAGTTTCACCAGGTTGGGACTACATTTGCAAACTTATGATCCTATGGAGGTCTTTCTCATTCAATCCACTACAGAAGCTGTCATCTTTCAGAACTGAAATAACATCATTCAAAGACTTCTCATCTTTCAAAGTTTGCTTAAAATTTCATCTGCTCTTCTGACAGACTTGGCCTTTGTGTGCAATGCAATGTTTCTCGTTTGCAGATTTCAATGTGTTGTCTTTGTTCCATGTGTCTAGTTTTAACTACAATATGGCACATGAAACTTTTTTCTCATTCTGTCTGTTTGGTGCTCTGTATAATAGTTATACCTGCATGGGCCTTTTCCTACATTTTAGAAAGTTACTGTAATGGTTTTAATGAAAAATATTTTATATGCCTTTGATAGGAATTCTTCTTCTATAAAAACAATTCATAGGCTCAACAACAGTTTTAAGCTCCTACTTTAAGCTCCTACTCTAAGGCTACCCACCCAGAGCAGTGAACCTCAAGGTCCCCAGTAAGAGAGCCCGGCACCCTCAGCCTGGGCTCCAGGGGCTCCTGTGTTCTCCTGGATCCTGCACTGCCTGCCCCGTCCTTCCTTCTGTCCCTGGATCACTGGGCTACCAGGCGGCCCTGTTTAGGTGCTGAAGAGTTCCATCTGGACGGG
>NW_026067920.1:14200463-14333780 GCF_014885135.2 Alexandromys fortis | reverse complement strand
GGGGAGGAGGCGGAAATCTTTTTTTTTTTTTCAATAAAAAATTATATTAAAAAAAACAATTCATAGATGCAGTCTTTTTATGGTGCACTAAAGATCCTGCATATTCCACTCATATATTTGTTGTCTTTGACTGAATCTTTCAACTGGTCTATTTTGTTGTGAAGTTTTGTATTTTACTTACTGAATTTCTCACTTTCAAATTTCTAGTTGGTTTATTTTTCAGTACTTAAATCTTTTACTGAATACTTTTTACTTATCCTATGTTGAGTTTCTTATCTCATTTAGCTATTTGTTTCATTATACTTTATTCATGAGTCCATTCATGCCCTCCTTTATTTCTTTGAAATTATTATAATCACTCCTTTGAATTCATTGTCCATAATTTCACCAAAGTCATTTGCATTAGCAGCCTTTATGCTGGGATTTGTGGGCTTTTGTTGAGTCCTGTAGTCTTGGTTTTTCATATTACTTGTGTTTTTACATAAGGGCCTGCACACCAGGAGTTAGATTGTTGGTTGAATTCTTTTATTTAAGTCATTTTTCTTCTCTCAGTGAAAAAGCTTGCCGTTTTCAAGAGGGATTAATTTGTAGTAGGGTTGAAGTGTCATTTCCTCTACTAAGCTGTTATCCAGGGCACTAGGCTCTAGCCCTCATCCTTCACTGATCATAGACTGTGCTCTGTAATAGCTGTTACTCAGCAGGGAGGGTTCCACTCAGAAACCAGAGTAATAACCAACTGCAAAACAACTTCTCCTAAAGCATCAACAATTTTATAGAGTAAAGGTTCACCACGTGTACTGCGTGTGCCAATGTCTTAGTTATTATAGACGAGAAGGGGAAGAAAGAAAGCAAAATGTGGCAAGACTAGTGATTAGGGTTGGGATAGCAGAAGAGGAAACACAAATGAAATGGGGAACTGTCAGATCAGAAGCACACCCACACATGCACACACATGCACAAGCTGCAGGATATGAAGTGAAGTCTGGCTAAAGGAAAAACTGAAAAAGAGATGTAATCTCTCTCTCTCTCTCTCTCTCTCTCTCTCTCTCTCTCTCTCTCTCTCTCTCTCTCTCTCTCTCTCTCTCTCTCTCTCTCTCTCTCTCTCTCTCTCTCTCTCTCTCTCTCTCTCTTTATATGGCACAGAGTAATCTCCTCTCTTGGAAGCTAAGCCACTGAGACATGGAAAACCAGGCCAGGAAAAAGAAAAAGGGAAGAATGGGGGGGGGGGTATGCCATATAAGGCAAGAGCAGAGCTGGCCTGTTAGATAAACGTTGGGTATTAAACAAAGATGAAACGTGTAGACAGAAAGAGAGCCAGGTGAGGATGTAGGAACTGAAACTCATTGGCCTGATAGCTGAATTCCTTCTGGAGTCTCTCAGATTCCTTCCCTGGCTCCTAGATGCCGGTCTCGTGTCTGGGAGCTCCTCTTTGATGAAGTGGTTCCCTGGATGGTGGAAGTCCTCTGGATGGTGGGAGTCCTGATGCTGTCACGTGATCCATGGGCAGTGCCTCACAGGTGGAGTCTCAGATAGCGGTGCACCTCTGCAAATTCCTTAGGGCACATTGTCTTTGCCCCTGTGTAGCTCGTACCATTGGCCTGTGCACTGCTTGTCTGTATGAATGACCCTCTAAAGTTTGGCTACCACCAGATTTTAAATTTGCTGAATGCAGTACATTCCTGATCTCTTTCCTCCCCTTCCTCCTTCCCTTGGTTGCTCTGTATTTTCTTGCTCTGGTTCCAGCAACAGTCCTAAAACACTTCCTGGGAGTATGGTTCACAGAGAGTCTTGGGCTGTCAAGAGCCACAGCTGCAGAAGTGGTTTTAAAATGGCGTCCTGCCTCTGCTCTGTGGGAGAAGGCTTTTCCCGGTGTCTTTTCTATTAACGCATGCTGCACTGGATGTGACCTCTTTTCCCCCCATCTGTTGAAAGTGTTTGCTGCGTCTCTGATAACTAGTTTTCGGCCTTCACCTGATTATTCCCTGGAGAGTCTCTGAGGTTGTGTCTGCGTGTAGCCTGCAATCTTGAAAGGAAAAAAAGAAAGCAGAAAAAGCAGGGAGTTTCATTTCCTTGCTCATCAATTCACACAGTTGACTGAACTCGACATGTCAAGTGATGTTTTGAAGGCCTTCCTTTGCAGGGCTTTCAGGGACTTTACAGATGTCTTGGCCCCGCTTTTAGTGGTGGTGTTAGAAGTTTCTCCTCTCTAGATTGACCATACATATTGGTGCAAAAGTTCAGTTTCAGCACTAGAGAGGCAGAAACAGAAGAACCAGACTAGCCAGTTTACACAGCCAGTTCAGTCAGAGCTGCATAGTGAAACTCGGTGTCAAAAGCACACTTACTATTGCCATCACGCACACAGATGATTAAAAAAAAAGCGTTGTAAAGCAGTTTCTTCCTTCTTTTGTTCAACACTAAATTACTGGATTCCCAGCCACCTGTGTAACCAGTCATCGGTAAGACATGCACAGGCAACTGGAACTTAGCAGGGGCATATGCCCCCACATTGTCACTAATAAACGTGCTATGTAGTGATTGGGCAGCTCTTTAATTTCCTAGGTTTACTTTTCATTTGTAAAACTAAATGAAAAACATCAATTTGAGGATTTTAAGTATTTTAATACATTTTTTTTCTTTTAGTTTTTCAGGACAGGGTTTCTCTGTGTAGCCCTGGCTGACCTGGAACTTGCTCTGCAGATCAGGCTGCCTCTGCCTCCTGAGTGCTGGGACTAAAGGTGTCCATCGCCCAGCTGATTAATACATTTTTGAAAACACTAAGGATATTGTCAGTCTCCTTAAAAGCAAATCTATATACCTACCGGGTGAGTGTGTCTTATCTAAAATGGTTGAGACCAGAAGTGTTTCCTCAGGATTTAAGAAAAAAATTGAGAGTATTATTATCATATACATACTGAGATACTTAGGAATATCTAAATGTAGAATTAATTTATGGATGGTAAATTTATTAACAAATATATGAATGTTTATTCATATTTATAATTTATATATGAATACTACATTTTATTTATACAACCCAAATTTAGTCTACATAATATTTTAAGTAATTTTGTGTGTTAAAACTTCAAGGGGTGCAATTTATGGCTTCTGAGATCACGTTATTACTCAAAAAGTTTTAGATTTCAGATTTTCAGATTAGGTTTGCTCAACCTATATGCTTTTTACTGGGACCATGATGACATTAGGACCATGGGCCTGCCACGGGCCATGTCTGGATCTGTGGTCCTGCTACAGCTGGAGTCTCTGTTGATCTCCATGGCCCATGTTACCACAGGGGCCATAGAAACCATGCATGTTGAATCTAAAGGCCACAATGAGCTGGCATTGCCCTTTGCTGACCCTGGGAGAGCTGGCCCTGCTCCTTCCTGGCCACTGCAGAAGAAGATCAGGCCCCAACCCTTACAGGAGAGATGCCCTACACACACCCAGAAGAAATGGTCCCATGCCTCACCACAGGCATGAGAGAGCTAGCCCCCATGACCTGGGCATAAAAGAGCTGGCCCTGCCGCACATCTGAGGGGGACAGTCCCAATGACCAGAATTGACTAAATCAGCTATCTTCAAGGGCTTTGTGTTGGCCCACCCCAAAATCTACCCTACCCATGACCTGCCCGAGAAGGTGAAGGGACTGGTCCTGAAGACCCATAGTGACAGGATCTCCTTGACTCAGGGCAACAGCAGACTATCTGAGAGAAGTTTTGGTGAGGTTCCAGTATTGATGGTTAACCTGAAGCCAGAGGCCTTGAACCAGAACAAGAACTCATTGCAATGAACATTTGCAAGTAAACCTGAGTGGACAAAAGGGTATAGAAGAGGTGGAAGAGGTGGAAAAGACAGAAGCAAAGCAGTGTGGGGTTTTTTTTTTCATTTTTTTGTTGTGTTTTCAATTTCTATTTTTAAAAATTTTTTTGGGAGGGAACCCTACAGGGGTGAGGGACAGACATGGAGAAGCTGGGAAATGAGCAGGATTGGGGTAAATGATGTGAAATTTCCCAAGAATCAATAAAACGTTATGTTTTCAATAAAGACAAAAAATACTGCATCAGTCAGAAAACATCAAAGTTGAACTAAAGACCTCTCTTAAGTTGTAGAGGGCTTGGGCAAAGTGACAACTAAATGCTTCCTGGGACCCCAGAGTAGACCTGGAGATAGAAAAAGAATAATAGAGAGACTGGCAACGTTTAAATAACTGCCGTAGGTTAATAAATAGCCGTACGCCAATGTCAGTTTCCTGGTTTGGATAATGATGCCATTGTTACATAAGATATTAACTAGGGAAATTGATTGAGGGCACCTGTGGACTTCCTATACTGTTTTGAGAATTGTTAATAAGTCTAAAATTATTTAGGAGCATTTGAAATGTTATTTTTAATGTTAAAGACTCATTCATTTCAATTCAGTTCTTTAAAATCTTCTGCATGTTTTTAAAACAATTTTAAATTTCCTGTTGGCTCTCGAAACCTTCTTTTGTATTTTTATGATTGTAAACAGGTGCGATTTAAAGAGGGTAGCATGAAAGGAAAAGACCAAATACTGGCCATTGGCTATGGAGGCATGCAGAATGCAGGACCCATAATTATGGCAGGGAAACGGGGTTCGCACAGGCCTGAAGAGGAGACGGGTGGGAGCAGGCAGTGGTAAACATGGAAAGTACTCTCAGAGGAATTGATTGTGAAAGCCAGCAATGAAAGGGGACCAAAACACCAGCAGCTGTGGACATTTACAATGGACTCTGCTGAAACATGGGCTTGGTGACAGGAGTGATCCAAAAATAGAAAATAAAAAAAAAATCAAAACAAAAAGGTGAGTATGGGTTTGTAAAGGTTGGGGGAGCAAAGCCCTAAGTTGAAGAGAGGTAGCCTTGGGAGTTAGGACTTTGAGGCCATTCGCAAGGTGAGAGGCCAGCAGGTAGGTAGGTGCTTAGGCAAGTCACCATGAGGTTAGGAAGAGAATGCAAGGCTTTTCCGATAGCAGGCATTCCTTGTCTTCTGGTGGCCTGACTCCACGTTATGAAGACAGCATGCGTGCAACAGAGATGGTTCCTTGAGGGTGGATGTTGACATTTTTCGACATGGTGATTTGTTTGGCTTATATTCCCTCAGGGTGCAGAGTAAGGCAGAGATCCATAACTTCAGTCAGCTTCTCAAGAGTGTGGCTTATTAACCAAAACTCTGTTATGCCCTGCTGTTAAGCAAAGATGTGCAGCATCAGATATAGTAAATGTGTTTTCTGATTATAGTATCTTGAAGGTAATGATAGGCTTGTCAATGCATAACTCATCCCCAGCTAGGAGTAACTGTACTTACGTTGCAATCACCGAGGTAGGTAGCTCTATTAGTCAGAACTTTCATAGAGCTAGAACAGAAAGAGGCAGATACACGTGTCTATTTAGTCCATTTAGGTCTCTACATCCTTGGCTTCTGCATCCACGAACTCAACTCATTGGGTCAAAAGTAGAGGAAACGGAGGCTTGAGAGATGCCTCAGTGGTTTAGAGCATTTGCTGCTGTTACAGAGGATTTGGTTTAGTTCTTAGCATACACAAGCAGCTCATAATGGTCTGTAACTCCAGTTGAAGAAGATCAAAACCATTTTTTGGCTTCCAACAGGGCCAGGTTTGCACAGGTACACAGACTTTAGATGCAGACAAACCACCCATTTACATACAATAAAAACAAAGTAATATTTTTAAAAGTATGAGGAAAAACTCTTTTGTCTGTATTGATTATATAGGCAAATATATAATATCTAGCTATCCCTTAGTCATGTCAAAACATATAACTATCAGAGCAATGAACAGTAAGGATCAGAGAAGAGGTGCAGAGGTCGTAGGAAATTTCAAAGGATATCAGACGGTGTCATAAAAGGTGGACCAGTGACATCTCTGGGGAGATGCAATCACGGAGCAGTTTCTGGGCTCCCTTCAGGTGAGAGGCCATGGGTTTAAATGACTTCACTCTCCCGCACAGTGTGTTTTACGGCCACCACATCCAATTTCTTTGAACAAAGCGCAGAACTGTGCTTTTGCTGCGGTGAGAAGCAGGTGGGAAAGATAAGAACGGATGGGGACGCATAGGAACGGCTCCCACAGTTCGCCATGAAGTCAGCTGAGAATTTCATGTAACATAATTTAATATAACTGATGGGTCTCAAGAGAAAAAGCTTGATGGCTTCCAGATTGTTTGTTTAGTGGAAACACTTAAAACAACATTCCCTCCCATGTCTTAACAACCATGCAAATCAGATGCCATAGCCTGTAATCATTGGAATCTCTGCACACGCACACAGGTAAGGATGGGAAAGGTTGAAGGTTGCACTGACTCACCCTGTCACCCAGGCTCTGTGCATTGCGTTTCCTTCCTCAGTAAATACCACTTTCAGTAGGTAAGTGTGTTCCCTTCCACGTTCTATTCTAAGCGGACACAATTAAATTTTGGCATCTCTAACAAGAATTTACTGAATCATAAATCCTCCTTTTTTTTTAAATTTGATATTGTCTTCCAATTACTTCTTCATTTTATTTTGTATTTTAGTGGACTAGGACAACATTTCTACAAATTTACAAGGCATAATGCAACCTTTTGATACATATTTCCAATGTATAATCAAATACATATGCCTTAGCAGAGGGCATAAATCCTGAGGTATTGGATTCTGTGGCAGTTTAAACATGGAGCCCTGGCAAAAACAGATCAGCAAAGTTGGGTAGAATACAGTGTGAGCCTTAGCTAGGCTTTTTTACTAGCCTTGTAATCCCTGAATTCGCTTCTTCTAGACAATTACACATGGAACGGGTTCTCATTTCTCCTTTAAATTTATATAAAAGTTTAAACTTATCATGACTAGAAAACCAGTAGGCATCCCATTTATTTGGTGAATTGCTAAAAAGTGTTCATTCCTGTACTGTGGGAAATAACTCCTTTCCCACCTTATTGTTTGTTTGTTTCTTTCTTTGCTTGTTTGTATGTGATCCAGAGATATGGTGCTCCCTTTATGCCTGAGGATGCTGCACCCAAGGCCACTAACAAGCTTCCTCAGATCTAATTGCAGATACGTCTGTTCTTAGTACACAGTATGGGAAGGCTATCATGATAAATGCCGAGTGAAGTATACACGAAAAATCAAAGGAAGCATGAGCTTGGTGACAACTGAGATAAGGAATGGACCATGGAGAAGGCATGTCTGGACTTGGTTAAGAAACCTCCTTTTACCTTCTTCAAAAAACAGGATATAGGTTAAACTTAATATGTATTTGTATCAAGGGTATCAGTTCTTCCTTTATCAGCGATCATTGTGGGAACAAGTCCAAGAAACATGGCAGGGAGTCAAAAGGAGATTATATTTGCACACGCACACATGCGCTCATGCGCGCGCACTCACACACACACACACACACAATCACCACCATCACTACCACACCATACATCACACACTCTGATTAGATTCAGACTTCCAGCCAGGCCTTACATTAGAGGGTGATATGATTGGGCTAATACTGAGAAGAGTAATAACCTCGAACATGGAAACCTGCTACTTCCTTCATTCCTTTTTCTCAGAAACTGAGCTTGTTTATATATTTGGTTAGAAAGTATGTTAGGTTTAGTCTTCAGACTGTTTTGATTGACAAGTAACATAATATGGTGTAGACCATTATGAGTTTTTCCATTTGCCTGTTCTGTACATAAGTTGTTCCCAGCTTGAGAGTATGACAAATAAAACTCCTTAGAACCCTGGTCTATATATAATATAGATATGTTTCCATCTCTGTTGGGCAAATACCTAGAAGCAGAATGGCTAGATCACGTGGTAAACATATGCCACTTCTCGACTGTCTTCCAGGTAGAATCTACTCGAATTTGCTTTCTGTTTCTGTGACAAAACACAGATCAAAATTAAAGTTATATTCCATTATCAAGGGAAGCCAGGGAAGGAATTTAGGACAGGAATCTGGAGGCAGGAACAGAAGCAGAGGCCACAGAGAAATGCTGCTTCCTGGTTTGCTCCCAGGCTCAAGTTCAGCTACCTTACTTACACAGCACAGAGATGATACTACCCACTGTGGTTACATTAATGAACAACTAATAAAACTCACCGCGAACCTGCCCACAGGCTGATGGATGGAGGCAGTTCCTCAACTGAACTTCCCTCTTCCCCGGTGGCCCTAGGTTTGTATTAAGCTGGCATCATTCCATACTCCTAGAAGTCACTGAGAGTGCCAGTTCATTATTATCCCAGCACTACTGGTAAAGTCAATCTCTGTTCTTTTGCTATTTTAATCCCCACGTTGTATTGTTTCGTTGAGTCTTCTGTGGCTAACAGGTTTTGAGCATCTTTAATATTTTGCTATAAACCTATGCATCTTTCTTTGTGATATGTGTTTCAAATCTTCCACCAATGCTTCAGTTAGGTTGTCTTTGGGGTGTGTGTGTGTGTGTGTGTGTGTGTGTAAGAAAAAGAGAGACAGACAGAGACAGAGATAAAGACAGAGAGATGCATTGCCAATGTTTTCTTACATTCTGGAGGATTTTTTTCCATCTTCCAAGAGCAGAATTTTAAATTCTGGTAGAGTTCAATTTTTATTTTTTTCTTTTATTGGTATTTTTATTGTTATAGCTAATAAATCTTACCCCAAGCACAAATTTTTCTTATGTTATTTCCTCAAAGTTTTATATGCAATTTTGAGATAAATCTTGTATATTTCAAAAATTAGAATCCACATAAATATTTTAAAATATGAATATTTTCCTATTACAGTACTAGTTGTTGAAAGGTGTGTTCTTTCCATATTGAATTTACCCTTTACTGAAAGTCAGTTGCCCGGATGTGTGTAGACTTACTTCTGGGATCTTATTTTGTACAAGGTGTAATTTCATTGCTTGAACAAATTAACACATTCCTAGTATGCAGCTACTGATCTGACAAATGCTCTTTCTATATACATCATGAAAGACTTCCTGAAGAAATTTGGTTTGAGCTTACAAGGTTAGCAGTGTACTTTCTCTCTCTTAACTCTACAATTCTATTGCATTTAGTTCTAAGGGAACTTTTTCTCCCTTTCTCCTCTATAATATTTGCCATGGTACATTCCTGCTATGGCACCATGGTGTTTTCTATTAATAATCAAGGAAAAGAAGCTACTGTAGATGTGTTGATAATGCATATCCCAGAGTTGGACATATTTTATTAAAATTCAGGAGCCTTCTACAAATATTCGGGGTTCTTGTGGCAGGGTGAGACATCCATTCTAAAGCAAAGGATGCATCTCTGTAGCTATCCTTTCTTACAATTAAAAAGGGGGCTCATTGCATAGTGGGCCTCATGGAACAGTGCAGGTAATGCATCTCACATACGGCCAGGCTACTCTCTGTTTCCATATAACAGATAAACACAAAAGTTGCTATTTTTGAATGGGTTCCAGAACTTGCAGAGGTATTGCATAAGTCCTTGCTGCCAATGAGTTAATCAGCTGTTTGGGCCAAGTGTTATGACAGATCCAATGGCCGTGAACTGTCACTGGAGATATAGAAGGAATTTGGAACATTTGTCAAGCCTTTCTAGTTGAACACAAAGCCTTCTATAGAAACGCAGAGCCTTATGGTTTTGGAAAAAGGCCCTGCCATCACCTAAGATATCTTTTTCTTAGACAGAATGACTGACCTCCTATGGTGCCTTACTGTAAACAGAATCATAATCATGGGCCGCCAAATTCTTATGCAACTGTCCTTGGTAAACTGGGTATTATCTGAATCATCGAGCTATAAATTTTGGCATTCACAGAAATATTCCATCATCGATGGAGTGGTATGTAAATGATCAGGCTCTGAAGGTATAATTAAGCTATGGAGAAGTAAAACAAATACCCCGGGTCCTACTTGGATACACTGCTTTCTGTCTTTCACTCTACACCTTGTTAGGGATTCCCTAAAGCAGGTATATAGATTTGACTTTGACAGAGTAAGAGAGAACTGAAGACTGTTTGCAAATGGCTCCTTGTGGTATGCAGTTTCTACCTTAAGTTGATGTCTGCAGCACTACAACCCCCTCTGCCACATCTCTAAGGCAAGGTGGTAGAGGGAAGCCCTCCACATAACAAGACCCTGGAGCATTATACATGCTTAGAAGGAAAATGGTAAGATATTTGGATATATTCAGGAGCTTAATTCAGTTCATTGTTTTGGCTGAACAAAATTAGTAAGAAAGTGATTGAAAAATTGGTGGCAAAGAAATTTGGAGAAAAGATCTATGATTATAGTTCTTTTTCATGAATGGGGGACAAGAAAGTGTTGGTGCATCCATGTCAACTCTCATCAAAGGAGGATTTTATCAATCAGGTGTATAAGGTGACCCATTCTGTGGACCCCAGTGCCAGCCTCTTTCCCTAGACACCTCCATCATCATCTGGTGTGCAGTGACCAACTAGTTCCAGCCACATCATTTTCCCTGGCCTGATGTTATTCTGTGTGGTGAGCAGACAGTATCTGACAGTGCTTGCAGATATGACACCACTTCCTCAGTGGAAGAAATATCATTTCATCCTTACTAAATACTTACGAAAACCTGGATTTGACTTCTCGGCCTGCGTTGCCTTTTTTTTTTAAACTGCCATCCTTAGAGTTATAGAAAGCCTTATCAAACACGATGTGCTACACAGTATTATCTCTGATCATAAATCTCCTTTCACAGCCATAAAAGTATAGCATCGGTGTCATACTCATGGAATTTTAATAAGAACTTTAGCACCCTGAAGTAGCTAATCTGCAGAACAGTGGACAGCTTCTGAGGATAATAACACTTGCTCTGTGGCGTGTCTTGCAAACTGGACACAGGTCTTTAGAAGGCTGCTTATGTTCTGAATCACGTCCTATTTTATGGTGTTGTTTTTCTCATAGCTGACACTCATGGAGCCGGAGATGAAGGGGTGGGACTGGGAGGGGCACCACACACCATCACCGCTGTTAACCTGCTAGCAAAAAAGTTTGTTTCCTGTTCCCACAGACTTATGCTCTGTTGGCCTAAGGTTCTTGGTTCCAGATCAAAGAATTATTCCACCAGGTAACAAAACAATGAGTCCATTGAACTCAAAGTTGACACTGCCACCTGGCCACTTTGGGCTCGTTGTGTCTCTGAGTCAATAGACTGAGCAGGGAGTTGCTATGTTGGCTAGGGTGATTGATCTGGACTGCCAAGGGGGAAACGGTTCTGCTATTTCACAATGGAGCTGTGGAAGACATGTTTCTGAAGCACAGGCCATTTCTGAGAACATTGCTCAGAATTACAATGCCCTGTGATTAAGGTCAATGGCAAACTGCAACTGCTCAATACAGGTGGGATATCTGACATCCCTTCAAGAATGCAACTCTGAGCTAATCCGCCAGGTAAAGAAAAAAGTTACTTGTTGATTGAAGAGTAAAAATGTCAGCTGTGACCATGTGACTAGTTATAGAAATGAGGATTCTAATAGCCTTATTTATTTGAGAACATGCTTATGTGCATATAGTTAGCAAGCATCTTTGGTTTTGCTCCTGTCTTATTCCAGTAACATGAAGGGGAAAATGTACTTATTTTACATAAGTCATTACATAAGTCAACATTTAAGTGTTGCCAGTTTTCCATCATAGCACTAACGTTATAGACTTCCAGGGGAAGGGTAAACATTACTCAAGGTCTTTACTGTTGATTCCAGGAAGGGATTAGTCAGTTTTGCTTGGATATGGGACAGTTGCGTTGTGTTAGGTCTAACTATAACTTTATAATTGTCTTTATTTGGAGGTTTAACTTGAATTAGAGTAATGTGAATATGTTCTAAGTTCATAAGAGGTAAGCTTTAGATATTTCTTTTATGTGACTATTTCAGTAAGCTGTTTGTCTTTATATCTGGCAAACGATCATATGTTTTTGGCTGTTTCACTTCTATGTGTATGTACGTATGCTATGCATGCAAGTGTACATGCATGCACATATGTGTGCTAGTGCCCATGGAGGTCAGAAGAGGCCATCAGAGTCCCTAGAGCTGGAGTAACAGATGACAATGAATTGTACAATGTGTGCAGGATTCTGAACTGTGGTCCTATGGAAGAGTATCAGGTGTTCCTCTCTGTTTCCCCACCTCCACATTACTGATTGCACCTGAACTAGCCTTTTAAACATTTATTTATTTATTTTGTGGGTTGAGTGGTGCACCATAGTGGTTGAGTGGAAGTGAGAAGATCGTTTATAGGAATGGGTTCTCACTTTTCACCCTGTGGGGCTCTGGGATTGAATTCAGGTCATCAGGCTTGGTGGCTCCTAAAAGTAAGATCTTAAAGGGAAAACTATACCTGTGTTGACAAGATTATGCACAATAGCAAAGTAACGGCAGTAATCCATGCAGCAGATAGTCACAATGGAGTCCTTTTAGCTTAAAATAGGGTATGCTGACACATGCTGCAATACGCATAAACGAAGGATGCTAGGCTATGTGCAATGACCCACTCACAAAAAGAACAGCGCTAGATGATTTAACTTTCAATCCATCATCAAATTCCTGGAAAGAGGAATGGTAGCTGCCATGCCTGGAGGGAAAGAAGGAGCTTGAGGAATTGTGCTTTGATGGGTACAATAAGTGCTCTTAACTGCTGAGCCATCCCTTCATCCAAAAGATGTGTTCTTAGAGAATCTGGGCGAGAGCTTGGGAAAGAAATTAACATTGAAATGAGATGGCAGAATAAAGAAGATTTCTCTCCTTAATGCACGTGGGTATCATTCAATTCACTGAGGCTTTGGATAGAAACAGGAGGAGAATGACAAATCCCTTCCTTTGTTTATTCTGGAGAATCCATTATTCTGTTTCTGATTTGGAGAACCTTTGGATCAAGACAAGGACTTACATTATTGACTCCTCTGGTTTCCACATGTTGAGGTTTGCACTGAAACTGAGTTAGAGACTTTCCCTGACCTCCAACTTGCAGATGGTTCATGGTCACTTCATGACTCCATAATCATGTAAGCCAAGCAATTATTTTAAATCTCCCCTTCTCTCTTCCTTATTGATTCTCTTTTTTTCAAGTGAATCTTCAGTTACTGATTGTACACCAATGGTTGCATAGTTTATTCATGATAGTGTTGATTATTGTCTGTCTCTGAGGAATATCTCTCTATGGTTTTGGTATCAGAACAATTTGATGTCCCTGAACAAATTAGGAACTATCATACCCTCTTCCACTTCTGGGTGAGTGTGGTAGGAAGTACAGTCACACACAGAAACACATTTACACATGTATACACACATACATATACACATAAATATATATACCCACATACACACATTCTCAAATACACACATTCACACAAGCACAGACACACATAAACATCCCCCCACACACACACATTATTTCTTTGGTTAGTACAGTAACTGAATTAGTTAAGAATATTTAACCCATGCTGAGCAGTGTTGAAATCATGAAATTTTCTCTTTTCTGGAATCTTTGCTCATTGCATTTGCTGGAGTACGTATGCCACTCGAAGCTGAAGCTATTGACAAAGAAGGAAAGGGGAAAATTAAGACAGCTCATAGCTTCCTTTCCATTTAGTCTTCCCTCATACAGTCATTGACAGAAATGAAATGAAAGCAGTTCGGTTAGTTTTCTGAAGTTTTAGCAAGTTATGGTATGAACAAGAAACATGAAAGCTACAAAATATATGCTGTGTCATTTTGATGTGTCCAATATAAATTAAAGACAATTTGTCTTTTAATTTTTTTATTTGTGTGTTCATGCCTATGTGCATTTATGTGTACCATGTGCATGTAGGAGTCTGAAAAGGGCATAAGAGGCATAGGCACCCCTGAAGCGGGGGTTACAGATAATCGAGAGCCACCATGTGAATACTAGGAACTGAATGTGGGGCCTCTGCAAGAGTAGTCAGTGTTCTTAACTGCTGAGCCATCTCTCCTGTCCCTGTCTTTCTTTTTATTTAAAAGCGCCATTATGCAATAGAAAGATCAAAAGAAAAATTCGTGTTCAGCATTTAAAGTTTCAGAATGTTCTTCACTGGGAATGACAATGAACAAGTAGAAGTCATTATGACAAGTTCAGAGAAATCATACCGAAAAAAAAGAAAGGAAAAGAAAAAGCTTTACTTTCAGAACCTTCAATGTTCCTGTCCAAATACTGGGAATGGGCCATGTTTCATTTTGCACTGAGCTTTAGGGAGGTCCTACTCCTGACCTCCCTGAAATTGGGTGGTGATATCTGGTGACCCTTGAGGAAGAGGTGAGGTTCCTACAAAGGTGTGCCACTGGCAATCACCAGTGTGGAACAAAAGTACAAATAAATTGTGACCATTTCAGCCTCAGAGGCTGAAGAGACGGCTCAGTGATGTGAGAGCACTGGCTATTCTAGAGGACCCAGGTTTGTTTCCTAGTACCCACAGGGTTGCTCACATGTGGCTGGAATCCAGTCCCAGGGGATTTGATGCCCTCTTTGGGCTCTGTGGGCACTGCAGGCACATGGTACCCAAACATACACACAGGTAAAACATCCATATCCATATTCATAGTGTAAAATAAGGAAATCAATCAATAAATGAAGATACCGATCATCTGTTGTTTTTTTCAAAAAACACAATTTAAAAATAAATGAAGTATGAAATTTTAAGGTAACGTTTTGTGAAAAAGTCCACAAAGGCCATGTATTGAAATTTTGGTTCATAACTCATGTCCCCTGTGCAAAATGGTAGAACATTTAGGAGCTCAGGACTAGCAGAAGGAATGTAGATTCTTCAAGGTGTGCTTTTAAAGGGATCATTGAGATTCTGGCTTCTTTTTGTCTGTTTTTGCTTTCCAGTCGCCATGATATGAGTAGCCTCCTATGGCATTTGCTCTCACGATACACTGCGTTGCCATATGCCCAAGACAAGAGGTCCTCATAACCTCTGAAATCCCAGGTAAACATTCTACTTCATGAGTTGATTATTTTGTCGCAATGATAAAAAGCTGACTGCCGTGTAGTCAGTAAATCCTTGCTATTGTTGCCTTTCCATGTTAGCTCCTACTCCTAGCACCCCAGCTTCTATCACTTCCACTGCAGATCCAAGACCCTGAACATCTGATCCAGAGCCCCTGTCACTGCCTTGCTCCCCCAGTCTCTAGACAACAATGATAAAGTCATGATCCCACTTTTATACTAGTAACAACAAAATCAATCACTATCCCTTGGGTGACCAGAAGCAGCTTTGTTACCTTCTGCTTTTTAAAGGGTGACAGCTGCAGTGTGACCCAAACAGAGGTATGGAGTCACTGAGAATTAGCTGTCTCATTCTTTTCAGCATTATTTCAATGGCTTCGTTAGTTGTGCAGATGTAGGACATCAGGTGCCTTTGACCTCAGAGAAACAGCACTATCAGGACTGTGCTTTTGAGCGGCTGTAATCCTTATGACACCCTGGTTGGAGGAGAGATGAGGATGGACAGAGAAATGATCTTAGGTCTTTCCATTCCAGAGTTCAAGAATTGATCCCATCCCTTCATTTTCTCTTCTGGCTTTGGAAGGCTAAATATGTACCCTGGGAACATCTTTAACATTAACTGTTCACCTAGAAGTATAAACATAAGCATCTTCATGAGTCTGCCGGAGAAGTCCTGGTACCATCAGTCAACAGCCGGCTTTTGAAGCCCTAGATGCACAGGATCCCCAGGACCCATCTCTGCACAGCTTGATGGGGATATATCACTTCATCACTGATGTGCAGCTCCCTCGGAGGCTGATGCTAAGTAAGCAAGGTCTTGTCTATCAGGGTGCTTGGAACATTCAACAGGGGCTGGACCCTCACAACAAGAAACTTGACTTTATCCAAAATGGCCCGTGATGTTCATGTGATTAGTTTGAAAAATAAAAGTAATACCTTTTGAAGAGCAAATACCACAGAGCTGCCTGCATTTAAGATCTCTTCTCTTGGGATACGTTTTCATCTGGAAGTGTGGGAAACAGCTATTTCTGCAGCCTAGCATGCTGATGTTGGCATGCCCTCCATGAGAACTCTCTGCCTTTTAATGAGTGAAACAAAGGAAAACACTGGATTAGAAGCTGAGCATAATAGGCTGTGACATTTCCTGAACTGAGATTCCAAAGCCTGCCTTTTCATTTTTTAAAAATCCCAGAAGATCTAGTTAAGATGGAAAGTGTGATTCCACCCAGGCAGGGATGACATGCACACCAGGGGAAGCCCTCAGCTGTTGACACACACCATCATCTCCAGGGAGTTCAGCCATGACATTTCTGACTTAGCGAGCATAGCTGCTTTTACAGTAAAAAAAAAAAAAAAAAAAAAAAAAAAAAAAAAAAAAAAAAAAAAAAACAAAAACACTTTCAGTTCTGCCTGTTGTTTGTGCTTGAAGGCTTGCCAACTCCACAGTGAACTTTTCGGGGAAGGCTTGCACATATGTTAGAGAGCTCTCTTCCCTTGAAGTGTTGTTCTGAAGGAGGCTGGGACCTTCTATCACTGTTTCTGTCATTATGAATCTGCAGGGTCTTGAGGCCTTTAAAAAATATTCCTGGAGAAATTATTCATTTCACAACTGAGGTTTTCTTGGCTGCCCTAGGCAATGAGTGAAAATGTTGCCCAACTAGCATACCATAGGGGAATGTCTCTGCCTCTCTCCTAGTCTCCTGAAGGAAATCCAAAGCACCCACATCTCCAAAACTCCCCCAAGATGCTTTCTCCATACTTCACAGACCAGTGTTCCTGCCACAAGTGGTGGCTTCCCAGGGGACTCTCATTTAATCAGTGACTCTCCTTGATGCTGGTGTCTCTGATGAAACCCTATGCTAGGGATTCCCTCCACAGCTGCACCATAAGATGATGATGCTCGGATGTTGATCTGCCCCACCCCTGCTGGAACTAGGAAAGACTGGAGCAAATAACAATGTGTTTGACACGGTCTGAGCTTTCACATTCCCACCCTTGATGCTGAGTGCACCAACTGTCCATGAACTTCCCCTGTCCTCCTCCTCCATCAACCCTGGGCATAAGCTCCTTCTAGAAGGTTCCCCAGCTTCTCCTGACGACATGTGTGTCTTGACAACTCAACTCCTTCTTTTGTTTGGTATGCCTGGTCCAGCCTGAGGCCAAAGCAGAGGTGCTGTCTGGGAGCTCTGTTAAATATTAAATAGTCAAGAATGCAGGAAGTCAGAAACAACTCCCTCTTCTTTCTTCTTTGTGTAAATGTAGAGTTTCAGCTTACTAGAAAGATGCCATTTTTCATTTAGGTTAGAATCTGATGGTTTGGTACAAACCACCACCAGTATTCAAAAACTATAAGTAACATTTGGAATGTAGTTCCTTTCATAACTTGATCAAGAATGAAGGAGTTGGTAAATAGGAGACTTTGTGGCAATAAAGGAGATGAATAAGATGGAACATTGATAAATCCAGCCTTGATTTTCAGAATAGCATTAAAGTGGAACAGAACAAAGCTATCAAGGAGGACATACTTATCTGTTGACTACTGATATTTGCTTTCCACTGACTTTTAACCAGGCAAGTTCTCTGAAGCAAAATACTTCACAGAGACAGAATACACACAGGCCCAGGTTGGAAAATCCTTTTTAGTCAGAAGTGCTTGATGGCTTTTCTGTGCGGGCTCATATTTCCGGAAAACCCTGCAAGGAATCCTACACGCGGTTGCATAATTGTCGTGTGGGCTGAGGGTGGAGGTGCGATGTTATATAAGTTCACCCCGACTGCACGCACGTCAAGGCAGAATGGCCAGGCGATGCTTCCCTCAACCAGAAGCAGGGCTCCCAGAATGATCTCATCAGTAGAAAAATGATGACAGCTGGTGGCTTAAATAAAGCTTTGTGACAACAACGTGGCAGGAGAGCCACACCTACACATTCTCTCCATTTGCTGTTTGGCAGCAAGTGCAGCGCACACTTTCCGACAAACTTGAAGTGTTGGCGCTACTTGTGTGTTGAATCATCATCAGAAGAGTTGGGCGGTCGGCACACATGAGGGCAAGCATGGTTTGGGGCTGGTGAAGAGCCTTGTGTACAGGGTCAGATTCCAGGGGATCAAGCCCGTGCTGTGTGCAAACATGAGGGACTTTGTGAGGCTCCCCAACTCTTGATTCTTCCCAACTGTAAAATGGTGACAACAATAGGACCTATGCTTTGTGGTGAATTCCCTTAGGGGACAATGCTGGGGGTAGAACCCGGATGAGCACCCCATCACTGAGCTATATTCAAGCCCCTTGGGGTCACTTTAAACATTAAGTGATTAGGATTTGTTAACAAGTTAACATATAACTTGATTTTGTTTTACTTATTGCAGTGTTGGATGCTGAATCTCACTCACATGCTGGACCTCACAATGTTCACCACCAGCCCCAAGAGCCACTGATTCTAAATGTTAAACATTTGGGTATTTTTCACTGGGTACATGAAGTTATCATAATTATTTCTCAAAGAAAGGAAGAGACAAGTGAGTGCCTGTTTAATTGCTGGGGGCAGTTCAAAGGAAATAAATAAGGCAAAGTGGAGACATGGATTTCAGCTCACACACTGATTTTGAAGTAGAGTAAGTTAGGAACTCTTCCACTAAGCCTCATCCGATGGATGCTGAAGGGTTTGTAAAATAGTGCAACCATTTTGGAAACAGCTTTGTGCTTCCTCAAGGGAACCCTGGAAGGAAAAAGCATGGGGTTACTTATTGGTCTGGCAATGCCTCTTAAGCCTATACCCAAAATAACCCAAAATATACATCCACACAAAATTTTCGATATATATAGCATCACAGCAGCATTTATAATGTCCAAAGTGGAAATGTAATCAATATTTGTCAACTGATCAACAGTTAAACTTAATGTAGTTTGTCCATAGAGTAGTATTTGAGTATTAAAAGATAGGTTAACACAATGCTACAATGTGGATATACCTTGAGGATATTATCCTAAGTAAAATAATCTAGTCATTAAAGACCATGTGGTGTAAGGTATTATTTATATAAATTTTCCAGGATAGGCAAATTAATAAGGGAGAGTAATGGTCCCAAGGAATGAGTACCAATAGATACAGGGCTTATTTGGGGGGGGGGGTGAATATAATGTTCTGAGATTAGATGGTGATGGTTGTTACAAAGGCCTATGTATGTGCACATACCTACTAAACTATATTCTTTATTTCTTGTGTGTGTGTGTGTGTGTGTGTGTGTGTGTGTGTGCGTGCGTGCCTGTGTGCACATGCACCTGGAGGCCAGAGGCCAGCCTTGCATGTCACTCCTTAGTTGCACTCCATTGTTTTCTCGAGGCAAAACTTTTCACATGGCTTGGAACTCACCAATTCAGCTAGACTGGCTGGTCAACAAGCCTCAAAGATTTGCTCATTTCTGTTCTCCAGTGATGAGATTATGAGCATGCCTGTCCATGCTGGGTATTTTTTGCCTAAGTTCTGGTGATCAAGCCCAGTTTCTCATGTTTGTCTGGCAAACACATTCCCAACTGACCTGTTTCACCAGTCCCAAACTGTATACATGAAAAGGGATGCCTTTCATGAAATATAAATGATATTCTCCATCTAAGTAAAGCAATCTATATACATATTTAAGCCATCATTAACCGATGATACCATGTAAAATAGGTCATTTAAATAACTTGATTCTGCTATACTTTGGATATGATTTGCTACCAAAAATTAACATGGTGGAAGCTTTGTCCCTAGTGCAATGGTGTTGACATACTGGAACGTTTAAAAGTTAATTAGTTCATGGAATAACAGCTTCAGAAGGGAGTTATATAGTTCCTTTAGGACCAGGTTTATCCTACTTAGAGTACATTGTTATAAAAATGTAAGTCTGGTCCCTCTTTTTCTTCATTTCCCACCTCCATCTCTCTGCTCCTCTGTAATGTTATCCATTATGATAGCTAGCCTTCTGGGATTAGGCAACAGAATCCTGGAATTTTAGCTTCCAAAGTTATGAGATAAACAAACCTCTGTTTTTTATACATTACTTAGTATCAAGTATTGTTATAGGACACACAAATCCAGCTAAGACACACTGTGCTAGCTGGCCTTTAAGTTGCTGTGACAGAATGCATGACATAATTTAAGGGAAGAGATATTTCTTTTGCTCATGATCTCTGATGCACCATTCCCTGTGGTGAAGAGGATGCGATGAACAGGAGAAACCCCACTGTAGCAACTATAGAGACAGAATACCATCAGCCTTAGCTGACTTTCTTCTTTTCACAATTTATTTAATTCATAAAGACAGTGAATTCAAAGTAGGTTTTCCCCACTCAGTTAACTTATCTTCTCTGGAAATATTCACACAGACACACCCAGGGACGCATTTTACTGATTCCCTAGGCATTTCCCAATCCAATCAAATTGACACACAAAATTTATCATCGAAGACGCCATCCCAAAGAGAAAGCAACTCAACCCTCTCCTTGAAGCAGAGTTGAGAATGCGATAGCAAAGTGGATGTCAGGATGTGGGTCATCAGATCTTTTCTCAAGAGACCTTGGGCCTAAATATAGGACCCCTTGTTGAAGACCCCCCCCCGGCCGGGTACCACAAGCTAAACAGAAATACCAAGCAGTTTCAGCTGTAGAACTCACACTTTCCCCCAAGAAAGTGGTTTCTGCGACTTCAAGCACCCAAGCAAGAGGACTGAAGAAAAGACTTCAGGCTGGAGTTACTTCTTTCACCTTCGTTCACATAAGGAGAAAGGCATCCCCACTCAGGCAATGTTTACTGCCAATAACCTTTTGGTCACCACCCAGTTCTGGCCACCTATCAAAGCCAAATGACTGGGGTGTGACTTTTGTTTGTGTCCTAGCAATGGTTCAAGGGGCTGGAAGTCTGTTCTCACATTTTTTGAAGGGAACTATGTACCTAAAGAAAATGAATATCTTATCGGTCCAATCAGAATTAAAGTGGATTGCTTTCTTACAATTGCCAGGTGCTACCTTAAGCAGTTGATACATGATATCTTCTTTAATGCTTACCCAAACCTGTGAGATAAATATTATTCTTTATCCTTACCCTTGGCGGCTGACTTATTGATATGCTACCAACCTCCCTGCCAAACTGTGTCGACTTTGAGTAACTATTTTAATGGTTTATTTTCTAAATCTTTGTCAGTCTCTTCAGACTGTCATAACAAAAGTGCCATGAAAAGAGGGAGCTTAAAAAGTAGAAATTAATTTTCTTATGGCTCTGAAGGCTGAAACAGACATGATTGATACGCTGCTGGGCTTGTTTTCTGGTGAGAGTTTCTTCCCTGGGTTGCACACCTCTACCCTCTCTCTGAGTCCTCAGGTGGCCTTTGTTGTACATAATCAAAGAATGCTGGTATTTCTCCTTTTTCTATAGGACACTACCATATGGGATTAGAGATTCAACGGTATGCTATTGTTTTATCTTATGTCCCTAGAGCCTTTCTTCAAATACTGTGCATTATAAACTGGGACTTTATTATTTTTAGAAGGCATCAAAATTCAATCCATACAATAAATAACCACCTTATAATTACAGTTTATATCAACCATGTTATTATTTGTAAAAAAAAAAACGGAGACTCCACAAAACCTGGATCTGTTTAGATTGTTCTGACATTGCACAGAAGGAAATGAATGTTTAGAGAGAAGGGATTTGCTGCTGGCAACACTACCAGTCAGTACAAGATCAATCCAGAAGCTACTATGTGTGACCTTCAGTCCTGGGCCAGCAAATTTTGCAGCCCTGAGTTCTCAAGAGCACCACTCACTGGATAAGATTCGGAATCCTTTACACATCCAAATTCAGGAGGCACTGACACAGCCAGATTCTTCTCTTCCCATCTTTATGTGTCCTTGATGTGACCCTGGGCACCTTGTATATGGTCTGGGTGTACTCTAGTAGGGTCTCTGAGGTCCCAGGCATCCCTACCAGAGGAAAGGTAAGACTTGAGAGAAGAGGTAGAAGGAAAATGGAGGATTGGGACAGAAGACGATGACAAGGAAGTCCCTCAAGTGATCTGTACTCTGGTGCTAGCTCTTTGCCCTGAGTCAAGAGCTCAGTGAGGTAGCCAGGGTCACCAGTGAGATGCACAGCAGGTGCTTAGCTGTGCTCACTGATGAACGGAACAGAGGTGCAGCCTTTGTGTGGCATGTGGGACGTTGAGCTCTGAAGTGGCACCTGGTTGGAAACCATAATGGGAGCCTGCCATCATCAGTCCTTGTGGACTAGACACACCATGCAAACTGACAAATACTACATCCTCACCCACCCCAGCAGTTACAAATATCTACTAGAACGTCTTGGATTTCTATAAAATATTTTGCGATGGTCAATATTTGAGAGAATGCTGGCTTGCTGACAGACATTCTAAAGTGTATGAATGGGGGAATCATTTTTTTCCTGAAATCAGTGTCCTTACATGCCATGATATTATTTGTTCTACTCAGATCAAGAAGTACGTGAAAGTATCACCACAAAGTGACCACAAAGGTCAAGTGATCTTGGCACGTGATCCTGTGCACAGTCCCCCTCAGACCTTTGTTTCAGTCTCCGTCTGGAAGAGCTCTGCCTTCTGCCTGTTATTACTGTTTTCCCTGTCTAGTTCTTCATATATCTATCTGTGGGATGCTGTGCTTTTGGAAACAACTGTACAGAGATGGATCTGTTGGGATGCTTTCCATAAGGGAAGCAGTTCCTGATTGTCAGGGCTGGCCTATTTAGGCTACAGGCAGAGGCGTTGGGAGCTTAGACCCTCCTACGGGTGTTAAGCCCCAACCTTGCCTTTTCCTTCATTTTGATAAGTCTTCCCAGTTCTTCCACCCACTCCATTTTCCTTTTCGGTTTCTCACATTGTGAGGTTTAGTGGCTTCCTTAGAACTGGAGGTTGTCCAAGTCTAACACTACCAGGGTTTTTTTCCTAGAACAGAAATAGGAAGGTCAGTCTTGAGGTGGACAGTGTCTGCCTTCCTTTAAATCTTTTGGTGTGGTATTCTCTCTCTGAGAACCAACTGCAATCAGAGCTCATGATGTCTAGCTGCTATCTCTGCATGCTGTCTGAGCCACTGCTGTTTCTTGGGGTATTCCCTGGGGCTTAGGTTCCTACTTCCTGGCCAACTGGTCTCTTCCAGGCTACCCTTTCCCTCAATGGTGTCCGGAGCATGGAGAGATCTTAGAGATTCTAGGACAGAGCTTCTGATAGCCACACCCAGGCCTGGAAAGAGGCCTAGAAACTCATCTACTCAATGTTCTCTTTTTATAGTGAGCCCTAATCCACCCTCACTGCCTGTCCCAAATGTTGAGAGTAATGAAAATAATCAACAAGATCCACTCTTCACTGAGTCACACGCTCGGGAAGGAGACTCATGTCAAACACATAGAAACTAACAAAAACCATATCCAATATGGTATGGACATATGCATATATTTATATTCCATGTGTATATGATTCATATGCCTATATTTATATAAAGATAAAATTTATATGCATATACAAGGAAGCACTTTATAAACAGACACATAAAGCACACACACATACACACACATACACACACAGAAATACACACACATACACATAGACACACACACACATACACAGAGATATACACACACACACTAAAATGATAAACATCCATCAAGACAGTGAGCAAGAATGCCAAACAAAATTCAAGACACTGGACAAGCAACAGATGGGAATTGACAATGGGGATGTGCTTTAACACCTTGGATCAGAAAAGGCCCCCGATGAGGAGGTATCTGAGCAGAGCCAAGAGGATACATACAGAGCCTCCAGGCCCTCTGGTGGGAAAGTGATCTGAGTGCATTCAGAACGAGGCCTGACTCTGCTGGCAGTGTGCAGGGGTTCACCTGTTCTGAGTAGGCACAGGGGCTGGGGCCCCGAGGCCTGGCAGCCACCGCAGGACTTAGATTTTGCACAAAGTCTGGTCTTCCCTTTTTCCTTAAACAGAAAGTTGGGGCTCAGAGGAAGAAAGGCTTAGGCGGGTTCCGGATAGCGACTTCAGCCACAAAATCTTGTTACTAGTCTTTTATTCCAATCCTAAGAACCTAGCACAACTGCTGTATTTGTAGGGCTGAACTTCACAGAACCAGGTTCTTTTCCTGTTCCTCTGAGGTCAATTAGCAGAGTGAAGAGGTGAGGCATGGTGGATCCGGGCCTTCAGGTTGACTTGCCCGGTGGCCTCAGCACCTGCTGCCTCTGCTGGTTGTTTTGCCCACCAGTTGGCACGGGAATCACCACAGTAATGTCCATTCCTATCCAGCCAATCAGGCTGGCAAACAGCCAGCCCCACTGTTTTCTGACTTCTCAGAAACGTGTACCTGTACCCCAAACTGCAACCCTCTCCAGTCGCCGGTGCTGCACACATCAAGAACCTCATGGATCACTCTGCCCGCCCCAGGCAGTAGCTCTGTGGCACTGACAAAGGTTCTTTTAGGTTCCAGGGCAGAAATGGGGACCCCAGGCACTCCCCTCTTGTTCCTTCAACTCAGTTCTCGCCAGCCAGTCCGCCCGCCTCGCCCCACATAGCCACAGGTGGCAAGGTGTTCCCCTGCCCAGATCTGACAGCGCGCCCCGGCAGGCGACCCGGTGCCCACCGCAGGGTGCGCGCCCCGCCCAGGTGCGCTCGGGCGGCGGGGGCGCGCGGGGAGGCGGGCGCTGGGGAGCGGCGCGCGGGCACGGGGCGGCGCCGCGGTGGGCGCGGCTGAGCCAGCTCGGCGGGGGCGCGGCGCACCTTGCTCCCCGCGCCCGGGCCGGCCGCGTCGGTCCCTCCCCGCGCCCCCGCCCGGCCGGACGCCTCCGGTCGCTTCCGTCCTCTCTCGGCACGGTCGCTGTCCTCACCAGGCCCGCGTGGGAGGACGATGGGTCAGCGCGGAAAAAGTGAATGAGGACGGCGACGCCGCCAGCCAGCGCCTCACTCGGCCGGCACAGCCCCGCGCGCAGCCCGCCGGCTCTATGGACGCGCCGCGCGCACTGGCGGCCAAGCCCCCCAGCGGGTAAGCGGGTGCTGCTGAAGGGCCGGCAAGGGTCTCCGTGAGGTGCTGAGGACGTGGGGCGCCAGGGTGATTGCACCGGTAACTGTGGCAGGCCTGACCCGGGAGCACTTTCCTCGGGGGGGGGGGGGGGGGGGGGGGGGGGGGGGGGGGGGGGGGGGGGGGGGGGGGGGGGTGGGGGGGGGTGGCGGGGGCGGGGGCGTGGGGGGGGGGCTCCGTGCAGAACCTCAATTTGGAGCTGCCTCCTGTCCCTTGCGATGGTGGCCACTGCAAGTGAGGGGACAACAGAACTCCGGGCCTCGGACTCCAGCGTGCCCATCTGGTCCAGTGTGTGGGTTCCTCCAGCTACCCCCTGGCAGGCCCTGTGACCGACTTGCTCCCTGCCTCATGACAGGAGGGCACTGGGACTGGGGAGGCCCATGTGGCCAGGCGATCTTGGGAGGGACTTCATGAACACTGTTCTTCCTGCTGGGGCCTCCCTTGGCCACCATCGCAAGGGACAGCAAGGGACCCGAAAAGGTGAAGAAGACACCTTCATTGGACCAGGAAAACAGAGCTGTCACCCCTGTCTTCTAGTATTCTCTAATTCCCCAGCCTTTTTAGTTTCTTTTTGCTGTTCCCACACCTTGTCGGCAGAGATTGCCTGTCACATTGAGGATTTTACTTGAGGACAGAGAAACTTGCCTAACACGGGTCAGGTCAAACAACCTCGCCCTTTAATCCCTCCCCCAGAATCGTGCTCATCCGTTGTCCATCCGTGTCTGGACACTTGGCAACCTTTGTGGACTAGGTAGATTTTAGAGCGTGCCATGGGACCGACCTTTGACCTCTGCTCTCTGGAGCAAATTGGTCATGAGTGTAGCGAATGGAATGAGGTGGGCTGGGCCCGCACCTGCTCCTGGAATGGCCCACTTTCCACTTGAGCAACTGGGTTTTCGGAGGCAGCCTTGGGGACAACAAATCTCTTTTCTTTTGCAGTTATGTCCCACTGACTCACCCTGTCCTTTGCCCATGGATGTTGCTGCCCAAGTATTTATAAAACCCTTCTAAAGCAGCTTTTTGTTATTTCTTAAAATCTCCCCTGGAGGTTTCCAAAACGTAAGCTACACTCAAGCCAAGGAATTTTTTTTTTAAAAAGACATTAACCCCACTACACTTAGGTGTAGTTATATAATTCCTTTGACTAAATAGATTCTCCTTAAAAAAAATAAATACGGGAATACTTTTTTCTCAGTAACTGGAAAGCCCAAAGTGACCCGGGAGTTTGTAAACAGAATTGCTTTTAAATGCGAGGCTTTTCTGGATTATTTCATAAATCTATTAAAGGGAATTGAATTATTTTTTATCACATTTTCATATAAATAAATATGCAGGGACTATTTAGGAGGCCTGAAAAATTTCCTAGAGTCTCTGAGGAAACCAGTGAAGGAGTCTGGTAATAGTGAAACCACCTTATTCAGCCAACCCAGGTCTGCCTTCCTTACTGCTGGTCACAAAGGAAAACCAAGGACTTGCACTGTAGGTGTGCTAGCAGAGTTTAGGAGGCTTGATGCCCCTGTACCCCCAGAATATATTGCCTGCTTCAACCTCTCTGTCCAAGACATGTAAATCTATTTTTGTAACGTCTGTTATTGCCATTTGTCACTTGTTTATACTCTGAGTAAAGAAACACTAAGAAAAAATAAATAGGCTTTATTTTTCAACAAAAATTACAAGTTCACTGTTAACTATTTGGTGTTCAGAGTATTTTTTGGAATTCAAAGAAGCAAATGGCACTTGGGTTTTGGATATTTTATACTGTTTAGCTGTATTGGTTGCTTCTCACAAAGGATTGTGACATTGTTGGGCCTCATAGTGTTATTGGTGGCAATTAGGTTTTCTTGGCTTGTCTTTGAAATTACTGTTTTCTTTATCTCCTGAGAATCGTTGGTGTTTGCGGTGTGCTCGAGTCAAGTTTGTTTTCTATCTGATACCAAAGAGGCTAGTTATAAAATTAAACTTTGTGTAAACTATCATTTTCCCATGTGACGGCAGTCAGCTGGCAGGATGAGTTTGTTGTTATGGATTAAAAGCTCCTCAGTCTTCCTTGTGCTGTGCAGCCTGGTTGCACTGGGCACGAGGTTATAAAGCATGGATTAGTAAAGGCACGGATGGGCTTGTTGATGGAAAATCATCCGCTAAGAGTGTTATCTTTGTTAAGAACACAGATGCTAATTTTACTGGAAATCATATTTTTCTTAGTAATTCCATCATAGCAGCGACTGTGATAAGTGCCTGTCTGGGGAAGGCCTTCTTTTAGGAAGGAGATTGTGTGTAGACTTGATGTGTTGCTTTGGTAATTCCGGAACTCATTTTTAAATTGTGTGTGTGTGTGTGTGTGTGTGTGTGTGTGCGCGCGTGAGCGCGTGTTGGTATATGTGACTGGCTGCCCACACGCTGTGGCGCATATGTGGAGACTAGAAGACAACCTGGAAGTGAGTTCTCACCTCAGGTTTTGACCAGTCAGACTGATAGCTGGTGGAATATTTTAGAATACAGATGTTGGCAAATTGCCCTTTGGTAAAGTTTGAAAATATAGTTAAGCCCGTACTTAATGTATTTTGGTGTATCTGTTTGAGTACATGGGATCCATCTTAGAAGTTGGTTGTTATAGACTGAATTCTGTATTGAGCACCATGGGCATAAGGGAGAGAGTGTTTGGCATTTGGCCGATGGTGGATATTGAGGGTTTTATTTCTATTGAGAAAGTGCATAATTGTGTGGAATTAGAAAGTAGCCATTGACATGAACTCTCAAAGCTGGGTACACTGAGCAAAGGCTGAGTCACTAATGTGAATCAGTGGACTTCACAGGGATGTAGCTTTGCTACTTGTATGTGTATTTTTATTTTAATGACTTACTAGAATAAGAAACGATTTGAAAAAATGAAGTGGGTGTCTTGCTGCTGTTGCTTTGGGACCAAGACAGGACTACAGAACCCATCTGTCCCTTCGCTAATCCACACTTTATAACGTTCAACCCCTTGCCCATTGCAACCAGGCTACAGCTCTGTGTAGCCCAGGCTGGCCTTGAACTTGTGATCTTCCTGCCTCAGACCTCTAGGATGACAGGCATGTATCACTATGCCCAGCTCAAAGTAGGCAATGTGAGACCCTCTTATCTGTCAGCAGCCAACACAGTATCACAAAAGAGTGCTTATTCCCTTTGATGGGAATATCACCAGCCATATTCATGTCTTGTTCCAAACCATAAATGTTCTTATCATAAGGAAATATATATCATAAGACATTTAGATTCGCTTTTCGGTAATGTGTTGGAAAGTGTCTAGATCCTTATGAAGGAGAGAATAAGGATTATCTGTTACAAAACCTCAACACTAAACGAGCTACATTCTTAAAGATAGTACTCTGAGCTCTTTTTTATTCCATCCACCCACTTAAGTAATGTTAAAATTCTGGATGTGGAGATTACTCCTTGGGATTTTACTTTTTGTAGTGTCAAATAATCACAAGTCATTTCCCTTGCATCTGAATAGCTGTGTTCAGATGATGGATCTGAATGGCCATGAATATTGCTTCAGAGATATTTGCAAACTGTTGAATCACTCCTTTCTCTGGGATTCTAGAATGCAGACCGTCCTTTGTTTTTTTTTTTTCCCTCATGATCGTCCATGCAGGCGCATAATAGATTATTATTGGGTGGCACTGTGACCTTGAAAATGTAACAATCCCCATTTATGCACATAGGCTTGAATTCTGTGGCCTCTTTAATTTGCGACTTGCAAAAATGAGGTCGTGACTTGTGTGCACCCAATGATATGTCTATAATTATTAAGAAAACAGTGATTATAGGATGTATCTGTATCCCATAATAACTGGCTTAAGATACTAAGCCTTTTGAACTTTGTGATTGGGTTTACAATTACATTTGCTTTTGCAACTCATCAACAGTTTTAAAAGCTGATCAGAAATATTTACCGTCAAATGAGATTTGAAATACACAAACATGGCTTGATTTAGACTTGAACGAAGTAAACACATTAAACAGACAGTGTGTTTATTATGTGTCTTTTTGGCCCCATCCACATGAAACTCTGGGGTTTGTGGGGTTTATCTATCGTCTAAGTTCAGTGATGTGTTTTCATCTGTGCTGCAATAGAGCACAGCTCTTATATTGCATGACCCGCTGAAAACTTAGATATCTTCTCCTATTTGTACTTTCCTGTGCTTTATCTATTTCACATTGACTTATATTGTTGATATAGATAATGTATCTCCTAAAATGATTTTTCATTTATATAAGTGGGTTGTCCATTTTAGCCTTTACCCTTCCCGTGATCAGTGTGTGTGAGCTGTCTTCTTTCTGTCTTGCCAATGTATTGTTAAAGGGCCTCTTAACGGATTTCCTTTTGCCTTCCCTACACTTCCACTGTTCTATATTTTCAACTTTTCTCTTGCTAGGAGAACATTATGTATGCTTGATAAGGTGTCAGTTGCCTTTTATAAAGCTAAGAATGGTGGTTCCTTTTAAGACTGTTCCCATCACTCCAGACCCACATGGGTATGCTCTTTCCAGTAGCAAATGACAGTGTTTCTCCAAGAGTGTGTGTGCTCCCCATAGGTGAGCCACAGGACCTTTCCCATGGTTCTCAGCAAGTCCCTTTATAGGATAATCTTTTCCCCCAGTCAACAGCACCCTGTGGTGATTTAGGATTTTAAATTCTTCTGTCTAGTCCCTCCTGAACAGGAGGTAAATTGCTCCTGGCTAGGATGGTGTCTTCCAGAGGCCAAGTCCAATTAAAATAAATTCCTTAGCCAAACATATTTCTATTAAAAAATAATCAAAGAAGAAGCTTTAAGATCAACTGTCAAAATATATTGTACTTAGACTCATTTGATGAGATGCATTCCCAGGTCACTGGTGCTCTCACATACATGGGCTTGGAGATCCAGTTGCCACCCACACCAAACCAAGTGATACATTTTATGGACTGCAGCTGAAGCTGGGCATGGTGGTACAGCCTGCAATATCAGCTACTTGGGAAACTGAGGTTGGAGGATCCAGAGTTCTAGGCCAGTCTGAGCTACAGACTGAGTCCAGTGTCTTCTTGGGTTCTAGAGTGAGTTCAAGGCCAGCCTGGGCAACTTAGACTCTTCCTTGAAGTGAAAAGGAAAGGTGGAAATGTGGCCTAAGATGATCTCTTAGAATCCTTACTCAGTGATATAACTCCCCATCCTGACCCTCCAGAACCTAAAACCAATCAAACGAACAAACCCAGCACACAACAACGACAAAAGACTACCTTGAATTGATTTAGAGAATTCTATTTTAAAGGGATAAATCCTTATCCCTTTGAAATTTTCCAACTGTAAGTCACTGAACTCAGAAGTCCTACTCCTCTGCCTTACCTTATTCCCAACATCGTTCTTACCCAGTCTGCTGTTCCAGAACCCAGTGAAGGGGCCATTATTCTAGGGAAAGCCCCTTGTTGCTCTAGACACAAAGCAGCAAGGGTACCCATTCCCCTTTCTGCATTAAGAGAAGGTGGGGCTAGTGGATACCATTGAGGTGACCAGGACTTTTGCTTCTTACTTCTATTCTCCTGTGGGAAGCAGAGAGAAGACTGGAATGAGATTTAGGTGCTGGTGGTAACATACACCTTTGATAGCATAGTCTGCAGCCTTCCTGACACGGCTCTGTATGAATTGAGAGAGTGACTGCACTCCAGCAAGGCTGCCCTGTGTGAGCCGTCAGGGCACCTGATCGACAGAGTTCTTCACCTGTCCTTCCAATTTATTCTAAATCCTACTCTGTGTGGCTTGGAAGTCTCAGGAAACTGGCCAGGTTATTGACTGTGGTTTCTCAGTCTTTGGTGACCACTGTAGCATCTTCCCTGTAACTCTGCCACTGTTACACTCTTTCCCCATCACCTGGCCCCGGAAGCCTTGTCTTCTATCCCAAGATGGTTCCTGGCAGCCGTAGGCCATGTGGGCTTTCCATCCAAGGCCTCCAGTGACTTTACAAAAGTTAGTTCACTGGCGTTTCCTTCCGCATCTCCACACTTTCCCCTGTCAGAACCCTTGTAGGAACTGTGATTTTTAGCTTGCTAATCTCTTTCCCACTGAAGTCAGAGCTCCCCAGAGGTAAACACCCTCCTCTGTGTTAGTATCATCTGCCTGTAGCACAGGAGACAGCTGTCACCCAGTAAACCAGCTCCCCTTACCATTTGTGGCTGGGTCAGATAGCCTTAGAACCCAAAGGGGCCCAGTGTTATATGATTCAGTGATCCAGAATGTCCTGGATGCCTCTCTCTATCTCTGAAAAAAAAAAAAAAATTTTCTTAAATTTTCGCATACCTTTGCTTCTGCCAGACTGTGTGTGAACAGACAGATCAGCTGGCGTTGAAGGTTCTCTGCTCTAGAGAAGCTTGCCAGCCATGTGTCCCCTGTTCTTCAGTGACTTGAGAGGTGTCAAATGCCTTATTGAGGAACAAGGAGAAATGGTGGCTTTGGGACAATGTATCCTTTTTTAACTGACTGTCCAGTGGGTTGGGCTGGGGTTGTGGTCCCAGCTTACCACAAAGCTCCTTCCCTGCCTTGCTGCTTTGTCATGGCCAATATGTGGCTTCCCCATGTTATAGCAGGACACAGGAGAATCACCTGCCCTTTCCTTTGTGGCACAAGTTGTACATGTGTCCTCTTATACACATGGTCTTGGCCCAACTCCCATACAGTCATTAAGAGGAGACAGGACATAGTGGGACACAGTCCCTGACCATGGTCTGCGAGGGATGGGAGGAGCTTGATATGTTAGACTGATGGGGGCAGGTGATCTTAATGCCCATGTGACTCTTCTGCCTCCTAGTAAGGGCCTCAGAAGTCAACTGTCAGGGAGTGTGGCGATGGTTTCTAGACTGTGCTGAGAAATGTATCCTTATTTTGCTCAGCTTATAATTGGCGGTAAGTGGGCCTGAGCTTCACTGACTGGTTATATATCAGCCCAATTCAGGCCTCTTGCAGCTGCTGCTTCTGATTCTAGTCTCCACATCAGTCCTGGGTGTTCAAAAAAAACGCAGACCCTTCACCCTGCCATCTCTCCGGGACCTTACAGACCCCGAGCACAGGAGTTCCCTGTCCATCCCCAAGAGGAACTGACATTTAGACAGTCACCCAAAAGGACAGAAGCAACCAGACCTTTCTGGCTGTCAGATGCCAGGGCACTGGCATGCTTTAACTTTTATGATTCTCGTTTCTTTTATCTCCTTCTCCTCCTTTTCCTCCTCCTCCTCCTCTTCCTCCTTTTCTTCTTCCTCCTTCTCCCCCCCTTTTTTTTTCGAGAGAGGGTTTCTCTGTGTAATAGTTCTGGCTGTCCTGGAACTAGCTCTTGTAGACCCGTCTGGCCTCGAACTCACAGAGATCTGCCTGCCTCTGGCTCCCAAGTGCTGGGATTAAAAGGCATGAGCCACCATTGCCCAAATCCAACTTCTTTTTGTTCATGGTGTGAAGCACTTTAAAACTGAGCAGATTGGAAAGAGAATTTCCTAGCCACAGCCATAGGTTAGCTGTGTCTGAGAAAGTTGGGGAGCCTCTTGCCTTGCTCCTGAGAGAAGGCAGGCTAAGCGAAGAGTACCTGTTCTCCAGTGGGCGTTGTCTAGAAAGTTCATCATGTTAAAAACTATGAGTGGCTGGAAGAGTCAGAGAACTAAAACTGAGTGGTAACCAGTTAACTGATTTTGCAGTTTTTGAGTACGTAATCTGAGCAATTAAATACTTCAATAGCTTCCTCAATCAGTCCTTGCAGGGTCTCCCCAAACTTAGTAGTTCGAGAGTTGTTTAAAAATAGGCTTGTCTGGGAGTGGTAATTCAGAGATGTGAACACTTTTGTTCAGGTGACTAGAGCCTTAATAATTAAGAACAAAACTTACTAATATTCACTAAACAAATGGTTATCTTGAAAAAGGCTGGTGTGTTGTAGGCAGACTCTAGACATTGACCACAGCAAATAGTTCCTTGTCAAGGTCCCCATATGTCTGATCACTCGTCTTCTTGCCTATAGTTTTCTTTTGACTCAGCTTTAAGGTAGAAGTAAAACCTTGTCCATTCTACTCAGCGCCTACATCACTTACTATGGTGTAGTGGTCATTTATTCTCTAACAGCATTGCTTGTATGGAGAATGAATTAGAGATCTCTTTTGGCCCTTACCATATCATATGACATCTTTTCAAGAGTGTTATTTGGGCTATAGAAAGCTCAGTGTTTCTCATGCTACACCAGCCCTCTGAATTCCTATCCATAGTTACTTCTGAGATGTTTTTGACTGGTGTTCACGGAGTGATTCATTTTCAAAGAAAATGCTCCAAATGAAGATCACGTGCAAATTTCACAACATCAAGAACCCATAATAAGAGGCTGTAATGATGGCTCCCTGGGTAAAGTGCTTGCTATGTAGACAATGGAAACCTGAGTTCACAATTCCCAGTGCCCAAGTAAAAGCTGGGTGTGGTGGCCGTGGATCTGTAAACTACAGTGTTGGGGACAGAGACAGGCTGATCCCTGGGGGTTGATGCTCTGTCAATCTAGCAGCTAGACTTAAACTGAAATATTGAGCTGAGGATTCAGTGAGACACCCTAAACCAAGTAAGAAGGTGGGAAGTGGTAGAGGAAGACACCTCACATGGATGGTTGGCTTCTACACACACAGAATGACACTCAAACAAATGACAGTATTCCCCCCCCCACATCTACACACACACACACACACACACACACACACATGCACACATACGCACACATGTGCACACACACACATATAAGATGGGGGTAATGAAGTCTAGTTTGCAAAGTAGACTGATTTGGAAGCGACACTTCAATTTGAGAAATTTTCTTACTATTTTTCAGTTTACCTAGAATTTTACATTGTTTTGGAATGAGAGGTTTTTGATGTTTTTTGTTTTGAGAGGGAAACAGAAGTGTTTACAAGCTATCAGTTAGGTGTTACCATATTGGCGATGTGCTCTAGGTTATGTTGAGTCTTTGGATGCTCTGTGAAGGCTTGACTCTTCAGGCTAGCCTGATCAGAAAGACAATAGTGATTTTCTCCTGCCCTGTGAATTCCCAGCCTGGCATGTGGCCCCCTACTCCTCATCCCTTGGTTACACTGCTGCACTGTCTGGAAACACAGAACTGAGGTTCCGAAGTCCCCTCGGCTGGGGCCTCTTCTGCTTCCTGCAGGATGATATGATATCTGTGGTGTGCTATAACTTCTCAGCAGCCTTTTGCTAAAGAAACAGTCTACCACAGGCATCCGCATGAAGCCTCTTGAAATCCGTCACTTGGTGGATGCATCTGTCCTGCTGCATTTTCAGGAAGCACAGCCCCTGGGACTCCTCAATGGGACTTTAATGCTTTGAAAGAAGTATGCATGTGTGGCAGGAGACGACCTCACTCAGAAGTTGGTGAATACATTTGCAACGTGGCTGAATTCATAAAAATTGGGCCCAGTCTCTGCCTCCCGTCTTGCAAGTGCTTCTGCCTTGATCCTGGCTAATGAATTAATAAACATGAAAAGCTTTCCTTTGTACTGATATGACTTGGCTCTCTGTGTCTTGTGCTGATACATTTGATAGAGGTACAGAATTCTGCTTTGTTCAGTAAACGTACTTCCTTCAATGTAGAAGCTTGGAGAACCTAAACTTGTAAATTTGTTAGTTGTGTTTTCTTGTGTATAACTTGAGGTAACCTTCAGTGAGAGCTGGGTGATTCTAATAGCCCCTTTGTTGTTGGTAAGTGGATTTCACTGAAGAGTATACTTGGCACTTATTAGGGCTTCTAAGGGCTGGTGTCCTGCATGGACATGCTAAACAGGGAAGAATAGTGTGTGGCTTTTTGGTGTGGCTCTTGCTGGGTTGTGCCTGCTATTGTGTACGTTCCTACAGTTCCCTGATTCTTATTTTTATTAGTCAGTTTCTTATTAATGTGACAATTACCTAAGACAACTTATCAAGAGGAAAGATTTCTTGTGGCTATGGTTTTCAGTGACTTTAGTCCATGGTCTTTTGCTCCATGCAGTGGAAGAAGCTGCTCAGATCATCCTGGTTGGGAAGCAGAGACCAAAAGGGCAGGTTTGCCAGTGATATAACTTTCACCATCTAGGCTCATCTCCTTAAAATTATGCCATGCCCCAGTAACACCAGGTTCAAGACCAAGCCATTAAAATACCATACTTTGAGACTCTCCATATCCAAATATTACATTGCCCACTAAGAGACACAAAAGTGGAAAAACCATGCCTTCTTCATGGTTAATGCATTCGGCACGTAGCCTGAGTTGTTTTTGTGTTGAATCTCCTTTTCAGATTACATACTTAGCTCCGTGCGGATCTGTGCACATGGAACATCCCTCATCCTATCTTTTTGAGCAGAATTGTTTATTGTGGTGATATTGGATCAATAAGCATGAGCAGAACCCTTGTTTCGGTGTTAACCAGTTGCTATAGACAGACAAGCAAAGGGGGAAGAGTGTACCCCTGACTCTGTTTGAACTGTTGGCCTGTGGGAAACCCTTCTTCTTAAACAGGACATCTGAGCAGCAAACTCGGAGGAAAATTGTATGCTTGAGATGTTTTCTTGGCGCTGATTTTTCAAAACTATGTAGGTTTCTTAGGGCAGTGATGTCTATTTAACATGGAGCTTAGTGGGAAGTAATGGATTGTTTGCCTTTAAATAAAGTTAGCCTTCATAATAAACTCCTGTGCCCTGAGAGGAGGGCTATAACTCATTTGCATAACATTTTTATTTAGGAAAGGCAGTGTTTCTGTAATGAAAAAAATTATTGGCTTGAAAACATCTGTTTTTTGTTTATTTGTTTTAAAAATGTCTAAGTGTTATATGACTTTTCTGAAAGATTTTTCCCACCAATCCCTCTTTCTTTTGTTAGTGATAGAAGGGATAGAGCCTTGCTCTGTGGATGCTTTCAGGCATTGGGAGAATGGGGTATGTTGCTGCAGGGCTGTGGCTGCGGTTTGCAGTTCTGGTCTCTTTCATGCTGAACATGTCAAATTGCAGAGCTTGTGGGGTGGAAAAGTAAGATCTTCCAAACCATCCTCTGCCACTGAGACGTGTGTAACTTGAACCAGTTGGCGAGTTTTTTTGGCTTCCAGGTCCTCTTAATTTTTGGGGAATTACGTAGAGTATAGATTCTTAAAAAGTTTTACATTTTTATTTATTATTATTAGTGTGTGTGTGCAGGTGTGTGTGTGTGTGCATACATGCACACGCACACACACGTGCACCAGTGCATGTGGAAGTAAGAAAATGATTCTCCAGAGTTGTTTCTTCCCTTCTACTGTAAGGCTGGGCACTCAAACACAGGCCATCAGGTTTACGTGGTAAGTGCTTATTCCTGAGCCATCTTGCTGGCCCGGGTTGTAGAATTCATGAGATAATTTGACAAGGAGTAAAAGGATCCCGTGGAGTGCTTGCCATATGGTGGTTCCTTTTTTACCCTCTGTTGTTCTTTTCTACCAGCAATCCATCAGGCCAAACAAAGGAAGACTCGAGGCACTAACGCGGCACCCTGTCCCTGAGCATGTCTGTAAGGAGATGTCCTCTACAGTTCCCATTGTTTGCACACAGGAGAGACACAGACAATGCTACTGCCATAGGAAACCAAAGACATAGAATAGAATAGAATAGAATAGAATAGAATAGAATAGAATAGAATAGAATAGAATAGAATAGAATAGAACAGAACAGATGGATCTGCAGTAATACTCTGAAAAGAAGCACCAAGGATCAGGATGGTTTACCTAAACATCAGTGTGCGAGTATTAGGTAAAATACTACACATGAGTATAGGTGTTTCCAGAGGATATTTGCACGTGTCTTGTTGGGAGTTGGACTAATAATTAAGCTTATCTGTGGACAGTATTTCTGTATCTGTTCTTGTCGCATAGAACATCTAAGAGTCATCAATAAGATGCCCTTTCCTTTTTCTTTCTAAGGCTCCACACTGTCCAGATGGGGCAGGGTGTCCTCTCCCACCAGGGATGGTGCCACCTTGGTCCAGCACAGTGACTTGATTGTATGGTTTTAGATAGTGAACTTTTCCTTTCTCATTCAATTAGGTTTGATGTCCTCAGATTTTATAGAGGGTAAAAAGCATTTATCCATATCTTAGCCCTCTGCAAATGAATATCAGAGCCTGACTCTGAAATTATAGTGTTTTTCATTAACTCTGTAAGGAGGCTTAGAAAAACATCAGTCTATTATAGTATTTTAACTATCCTATTTTATAAAGTGTAGGTTATATGGCAGTGATGGAAGCAATAGCTCATTTGAAAATGCAGGTCTGTGAATGGTATATGTTATCAGAGTTTTAGCATTATATCGGAACTACTGAACTAGTGATTTTATATGTGCCAAAACCTGGTTTCCCTGCTGCCTTTCAGGTGTCTGTGTCAACTCTAATAATCATGCTTGGTGCTGTATGTGATGCTCCTTTTAAAGATAGATGCAAACTGGCAGTAGAAATTAATCATCAAGAGGTGGAATGAGTCCACATTAGGGCCCTATATATAGTTTGAAAGCATGATTATCAACACATTTCTGATACTTTAGGGGGAGAAATACATTTATCAATTTATATAGCCGTAAAATGTGGCTATGGCTTGAAAGTGTCCTCCAATCATTATAGGTTGAAAATTTAAAATTATCAAATTCTTATCTTAGTGGAGAGGTATTTGGGAGGTAATGGGAATTTAAGATCGTGGAGGTGGTGACTCCATGCTTGCAGCAGTGGCTTTTCAGAAAAGGTACAAGAACCCAGTTAGCCCACAAGCTTCGCTTTATTGCACAATAAAGCAGGACACAACTGTATCAGATGCTAAGCAAATGTGGGTGCCATGCTCTGGACTTCTCTGTCTCCAGGACCATGGAGTTAGGGAATCTCTATTCTTTGTAAATTTCCTAATCTGTTGCATTTGGTTACTACAATAACACTGTCTGAGAGTGGAGCTTCTTGTCAGGGTTCAGCACTAGGAAGGATGTTCCTGCTTTCTTCCAAACTTCCTCTGCAAAGATTGAAGTCATGTCTTTAGCACAAGGCACAGTTAGTGTCCTGAGAGAGAACATAGGGATGGAGTGGAATATTAGTGAGGGGAGGTTGAGGCAGTTAAGAGCAGTAAAGGCAATCAAAGCTAAGTCCTGGATATTGTTACTAAGAAATGATGCTTCTGTGGAGCTAGGAGGGGTGTTAGAGCTTGTAAGGGTTTGATCTGGAGCTCAAAAATCAGATAAAGTACAGCTAGAGGGATTGCAGAAGGGTTGTAACTGGCGTGAATAGCAGCCACAAGGCAGATGAAAGCCTGGGCTATAGTCACCACCGTGAGTGCATAGGTCGGTAGTGTGCTGCAGATACCATGACTTGGATGTCTGCATCAGGAATGCATTGTGGGGGGTTAGCAGGTGGGCGATGCAGAGCGTGGCTTTATCTTGATAAGCTGGGAATCGGGCCAGCATTTTGAGTACAACAGGATAGTAATGGACAAAGGATGTTCTTAGAATATTTCATGATTCCAGAGAGAGAGTGCGGAGAATAAAGGTGGAGTTAGCTGAGTCGTGCTGACAATGGTTTGATCCTGTTGTCTCATTAATAATAGGGTTGGTATCCTGAAGTGGCCCTAGTCGGATGAGTCACGGGCGGTAGGGTGTTACCCTGTTCCACAGCCATGGTGGAGGGAGTGTATGTATTTGGGAGGGTTAAAACCTTAACGGTGGTGGTAGTGGTGTCTTGGGAAGATCACATAATGGGAACTGGGCAGAAGCACAGCTCTGAAAAGCTTCATTCATTCCACTATGGTGGGAATAAGTGTATTGTATTCTGACCACAGGATTAATATTCATTAGATATGACTATCAGCAGGTGCCTCTATTTCCTTGAGGACTGATAAACTTTATTATTGGCCATGGGGTCGGGGACAGCTGCTCCAGGGGATAGCATGGTGGGGGTATATGATATACAACGTCTTCGTATGTGTTCTCACCTTTACCCCTCACAAACGCCTTGTGGGGTTGGTTCTAATCCTATATTAAAATCGAGGACTGCAGAACACAGAGAGTTAACTCTCATGACCAAGGATAGCTAACTTGATACATTCGCCTATTAATTATGTTGATGTAATCTCTTGCCCTGCTCGGATGTTCATGGGTAACATGCTGGAGTCCATGAGGAAAGTCCCAAGTCAGAGGGGAAAGCAGGAGATGAGGGAAGAGCAGTGACAGCTCACTCAGGTCCTTGGAAGGCTGGGTCTAATTAGGCAGTGCTTGGTCTTTGCATGGTTGTCTTGGAGTTTATTAGTTTATTCTTTCATTCCTCCGAGAAGGTATCTATCCTGTTTACCTCCTGTTACTGCAGCACACACTAACTGGTCTTTGAGGGGCTGTGTTATATAAGCTTGTGGACTTAGGAAGGAGCAGAATAAGACAACATGCTCTTCAGCGGTGTCTGCCTCTAGCTGTCTTTTCTTGGCCACACCCTTTGTACCATAAGAGACTCTATTCAGGTGGTTCTTCCCGACTACAGGAACTCTGATTGTGGTGGGAGAGTCTTGGAGGGGGGTCTTTAGGGGTAAGTGTAGAAGATCTGAAATGACAGAAACGAGTCATACTGGGATGAGTTGACTGGATTGGAGCACTAGAGTCTACCGGATTCTACACAACCAATCCATGCCAAGCTTGCTTATAGGTGTGGATTGTCTGGGGTCTTGACTACTGTACAGGATGCTCTCTGACCTAGTGATTCAGGTCATTACTGTTACTACGGGGGTCTATTTAATGGTACTTGACACATTTCACTTGACTTTCACGAAGCTCATGACTCTTTAGAAAGGCATTTCATTCTCTACTTTCCAGATGGAGAGTGGCCAATGTACTGACTAATGACAGTAAAGGAGGCCAGCCATTATGATTCACATCTGGTTTTTTTTTATAGCACTGGGAAGGCTGAGGCAGAAGGGCTGAGTTCAAGGCCAGATTGTCCTACACAGTGAGTTTCCAGGGCAGTCTGGATTACAGAGGAAGATCCCATCTCCAAACTAATAAACATCAGATGGATCAAGAGTGATGAAGTAATCACATTGCTGAGTTATCTGCCTTTGTGCTGGGTTGTGGTGCACCTTGGAGCTGGCTCTAGGGAGGCAGCCTGTATGGGTAGATGGTTGCTGCTTGCTGTGATAAAATCACATCTGATGACAAAGGAAAGTGACTGCGTTTAAGACTACCGATAGTAGTGATCCATCATTTCGTATCTGTGTCCTAGAACTGTGCAGCTGGCACCAGGAACAGCTTTTCTAAATGTTATATAAGCTCCCACGTTGTAGCAGCTACATGTAGTCATTCATATAAAACATCTAGGAAATGGCCCCATCTTTGCTAACATTCAGTGGGGTGCCTGAGCTCTTTGCCATGTGGTCATCTTTTTCCATATGCTTCGATGTCCTCACACCTGGTACCTGACACCTGCAGATGAAGAAATGACTTGGGGGAATGAAGGAGGAAGCTGTAAGGCCTTTTGTGTCCTCACCTCTAAAGTTACACACGATAGCTCTGAATTCTATTGGTTACAAACAAATCACTAAGTCCAAACCAGGCCATGGGGTGTTTCTTGGGGCAGTTACTGTAGAACACCTGTTTTGGAATTTCATGGGGCAATCAGCTGGATTGCCTTTCTCCAAAGCAACTCTGTCAAGACTCTATTGATAATCCATTAATAACTTCCATCAGGGGTCCAAAGAGGAGACTTTGATAACCAAATCCCACTTGTGATGGGACTGGCACAAGACATTCTGATAGTTGTTTTCTCTGTGTAGAGAGAACTGCATATGGTAATATTCTTTACATGAGTATATGTTGTTTTTAACATAAACGTTCTCAAAATGGTGAAAGCTTGCTACTGTTAATAACAAAGGACAACAGAACCCTCAGATATTGAAAAGCAACCAAGTATATCAGTTTGGGACAGTCCGTTTATGCTTGTTACCCGCATGTTGTTTTGAATAGTGTTCATTTTGCTGTAGTTTTTAATGAATTTCACATGCTTCATTCCTGTTGCTTAGAGAAAAGGCAGTTGAACCCAGATTGCTGGCAAGCTTTTGATAGGGTCAACGCTCTCTGGATAATCAGCAATATGAAAATAGATATAAAAAAGCCTTTGCAGCTCTGTTTTGTGTGGCCAGCATGAAACAAGAATTGTGTAAAAATACTTCCATGGCAATTAGGTAATTCTTTTCCTGTAGAATTGTTTTTCTGTAAACAAAGTTTTCCTAAGTCAAAAAACAGGTCATGGGATAAGTAATTTGTATAAAATAATATTTCAGTTAAAAAGCAAAACAAAATAGAATAAAATTCAGATAAATACAAGTAAGAAAAAAGACAAAGGAAGTAAAGACAATCTTTAAAAGCTTTGGGTGAGTAGTGTTGGGGATGGAGCCCAAGATCTCATATATGACAAGAACCAATGCTTCTATGGGGCTATATCCCCACACTGCTTCATTTTTGGTCAGCTTGACACTAGCTAGAGATATTTTTTAAGAGGAAGCTTAGCTAAAAAAATGCTTCTGTTAGATTGCCTGTAGTCGGTAGAACATTCTCTTGGTTGATGATTGACATGAGAGGGCCTTGCCTACTGTAAATGGTGCTATTCCTAGGCAGGTGGTCTAAGAAAGCCAAATGAACAAGCCACGAGGAACCAGTGAGCAGTGCTTCTCCACAGCTTTTGCATCAGTTCTTGTCTCAAGTTCCTACCCCTTACCTCTCTAGATAATGAAACACCAATTGATGAAATAAACCCTTTTTACTTGAGTTGGTTTGGGTCATGGTGATTTATCACAGCAATAGAACCTCTAAACTTGTTTGGATTGCCATTATTTGATCAGTCCTCTTACATCTTAAGATGAATTTTAAATTTCAGTTATGTCTGTTTGATTGTCTGTTTTAGTGGGTTTTGCTTTTGTTTGGTCAGGTCTTTGAATATTATAAAGGCTTAACAAAGAAATGATCCATTTTAACTAATGTTTATGATTTTAAAAACTACTTAGTAATTGGATCATGATTATTTGTAAAGCAATTGTTGCTTTGGATCTATATGTTGCACTTTGGATGTTTCTATCCTGACTAAGCCGAAAATATAGAAGTGAGAGAGAATCTCCAGTGCTGTTGAAATATCCAATGTCCAGTCTTCCTTTATATCTTGTCTTAAACCAAAAGTCGAACTGCTCCCTCACTCACAAAGATAAGCATAAATCCAAAGCAAAAGGGCACTGAGGTGTATGCATGGCTGTTAAGACCAGGACTGCGAGTTGGATGAGTAAGTACAAAGGGCTTCAAGAGTACTCATGGTTAAAGGACCAGTTCTGCGTGAAGTGTAGGACCCAGATACATCCAGTTTAGTTTTGTGAAAAGCCATCTTAGAAAATTTGATGTGTGTTTCATCTCCATAGTCACCATGTAAAGTGTTTATCTTGCAGCCAGAATTCAGGTATGCACCTCTGCTCTCCCTCCTCCCCCGTTCCTCTGTCCAGTGCTCCTGCCAATTTACATGTGGGCGTATGTATGTAGCATTTTGTGTAACAGGACTCTGTTTTTGTTATGCCCTTTGACTGAACACAATGGTTTTGATATGCACTCTCATGTGGTACTTCTTGGCTTCACACTCTTTATTGACAGGCACTCATCCATGCACGATCTTGCAACAGTTTGTCCAACCATTCTCCAGTTGACAGACGGTTGGATGATTTCCAGATTTTATATTATAGGCACAGCTACTGTGATCATTCACATACAGGCTTCATTTGACACATATTCCTTCCTTTTGGGTGAATGCTTGGGAGAGCAAGGGCTGGGGCACACGGTTGATGTGCTTTGAATGTTTTAAAGAACGTCTAGGCTATTATACAGTCCACAACTATGCACAGGAATGGTATTTGCTGGGCAGTTTCCCCTCTATTAGAATGTATATGAAACCTATTGCATTTTACATGTGTTTTGATTTGAGATGGGATGTATATTTGGTAGCTTTCTTTGGAAAGACAGCAGCCTTGCTCATAAGGGCACCTCGTTCCCAAGCATGGGCTGTGTGGCAAGTGTGTGAGACTTAGCCCTCTCCTCCCACATATAGAGTCAAGTGTCAGTCTTACTTTGTGGCTCTAATTCTCGAGTGGCTTGATTCCTTGAGCCAAGGTTTCTTCTTTCCAGTTTCTAGCATTCCTTGTGCTGGTCATCTAGCTGATGATTCACACACACTGAACATTAGCCTAGCCTCTGCTCTGCCTGGATTCAGTATTAGATGTTGGTGCCTTGGCTCTTTAGAAGAAAGACATGGTTGTAGTCATGCAGGTTCTATGCTGTTGACACCGGTGAGATGTGTCCAGAGGGACAGATAGTCAAACCTCAGGGAAGCCCTCTGCTAGGGGAAGTGTCCCAGGGCTTCCTCAGAAGGGGAGTGGGGGGGGAGGGTAAGGGAGTGGCATGTGCCTGTCAGCAGACTGTCAGGGCAGTAGCTATAAGAAAGTGCCATTTACATATTAATGGTTAGTTGTTATTATTTTGGTAATTCTGTCCTTCTGAAATGTAAAAAGAAGAAAAGGCTGATTGTGAGGAGTGTTACTGGGGAGTAGTCTAGGATGGTAGGGGAGCCCCAGAGGATCAGGCTGGCTGAGGACGAGCTTTAGTTTAGCTTCAGGAAGACAGCTGGCATGCATACTCCTCAGTGCCCTTTCTCTTTGGATTTATCCTTATTTGTGTGGGTGAAGGAACAGTTCAGCTTTTTGCTTAAGACAAGATTTCAAGCAAGACTGAACACAAATCTTTCAATGACGTTGACAGGTTTTTATTTTATTTTATTTTATTCTAAAACAGGCTCTTTGAACTGTGACATTTTATAATTCACATGATCTCTGCTGGGAAGATTCTAGTGATGGGGGTTGGGATGGGTGTGTTCTAGTCTGCTTAGTCCCTTGGAACCAATGTGTCCCAGAGATCAATAACCAGATTTCCAAGGACAAGAAATGTTCCTTTGTCTCCTGGTAGTCAACAGCACATGACATATATAACGACATCGTGACTTGGCCTTCTTTCCTGTTGCTGTTTGTGTTTGACTGTGTTTTTTCAGTGTAAGGGTGTGCTTTGAGCAAACATTGCTTCTCCACTTGAGATGGATCTCCAGCCACTCTGAGGTGAGGCCGATGCTGCTCATTCCCAGCCCCTTCTGAATGGGTGCCTCCCAACACCATGCTCTTTGTTCTGTGCTGCTATTTTCTTCTATACCCCATCTGTTTCCCCAAGGCTTGAATAGGGTCCATAAAGTAGGTAATAAAAATAGCAGATCAAGTCAAACAAACAAACAGTGAAGAGAGCCTTCAACTCTGAACACAAAGCAGTGTGCCCTGACTGAACATCAGTTTTGTCTTGGTATTTCTGACAGGCTGAGCATAAGAGAAACAATAATTGTCATTATTCTAATTATTGAAAGTAGGACATAACTTTTCCTGGCACTAAAAGGCAATTATTTGCAGTTGTTTGTTTAGGTCACTGTACTCCCATCCATTCTGTGGCTTGCTAGAAAGGTTTACTCAGAATTTCCAGATTCTATAAGTACACCTACTGTGTGTGGAGTGCAATAAGTGATTGATGGTGCAGGGTAAGTGTTTGTGGAACAAAACTGCTATAAGCACAGGGCTCCATCAGAGTCGGGAGCATGAGACTGCCTGTGTTGAGCTCAGTGCCTGTCATGGTGAAACTTCCAATGGAAAAGGCACAGTAACGTAACTGGAACAAGGGACAGAGGCATCTGATGAGATTGGCAAGAAAGTTGGCATTGCATGAAGGGAGGCCAGCAGAAAGAATATTTGGGCAGAATCCCTCATTGAGGCCACATAGCTCTATAGCCCATCAACAGCCTTGGCCAGAGGCATTGGAAGAACTTGAGGGATCATTGGATTCCATCTTAAAAAACCAGCTCTGGTAGCAGTCAGGGATGCTGGGAGACAAGGACTTGGGCTATGGCAGTGGTGGCATAGAGGGAGGATACGGAGGTTCTGAGCTGCCTCAGGAAGGAGGTTGTGAATTGTGAGGGGATTCAGGATGCCTGTCATTGATGGAGCAGAGACCCACTTCAGGTGCAAATTGGGGAAGAAAAAGGACTTTTGAGTTCTGCATGTTATGACTTGGTTGGTCATGAGCCCATGAGAATAGTTTTAAGGCCTCTTTGTAAATGCCTTTGCAAGCGTGATAGTAAGTGATATTTACTTGGTTTTCTTCAGAGGACAGGGCAGGTCCAGTTCAACCTCACTTCCTCGAGACTCATGCTGAGTCACAACGCCATAGTGGTGGAGGCCAGCCTAGAGCCGGAGCTGCCAACAGCCTGGGCCATAGTGGTTGTCAAAGCAGGTTTGTAATTTCAGCCATCAGTTTGGGGTAAGGATCAACGTACCAGCTTTCATGTGGACTGAGAATGCAATGGATTTCTGGGGAGCAGGGCCTGTCTGGCGTGCTCAGCAGTGACTGGGTGCCTACAGGGTGTCCATGCTCCTGAAGGACCTTGGAGATCACCCAGTGGGCCAGAGACTAACTCTGATTAAAGGTTGCTAAAGCCACAGTGGAAACTGACACTGTCTGTCTCGTTTTTATCGCCTGTCTATCTGGTAGGTCTCACCTTCCTCTTCCCTAAGGATACTGTGACATGGAAGATTAAGATTTTTTTCCCCAGGGCCTGGAAGCTAAGGCAGTCGCTCAGTAGGTAACGGACTGCTGTCAAATGTGAAGACTTGAGGTTGGATCTCTAGTACCTACGTAGAAAACTGGTCATAGGTGTGTGCACCTGTGACCCTATTGCTGGTAGGGAAAGCAGAATATAAAGAGGAGAGCCTTAGGAGGCAGCTGCTTAGCCAGTCAAGCATAATCAATGAGTTTCATGTTCAGTGAGACATCCTGTGTGAAAAAAGAAAGGGGAGAGGGTTAGAGAGAGACACCTGATATCAAGTTCTGACCTCCACACACGTGCACATACACCTACATTTGCAGCCCACACAAGTTACACACACACACACACACACACACACACACACACACATCACATCACATCCTTATCCTGGGCTTGTCAACTTTCAGGAAGCCCAGGAAATTAAGAATTTGAGGTGAAAAGCATGACTCAAAATTAAAAACATATCCTAATTCTTCATTGTTTATCTGAAGTCCACATTGAATGAGGCATCTTATGTTTTTGCTTTATGTCCTATCATGTATTTGACTCAGTTTTCTGCCACTATAAGCTAAAAATACCATAGACTAAACAATTTAAACACCAAACATTTATTCTCACAATTTCTGGATACCACGAAACCCCGGATCACAGTGCCTACATGGTTGGCTCTGATTCCTGGTGAGAGCTTTCTTCCTGTCTTGATTAGGGTTTTTTTTTGATGTGAGGAGACATCATGATCATGGTGACTCATATAAAGGAAAACATTTAATTGGGGCTGGCTTACAGTTCAGAGGTTTAGTGGATTATTGTCATGGTGGGAAGCATGGCAGGGTGCAGGCAGACACAGTGCTGGTGGGAATTCTCCGTCTGGATCCACAGGCATCAGGAAGAGACAGTGAGCCAATAGGCCTGGCTTGAACTTCTGAAACCTCAAAGTCAACCCCCAGTGGCATACATACTTCTTCCAAAAAGGCCACATCTACTCCAACAAGACCACACCCTCTAAAAGTGCCACTCCTTGTGAGCTTATGGGGACCTTTTTCATTCAAATCACTTCAATAATGCTTACAGATGGCATCCTTCTTAATGTCCTGAAGTGAGAGAGATGGAAAACACAGGCAAAGAGAGACAGAGACAAAAAGAGACAGAGAAATAACCACTCCTCTGGTGTCTGTTCTTACAGTGTACTGATCACACTTTTTAGACTCTCCACCCATGGCCTATGATCCTCCTTAGGCTCTACCTTCAAATATCTTCATCTTGGGCATTAGGTTTCAACAGAGGACTTTAAGGGGAACATAAACATTTACTCTTCGTAGTTCAGGTTACAGTGCTGTTACTGCAGTCTGTAAAATCTACCCTTCTCTTCTGAGATGGAACATGGTGTTCTCCAACTGTAATTCTCTGAGGAAACGTGTGTGAAGTGAGGACAGAGGAGGAACAGGTGTAGTCTTAAAAGCACTGTTCCCACATGGATGGCCCCAAACTCTAGACAGCTAAAAGAAAAAGCACCGTCGTGGTGTCTGTTCATGGTTCATCCAGTTCTGAACCACAGATGCAGTTGGCACACTTGGAAGAGATGCAGTGACTGTTATGTGCCCTTTTCTATCAAACGTGCCTATGATGTATGCACAGTCCCTACCTCCATTTCCTTCCAGGTTTACCTCTGCCCCTAAATCCCCTTACAATTTCATGTCCCTCCCACAGTTTTAAAAATTACCCCCACTGAGTCCAGTTTGTGATATCAGTATACTCCATTGGGCCATCCATTGGAGAATGGTAGACTTACTAGGAGCCATATTCTTAAAGAAAGCTAGCTCTTCATGGGCGGTCACCAGTTGTCTCTAGCTCCTCAACTGGATTTAAGGGGATCCTGTGCCCTTCCTTCTCCATGCAGCCATGTTCACTGCTAATTAAGAATTGAGAAAATTGGCTGTAGGCAAATCTACAGTCTACAGCCAATTTTCTCATTTGAGGCTCCCTCCCCTCAGATGACTCTAGCTTATTTCTAGTTGATAGAAAGCTAGGCAACATGGTGTATTCCTGTGAGCCTTCCCTTACCATTTGTGATTGTGTGTGTGTCAGTTTTTTCTTCTCTGTTGCTCAGCAGTCGTCTGTCATGTGTGTGGGTCCACCAATCTGTTCACCCATCCCTTATTGGTCCAGTGTTGTGCCTGTGCTGTAGAGCCATTGTCAGCATTCTTGCAGGAATGTGTTTGTGTGCACTGTCTAGTGTTGTGTTGCTAGGGTGAGTGTGTTTACTCTTGCATTTACCTGATGATTCATAGCTTCATTTCTTTGCCATCCACGCATCTACTTAGTAAAAGAATGTCTAAAAAAAATAAAATAAAAAAAAATAAAAAAAATAAAAAAAAATAAAATAAAAAAAAAGAATAAGTCTTCTGCCTGTTTTTTTTTTTTTTTTGAAAGTATGGCTTTGGAGGTTTCTTTATGTAATGTGAGTCATTCCTAGGCCCTGTATTTGATTTGTTTTCCCAGTCTATAGCTTGTATTTTCATTTTTTAAATCATTGTTTTCCAAAGAATAGAAGTTTTAACTGAAAACATTTGTTTTCTTTGAACTTTATATCTTCGCCATATGTAGGTACCATGCCTATGAACTCTTGTCTACTCCTAAACCAGAAGATTTTGTTTTATGCTTCCTTATATGCATCTCATTTTGTGATCTTTTTTAAAAAATAAGATGTGGAAAAAAAAATAAGATGTGGGATTTGGGTCAAAGTTCTGTTTTTTCTCCACTTTCTCCTTTTAACACAGGGTCCAGCCATTCTATCACCACTGATTGAAAAAAACCATTTTTGTTTGATTGATTGATTTTACATAATTACTTCATACTTTTGTCAAAAAAATCACCTGGCCATATTTGTGTGGATTTATTTCTTGATTAATTGGTTTAATGACTCATAGCTGCTCCTCACAAGTGCTATACTGCTTGACTGTTACAACTTCATAGTAGTGGTTAAAATGGTGTAGTCTAATACTCTGAGCAGTCTTGGTTTTTCAAAAACATTTTGACTGGTTTTCCTTTGCTTCTTCATACAGATTATTAAATAAGTTTATTCATAGCTACAAAATCATCAAATTGACAATGTCTGCAATTATGCAAACTCTGTAAAGCAATTTCAGTCTCCCAATACATGAGTATCTGCCACAATTTTTCTAAGTCCCCTCCATTTCTCCCAATGGCATGGTCTGTCAATTTTATCAGTGCTCAGGAGGGTTATACCTAAACATTTTTTTCTTTAGGAATCAAAAGTATCAGTGATATTTTAAAATTCGAGTTTGAAATTGTTGATTGACAGTCTAGGAGTTTAATTGATTTTGCATGTGAACTTTGTTCTGTTCTTTTGCTAAATTTATTAATGCTGTGGGCTTATATTATTTGAAGGTTCTTTGGAATTTATATGGCTAGCTAGAAAACAGGCATGGATTCATGCCTCTGGTCTAAGCTTTATTGCTTTTAATCCTTTCTGCTTCCTATTGCACAGTGTTTACGTTGAGTAAGAGAACTGACAGAGTCATCTTTATCTTGTTCCTAATCTAAGTGAGAAAACATTCAATCTTTTAACCAAAACAAAAAAAAGTCAGCTGTAGATGCTTTATAGATGTCTTTTAAAAATTTTTTAATTTATTTTTATTTTATGTGCATTGGTGTTTTGCCATTGGTATATCGGGGTTCCCTGGAACTGATGTTACAGGCAGCTGTGACCTGCCATGTGGGTGATGGGAACTGAACCCTGGGTCCTCTGGAAGAGCAATCAGAGCTCTTCACCGCTGAGCCATCTCTTCAGCCCACTATAGATGTCTTTTTAAAGACTAAGGTGTTCTATTTTCTTCTTTATTTGTTGACATTGAAATGCATTATCATTTTGTTTTAATTTGGTTTTCTTCAACTGATGTATAATCAGTTACATTAATCAAGTGTCAGTGAACCAGCCTATTCCATAGTGTTCCTAACTACAAATTCAAGGTTGCTTGTTACTGTTCATGTTGGCAGGGTTTGAACTCGGGGCCTTATGCATGGTAAGCATGTGACTCGCCACAGAACAGCTTTCTTTATAGAAAAACCAAAGTTTTAGGTAGATATCTTTAGGTTATCTATCTCCAACTTTTTTTTTAATTTCTGGTGTTTTTTTATTTACTTTAGGAAACCTTAAAATTCTGTGAATTTTCGCCCGGCGATGGTGGCGCACACCTTTAATCACAGCACTCGGGAGGCAGAGGCAGGTGGATTTCTGTGAGTTCGAGACCAGCCTGGTCTACAGAGCTAGTGCCAGGACAGGCTCCAAAGCCACAGAGAAACCCTGTCTCGAAAAAAAAAAAAAAAAAAAAAAAAAAAAAAAAAAAAAAAAAAAGAAAAAAAAAAGAAAAAAAAACACTTTGAGCTAAATAGTATTCTAAGAATGTATAAATATTTCAGAATCCCCCAAACTTCAGAAATCCAAAGCCCTGCTGATGGCAATTATTTATATAAGGAGTGCTCAGCTTGTCTACTCACACAGTGTCATCTGAGTCTTGTGCTCTATGCATGTTATCAAGAACTGAAGTCAAGAATACACATAGTCTATGGGACTGAATATGTTACCAGGTCTCTTTGCTTCTTTATGAGCCACGTTCATTGCCATGTTTCTGTCATATCTGAAGAGTTTGATGTAGCAATTCTAGAACAGTTTTATTGGCAATAAATTGCTTTCATCTGCTTTTATTTGAGAATGTCTTTTTTTTTTTTGTCCCTAATGTATATGTTGGGAAAAAACATATAAGGAATGTATTGCTTCTCTTTTCATTGCTGTGACCAAAATTGCTCTTATAAGCAGCTTAAGGAAAGTTTTACTTTAGTTATGGTTTCTGAGGAGTCAGTCTGTGACTGGCCATGTGTGTTTTGGTAGAACATGGTGTCAACAAAAGCTTCTTCACCTGGTTGTAGACAGGAAGCAGCAGAGACATGAAAGAGCCCAAAACAAGAGACCCCCAAAGACTGGCCCCAGTAATATCCTTTGTCCAGGAAGGCCTCACCTTCTTAAGTTTCCAGAACCTTTTCAAAATCATGAAGTGAGCTGAGGTCCAAGTATTTAACATGGGAACCTATGGGGGGAGATCATATATTCATTTTAAACCACAACCAGGATATATTCACCATGTGTCCAAATTCTCTTGCATGACTTCATCTCTTCCTAGACATTGTTTCTGTTGTGCTGTTTGCTCCCAGGATGCCTTTCTTTGTCTTCAGTTTTAAGTTAACTTATATTGTGATGTCCAAGAGTGGGCAGTGTCTTCACTCTGCATGGGGTTTGTTGAATTTCGTGAATATGTAGTTTTGTGTCTTTTGCCAACTTTGGGAAGTTTTCTGCCATTAACCCTTGAAACATTCACTTTCTCTTTTCTTTCTAGAATCCCATTGATATGAAACTTAGATTTCTTGGTACCATTCAATAGGTTCCCAAGCCTTCACTTTTGACAGATACTTCTCTGACACTCCGATCTGATAATTCCACTGACATATTCTTACTTAGCTTTGGTGCTTCTGCTGAGGACCCGTCCCATTGAGTTGTGTGTTTCACTGATTGCATGTTCTCATCCCTCCTGTTCGTCTCTTTCTGCCAGGTCTAGGGGAGGGCAGGTGGTGGCTGTGTGGTACTTCTCCAGATGTCCTTGTTCCAGCCTTGCCTGCCCCAGGTTTCATGCTGTGCTGAGTCCAGGACTGGGAAAAGAAGTGGCAAACTCAGCTGGTGGTACTTTGAATTCTGGATTTTGTTCTCAGATCATCTACCATTGTTCATTTTCCACAGCTCATGGAGTGGCTCTGTCCCCTGAGTGGCTTCTATAGCTGCACTGAACAAGTAGTACATTCCTTGTATTTGAGCCATTCACTCTTCTTTTTCTTTGAAAATTCATGTGCCATTCATTTCCAGACAATAAAACTTTATTCATCACTAAGAAGAAATAATGAGTCAAGCTAGGACAGAACTTGAGGGGCTGTTCACTGTGGGTATTCCTGAACTAAAGACATCAGTCTCAAAATGCTACAGACTATATCCTTCCAACTGACTTCTGGAAAGGAGAAGATAATGGAGAAAGTAAAAAAGATTGGGGGGGGGGGAGGGGCCCAGGATTAAGGAGATGGAAAGTGGACAAACTTGCACCTTACAAGGGATTTGTAGGGCAGTAAAATCACTCGTAGAACACTAATGGTGATTTATGCTGCTGTCCCTTTGTTTGCTGTACAGCCTACTGAATGTCCAGCACTGAGGGTGAAATGTAGTGGTCCCATAGTTGTTGGTAATAGTGATGTCTGTTATAGTGTCCAGTTTTAACAATGCAGGGCTATGGAGGAGGGTGTCAATGGTGGGAACGGCTGTGCGTGCGTGAGGGAAGCAAGCGTATGTGACCTCGGCACCTCCTTTCCAAACGCATTGCAAACCTAAAACTACTCAACCATTTATGGTTTTTTTTTTAAAAATTAATACGTACATCAAAGATTGCATAGTAAAATCATTGGAATGCCTAGGAATTGTAGCTGAAATCTTCAGTTCATTTGCTTTAAAGCACATTAAATTTATCAACAACAACAAAAAAGAAGTATGTGCTTTTGGAAGCGTAATGTAGCCTGTCCCCTTTCCTCTTCAGGTGCCGTGATATGACTGTAGGCTGCTTTTATGTGTCTTATTGGAATTGCCAGAATCTAAGAGATAATTTTGAACATGCTAGATCTTCACTCTGCCAAATGCTGCCCTGGTGAATCACTGGGTTTTAAGAGCTAAGACAGTTTATTCATCTCTCACTGCTGGGCTGGCACACAGGGTGGGGCTTGGTAGTAATTTGAGAATGATAACAGCTGTACCGTTCCTTATAGGACACAAGTGTCTCTGAGGAGAGCATTTCCCTGTCGCCTACCCTGAGGCTGCGTGGGCGCTGCAATTAGTCATCACACAGCCCTGGGACAGTCACAGGCCGGGCATGCAGTAGCCGTGTAGAGCCTGTAATGACCAAATTGAAATCTCAAAAAAACAAACAAACAAAACCAAAACAAAAAAACCAAACAGAAAAACTAAACAAAACCAAACAGTGCACATTAAGAGACAGGCTCACCATTCCCATCCATCCCTGTTCTGTATTGTCATTTTCACATTGTTATTATAGTTTTGTTGTTGGTTTGTGGGCTGGGTTTTCTGTTTTTTTTTGTTTTGTTTTGTTTTGTTTTTGCTTTTGGAAAAGATGAATCATGAAGAGGCTGAAACCCACTGACTTGGAAGGTGAGAGTCAGGGACTTGTCTAAATATAACCCTGCTGTCTCTAGTGCCAGAGAAGGGGCCATGGAGTGACTGTCCACGGGGTGCTCTGTCCCCTGGCCTAGGAGGAGGCCCACCCTCCCTTCCTCTCTCCCTTGCCTGGCCTGTTTCTTGGTTCTACTCATCTGATCAGATATGGCCCTTTTGGTGGGCATGTATGAGTCTGTACCTGTGGAATTCCTACATGTCCTTATCATTTGATCAGACTGAACTGCCTACATCACAGACACAGCTCCTTCGTACATGTCAGACTGAGTTAACTGCCTGCATCACAGACACAGCTCATTCATACATGTCAGACTAAACTGCCTGCATCACAGACACAGCTGCTCCTTCATACATGTCAGACTGAGCTGCCTACATCACAGACACAGCTGCTCCTTCATACATGTCAGAGTGAGCTGCCTGCATCACAGACATAGCTCCTTCACTTCCTGCATGCTAAGAGGGGACCCTAGAATATGGTCGAGACTTCAGGATGCATTTGAGAGCCCATGCTGGGCTGGATTCCCTGTCTCCCCATCTGAAGTTAGTATTGATCATTCTCTGCATGCTGCCTCCTTGGTGACTGCAGTGCAATTTTCTGCAACAGCCTCCCCTTTTTGCTGAAAAAAATTTTTTCATACAATGTATTCAGATCATGCTTTCTTCCTCTCTCAGCTCCTCCCAGATTCTCCCTGCATCCCTATCTGCCCAGTTCTACTCACTTTCTCTCTCTCTTTAAAGAACAAACAACATACACACATACAAAATCATAACCAGAATATACAAACAGTAAACCAATAAGACAAAAATAAGCCCTAACAAAGCTATATGAGATAGAGTGTTGTGGTTTGAAAAACATGCCCCCCCCAAAAGGAGTCACACTAATAGGAGGTATGGCTTTGTTGGAGTAGGTGTGTGTGGTCTTGTTGGAGGAAGTGTGTCACTGTGGGGTGGGCTTTGAGGTCTCCTATGTTCAAGATATGCCCAATGACTCAGTTTACTTCCTTTGGCCTATGGATCAAGACATAGAACTCTTCAGCTCCTTCTCCAGCACCAAGTCTGCCACCATGTCCCACCATGATGATAATGGACTAAACCTTGAAACCGTAAGTCACTCAAATGTTTTCCTTTATAAGAGTTGCCATGGTCATGGTGTCTCTTCACAGCAATGAAAACTCTAAATAAAACAATCTACTTTGTGTGAGCCATATACTTCTGGGCATGAGCCTTTCCATGAAGTGTTGTGAATATATTCACTGAGACTCTATTGGATAAGACTAAATTTTCCTTTGCAAATGGGTACCGGTTGCAGATAGCTTCTTGGTTAGTGGTGCAAGCCTATGTACACTTAGGTTATGATCTTCCCACCTGCATTTGGCCTTCAGAACTTTGCAGGAGATAGGATGTTCTGTTCCATTAGCCTTGTTTCCCCTCTACTGTGTTGATTATCAGTGGTTAGATAGAGTAGGCATCTGAGGAATATTAGCCATGACTACAGAATCTCATTGTAATTAAGGAGGACCAACTCATGGGAATAAAACACACATGCACGCACACATACATATATATCAACAATTATTATTTTACCCAGAGAAAAAAATGAGAAAAAACAACATACTCACCATACAGTTAAAATTTTAAAATGTGATTAAAACTTCTTCTTTGGAAGATAATTAAATTGCTTCAAATCAAGCATAATTAAGACAGATGGCAGAGAGGATTGAGGCCAAAGCTGGTATGGAGCGCTAATGGGAGTGCGAAAAAGTGGTCTGAAGGGAGAGGTTAGCAGGGTTCGTGTGCACATATGTATGTTGATAAACAGAAATTGTATTTGTGGATCAACAATCTAATTTCCCTTTTCTTGCTTTATATGTTTAGGATAATATCAAATTTGTCGGAAGTTGTGTGATTCAAGAATCTTAAACAGAGCCAGGCAGTGGTGGCACATACCTTTAATCTCAGCACTCAGGAGGCAGAGACAGGTAGATTTCTGAGTTCAAGGAACGCCTGGTCTATAGAATGAGTTCTAGGATAGCCAGGGCTACACAGAGAAATCCTGTCTCAAAAAAACAAAAGAGAGAGACAGAGAGACAGAGAGAATCTTGATGCGCTCTCCCTACATATATTCCTGCTGTTCACGTGGATATAATGTTCTCTGTTCCTCTCTCTTCTGCTCCTCATTGCACATGAATCGGTTCACGTGTGTAACACATGCACACACTCACTTTTATCTCAGAGTGTGATATACTAATTCAAGCGCTCACCCTTATGTCTCAGTCTCACACTGTCCCTCCCAGCCTTCCCACACTCCATATTTATAACTCATTCCCTGGCACTGAGAGGACTGGCTCCTAGTCCTTTCCAAATAATTGCATAGTTTTCTCAGTCCCCTGTACGTGTTTAGCCCCTTAGCAGATCTACCTTCCCTTTAACCTCTAAAGCAGTGCTCCTCAAAGAAGGGAGAACAGAGGTATGAATGGAGGAGATTCCTCTAGGAGAAGGATGCTTTCTTCCCCCAAACAGTGATTGTACTGATATGTGAAAGTTCTACAGAGTTTTGAAAATGTGCTTTGGAACATTGGACTTTTAATGGTTAGAAATCTTATATTCTGGTTTTAATAATTAAAACATGGATGATTTTGTTGATCTCTGTACCTTACATTGCCATGCAACCCATACATAGATTCCCAATATTTTCGATATAAAAATATTTGGATAAGTAGAGGCCAAAGACACATCATTATCAATTACTCACCCCCTCTCATCAGCAGCTTCCCTAGGGCAGAAAAACTCTTACAGAATTCTTGCTCTTGATGTTATCTGTAGAAAATGTAGAGAAGGCAGATCCTTGTGCCCCGATAGAGCTGCCCGATGGGGAGTGACTGTGTGCAGATATCTGCTGGCTTACCCACAGATAGACAAATCTGGGCTCACAATTAAGACCCGGTGCTGCCAAGTTAAATATCATTGCATCATTCAAACAGTGGGCAAGTGCAGGGGTAGGGTCTGTTCTTGGCTGACTGACCCCAGCTTTTTAAGAGCGCAACTGGCACTTTTGGATTCAGCATGACATGGACTTGGACTCCAGAGCATCTGCGGCCTTGGTAGAAGCAGTAGGCTTACATTCCTGGGCCTTGACAATAGTATCTCACCCTGCATTGAAGTGAGATACTATTTCATAGTGGGGGTCCTGTTGCCTGGCTGCTGCCTTTGTACAGGCTGGTGACAGGCCAGAACCAGGAGGGCATGAACAATATCTACCTCAGGGTCTCCATGTGTGCTCATTGGAGGTTCAGGGCATTCCTTCCCTTTGGATTCCTGTGCTGTATCTCATAATTCTCACTGGTCAATTCCTATTGGCTTATGTATAAGCAGTGGCTTCAGATGACTCCTCTCCCTGCTATGGTGAAATCCAAGTTCTTTCTTGGGCATTGGGCCCAGGTGCACTTAGGCTTGGCTGACATGTGTCCAGCCTTCCCCTCCTGTTTGCCAACAGTGACCTGAAGTTTTCCCTCCCTGCTCTGGAGGCATCTTCCTTCCCAACTACCTACGCCCTTGCTCAGTCCACTTGACCCCTAGCCTCTATGCTCATTCTCAGGCTCCACCACAGCCTTTAGGACAGTATGTACTCCTGGGGCCTCCTTGCCCTGTGTGGTCTCTGGCTTTCTGCTGGTGTTCTTTGAAGTCTTCTGACAAAACAAGAAGAGCCGCTGCTGGCAAGGTTGCTGAGAAAGTCCAGCATGGACTATCCCTGAAGTCAAGCCAGACTATCTGTGGCTGAGTGTATGACATCACCAAGCAAGGGCCACCCTGACCCAGCCGCTGCTACGGGTAGTGCCTCCTTTCCCAGAAGTTTGCGTCATCCTCACCATTCCCATAGGCTTCAGAGCCCAGAGTTGTCTAGAAGTTGTAGCTAGTCAAGGAGTCCCATTCCTCATGTTCTACAAAACAAAGACTTGATGGGGTCAGAGACCTTCTTGCATAGGCTCAGAGGATGTGCAGGGGCTGAGTACCAATGGAAAGAGATTCCTTATACTTCCTCTCTTACCCTAACAAAAAGGTACTGAGTGGCCTTGAAGCCTGTCTTTATAGTAGATCTTCCAAAGTATACTTTTTATTTGGAGAAAACAAAGATTAATTTGTAGAGAAAAGAATGGGGGCTGATTGTTACTCAAGAGGGTAGTAAAAAGGACAATTTCTTCTATATTAAAGTAGACACTTCCGATCTCACCTGGAAGGTTAGAGGAAGAGGGAAAGAGGTGAAGAACAGGGCTGCAGTGTTTGTCAAGCTTTGAGAACAGGTTTGGGTTCCCACTGAGAGGCAGAAGCTGCGGTTGTTAGCGTTCTCAGGAGCGATGGGTAATTGCATTTGTGCCCTTGCACAGACAGCCAAGTGGGATGGTACAGTTTCTTCTGAGCGCTAGCCACTGACCATGGGGTCCGTGTCTGTGGTTGCCTGGTGCTCCGGGCATCTGTAGCTTTGGAAAGTTTCTTGGTGACTCTAATAGATGCCGAGGCTGAGCACACTTGTGTTCATCTCACAGCGGCTCTCGAAACCAGTCTGCATTGTGTGGCAGGCGTGCTTGGATATCTTTTTCTTTGTGTGTTTCCTCCATAAAGTCTTTTCTCCATTCCTGGAGGTACCTCTTGCCGTGGTGGGGTCTTATCCTCAGCCTCTCTTTCCTGGCCAATGTGCTCTATAAAGGATTCTGGCCTCTTGAACTGCAGAGGCCAGAATCCTTGAACAGTATGTGATCTCTCTAGCTGGAGAACAGGGCCAGAACCCTCCATATGATGTCCCTGCATGGGCGGCCCTGCCACATCTGGAAGCAGGAGTGTGCTGAATGTGAAAAAAAGAAAGAAAAAGAAAAAAAGCTAGAGGGTGAAATATTTGTTGCTTCATTTATATATACATGATGTCCCAAGGAGTCTACCCTTCAGGCAAGGAAGGGAACTCCCCAGGGGAACTGCCTGGCCCTTCCTGAAGCAACCCTCGTGCCCCCTCTCTTTGTGAGCTGCCTCTGCTGCTGCTCTCAAGTGTCTGGCAGGGTTGTAGTTATCTCTGTAACTATTCCAGCTGTTTACCTGTCCTGTCAACCCTGTCTCTGCCATTCTCTCTCTTCGGCCCTGTGCACATCTCTTCTCATGTCTCAGTCCCTGATGAGATGGACTCTCAGGCAGCCAAGAGCTCAGGCCGGATTGTTTATATTTTAAGTTGTTGTCAACATGGGTGTTTCTCCTTTCAGGGTCTCATGAGGAGCATGCAGATCTTCAAATCAAATCAAATTATTGGTGTCAGAGAAGAATTCTTTTTATTAACAACGTGTCAAAACACTGCCTTGCATTTCAACATATGACTAAATAACAGAGATTTAAACTAGTGTTTTCTAAAATGACTCTGATGTTGGAGGCAGGGAGTCCCTGAACTTGGAATTCTTACAGGAACGTTATTTACTTTTACCGGTCCTCCTCTGCTGTGCAAGACAGAGATCGTGTTGAGCCTGTGCAGAGAAGCATGCCAAGGGACAGATTTCAGTGGGGCTTTGTAGGTTGAGCTTTCCAGAGTAAGTCACCATGCAGATGTAAGAGTCTTCTACATGTAAGTGTACTTGGCACCAGACACCCCCTCTTTGTGGCTTATTTCTGTTCTTCTTTCCCAGATAATTAATGGTCTCAACTTGGTTCCTTTGTTTGAAAGCAAGGAAGTAAGAAGTGGAAGGCAGTTTGGAGCCCACTATTACAGTAAAGCAAGCAGATAAAAAGGGCATGGAATTTGAGGGCGTGGAAGCTATTGCATGGGCCGAAAAGAGTGTGTTAACAGGTCTTGCAGTCAATGCCGTCCTCAGGCCTGGGGGACTTAGATATGAGGGTGAGCCAGGGTAATTGCTCAAGGGTGTCCCTCATCTGAGGCACAGTGATGGAGTTGAGGATTGCATTTATTTGGTAGGGAAGGCACTAAAATAACATTTGGGATGAATTAGAAGTCTGTTTATATTGGAGGGGCAGTTGAGTGCAAGGCACAACATGACAGTGCATTTCTGGCAAAATGAAGGCCTTCCTGGAGAAGAGAGGAAGGCCATCTCACGGTGTAGTAGAGATGCCACTGTGAAGGAGGCCACTGTGTCCTGTGATACAAGGAAAAGGACGAGAACTGTGAACAAGTGGCCGAAGACGACTGTATTTTCAAAAGGAACACAGGCCTGTCCCAGCTTTTGCTTGCTTTCCTGCTGCTCTGATAAACACCATGACCAAGAAAAACTTTGGGGAGTAAAAGGGTTTTAGTTTGCAGGTTATAGTTCGTCATTGAGGGAGAGGAAAGCATGAATGTGGGGGCAGGAACTGAAAGAGGCCATGGAGGACCACAGGCCCAGGGGTGTCACCACCAACAGTGGTCTGGGTTCTCCCACATTGACTATTAACCAAGAACATGTTCCACAGACTGGCCTATAGGCCAATCTGACGTAGGCAATTCTTTAACTGGTGTTTTGGTTTTTTTGTTTTGTTTTGTTTTGTTTTTCTTGCCAGATGACTGTAACTTGTGTCATGTACACCAAAAACAAAGAATAAAAAAATAAAATGAAACAAAACAGCTGAGTGGCACAAATCCCAATCACAAATAGGTGGAGCTGGTGTCACCAGAGAAAGTACTGCTGGATGCTGGAGCTGGGATGGGTTCAGTGACACTTCAAAATAAACATCTAAAATAGGTTTTATGAGATGTTGGGATTCCAAGGCCACTGAAGTGATCAAGTATTTTAGGAATTGGTTTTGATTATCAAACAATTTAGGCAAGTTAACTATTTTCAAAGCAGTAAAATTAGTTTGTCTCTTCTGGCGAAGCCTGACATTCTGATTTAGAATCTTGACTGTTAAATGCCAGCTCGACCAGGCCGCTATAAATATGCAGCGGATGGGCTGCCCAGCCCTCAGACAGGACGAGCTGAGGATGGAGGGACATTTTTCCATCTAAAGCGGAGGACTGTGGCAGGGAGTAAGCCCGATCCAGTTTGTCATGATCTGACATCTACAAGGATTTCCTCAGAAATGTCGCTGTAGGTACCAGCTGCCTTTATGATAAATTTAACGAGAATCTTAGGGCCATTTCTCGCGTTGCAGCAGACACCTTTCCAACGCCTTCATGATAAGCTGGAGATAGGTTTGTGTTTTGAGATGGCTTTTCGATTGCTTTTCATTGGATTTATTCTAAAACAGGAAAAGGCACTGCTTGGGTTGTTGTTTCTGTTGCTGCTTGTATGGCATTCCTTAACGGAAGCACACACTGAGGAAAGGGGTCTGTCCTGTGGCACCTCCTCTTTCCCATAGGCAGTGGATTGTGAATAGCTTTCTGAGCTCACATGCCTGCTGTGGCCTTTTGTTCGGACATCTTGGGACTCCAGGGACAGCTGCTGCTGCCCTGGACAGCGTTCGTGTGGGTACTGGGCTCCCCTTGATCTGTGAGCTTGTACGGTGTATGCATACTTGAATGTTTTAGACGACTGGAAAAATATTCACTGATATTTTAGGATGTAGACTAGAACTTAGTGACCCTTGAATTAATCATCTCCTGAATTAATTTGTTCTTAGTAATCAGAATTTTCTTTTCGAAGTTTCAAACTAAAGCAAGTTTTTCCCCCCCCCCCCTGTGGTAGAGGGCTCAACGGACTAAATATTTCTAATTCTTATCTGTACAAAAATGTGATTTGGGTTTCTTCAGAATGCAAGTAATAGAGACTTGAAGAAAAGGATGCTGTATCAGATCAGGTTGCCTGTGATTAAATGTGCTGCCTCTGAGCTGTGAGACTGTGTCAGGCTAAACCCATAATCAAGGTGCAAAAGGGGAACAAAATCTACCTCAGTGGAAGAAGTCCCAGCTTGAGTGAGCCGTGCACACCTGAATAGCAGGAACCTTAGGCCCTCTTTAGGTGTCTTCTTTGTGCTAGCAAAAACTCACTTACATGAGCTAATTTACAGTGGATGTGGTGGTCCTTTGATAGAAGGCAATGCCCAACATGTATATCTGTGGGTTTCTGATGTCACCTAAGAATGGCAAGCCATGTGGCAAAGTCTGAGATTCGGTCCTCAGTCTTTCAGCTCTTTCTCTGCGACCTTGGTAAACATCTGTCTACTTGTTTATCATTTTAGCAGCTCGCCTAGGTTTTCCTTAAACATTAAAATGGAACTTTTGTAAAAATACTTCTACTGTCTCTTTACTAATATTATCTGACGCAAAATTATTTAAATAGTGTGACTAGCTATTCCATTGCTGGCCTGAGCAGTTTGAGAATGTCAGAGTTGGCTTTTAGTGGTAATGTCCCCACCTCACAGTCTTGCCGCCGAAGGAGCCTGGTTGGAGCTCTGTGACAGACAGAGCTGAGGAAGTGGTTCACAAAAGTGGCAGGAAGAGGACAGTCCATGTCTTGGAAAGCCTTGCGTGCTCTACGCAGCGGGGCAGGAGTCAGCAAGCACTTTGGCAGAAGGTCAGGTGGTAAATGATTCCAGCTCTGTGGGCCATCTGTCTCTGCAGGACTCCTTGGCTCTGCCATGACATCCATAGCCACTGAGCAGTTCATAAATGAGTTGTGGCTGGGTTCCAGGGATGATCTGTTGATAGGCAGAGGAACTTGAATTTCTTGAAATGTGTAACAGGAAATATTGTTTTCTTGTTTTCTCACTAACCCATTTTAAACATGTCCAAGTCATTTTTAGATTAGTTGCATGCTGGTGAGTGGGAAATGTCTTGGATGTCTTTTATACATCTGTCGTGTCTATATCTTCTTTCTTTAAAATTTTCTTTACTCTGTGTGTATGTATGTAAGATGTATGTGGGGGGGGGTGCTATGTTGTCCACAAATAAGAGGACATTTTTTCTGAAGCTGGTTCTCTTCCACTTTTACATGGGTCCCAGGAATGGAGCTCAGATCTCAAAGACCTTTCCTCACCTCGCCATCTGAGACACCCTTTTATCTTCCTTAGGGAAATGTCTGTTAAGTGTTAGAGAAAGAAGGTTGAGGTTAGACCTGTGATATAGAGATAGTCTGTTCAGTCCTTCAAACCTGCTTCCTGGTGGTTCTCAAGCAGGCACTGCATTAACAAGGTTGCTCTTTAGACATTCGGAGTCCAATGTGCTGGCAAACCTGCTTTTTGTAAGAAGGTCTGCGGCTACAACAGGGAACAGACCAAAGTTTGTGAGCCCGTGTGCCGGCCCTGCTGGTCGAGGTGCTCGGGGCTGAACGTGCCTGCACTGAGGCCTGGCAGCAGCAGGTCGTCTTTGACTGGGAAGGGTGCACGGGAGCCCCGTTGTTGCTGCAGAGGATGGCCAGCCTGGTCGCACTCCCCAGCTAATGCCCTGCCACATGTCATGTATACATTTAAGAAATTGCTAAGATTTCAGCCCTGTGTGCTGGGAGCAGATCTACTTCTCTATGTGTATATGTGTGCATGCATGGCCGTGTGGGTGCATGTGGACATATGTGCATGTGTGTGTGGAAGGCAGAGGTCAACCTTGGGTCTCATTCCTCTGGAGATGTCCCCCCCACACACACACACACCTTAGAGTCTTTGATTAGCCTGGAGCTTACCAAGTGGACTAGGTTAGCTGTCTAGCCAGCTCCAGGATCTCCCTGTCTCTGCTCCCTGGTTTTGGGATGATGAGGTGTACTACCATGCCTGGCTTTTTTTCGCGGTTGCAAAGGTTAAATTTAGGTGCCCGTGCTTGTGCGGGAGGCACTTTCCTGGATGAGCTATCTTCCTTACCTGCTTAACATTTATAAAATCTTACAATCTTGTCTTAATAGTTAGGTGTGTTTTGTATGCTTAGTAATTCTCTAGTAAACTACTATTAATTAAGACAGCATTGAGATAAATGGGTTTTTGAATCTTTCAGCTCGCCTTTTATGAACCCTAGTCTCCATATTCTCTGTCCTGTTCACACTCCTATATTCTATAGAAATAGTCTATTAAATTCCATTCTAAAGATTAAAATCTGACAGTGGGTTATTAAATTTATGTTTGTGTGCCATGCCTCCTAGGAATATTTGTGTTTGCATGATTAAGTTTGTCCAGCAAAAAGCACTGTCTCCTTTAATAGTATCCGAAGTGTAAGCAAGCCAGATGTGTTTGCCCTCTGCCAGAATTCAGGCTTTGCTTTCTTACCCTCACTTTGCCACACGTCTCCTGAAAGCCGTGCTTGGCACCCAGCAAGCACATATTAAATGGGAATGAATGAGCATATTGAGGAAATTTGGAACTGAATTCGGGAATCCGAGTTTGGAAGGAGCCCCATTTTGAGGTTGTTCTCAATGGGCCTGCTGCTTCTCATCACCTCGGAACTGGTCCTGGCTCAGAGCTTTGCTGTCTTTCAGCTGAAGAAAGAAACTTCAAATTTCTCCTCCCTTCCAAAAATGATGCTTTTCATCTTGTTTCAGCTCAACCCTGTGTGCTTTGTGAGGTGCTCCGAATATGCTTCCTTTGCAGGTTCTGCTTGGTGGAAACATTTGCATGACCACAGGTGCATTCATACAAGGCCATGTCCGTGCCCATGTTGGAAGCTGGCTGTGTTAGTAGACTCCAGACAGAACCCAGTGCTTCAGAAAGGCTTGGGCACCAGCGTATTTTCATTCTGCTAACTGAAGCTTAGCACTAAGGGAGGAGAAGCTGCCCATGAGTGTTCTCTACCCCTTTTCAGGACAACCTTCGACTATCTTGGGATTTTCTTTGTTTTGTTGTGTTTGCCCTTGTCTGTTCCATGGCGAGTGTTGATATAACTGAACATTGATTTTTCTAATTAAAAAGATGCACAGACATAGAAGAGGTTGATAAAGATCCCACAGAAAAGTGGTTTCCCTTTCCTGCCTCTGGCTGTCTCAGAGGAAAGAATTATGATGAGACCAAGAAGTCTGTATTTATTGTTCCTTGCCTTAAACTGAGCAGGTTTTGTCCACTTACTTGGAATCCTCCGTGGAAGAGCTAAGCCGAAGGAGTGGGGTGAGGTGGACTTGGGGCTCTTTCCTGAGTGCTTCCCCGCCCTGTATGGTAAGGCAACACCCAGACTTGAATACATGCCTCACATTCCTGCAAACTGGGCCAGCCAGGGGCCCTGGGTGGTGGCTGCATCCCGTTCCTTCTGTTACTTACAGAACTGTAACAAGCCGGTCCTTGTAGTACCACACAGCACTCTCCTTTCCTGCAGCCACTGAATATATGACCTTAGAGCAGCCCTCCAGCTGTGGGTTGCCTAGAGACACAACAGCCTTCTGGAACATGCTTGAAGGAATGCATTTGCCTTTCGGGCTGCTGCTTCTTGTACTACTAACTCTGGAATACTCATTTCCTGTCCTTGGCAAGAAGGGAGAAGAAAGTTCCTTATCACTCCACCATAAGACCCAAGCATTGGTTTCTTAATTTTTATTTGTTAGAGTTGTGCTCTCCTGAGTGGTAGTATAGCATCCTTGCCTGTGCCTTGTGATCCAACTGGGTTTTGTTCACAAAGTATTTATCTTACTTTTCCAAAGATCTATTTTGTGATGCTCACAGTATACTAATAATGTGCCTATGGTTTATAAGTAATCAAATGTACAGAAATGGAGGTAGTGGCATAAAGCCTTTTCAGATGCAGTCATAATGTGGACCTTGCTTGGTGACCAGAAGGAATGGATTTTGTTCTTGGATTGGACCCCTGGGGTTGTTTTGTCTCCAGCTAGTATGTGGAAAAGGGCCAACAACCCTTCAGTTCAGAGAACTTACCTAAGTAGACAGGCTATTTACTGTATGAGAATTGGCATGAAAAGTCAAACTTAAGGAAATAAAAGGATGATGAGGATAACAATTATCATTGTTATTTTTTGAGACTCACTTTGTAATCCCATCTGGCTTGGCACTCATCGTGTAGACCAGTTTTGCCTTAAGTTCACAGAGATACTTCTGCTTTTGTGTCTTTAGAACTGGCATCAAAAGTGTGCACCACCTTGCCCAGCTTGGGATAATTTTTTTATTGGTTTTCCTACTAACACACCCCTGTTTATATGAAGAGTCAGTGTTCCAGAAGGAAGATTGATAAACTGAGAGGACATCTTTGACTCCTTTGAGGTTTATCCCAAACCCCTTAGGAAACTTAACCACGGCCCAAGTTGAAGTGGTTTTGCTTTTGTAGTTATGGTACCTAATGTAGCACTGTAATAAATCCCTGGTTGAACCCGAAAAGACGAATGAACGCAGGTTACAATGGTGTGGACAGGGCAGATTAAAACGGTACTCTGTTTGCAAATTTCCCTTTCCATATACCTCCCAAGGCAAGTGAGTTACTTTTTTCTGAATAAAACCACAATTCTCCATAGTGTACACTCCACAGCACCCAGAAGCAAGTCATAAAACAGGAATATATTCGTGCTTTGCCCAACAGTCCATCCATTTGTATTTGGGAGAATGGAGGTATCCTTGCGCCGGAGTCACATGCGCAAAAGGGCTGGCAAGCAGCCAGTAGAAAAACCTCTTCTGACTTTGTCCTGTAAAGTCATACTAGTTGACCTTTAAAAAAACAAACAAACAAAAGCTAAAGCTTTTAATGAAAAATTAAATATCAATCTGTACTAACTACACATTTGCTTTCTGTTGCAGAAAATGATAATTATCATTTTGCAATTAATTTGTTCATATACAAGGTTTATTAACTACCAAATTAAAGTATTTCCACAGCATGTGTCATTAGGTGCTTGAAATGCTACAGTTTGTTCTGGTGTCTGGAGAATATCAATTACTAGGTATTATATTAATTCAAGATGCCTTGCAAGATTATAAATTACTGTGAAAGAAACCACGAGTCAAAATATAAGCGGAATAATGGGTAGACTGAATCCCGTGTGGACCTAGTTTTAAATTATAGGTATAGAGATGCTTAAGTTGTATTAGTGGACATTTTAACATATGGTAAAAAAAATTGCTAGTCCACATAGACTCTACCAATAAATTTTTGAGCTCATTGAGAGCCGTAGTAGGAAGGGAACTTACAACAAAAATAAGAACAAAGCTGCGCCCCCTCAGCTGTAAGTGCCAGCCTTCATTCCTATCCTCCTGCCTGGAGCAGCAGGAGCCTCCACTAGACTGCTAAGAGAACAGGATTCCATCCAGAGCTGGGCCTGGCTGGGTTGCAGTTTCCCCTTCCGTCTTCCTCATCTGTGTCCTTGCTAGAGCCGGACGACAGCTGTGCCCTCCAGCTGCTAGCAGATGAACATTCTGCCCTAATGTTGGTAGTGGTCATCTGTGGGGCAGAAACGGACAGGAGTCGGTGGTTGGGGACCATCCCCTCTGAAGTTCTGCACTGACTCTGTATCCTGAACTCTAGAGGGTGCAGGATACAAATGCCCCTAGCCTTGAGCAACCAAGGGATGCTGAAACAGGATGCTGAGAACGTGACGGAAGAGTAAGAATGCCCCTACCTCTGAGGTTCTGCCTGCGACTTCTCTTCCTTGTTGGACTCTTTTATGTAGAAGGTTTAAGGCCACTATCAAGTAACCCTTTAGGAGGGACACTAGAGATGCCAGAGTATGATTGATGTAAGAGACGGGGTTTCCCGAATGCTCGGATTGCTTCAGATAATTTATGACACATTTGCTACAGCTATATGATCTAGTTTCACACATGTGCATACACATACATGTGTGTGTGTGTGCAGTGTGATCAGCCTGTTGTGCATCCTTTAACAAGTGTGTTTGACTTTATCCACATTTATCCCACCCCAGCTACTGTGTTTTGATGCCACCAGCTTAAGGAAAGTGAAGGTGTCTGCTTCCTCTTGCCTCAGATGTTAGGATTACGTGCCATTGTTTGACAGCGAGCATCCCCCGATGACTGAGCTGAGATAGACCTGAGCTGGAGTTATGGCTGCATCCCTTGCTAGCTATCTTGTGTTTTGACCCAGTCTCGGTTTCATCTATAAAAAATGGGAAGTGACCCCTCCCTTATGGGTTGGCGTGAAAACCTAAGGAGACTGTGTGTCTGGGCGCCAATCTCGGCACTATCTCAGAGTGAGCGTGAGCATTCCATCCGTATTAGTTATCTCCTCTCCCTCTTTTGAAAGGAGGGTAACTCTACAATGCCAGATACTTTTGCATAGAAATGATTACGAAATGTTCGGAAGTCGCCAAAAAGGTGTTTGGTGACATTGGTCTTGTGTCACCATCAGAGGGGCAATCTAACAAGACCAGTCTGGCTGGTTCTCTCTCCCAGGCTTCAACCAGAGTCCTGGAGCATAGAGCCAGGCTGGCAGAACTGAAGCCTGAGCCTCCCAGCCGTGTCTGGGCATTCTTATCCTTGTGGCTTTTGAAATTTCTGCTTAAAGGATGGTTAAGATTCATCTAAGAGTAAATGTGTGCCTCTTGCAATTTACCCTAAAGCAGAGCCTTCTGCCTGCTGCCTGAGCAGGTCGCCTGCTAGTTACACACACACACACACACACACACACACACACACACACACACACACGCCTTTTTGTTCAGGAAGAAGTTATAGATCCAGCTGTGAACTTTTCCCCTCTGGCAGAATTTGTCCCTGAGTAGTCTGTGGAGTGCTGACTAATTTCAGACCCTAGTTGGGGTGGCTGACCTTGGTCTGTCTCCCGAGAAGCCCTGGCTCCACACAGGGTGTGGATCCTAAGGCATGTTCGGAATCTGCAGCAGGTGAGGATCCAAGCCTGGATTTGGAGGGACTGTGGAAATCTACTCTGCCCAGGTAGGGAAGTGTCATGGGGAAGGCAGTGTGTGGGGTTGCCATGGTTGTTGTGACCCAGATAATGTAGGGAGAGGAAAATGCTGATAGTGGCCATGGCTTCCTTAACTCTCAGCCCCCCTGCTCATCCACTCATCCCTTTCATTGTGGTCTCCTCCAGCATTTCCCTATTCCGTGATCTTATTCTCTCTGTAAGGATTGTGCAGCCCTGGCTCTCAGTTTTCTGAGACTTTCTTGCTTCAAGCTCCAACTTTCTCACCCATCTTCTATTTGCTAGAATTCCTGAAGCACACCCTTCTCATCTCCCTCCTTTTCAACAGTGTAAGCGCTCCACTCAAATGTAACATCTGAGAAGGGTCCTAGGGTCCAGTTCAGAGCTTCTCATGTCGTGTGGTCCATGCTCACCAGAGCCTGAGGGGGAGCATGCTTCCCTCCCCTTGCCCCAGTGGGGATGAAAGTGACAAGTGATTTCTCAAATAGGACTCCATCCCAGGGCCACTGTCTGGGTTTGGGAAGTGTCCAGTGAATTAGTAATCACTCCATACACTGTCACCCTACTGCTGTTCATTATCTTAATCATTGCCACTGATGTGAGCCCTGAGCCCCTCCTGTTGCTGCCTTCATCTTGTTTTGCTCAGCGCAATGCTGAGTTGTTCCGTATACACATGGCCTGGGACTCTTTCATCTGAGATCCTTTTCCCCCAGCTTCTTGAAGGACTTTTCAGTGTTCTGTCCTGTATTACTTTCTGCTGGCATTTTCCATATGTTTGTGGCCTCAATCTGTAGGGTAAAACCTTCTTCATTCTTTTCTCAAAACTCTTGAAAAAAGAAAACACAGTTTTTCTGTCTTACATTCGTTCCCAGGGATTCATGACCTTCTGAGAGCAAAAAGGTTAATGTTCTGTAGCACTTCCTGCTGTTTCTGGGACAAGGCCTGTCTGTTGTGGAATATTATTGTAATTGGGAAAAGAAGTGTTCCGTTTGTTTATGCTGTGGACTATTATTACTTCAGCTGCATAAAGGTGTATTACATTTGTTTATGCTGCATTTGTTTAACAACGTTAAGATGTGTATTTAATTATGCAAAGATGTATTGCAGTTGTTTCGCCTTGCCTGCTTAAGGCATCTGATTGGGCTAATAAAGAGCTGAACAGCCAATAGCTAGGCAGAAGAGGGATAGGATGGGTGGGACTTGTGGGCAAAGAATAAATAGGAGAACTCTAGGCTTGAGAGAGGAACAAGAGAAGAGAGGAGAGAATGAGGGAGATGCCCAGGGCTAGAAGCCAGGCAGATGCCAACCAGCAGACACAAGAAACAGTGAAAGTAAGATATACAGAAGGAAAGAAAAGCAAAAAGCCCTGAAACAAAAGGCAGATAAAGAGAAACAGGAGACTGAAGAGAGCCAGACAGAAACAAGCCTAAGCTGGGCCAACCACTTATAACTAATAAGAAGTTTCCATGTTGTGATTTTGGAGCTGATTGTTGGCCCCAAAGAAAAAGCCTTGTACACCTCTCAATTAGATACCTTGATAAGTCACAGCATTACACTGTAGTCTAGAAGCATAGCCACGTCGCTTCCCCAGCTCCCCCCTCTCATTTCTCATTCCCCTTTCAGCTGTTTTCTAAGCAGACTTGCTCTCTATATGTTCCCAGATGGGGCCACACAAGAACCAAACTTGGCTACATTGAGTCTGGAATTCTTACCCATCTCTATCCCTGGCCCTCTCCTTTTCCTGCAGGCAAGAAGAGGTGCCAGAGTCATTTTGGATTTCTGTATTGACTTAGGTTTCACTCTTTTATTCAGTCAGTACACTTGTGCATGCTCAAAGCCACTGCAAGTGCCTTGGCCTTTCACACTTGTGTTGTTCATTCATCTAGTAGATAGTCACTGTGGATCCATTGCTCACACATACTTAACACCTGGGAAGACCGCCATAGATACGATATCAAAGTCTCTTTTAAACCTGACATCTCCATCTATTCTAGTGGGGGAAACAGGTATTAAAATATACTGATGTAACATATGAAAGCAGATGGAAAAGAGGCTGTAGGGTTGTTGTTTGAGTAGACTGTCTACAGAGATTTTCCAAGAGCCGTTATTGTGTGCAGAGTAGTTAATGCTCTGGGGTGCAGTTGAGTTTGGTAGGTCTACTTAAGACTAGGAAAGCCAGCAGCTTGGAAGCAGAATTGAGCCACAGGAGAAATAATGGAAATTGAGGTAGGAAAGGGGAGAAATGGTATAGGCATAGGTGTAGATAGTTTCTAAAGCTTAGGCGATACCTCCAGGAGAGTCTGAGGAAAAGCGTAGAATGTGCTCTGAACCCTGCAGAGACATCCTCCAGGGAAGTCAGCGCTAAATGCTAATACAGTCTTACTGTTGTCCTCCAAGGGTTTTCCACAACCCCTAGGTTAACCTCCTAACTATGTTTCTGCTTCCAGAGTCTCTTCCCTAGTGGTCTGGCTGTTCATTCTGCATTCTAAGTTGAAGCCATACATGTAGGCTCAGTTGTTCATATGTCTAACTGTGTTTCCCATCTTTTCATTTTTTCATTACCCTTCTCCCCAAGTGATCAACCAGCACCTCCAGATTTTTTTCAGGGACCACATTCTCTTCCTTAAACAGCAAATGTTCACACTGTCATCTTGAGCTCTTGTGGAGTTAGGCATCTTCTCTGTTTGGCACGTTACTGGGGTTGGAATTCCCTCTATCTCACCATGTCCTCTCTCTTACAAGGGCCTTCTGCAGTATGCTTCTGCAGGTCACTGGATTTTCCATCTTGACTCTTACTGTGATGTTTTTGTTGTGACTGCTTAGGAGTCCTGTTTACTTCTGTAGAGACTGAAGAATTTGTTGCATTGTGGGGCCTTTCACACCCTTGTCTGTTTTAGGTACAACATAGTGGACAAATTATGGAGATAGTAATGGTAAAATCCCAGTCCAGGAAACACGTGGCTTCTTTACCTACAGCAGTAATTCAGGGAAGCGGGTTGTCAGGCAGGAAATGATTTTAAGCCAAACAATTATGAGGTAATACAACTTCTCTGTGGTGTACCTATCATCTGTGAACTAGTTGGCCACTTTAATCAAGCCTCCTAGCTTCTTCATCTAGGCTTGTATTTCCTGCTAATGGTAATAATAGTGACGCTCAGTCTGCCTCCTTGTGGGCTCATTTTGAGTAGACTATACCTCGAACTGTCTATGTACTAGAAAGAATACATAAAAGTAGGCTGGCTAGAGGAGAGATATGTGCTCCAATAATGACACCACTGGCAGGCAGCTCCCATGATACTTTTCCCCCAGAGATTCTGGCTTCTGGATTCCAACTCAAAACAATGTTGAGGCAGTTCTTGAATCTCTGTCATGTTCTAAGATTGGGTTCTGCCTCCCAGTGACTATGCATGCCAACAGTGGGCTTTTCTGGTGCACAAAGGCTTGTTTGTATCCCTTCAAGCTTGATTTCAAAAGATCCTGGGGAAGAGCATTTGGAGTGGCCCCTGCACAAATTTTGTGACTGGATCTTTGTACCTTTGGCTTCAGCTTTTTATTTAGCTCACTTCTCAAGTATATATATCAAGGGAGAATACTAATTTGTTCTTTTAAGATGAAGTACCCAAAGCAGGATGATACAGGGCCAGTTTAAATTCCAGGTAGCTCTGTTACTGCATAGGAACACTGCCTTTGTCCTGGCAACTAACACGACATCAAAATCCTGCTCGTGGCTTTCCAGAGTACATTTCAGAAATCCTAACCAAGAATAATAATGTTAGTGTAGTGGATAAAACTAGCCTTTAGCCCTGTCATAGAAAGGTAGCTACATGCTGGCCCTGGGTCTGAGGCCATTGTCAGGGTATTATAGACTTGCTGATAGGAGGCGAGCATCCGGCTGTGCAGGAGCTTAGGGAATAAAACAGAGTGGGGCTAGATTTCCTGCGGGTCAGCTGAGCAACTGTGAAGGGTAAGGCTACCTCTAGAGACTGAATTGCCCTTGTGTTGGTAGCCTGACAGTTCTCCTTTAACTGTAGTCTTTTATGATATGAGACAACAGAGCTCTGGTCATGATTCATTGTGAACCTCCTATGAATGCACATGCCACAAGGACAAGGCAACTGGTCTACCAGGCAATAATTAAGGCCCAGATGATGCCATTTCCTATAGTGTCTGAGGTTTGGCCATCAATAAGTTTGTTCAGAGGAGACTTGGCAAAGGCTTCAGTGTGACTGCTTGGCTCTTTTCCCAGAGAAAGACGAAGAAAAGCTCTCATAGACGGGCTGAATGTCACTGTGCACACAGAAGTACCCCAGACACTCTTAAAGACATTTCCTCACTTTGTTCTCACAGTAGCAACCATGTGAGATAGCTGGGATGATCCCTCTTTCAATTAGAATGTGCATTTAAAATCCTTATTTTTAGACAAAGGAATATGGCATGTTCTAAACAGCAGGCTCAGAAATAGCATAAGATATTCAGATTAATTCAGGCTTTACAGAAATCCTGTGGTTGAGTTTCTTATTAGTAATTTTGGGAAATAGATGTTTGGCTGACAGCTTGACAAAGTACTTTTAGTTAAGTGAGTAAGAATCCATAGATATTTAAGTCCAAGATAGGACATCTCAATACTTTTTCAATGTAGGCGGGACCTCTATATTATCACTGAGGAATAAGATACCACTGAAGCAAACGCTCATCTAGCACTGTGCTGAGGTCTGAGCAAGACTACAGGAAACATAAAATAAAGCAGGTCCCATGGGATACAAGACCATGCCTTCACAATAAACCCAAGAACTAGTAGACCCCTGTTTAGAGAATTCTATTTACTCACAGCTCTAATAGTTGATCTGGAGGATTCTTGGAGAGCATTTAATAGGCCACTTGACTACCCTAATGGAGGTGAATGAAAGAGGAATTCAAAATGAACACAAGACGGTGAATACAGAGCTCTGTGTGGATGATAGGATTTGGTTGTTTTTCTGTGATTTAGTTCAAGTTCACAGTTCAATGTTGAAAACATGTTTTTGTCTACTTGTAAATAGATAATGTATTTTCCCATTTGCTTTGAATTTAGAATCCGATTAAATACAAATAACACCTCATTCTACAGTGACAGTACCACGTTTAATTATCAAAGGGCAGATGCTGCTTTTTCTGTCCTTTCATACCAAGTCTTAGCTCGTTTTCTAAAGGACTTTGTAGAAGCCGTAACAATAAAGACAAAAATCATTGCCGGTTAACCCAGAGTGATTTCTAATAGTCACTGTCAGAGAAAAGAGCATTCAGATGCTGCTTGTTGTATGTCTTTGGAGCAAGAATTGAGGGGGAAATGGAATAAACACATATTATTTTTCTTTGGGGAAAAAACATATAAAGAGAAATGTAGATGTCAGTTGGAAAAGAACGTCTGATGAAAATAGAAGTGAGAGTTCCTCAAACATTCCCCTTTATATAATTTTGATCTTGAGATTTAAGGTGTTTTACATATTCAGAAAACAAGACGGTGCCAAAATTGGAGTGAATCATGAGGTTGAAAAATCAAAACTGCAGTCTGAATGTATGAAACTTACAACACAGTTGCGACTGTTCAGAAGAGCTGCAGTGAAGCCCTTTCATAACACTCGGAGTCATGATCCTAAGTCCTGTGAAGATGCAGGAGACCCAGGACAGCCAAAGCAAGCCTGAGAAAGAGCAGCGGACAGCATGCCAAAACTTGTCATACCTGATTCCCACCAGTGCTGCCAGTCAAGCAGTGTTGCCAGGCAACCAGTACTGCCAGGACAGCTGTAAACCCACACGCAAAGAATGAAGTTGGAGTCAGTATTCGTATTATACAGACGTGCAGTGGATCACACACTTTGATTTAAATTTATTAGTATTACTACCATTACCTTATGCATGCACACATGCAATTGAGGATGGGTATGGGTGATGTGGTGGAGGTTGGAACTACTTTGTGGAGTCCTCTTCTTCCACCTTTACATGGATTCCAAGAATTGAACTCGGGTTGCTAGGCTTTTGCAACAAGCACCTTTACCATGTTGCTGGCCCAAGATCACAGACCATTATCTAAGAGTTAAAAATGAGAAAATTCTTAGAAGAAAGCAAGAGTAAATTTTTGAGATATTGAATTAGGAAAAGATTTTTAAGTCTAACAGCAAGTACACTGTAGGCCAAAGCAAACATGGTTAAGTTAGATATACAAACATTTGTGCTTCTTAGAATTCCATAAAGAAAGTACAAATATAATCTATGGAATGCGTTAAAATATTTGCCCATTTCTTTACAAGCACTTGATTCTGGGATCTGTAAAGAACTCTCTTTATCTCTGTTGTAAAATGGCAACCTGGTTAGAAAATTGCCAAAAAGGTTTCAGCAGATATTTCGCCAAAGGAGATATCCATATCATCAATAAACACATGAGACATGCCTGCTTCTGTTAGTGATTGAGTCCATTCAAATGAAAGCATGTGAACCGCCCCTGAAAACCCATTAAAATGGCAGTAATAGGAAAGTCAGTAACAGATGCCACCAGGAATGTGGAGCAGCTAGAATCCTCATGCATTGCTTGTGGGAATGTGCAGTGGCTTTGAAAAATGGTTTGTCAATTCCTCTAATTATTAAACATGGGTTGGCCACATGGCACAGCAATTTATACCTAAACAGAAACCTGAAAATGTGTGTCCACACAAAAAATTGTTCACATGTTTACCGCATTGTTTACCACAACTAAAAAAAAAAAATGGGAGCAACTGAAATGTCTACTAACTACTGAATTCATAAGTATAGTGTGACCTGTTCATACAGTGGGATATCTTGCAGCATTCAAAATGACCAAGCTCTGACACTTGGTGCAGTAATGATCAGACAATTTGAAAATATATGCTATATGATAGAAGCTAGCCACAAAGACCATGAGGCGTATGGTTCCATCTATATGAAATGCCCATAATAGACAAATCCAGAAAAAAAAGCAGACCAATGGTTGCTTAGATCTAAGGAATTGGAAGGAGCAAGGGGTTTGGTTACTAAGACATATAGGTTTCTTTGGGGTTGATAAAAATTTAAAATTGTTTGCTGTGAATTTATGAAACATTGAATTGGTACAATGTCAGTGGGAAAATCATATCATATGTATATATCAATAAAGCTGCTTTTAAAAGTTCAATGCTAGAACTACAGCGCAAAATAAAGACAGAGGGGAGAATGTTCTAATTTTAAATAGGGTCTAGCAATAAAACACAGTGCCTGAAACTTGACTGTGCTTTAGACTGAAAAAATATCTCCAAAGAATTGCTTGGGCACAACGGAGAATCTTGAGTTTAAATTGAGTAGTAAGTATTGTTTGCTTAGGTCTGAAAAGGTCATGGAATTGACTAGGGTTCTTCTCCATGCCTGAGAGATGCTTGCTTCGAGAAAGATTGCATATAACTGACTTAAGTGCTCCTTCACATAGCTGGTAGCATCCTGAAGTAGGGATACAGAGCCGCTTATTTCCAGCAGTTTCCCATGTTAACATTCTACTCTTACCCCTGCAATGGCGTGAGAGACAGAACTGTTGAATGTATTGTGTGCTTGGAATTCCTGGAGAACAGAGGTATGAAGCACACGGGAAAATAAGATATCTGATGTGTCTAATACGTTTTCTTGGGGCTGCCTATTCTTTCATTTGTGGCATTTGTCTCAATTTGCATGCTTATCTCTGGTCCTCTACCACTCACGTGCCATTTATAGGGTGGTTACTGCTTAAGATGTTGTTAATCTTTTAAAATTTAGAATATATACTGCAATACTATCACTGCCATTGAGGAGTTTTAACAGTGCTCAAAAAAAAATCGCCTTCAGCAATGCCAATACTTGGCCAGCTGCTTCAAAAAGTCACTTAAAGTAAGAAATACAACACATATGTATTTTTATTTTAACAAAATATGTAGAATACATTTATTGGTAAATTCTTCAGAATAGGATTGTCTTTCAGTTGTTGTAACACAATTCACGAGGATTGTCAATTTATAAAGAATAGAGGGGGTGGGCAATGGTAGTGCTCATCTTTAATCCCAGCGTTCAGGAGGCAGACGCAGGCAGATCTCCGTGAGTTGGAGGCCAGCCTGGTCTACAAAGTGAGTCTCAAGACAGCTAGAGTTGTTACACAGAGAAACCCTGTCTCAAAAAGAAAAAAAAATGAGGTTTATTTTGGCTCACAGCTCTGGAGTATAGAAGTCCAAAATCAGCATCCGTACCTGATGGTGATCTCATACTGCATCATAACACAATAGAAAACTAAGACATGTGAGCATGTGGAACAAAACACAGTGCTAGCATGGCCTTGCTCTTACCAGCATTCACTAACCATTAGTCCTTGTGGTGACTAATCCCATCCTGAAAACACTGCATCCATCCTGATGGCCTGTTCACTTCTTACCAGTTCTTACATGCAGGAATTTAACATGCATTTTGGAGGGGACAAACAATCTTCACACCACAGCAGGAGTAAGGCCCTTTCTCCAAGTGTACATGGAATTTTTAATGGCTCTCATCCTCAGAATTCTCAGGGTGCCCAGCTACTAGGGCAGGTGTCTCTGCTTACGGTTGTGTATGCCTGTGGTGTTGGCATGGAGAATGACTCCTTCTCCTGCATTACATCAAGTCCCCTTTAGTTGTCATGGGATTTACTATTTAAGGTTCAAGAGCATCTTTTAAGCAATTTTATTAATGCAAGAACTTGAGATTGTCTTCTGAGTTTCACAAGGGACAAGGACAGTAAAAAGCATTTGGACAGAATCAGCAGGGAATGACTCTTCACTTCAGTAATTCTTATTCTTTTGTAGTTTGTTTGATGACTTCTAGGAAGAATATTTTAAAGATACAGATAATGATCGTCAGATTTGTCCACAGTATCTTACAGACAACCATCAGTTTTGTTGTTGCTATAGATTGGGTCTGGAATGTCCCCCAGACCCATGGTTAAAGACTTGGCCCTCAGAGTGGTGTTTTAGGGTGGTAGAATCCAGTGGAAGGAAGGTATGCTGTTAAAGGTGCACCTTTCAAGTGGCTCTGAAGACTCCGCACCCTGTGGTTTTCCTCTTGCTTCCTGACTATCATGAGGTCCTCAATCACCAGCTTCCGCCATTAAGAACTGTGCCATCATAGGCTCAAAGCAACGGAGCCCTGCAGCCACAAGGTGAAATCTCTGAAACGGTGAAATAGATAAACCCTGTCGTTCATTGCCTTGCTGTCACAGTTTCAGTTGACAGCATACTGGGAAGAGGGAGGGTCATTTAAGTAATTACCTCCATGGCACTGGTCTGTGGGCAGATCTTTAGGGACTTTTTCTTAATTGCTAATTTATGTAGTAGGGTCCAGTCTACTGTGGGTGGTTCCATCCCTAGGCAGGGCTTGGGTTATTTTAAGAAAGGAAGTTGAGTAAGCCAGAAGGAGCAAATCAGTAAGAATTATTCCTTCATGGTCTCTGCTTCAAGATTCTGTCTCCAGGTTTCTGCTTGAATTCCTATCCTGACTTCCCTTAGTCAAAAAGTAAGCCAAAAAAAAATTTTTTTCTTCCCCCAAGTTGCTTTGGGTCATGTTTATCACAGCAATGGAAAGCCAGCTAGGACAACTAGTGTGTGTGTGTGTGTTGTGTGTGTGTGTTATGTATGTATGTATTATTTTGCCCATGTGATGGAAAAGTCAATTAACAGAGTTGTTAAACTTAAATCTCATTACTTTACCTGATATTTAATTAAATTACATAATTGCTCACATGGACAGCTGGTGGTGATGAACGTGTATACACAACCTGTTCTGCTTTATCAATTATAATAGTCAGCTATTATATTGGGTGTGATGGATTGAAGGGACTTTGGTTTTGCTCACTCGAGACAAGAAGCCATGCTTATAGGCCTGCTGCATGTGGACTTTGGTCAAGAGAATGCCCATTCTGCACTTCATTTGATAGAGCTGGAGCTCCCAGTCAGACCCAACCCTGTGCAGAGAGAGCATAGGATTCCTCTTAGGGCTAGGTCTGCTGGTTCCGCTACTCTGATGAGTGAAAACCTGCAGGATGTCAAAGGTGCAAAAAGAAATCAGAGTCTGGTGTGGGAGGTCCTTCTGTCTATGTTCAGCTTTCATTGGTTAATGAATAAAGAAACTGCCCTGGCCTGTTGATAGGGCAGAACTTAGGTAGGTGATGAGGACAGATCTGAATTCTGGGAGGAAGAAAGCAGAGTCAGAGACGATGCCATGGTGCCGCTGCCAGAGATAGATGTGCTGAAACTTTGCTGGTAAGCCACAATGACTAGAAATGGGTTAAACTAAGATGTAAGAGTCAGCCAATAAGAAGTTAGAGCTAATGGGCCAAGCAATGTTTTAATTAATAGAATTTCTGTGTATTTTGGGTGTAAGCTATCCGGGTGTTGCAGGGTGGGCCCCCTGCAACAAGAGCCTTCACTGATAAACAAAAGTCAAAAGAGAGGAAAATATCAAGTAACAATAAAAGCTGTGACAGAAATGTGGATGTATCTTGCTTGAAGAAATGACATTGCAAAATGTATTTCATTATGATAAATGTAAAGGGAGTAACATTGTTATCTTTATACAATTTAGATGATCTACTTTTGAAGAATTTAAGAAAATCTTTTCTGGATTCTGTGTTCTGCCCTTATTGAAAGTATAATTTATTATATAAAAATGGATTTGTGTTATGCTTTCTTTCTAGGGTTTTGTTCTGTGGAGCACATGATGAGAATATATGTTCAGGAAGGCCCTGTGCAGGCTTAAGCTTTCCTGTGCTAGTTTGTGATTTTCATGTATTCTTTTCTCTATTACAGATTCCATTCCAGGATACAGTATTCATGTTTTTCTTTGGTTGTCTTCTAGAAATAGAGCCTTTCCCTCAACATACTCTTAATCCTGTGGGTCACAAAGAGCCCAAGACAAATGAGAGGCATACAACTTGGTTGGAAAGATGTCTCATTTAAAGTTACTAGGTGAGAATAGAGGTGAACTTAGAAAATAGGCGGCCAACTTTAGCAAAGGGCATATTTAGGAATCATAATCAATCCAGTATTCTACTGTATATTAGAAAACTCAGGCCACTGAGCTTCTTCCTAATCAACTTGGTCAAAGTTGAGTTATTCTTTTAATTGAACTTTCTTGTATAAGATCTCTTTTACTTCGGCAAGAAAAAAAATACATTTCCTTCAACATAAATACACACACAGAGACACACACGTATAATATATATGCATTTCTTTCAACACACATATATACTTTTCAACATACATATATACACACACAGTCACACAGCACACACACATAGACACACACATTCATGCACACACACACCATCTTCCATCTAGCTGTCTAGTACTGTCTCAAATTTAAAACTGACAAAAATCAATCTTCCCTTCTTTATAGCAGCTCTCCTAAAGGAGGAATAGCTTTATTTACCCTTTATACCCAGAGTATCAGGATAATTCAACGCTAGGAAGAAGGCAAATGGCTCTGAAGGAACTGAATCCCAAGTTCACTGTATTTCTAGAGTCAGTTCCAGTCAGGGAATAATATGAAGGACTTGTTGGCTGGTGGTGTTGAAGTCTCAAATCCTGTGATTTTTGTTTGTTGGTATCTGAACAAGTCAAGGACGATCTAGAATAACAACCACGATAACTTTTTATATCATAAACACTTTAATGATATATTAATCAGCATTCAGTGCGTTTTATCGGATCCAATGCCACACCTTGTGCTGGACTGTGTTCAGATAGCAGTCTGTCCCCATCATTGCTAGAACTCAGAGCTGGGCCAAAGTATGCAAGGGTGGGGCCGAGATAATGCCTGAGATGTGTGCTGAGACTCAGTTCACTCACATAGCTTTGTGCAGTGACTCATGATGGAAGATGACCAGTGAAGGCTATTAGGGAGCATGGAGGAGTGGACTTATTTGGTGCCCTGTAGCCACAGTTACCATGAGATCCCAAGCTGGCAGAGAAGAGCTATTGTTGCTGTTGGAGCTCCTGCCTGGACAGAGTGTAGATTATCTATCACTTTCATCCAAATTATGCAATGAAATGCTTTTTTTTCTGAATATAGCCCCTTTGTTTCAAATAGAGAATTTAGATAACTTAGATTATTTTCTGTGAGGATAGGGTATTTGAGTTTTCTTTCCTTGTTTCAAATTCATGGAATGATAGAGTTTTTCTTTAAGTGCTACTAAATATTTTCACTTAAAGTTAATAGCACATGGTACTATGTGATATAACCGATAGATACTTTATTTTATATTTGCAGTGATATTTGTTATATTGAGAATTAACCCTCTGGGTCATGTGTCTTTGTGTCAAAATAATTATCTTGCAAAATTGTAAGTTAGTCTGCAGGCAAGCTTTGTTTTTTTCATCTAACTTTCTTTTGCATAATTTAATACTAATAATAATTTCTTTTAAATGTTCACATTTGAATCCTGCCGTATGGCTTACTGCTGCCTTCCTTACTTCATATCACTTAATTGCATGCTTTCTTCCAGTTTAAAACTAAAGTGTGTTTTCTTATAATCTCCGATAGACTGTTGTCTTCCAAAACATCTGGAACCATACAACATTTGCATCACAGTCTGTCCCTAAATAACAAAGTCCTAAATAGTCATCCCTCCACATTCATAAGGCATTTGTTCCAGGACCCCCCAAAATACCAGTCTGCAGATGCCCAGGCCCTTGCATACAACGAGACAGTCTTTGTACAGAACCTATACAGTGCTCCTATAAAGCTTAAGTAATCTCTATATGACTTGTAATGCCTATGACAGTGTAAATTCTATGTATGTAGGTGTTCATTGTTTAGATAATTTTGATAAGGGAAATGCTTGTTGTTCCGTACAGATGCTATTTTTATTTTGAGAAAGGGTCTGCTATGTAGTCCAGGTGGACTTGAACTTGAGTCCTCCTGCCTCTTCCTACTAAGTGATGGGATTGGTTCCAGTCCAGGCCCCATCACACCCAGCTGTAATTTTAAAAAAGAAAATGTTTTCACTCTGTATTTGATTAAACTCATGGATGTCGTGCACCCATATTCAGAAAGCCAGCTTTCCAAATGTTTATGAATTTTCTGCTCTTTGCATGCCATTTCTATGGGTGTAATTAATTCACTTGGCAGTTCTGCCTTGAGCTTATATTTTCAGCTAGCTACTCTTGACTCTTCTGATTGGTGCAGAACTTGGTGAGAAGGCCAAGCTTATGCCACCTGGGACCGAGTTGGTCAGAGCACACGTTGCAGAGTTCTGAAGAAAGTGTTGAGAAGCTCGGAACTGGTATCCTAATTGGGAGGTTGCAGAAATGGCTTCTCGTTCTCACAGGAGTGGGTGGAAATGAAGAGGAGGTGAGGGTTAAAAAATATAAGGTGATGTTTTAGGGCTTGCTACTGTTTTTGTTGCACTCTGTACGAGGTGTGAGAGACAGACTCTCAGGAGGAATGGGGAAGAGAGGCCATCTTGGGAGGGGACAATGTATGTAACCATGATCACTTCTTACAGATTGGCCATTGTCAGCTATCCGACCAGTCAAGGTGGAGAGATAGAAGTCTGACTTTTAGAGATGCTGAACAAGTTAAAGGGCTTTTTTCTTTTTCCTTCCTGGGCTCTGCACTCCCTACATGAAATTGCTAAGCTCCGTTGATGAGAGCGTGGGGGTTAGAGCTCAGGAGAGGATCTTGGCAGAGCTTTAGTGGTCAGTAAGAGGTTTGGCAGCAAAAGGAAGGAGCAGTCGGGACCTCGCTTGTCTTTGGAAGTCATTAAGTGTGCATTTGGAAGGAGATCCCATTTCTTCCCACAGTGCCCTGCAGAGAGCCAGGGAGAAAGCAAAGGGAATGCAGGGTTTGGCACTAGGCCACACGGGGAACAGAAGCAAGTGGCTTTAAGAGAGGCTAGGCCCCGTGAGACCTGACCTATTGCTTGTGAAAGGGAGCACTCGGTTTGCTAGTAAGAAATCAGTCATCTTGTACGCCTGTAGAAGACAAGTCACTATTCTACCCACCGCTCCAGTAGGCTCTCAGTTCTGTGCCTATTTCCGAATATACAGCCCTTGCCACTTGTCATTGTCCTTTCTTGCCACCTCTCCTGCTTAGGAAGTTTCATTTTTTTTTCCTCTAGTAATCATAATCTCTTGCATCCATGAGCTTCATGTCTCGTCATCACACCATGATAATTCCACTTCTGTGTCAGTTTGACTGGCATGGACGGTGGTAAAATACTGCATAGCTGTCCAGATCTTGAGATGTTTCATGAATTAAGGTTTGAATTAAACCTCAGAGGCCTCTGTCACCTGATTGGTGAACGTATCTAACCACACTGAAAGGAACTCTTAGACACGCTAATGAAATATAACCAATAGTCTTTCCCGGGATAGGATCTTATCTTTTCTTTTCCATTGGGATCAAGCCATTGGTTCTAAGGGTCCTTCTTCCAGCGAAACTTGTAAGCCCTCAGTCTCTGGTATGAGGTTTTAGTGATTTTCTCCTTGAAAAAAAAAATAGTCTTTTGTAGCTGTAGGGTTCCATCCCTGCCCAGATGTAAGGGCCTTATGGAGAGTTTTCTGTTTATCTTTAACATATAGGAAAGGTCTCCCAGAATTATCCCTCAACCGCCCCGAAGGCTGTATGATAAATCCTTCATGCTTCTGTTAATTCCGGAGAGAGCATTCGGATTGTCTCTTCTTTTGTTTCTTGAAAGATTTCACGTGTTTTGTCTGGTATCTACTGTTCTATACCATAATTGCTCCAGGTCTGAATCCCCAATCTATTTTAAGTCACTTGCAGACAGGAAGTAGATTTCCCTATTTTTAGAGCTTCCCACCATCCCTGTGAAAACAGCAAACCTCTGTTTTCCTATCTGTTAAGTAAGGTGACAGTTCCCGTGTGGGTTGCCACAGAGGACTGGAATGCTAGTTCACAGAAATGCTACTTTTCTGAAGTCTTAGAGGACCAAGTAAGGTGCGGCTAAGCCTCTACTTATATAAGGGAGGGAACACACTTGAAAACATAACCGCTTCTACTTTTCCTATATAAGAAAGGTAGTGGGCGGGATTTTGGCACAGCATACTGAAGTGTTCTGTCTATTGGAAGAGTAGAGAGAGAGAGGAAAAGACTGGATTGGGGCTGGGTGAGGGCCATTACTGGACTGTGCTGGGGGAAAGTGGAGGGAGCTGGGTAAGAAGAGTGTGTACTTTTACTGGTACAAAAAAAAAAAAAAAAAAGCCAACTCTTCCCCATCTCGCTGTTGAATCGAGTCTGTGGCTCATCTTCTCACATGGTTTGGAGGTTCTAGCGGGGGAGTGCAGCTTGTCCCGTACCCCTGACCTGAAAGTGGTTCTGCTGCATTGGAGAAAGCTGCCCTTTTTAATTAACAGACAGCTCTGGGAATCATGCATGTGGAGGGTGAAGGAGAATTGAGCGTTTGGTAAGGTCTAGAGAGTGATCCATGGTGCTCATAGTTTGGCCATTAAGTGGGTGAATTTATTAAGTACATAAACAAGTCCAAGTAAAAGAATATATGGTAAGAGATAGCAGGTAAGAGCAAGCAATCATCAAATCATATTCGAAGTATCCAGCAAAAATCATTTAGGGAAGGCCTGTTGAGGCTGCCGTTTATAGTTACTGGCAGACACCCAGACAAAGCAGAGAGATAGAACTTCCAAGTAAAATAACAAATAATAGCTGAACGGTAGCAACATCAAATCATAGGTTTACAAACATCCTGCAGGAAATGGCTGGCGGGAAGCTCCATTAAAAAAGCTCTGGTGTTCCCACATGGCAGGGCACCAGCCAGACTACCAGCAAGGGAAATACAGAAACCATCAGCCAAGGATACCCCCCTGTTCCATGTCCCCACCTGGGCCATAGAGATAGAACTCCTAGGGGAGGAGGCCAAGAGCAGGAGCTGTAACTGTGGAGTTTATGGTGGGAGCATAAACTTCTGAGAAATGGGGCCATTTAGGTAGTACACGGAACCTACCCAGACATCTTCCAGGAGAGAAGAGTGACAGACATAACCGTTAGTCATGTAGTCCAGCCCTCCGTAATGCAGCAGGGTTCCCTCCTCCAGTTTCCAAAAATGAACCCACTGCCCCAGAGTTGAAGTCTGGGTAGCAGGGTATGCTGACCTAACAAGCCAACTTGAAATGATGTCCTCCTGAACACTTATCCAGTTTCCTCCCAGGCTACTTTGACCACTGCCAGCCACATCCCTCTGGAACCACAAAGGCATTGTAGTGTTAAATAGTAGGTAATTAGGAAACCACCAGAAGTAAACTGTATAACATATAACTATAAAAATGGAAAACAAGCCACAAGAGAGATTGGCAAAAATAAATATAAACAGCAATTAAGTTATTGAATGTACCAGAACGAATGTTTACAAACCTAACTAAAATAAAATTCATCAAATTTTGGAAGCATGGCCAATTTCTAATTATTTCTTATCATCACATTGGCCCCAGAGGAGATATGCGGGCTGAATTGGCACTCATTTTAGATCTAAAATTCTACAGTAAAATCAACAGTTTTCATGTCTTTCCATTCACAGAGCTAGTGAGGGCAAAAGTCAGTTCGTCTCCTGTCTTAGAAAGAACAGATTGCCACGCCCAGACATCAGGAAAATATTAAAAATTAGTCATTTGCTTTCAATAAGCCACACGGTGTAGATCCACCCTCCCCCCAATCAGTGGGGAAAAAATAACAGAGCTGTATTAAATTCCTTCTAACAAAGCATGAAAGGAAAGAACCAAGTGGAGTGGGAATCTTAAGATAAAGATGTCAGAGCCAAGAGTTAAATAGGAAGCCATATACTCTGAAACATATTGTGGCTCCCCACTGATAAGCCAGCTCTTTTTCTATTTACTTTTGTAAATAACTGAAAAGCAGGGAAATCTGACTACACAGCTTTCCACAGAACTAGTAATGGATGGGAACTGAACAGAGCTCAGAGAAGTTCTCAGGAAAATGAAGCCAGCTCCCTGCGCCTGGGGTTAGAGACTCATATAATACCCTGGGTCAAAGAAACAAGTGTCCACGTGGTCTTACGGACCGTCCTTGTTTCTAGACCAGCACTCTTATATACATTGCCATATGCTAGCTTTTATGTATTTAGTCCAAAAACAGCTAGATTTGTGTATAAATGTACCTACAATTTAATCAAATCACCGCCCAGTCTTATTTCTGCTGTTGTTTTAAACAGTGCTTCCACTACTTAAAATAGACACAACATGGGGGGCAGGGACATGCTATAATCCAAGATACCTCCAGAAAAAACACCAGAGCAAAGGGAAAGACAGTGTGAAAACACAGCAACCCAGAGTCACTCTGATTCCATGTGCACATTTTCTGAACTAAGAGCCAAAGGCTGGGTACCTTTTAATTCTCTGTTCAAAATATGACACTTGATAACCTCACTGTGGCTGTTTCTCAAAATAGAGACTGGGCCTCACAGCAGATGTCTGGGCTGGTGAAACCTGAGCTCAGTGGCCCAACAGGCTCTGCGGGAACAGGCAACACAGCCTCTCTGGCTCTTTGTCCACCGCCTCAGAATTCCTGCAACCCACCCCCAGGGCTCAGAACCTTGGGAGATACCAGACCTTGGGCTCCAGCTCTCCTCACCCACTTCCCAGATAACATCTGCAACAAGAAGTCTAAGCAATGACCACTATCAACAGCAAAAGCAAAAACAAACCTTGAAAACAGTGTGATGATTGCCCAATGAGACAGTACTTACATCATCAGGGTTGACTGATCATTTCACCGAGTACTAGGCATGGTTATGTGAGATGTGCTAGGCTTCCCAGGCTTGTTACAGTAGAGAAGGAAGAGAGAGGAAGAAGGGATGTTGTAGAATGGTTTTTGAAAATAATGTGTGGTGTTTGTGTATTCTTTGCACTCCTGAATCCCAGAGGCCTTTGTCACCAAGCTGATGCTCCAAGCCTAAAGGTGTCCTGTCTGCTGGCCCCTTCCTGCCCAGCCCTAACTAGGTCACCAGGAATCTCCACTTAATTGGAGAAGCACCAAGTGAGAAGGGCGGTCTGATGTCCTATCTTCTCTGTAGTATGCCAGAAAAGAACGGGCCTCTTGCTGCTGCTTTCCCATGCAAGCACATTCCTAGCATCTGATTATGGGATTCTGAGTCAGCTTGTAGGTTTCAGCAAGTGTGTAACACAGACTGCTTCTTCACTTTTGCACTGTGTTGCGGGGTCATTTCTAAAGGTTTAGGCATCAGGAACTGGACTTTGGCCATGGACTTTGAAGATTAGACTTTTGCAGTCACTATTTGATCCCAGAGTGAAGGGGTGGCCATCATCCCCATCATAAAGAGGGGAAAGAGGGACCATCATAGGATATAGTGTTAGACCATGCATTTCCTGATGGTGCTGAGATTAGAGCCCAATCCATGTTAACCTTTCCCCTGTCACTTCCTCGGGGTCTGATTTCCCTTTTCATCTCTCACTGTGGAACACTTTTACAGTCCATCCTGTGACTCTGTTATCCACTGACTCTGTGGAGGCTAGAAAGGATTGGCAAAGATTGACAGATCTTGAATCCCCAAACCCATCTGTGTATAGAACCACCAAGGTTCTTGTCATGGATGATGCAGAGAATGATGGATATAATATTGGATTCTTACAAGACAGACCCATCTGGACCACATAGGGAGTGGAGACTGAGACATTTCTATCATGGAGGATAGATGGACAAAGATTTTCTAGAGACGATCGATCCATCTTTGGCTTGAGATGGGACTCAGGAGTTAGTGAGGTAGAAGGTGGAGATTTTGTAGGGTCTACCCTTAGAGTCTGAAGATGAAAGTTAGAGCATCTGTGACTTTAGAGACAGGGAAAGTGCCTTGGCAACTTGGACCCAGGGAAAGGAATGGAAGTGTGTTGGGGGATATAAGGGGAAATGGAGGAGAGTGTAAGGTTGAACCCTGAACAGATGATGAAACACTTGAAGAGACAAGAGGCAGGACTAAAAGGAAGTCTTTGTCTGGATATCATTAGGGGCTGGGCTGCTACAGACTTGAATCCTCATGGTGCATGTATATGCAGGGCTAGGGCGTGCTTCAGTGTTCTGGGTGATTGTTATGAGGAAGAATAGAGGAGATGCTAGAGGCCTACTCCGTACTTTCCTAGGTCTGTTTTGAAAGTGACCTTTGTCCATAGGGGATGAGAGAGGCTGATGATAGCTGTGAAGGTTGTCAGCCAGGTATGCCATTGATTCTGGTTACACAACACTAGACAAAGAGATGAGGTGACAATCAGAGGTAGAGGAGAGCTGGAGAGGATGGCCAGATGCCCAGATCCTGAAACCTGCTGTGCATTCATTGGGGTCCTTGAACCCTTGACCGCAGGAGAGCTGAGAGTCTACCAGGCTCACAGGCATACCTGCTTGCATGTGTCCTTTGAATCAGCAGCAGTCTCTGTGATTCTGGGAAAGGACGGTGCTTAGAACAAAATGTATCTTTCGGGCTTGAAAAAAAATACACCGTCCCTTAAGGACAGACTACAAAGAAATAATGAGCTTCTGGTTGTATAGCTTTAGAAAGAAGAAAACCCAAAACTCCTTCAGGAGACAGTTCTACATCATAGCTGAGAAGATGATGGGAAGAATTGCTCTATGCACATTCAACAAAGCTTAAGCACATGAGTCCTGATGGCAGTGTTAGGAGAGCTGAGTCATCTCTCTAAGAATACTTAGGAATCTTCCCCATGGGAACACCTATGAGCCCACACTGCCAACTCCCAGAGGTTTGCGCACGCTTTGGGAGGAAGAAGCAGGTGCTACCAGACATCCTCATCCCATAGGGACTCTGCCCTTTCTCCTGCATAACTCCTGTATTCTCCTTCATGCTTTTATGGGTCTAAACAGGGTGTCAGGGGCGGGGGAATGGGACACAATTCCAGTGATGTCATTCTGCAAAAGGCCTTGTTAGCTTTTTTGCTGGGAACACAGGCAGCAGCAGCCTCCCCATCTGTGAAGTACCACATCAGCTGGCACTCATAAAAATGTCACTGTGCTCCTCCACCAGGCCTGATTGAGCCCAGTGGAGTCTTTCCTTTATCTGCTGAGACTGCACTGACTACCAAAGAAAGCACATGCTCACCTGTAAGGAAGATGAGCAAGTCGCCCGGCCTGGGCAAGGGACAGCCTGAGATGTATGCACATGTATGGGCTAATGGTTTGGGAGTCGATGAGTCTTCTCCCAGTTTACTTCATTTTGTTTGCTAAGGATGTTCAAACCTCTGTAAACTAGTATTGAGCAGTTTTGGAAAGTAGTTACTCCTTTTCTGTAACACTCAACAATACAGCAACTCTAGTTTCTATCCGATCCTCAGCCCCAGAGTAAAAAGTTTGCTGATAGCTCACTCATGCACACTACCGGCTTTCTTAACTTGCTAGAGAGTTCAGTAATAGCTATGAGAGCTGGCTCTCAAATGTTCCTCTGTGAATACGTACCTGATATCTGGTGAGATACCAGCATTCCCGTATATACTGCTCCCGGAGCTCAGAGGCTGGTAGGGGCTCCAAGCTTTTGTTACTGTGTTGCAGAGAATCCTATCAGGAGAGTCCATCTTTTTATGGTGAGTTACTGAAAGCTTCCTCCACCCTAGGTCAAAACTAAAATTTTATTGTGAATAGCATTTCTTAGTTTTCAGCGTGTTTACTGCGTAAGTGAGCTTTTTATTGTATGTCTGGAAGAATAGGCTAATGTTCTACTCTTACACAGATAAAAGGTTTTTTCTTCCATCCCAAAGAGTAAAAATACTTGTGGTCAAGTAGTGGTCATTGATCATTACCTGGGTTCCCATAGGATCATCTCATATAATCCTCATGCAAACAGTACCTGGTAAACCTCCATGTTCTCTATTCAGCTCTTAGCGAAACCAAGGCCTACACATTACAATGGTTTCTCCAAATACAGCCACCTGCTGGAGGATGCACAGTACATCAGAGACTTTGCTGGGTCTGACCTGACAGACTTAGTGCCTCCTGAGCAGGGAGCCATGCCCAGTACTTGATTTGCACTTACAAGAGGGTATCCTGGGGCTGATTTCCAAAAGACAGTCCCCTTCTGTTGCCCTGATATGAGGTGTTTCTATGGGTATACTAATATCCCTGCATTCAGTGAGCAGTGTGGTAGACAGCACCTCTAAACAGCTCATTTGCAAGTTGTACTTTAATTGTGGTCTCTTAGCCTGTCTGTTTCATACAGACACACTCTATGCTTTGTTTATCTGGATCTTGGATGTCTTCTTAGACTTAGGTTCTATTTTGAAAGGCAAGGACAGTTGTGAAAGCTTTGACAGTAGTTTTCTGATTTGTCTTTTCTAGCATTAGAAGACAATCCTGTCATGGGAGCAATGCCTTGTGTGTTGGGATTGCTGAGCCCTGAGAGAGGGTCTAACAGGATTTCTTATTTGGAGGTCCCTGAGAGACAAAAAAACATGTTTACAGGAAGAAGATTCGGTATATCTTGTTTTCAAGAAGTTTCATGGCTTTGGTTATATATTCAGTGAAGGTTTTGTCCCTAGAGGCATTGAGGAGCCCTCGGGACTAACTGGGGCCTGCCTCAGCTCAATTGCCTGTCATCAGCCTAGGGCATGTATCTCCATCTCTGCAAGTCCATTTATTTCTCCGTCGTGAGGAGACACAAGATCCTGACATTATGTCTGAGCCACATGGAGCTTTCACAGTGGGTATAGTTCTCAGGGAACCCCAATTCTGTTTACAATGTTTGGCCATAGCCTTCATTAAAGAGGATGTATCTGATTGTTTGCTGGAAACTTTGTCAAAGGGTGGCCCTAATCCAATCCCTTTCCCTGCAGGGTCCGAGTAACCTAAGACAGGGAAGAGGGCCTGCATTTCTACCTTAGCTATGGGTTGTTTGGTTTTGAAAAGTATTTGAGGCAGTGTAGTGTGCATAGCAGCTAGTGCAATGCCCAAGTGTTATGAAGAGCGTGGGGCCCCTTTGTTCCTTCCCGCCCGGCTAGTTTACACCTGAAATAATCACACAGAAAATGTATTAATTAAATTACTGCCTGGCCCATTAGCTCTAGCCTCTTATTGGCTAACTCTCACATCTTGATTAACCCATTTCTATTAAATCTGTGTATCACCACGTGACTCTGGCTTACCGGCAAGATTCTAACCTACGTCCATCTCAGGCCGGAGATTCATGGCAACTGCCTGTCTCTACTTTCTTCCTCCCAGAATTCTGTTCTGTCTTCCCCACCTACCTGAGTTTTGTCCTATCAACTAGGCCAAGGAAGCTTCTTTAATAACCAGTGAAAGCAACACAAATACAGAAGGGTACCACCCAAGGTTCAGAAACACTGCATCTGGAATTCTGTTATTCTAGCTGTGTGCCTGTCAGAACATTGACCAATCTATTGGGTCCTTAAGGGCCTTATCAGATTGGAGAGAGGAAACTTATCACATGAAATTGCTGTGAGGATTGGAAACATACAATGTTTAGCTGGGGGTGGTGGCACATGCCGTTAATCCCAGCACTCGGGATGCAGAGGCAGGGAGATCTCTGTGAGTTCAAGGCCAGCCTGGTCTACAGAGCTAGTTCCAGGACAGGTTCCCAAAGCTACTGAGAAACCCTGTCTTGAAAAAACCAAGAAAAAGAACAAAAAAGAAAGAAAAGAAAAGGAAGGAAGGAAGGAAGGAAGGAAGGAAGAAAGAAAGAAAGAAAGAAAGAAAGAAAGAAAGAAAGAAAGAAAGAAAGAAAGAAAGAAGCAATGTTCAGTTTGATGATGAATTCATAAATTTCAGGGAAATGGTAGCTAGTAAACAGGCTGTTAATGAATTGTAGATGCAGGAGTTGGTGCCAGACATTAGGATGCCTCTTAACTTCTTGGCACATGACTGTACTTGGGGTGAGAGTGGGGTTCCTGAAACCCTTTGTGTAAAGTTGAGCATAAGACAGTTGATCACAGAGGATTTATTCCTATAGCCACTCTTTGGCACAGTGGTTTCTGAGCAGTCTTCCCTGGACTTAGCACTTTGCTTGTCAGTGAGAAACCAGAATATTGAAGTCTTTATTTTTTTGGAATTGCTATCTAGAGCTATGGCTAGTAACTGACACCCAAACAGAACAGAGACAGTTTATTTTGCACTTAAAGGCTCCCCTCCAGGAGGAAGCAAAGACAGGAATTCAGAGAGACCTTCAGGAGAGAACGGAAGCTCCCATGTGGCTGTGTCATAAACAGATGCTGATTTGCTTCTTGATGTGATTGGCAGGCAGGCAGCTCTACCTGGTTCCACTAAAATGTTATATGAACATGTGCTATTTAGCATCAGCTAGGCAGGATATCTGGCTTGGTAAACTGCAGGAATCACAAAGTTCTTGTTTTTCCGGGGGAATTAGTGTCAGCAAACCTTTAACTTCTATGTCCATGGATCCTGGGTGTCTCAAGAAATTTTATGACTCTATGTCTTCAGTTGGTGTCTCTGATGGAGAGACAGAAGAAATACAAAAGTAGACACCCTTTAGATGCTGGCCTTCAGGCTACAGAGAGGTGGGAGAGGCATGAATTTTCCATGTTAATTCTACAGATCCTGAACTCCCTCATCCTGGGCCTCATGTAGTCTGAGTGACAGCCTTTCATCTCCTGTGGAATTTGGGTTTAATTCATCTGTCTGCAGAGATCCTGAAATTTGCAGCTTCTGGACCATTTAGGCCATGTCTTTATAGGTCCTTTAGCTTTCAGGGGACAGTTTCAAAGCACTCTTCTCTAAATTGAAATAAAACCCAGCTGGGAGCCATGGACTGATGAGAAAATTAGTCAGTACCCAGGAGCTGGGTTGTATGATGGTCCCACATCATATGAAGCCACAGCCGATGACTTGGAAATGCCAGAAATGTTGTCCTATGTAATAAACTTTCCACCTTGTAAACAGTTCCTGCCAGGCACACCCACCGTTTTAACTTGGAGAGCTGGGAAGGAGTTGTGTGCTAGTGATTCATCCCTTGAAGAGCCCTGGCGGGACCTACCTGGTGACAGCTGATCAGCACCTGTCCTGGGTGTGCCCAGGATGGGCCAGGCAAGGCCCTAACCCTTAGAACGTGGTGGCACTTGGGCAGAAACTTGGCCCTCTCCTGTGTCCCATACCCTTGACTCTTAGCTTCAGCACATGGACGGTTTGCATAGATCTGAAAGAGCCATCTACTTGGTGGAGCTCATGGTTGTTCACAGCGCTCTGTCTCAACTGCAGTGATTCTCTCTGTGCCATTCAAAAGTGAAGGAGGCTCTTTATCATTGTGACTGTGTGCTTTTTTGTTTGCTTGCTTGCTTTTCGAGACAGGGTTTCTCTGTGTAGCCCTGGCTGTCCTGGAACTCCATCTGTAGGCCAGGCAAATCTTGAATGCAGAGATTCACCTGCCTCTGTCTTCTGACTGCTGGGATTAAAGTCGTGGCCACCACACCAAGCTAGGACTATGTGCTGTCGAGGCCATTCAGAGAAGCCATGCCTGCAAACATGGAGAAGGGAAAGAAAGTCAAATTTGTACTAAGGCTGTGTACATCACCCACACTAGAAATATCTTCTCCCTAATGCACACATCCTTGACAAGCCTGACTACAAAATATCTGCACCAGTACATTGTCCCTTATGGAAGATGGATCAGGAGGGAGCCAGGATTGAGACTTGATCATATTCTATGCACAGCCCGCCCCTTCCGTCAGGATTCCCTCCTGGGGAACTCATCATGCTACCTCTGACCTCATAAGAGTTTAAAATCTCTCCCCTCTTCCTCTTCAGGCTTAGCACCCTTGCTTCATCAGATAGGCTGCTCATCAAACCTGCTATGAACATAGATGGACAAATATACCTAGTCAAGCCTCTTTTATCAGTTCTTTGGCATCTATATTTAGAAGGACTTGCTAGTCATGTGATAATTGCACCTAATTTTAAGGAGTCACTTTCCTGTCTTCTGTAGTGTCTGTGCTACTTCAGAGCCCTAGTAGCAGTGCGTGGGTGTTCCATCTCTATAGTGTACTAATTGCTTTTGCCAAATGAAATAAAAGTTGTTGCTGTAATAATGCCATTTCGACATTTGATTACAATCCATACACTTCAGCTGTTAGGACTTAACTGGTCAGTGACAGGCACAGGGCATTTTCAGCTCCCTATGGGGTTTCAGGTCGAGTCTAGAGATGTGGAGACTCTTCATCTAGGTCGTGGGTCTTTCCCCAGGCCTCTCTCTCTCAGAGATGAGCACTCAGAAACTGTGGTCTTCAAGAGATGTGAACAGGACAAAAGAAGGGCGAGGGCAGAGTGCTGTGAGGTTCATACAGATGGGGCTGCTCCAAACTGCCGACTAGCTGTTTGACAAAACTGCTGACCCTGGGAGAGCCAGGAGACAGGCTGAAGACCAAGACTCCAAAGGTGTGGTTATCAGTATAGTCTGCTGGGACGGGGATGGCTGATGTCACTGAGATGGAAACTCCCTCAGTCGCTTGAATGGACACAGCTGCCTTTGCTGAGAGTGTGTTCAGTGCATTGTGGTGTTCCTTCTTTAACAGAAATAACTAGAAATGATATTGTGGTTTTGAAATGTTCTATTACATGTGCATACATATTGTGTATATACGTATACATATATATACACACACACATACACCACTGTCCTGAGCAAATAGCTCTACTGAGTACTTACAACCTTCCAAGTTGTATCAGGCTGTAGTCAGTGGGTTCTGCCAGGTAGTTTGTGGCGTATGCTGTGAGGAACAGCCCTCAGATCATGTTCCCTAAATGCTGTGGAAGAAATCTTAGGGCGGTGTAAATGACTGGAAGGGAAGCTGGTTATGTGACTGGAGGTCGTGAGGTTCTGGGCAACTGGGCTCATGAGCACAATCTGGTGGATACAGGGGTATCACAGGTATCTAGAAGACGGTGGTGGATTGCTTTTGTGTTGAGTAAAGGAAGGGTTGAAACCATTACCTCACGGTAGGACTGTGCTCCTGTGATAGCCCAGAACACTGAGATGCTTCCTGCTTGACTCGGCTCTGCTAAATTGGAAAAGGTATTTCTTTTCTGAAAGTTACAAAATAAACAAAATTGTTTTTGTGTAAGCCCCTGTGGGAGGTAATTCATTGGCCGGACTTCTGTCTTGAAGTTGGCTAATTTGTGAATGTTTCTTTGTGCTCATCTTTTTAATCTCCAAGATGGGATTAACAACTGTCCTTCAAAGAGACTCAATAATGTAGTGGTTAAAATTTCGGACACTGTGAAAATTATGTGGGTTTGAGGGTAGCATAGCTCTACGTCTTTGTAACGCTGGGGAAATGTGCCCCTTTATTGTCTATACCATAGGAAAAGTCTTTCCCTTAAAAGCGCCACAGATAGAAATATGAGTTAAGAAATAATGGGCTCTCTGATAGTCATGATTTTACTTTATTTTTTATTTTTAGATTGTTTTTTCATTGTTTTATATAGCCCAGATTTGGCATGAGACTCACCGTGTAGCTCAGGCTGGCCTGGAACTTGCCACCTTCCTACCTAAGCCTCTTGATTGCTGAGGTTATATGAATGTGCCACTATTTCTGAATGTTTTTTTTTTTACTTTTATGTCCACAGATGAAAAGAAATAAGCAATAGTAATTAAAATATAGCATAACATACAACTATTATATAAATCTCATGTTTTTATTTTTTAAGCAAATTTATAACTACTTACATACCACAGCAGAGAGTGCCGTTCCTCAGTGTTGTTAACTAGGGTGGGGACATCTGGAAGTTTACAGCCACTTCTGCATCCCATTTACTGCTTGTTCACATTTCTAAATGATGGCTCATGTTTTACAAGGAACACACATTGCAGTAGCAAAGCACATGTCATATCTGGCATGGCCCAGACGCCACCACTGGTAACTGTGTCTTTCTAGACTGTCATAGGAGCTATTACTAGAATGTAGCCCTCTCTAAACATGTTCTCCAAAGCAAATATTTTGAAATTTTTAATTTTTAAAAAATTACTTTAAAATGTTATTGTTCCTTGAATTTTAGATTTTTAAATGCTGGTGCCAGTATACTATTATAAAATGATTTATTAATTTTTATTGCTATGTTCTATTAGTTATTTAATTTATTGGTTGGTATGTGGTTAGATTGTTGGTCCACCATTAGAAAGTATGGCAGCATATCTCATAGGACAGTCTCACAAGCTTCTTGAGAAAGAATTTCTAAAAAAATAAAGTTTTCTAGAAGCCTATCTGGCTATCTTTGAAACCTCATGCTAAAATGCCTACAAAGGTCATTTGGGTAATAGACCTCAGGATGGGTGGAGGGCTGTCAGGGACTCTGTGTGGGTTTTGGGGTTGGGGCTGTGCCGGGGGGGGGGGGGGGAAGAAGCAAGTTCCTGCCTCTGCCTGATACTGAGTGATTGTGGGTCTTCCAGTGAGGTCCAAATCAAACTGGGCTGCAAAATATTTTTAATCGGGAAAGTGATTTTTGAATAAATAGATAGTTATTAAGTAAATTGTGAAGGTTATTATAAAGCATCCCCCAAATGAGAAGTGCTGAGTAAATTGTGGCTACAGTTATTATAAAACACACAGGGTCTTTATGAATTAAGACTCCTGTATATAAATTAATGCCTGTTCATTTGCAAAGATATGTACATAGTTTTATATATGCTTATAAACACATTTTTATTGATTATATTGAGCTATACATTTTTCTCTGCTCCCCCTCTCTTCCTCTCCCCTTCAACCCTTTCCTCTGGTCCCCATGCTCCCAATTTACTCCGGAAATCTTGTCTTTTTCTACTTCCCATATAGATTAGATCCATGTATGTCTCTCTTAGGGTCTCATTGTTTTCTAGGTTCTCTAGGATTGTGAATTGTAGGCTGTTTTTGTGTGTGTGTGTGTGTGTGTGTTTTGCTTTATGTCTGAAAGCCACTTATGAGTGAGTACATATGATATTTGTCTTTCTGGGTCTGGGTTACCTCACTCAATATGATGTTTTCTAGATCTATCTATTTGCCTGCAAATTTCAAGATGTCATTATTTTTTTCTGCTGTGTAGTACTTCATTGTGTCAATGTACCATATTTTCCTTATCCATTTTTCAGCCGAGGGGCATTAAGGTTGTTTCCAGATTCTAGCTATGATAAACAATGCTGTTGTGAACATAGTTGGGCACATGTCCTTGTGGTACAATTGAGCTTCCTTTGGATATATACCCAGAAGTGGTATTACTGGGTCTTGAGGAAGGTTGTTTGCTAATTTTCTGAGAAATCGCCATACTGATATCAAAAGCAGCTGTACCAGTTTTCACTCCCACCAGCAATGGAGGAGTGTTCCCTTTACCCCACAACCTCTCTAGCATAAGTTGTCATCAGTGTTTTTGATCTTGGCCATTCTTACATGTGTAAGATGAAATCTCAGAGCTGTTTGGATTTGCATTTCTCTTATGGCTAAGGATGTTGAGCATTTCCTTAAGTGTCTTTTAGCCATTTTAGATTTTTCTCTTGAGAGTTCTCTGTTTAGGTCTGTACTCCATTTTTTATTGGATTATTTGTTCTTTTGATGACCAATTTCTTGAGTTCTTTGTATATTTTAGAGATCAGTCAGTACTCTGTCTGCTGTGGGGTTGGTGAAGATCTTTTCCCATTCTGTAGGCTGCCATTTTGTCTTGTTGACTGTGTCCTTTGCTTTATAGAAGCTTCTCAGTTTCAGGAGGTCCAATTTATTAATTGTTTCTCTCAGTGTCAGTGCTACTGGGATTATATTTAGGAAGTGGTCTCCTGTGTCAATGCATTTAAGTGTACTTCCCATTTTCTCTTCTATGAAGTTCAGTGTGGTTGGCTTTATGTTGAGGTCTTTGATCCATTTCGACTTGAGTTTTGTGCATGGTGATAGATATGGATCTATTTTCATTCCTCTACATGTTGATATCCAGTTATGCCAGCACCATTTGTTAAATGTGCTTTCTTTTTTCCATTTTTTAGTTTTTTCTTCTTTGTCAAAAATCAAGCATTCATAGGTGTGTGTCCATTAATACCTGGATCTTCAATTCTAAATACATTTTTCTATATAAACGTATATGCATGTACACATGATGTATACACATTATCATATATTCAATATTTGAAGTGCATTGCTAGCAGCCTTCCTCACTATATGGAGTGTCCAACAGGTGGATGTCTTGTTGACAGGGACTGGGAATTTCCTCCGAGGTTAAGTGAGAATTCCAGCCGCAGTTCAAAATAAGGTAAAAAGAAAAACAATGGGGTTGTGTGTACTACCACTTACATCTCTTTGCTACCCACAGCCACATCCATGCCAGCAGTTGTATTGATGGGACTGGACTAGAGTTTTCTGAATAATATTAGATGGCTCAATTTGGTCTCAGGGCATCCAGTATTATAGATTCATAGATCCACCTGTTTACATCTCGTCCTAGTTCCTGAGCTGGAAAGGAAGGAACTTTGCAGATAATTAGGGATGACCACCTCCTTACTAGTGATGAGCCAGCATGTATAATCCAGAAAGGGTCAGACCAACAAACTCAGCTGAACACACCTATACCTTGACCAGGATGGGTAGAAAATAAGACATGTTGCTTACAGATGGGTACCACATTCTTAGGATGTTTCTTTTACAGAAACACTTTAAAAAAATACTTATCATACTGTTTATTTGAGAGTGCTTTGTTTTTACTTGCCTGTGGAAGATATTGTCTGTTAGTACTGGAGACTGCTGACATAACTGCTTTGAAAGGTCTCCATAGCTTTCAAGGTGTTTCTGAAGCGAGCCATGAATGCTTTTAAGGATGAATCATCTGGAGTCAAGTATAAAACCCTCATCTAGTGTTTCTGTGTTATAATTTTCAAGAAAGAAGATGAAGGCCCGTGCTCCACCACCTCCTGGAAAGCCTACTTCCCAGAATGTCCACAGTGACCAGAAACTGCCTCATGATTCTACACTGGGTTCCCAGCACAGCCTGGTCCAAATGAAGGAGTCACTACAGAACAGCACCTTAGACATCACTGTGGTTCTGCCCAGTGGACTGGAGAAACAGAGCGTGGTCAGTGGAAGGTAAGTTCCCGTGTACCTCCTCACATATGTGGGAAGAGAAGCAAGAATGGTGTGGGCATGTCCTATTTAGTTCCATGTTGAATTTGATTCAGGTTAAAATGCCTGCCATGAATTGGTCCGAGATCACAGCCTTAGAGATTCAGAAGTCCCACTGGAAAGTGTGGCCCCACTGACCCAGGCAGGCTCTCTGGAATCTTTAGGGGACTCAGAGCTAAAAAAGCCCATCCTGGTAGAGTTTGGGCTTAGAGAAAAGTGTAGAGATACATACATTTTACAATTTATTTTATGTGATAATTAAACAAAATCTTGATGAGTATTGGTTCCAGCCTCAATATCTACCCACAGCTGGAATTCTTGTGTTCTAAGATACCATGCCTTTAGTTGTAATAGGGAATATCACATTGTTTTTGAAGCTCTTACCGCCAGCACAGTGTAAGAAAATATTTTTCAGTAGGGTTTCTCTTTGCAGCCATTGTCACAGGTGTAGGAAGATCTTCACATTAGCTTCAAAGCTAATGCCTTTGGTGGCATTTCCCCAGGCCCAGCTCAGAGACTGAGTTGTAAGAGTTTCTATGTGTGTTTAGTTGTTTTATAAAGCAGTCATAATCTTCAGCACACATTATCTACAAAGTAAGGAGTTTGTTATACTGTCTTATCATAGTTTAAACACTATTTTAGAGTGCATGCTATTCTGCCAGTAAATATACATTTACCACGTTTATATTTTCTCCAAGTTGATAGTTACTGCTTTTTCTTCTCTTAGCTTGTGGCAGATGGGTAGTAATGCATGAATCTTCTTTGACAAACACAAGGAAAGATGGGGTTCCTTCCAGAGAGTAGAAATATTTCTGAAAATCCTTTCAAGTGGATGCATTGTGCTCCCTGTACCTTCAGTTTCTTCTTCCCTTTAGAGCAACAGTTATCACCGTTACAGTTTGTAAGATTGCTGTGGAGTCTAGGAAGATCCTTATAAATTATTCAGATAACGTTCTCTTCTTTAAACAGAGAAACTTAGAGTCAGGAAGAGCCAGCCTCGGCCTGGAGGCCTCTGTCCCTGGGCCACCCTCTGGGAGCTACAGGTGAAGGCATGCTTCACTGGATGTCAGATTCCTCACTCTTGTTGGCTTTTTTGTTACATTTTTTTTTTCTCGTCTCCTTCAGCAATGGCTTTAGCAAAGAGCATGCTCATGTTGCCCTCAACAGCGGTTTACAAAACATAGCCAGCCCTGAACCTTGTATTTCCTGATGGACAGGAATCTACTAGAGAAAACAAGCTAGTGACTGACTGCCTATGACCCCATTCTGCAAATTATAGTTTTCAATTTTTTTTGAGCTGCTCTGGAATTTAAAACCGCACGTAAAAGTCCCTATCTGTTCTTAAATATTAAGACATACGGATGGGGTTTGGAACGGTTCCTGACTAAGGGAGAAGGCCTGGCAGGCCTTTAGGAGTGGAGCTGCCAGCTCCCTGCATGGCGGGTGGGAAGGGAGCCAGCAGCCCCATTGCTTTAATTGGGAGCACAAGTGAAGAGAATATCTTTGAAGACACAGTACCCTCAGCCCCGGGGGAGCTTCATAAAAGGCTCTTAAGTGTTGACAGTGTTGGGCTGTGTCATTTTTGTGTAGAAAATTAGTCACATCCACATTGGTTCACACAGCTAAGGGACCTCTGGCAGGGAAAGGCAATGTTTCTTTCTCCAGAGCGGAGGGAATTGCTCCCAGTGTTGAGTCCTGTGATTCCACCCGTAAGAACGATCATACCCTAAACAACACAGAATAAACAAGTTTATACCTGTGCAGGGAATTCCAGGTCACGAGCCTTGTAAAGCGGTGGAAGGACTTCCACTTCCTAGTTATTAAGCTTATGGCAGAGGCTATTAAAGAACATCATTATGAAAGGAGTTTCCATACCCAGTTTCCCCCTCCTCCTCCCTTCTTCCTTCCCGCCTTCCCTTCCTTTTAAATAAAGGACACTGTCTTTTCTGTAAGGAAGTATCAAGATTGAGGGTCTGACATTTAAACTGCAAAGAGTGTGCTGTCCTGGGAAAGGAGGAGTGTTTTCACAAGCACACAGCTTGATAGTCTGCAGAGGGTACTGGGCTTGTTTGGACGGTGGTCCTATTCCAGGCCTCCGGAGGGGAAGTATCATTTTGTGGGCTCCTGATAGGTCACTAAATATTAAAATGTTCAGTTATCCATCAAGCAAAATAAATAAGGAATTGCAAACTCATGCGAGTCTCTGGGAAGAGGGTTTCTCAGCCCACAGGGGAAAGTGGAACGTTTGCTGAGCAGCCCACATAAGGAAGGTCCATGTTACAGAGTCTAAACTGCCTGCCGGGCCATGCAGTGGTTATTCTGCAGCCTACACAGATTATAAGAAATCTGACTTTGCAGTGCCAATTTTCTTCAAACCCCAGGAACAACAAACATGCTGAGTGGCAAGTAGACTATAGATGAATTTCTAAGACAACCAGAATTCCTTATTCTGAGGGTAGTTTGTGTCCAGGTCGGCCACTGTATATCCTCTGAATGAAGATCACATAGAAGACACCTGCCTCTCCTATAAGCTGGACACAGAATGCAAAAGACCAGTGGTTCTCCACCTGTGGGTCTCAGTTGCTTTGGGGTTGAAATGACCTTTTCACAGGGGTCTCATATCTATATACTGCTACATATCAGATATTGACATTACGATTTATAACAGCAAAATTACAATTATGAAGTAGCAACCAAATAATTTTATGGTTGGGGAGTCACCACAACATAAGAAACTGTATTAAAGGATCACAGTGTTAGGAAGGTTGAGGACCACTGCTCTAGGCTCCGAAGAAGGTAACTTCTAGCACACGGGTGAAAAACAGGAAGACAGAGTTAAGAAAGGACAAGAGTTACTGTGGTCAGAAAAGGGATACCTTTGGGGCAGAACTTGTCCACACCTGCTCCCATAACCCACATCATATGGGATCGCTTCTGGACAGGACAAACACCAGGCTTCTCTGCATTCCCAGCTTAAGCTTATCTCCTCTCTTCAGATGAAAGAGTCCAGCCAACATTGCTTTCAGATGGTTTTCTAGTTCAGTTGCCTTAAGAATACAGGCTCTCTCCAGATAGCAACTTGCACCTCTCTCTAATCCCAAATTATTAGACCTTTTATGGCCAGGCAGCAACTGCATGGCCCCGAGAGATAAGTCTCCGGAATTTTACTACATCGTTCTGTCTCTAGCCTTTGTTAACCAGGACCCAGGCTTTCACAAAACTGCATTCTTCCTAGAGATTCCAGCCTCAATCTGAAACCCTGCCTCTGGCCATCCGACCTCCCTATTGATGTGCCTCTTTGTGGTCTCCTATCTTGTTCTTAACTGTTTCTGTGTCCTGTCCTGGTGAAAATCCTCAGTGCAGACTGTCTGCCAAGGACCTTGATTACATTTTGCCTTGCCTCTTTGATGCTGCATGAACCTGTCAAACTGGACTTTCTCTCAGGATTTGTATTATTGACCTTGTGGTATGCCTTGCCCAGAGCTTGGGGCCACATGCTGGCCTTGGTCCATGTAAGAAAGTAGGGCACATTGGAACAGTTTGAGATTTGGCCAAGCCTGTAAATTCAGTTTGTTTTAAGACTGCCAGGATATACCTGAAAACACTTTGCATGCCTAGCACCCAGTTACCGTTCATTCAGCATAGGTTCCAGGTGTGCATGGCATGATACTCAGTATCAGGACATTTTAAAGGTCAGCCCCTACACCTGTGGCATTGACACCACCAGGGAACAGGTAAGAAGTATAGGTTTTTCAGCCCCACCCAAGCCTGGCTGAATCAGAATGCCATGGGTGGGGTCCACCAAACTGTGTCTCCACAGCCCTAAGGTTCAGACAGGATCCTCATCAGGAGATCTGCTGACAGCAAGCTCTGGGCAGTGCCCTTGGCCAGGCACTGTGTCCTGACTGTGCGCTTGGGCTCTTCCTGGCCTGATGCCATGAGGAAGGAGACCCGAGTCTATATAGTCTATAAAGAGGCCTCATCATCTTTATCTCCCAGACAGAGTGTCTTCAGTGCCTTCCCATCTGTCTCAGGGAATGGTATAAGAGCAGGCTGTGATCTAGACAGAAAGTCCCTTCAGTCCAGGAAGGCAGTTAACTTGTGGCCCCTCTGGCTTTGGCCTGCTGACCTCTGAGTGACCCACCAGCACAGGGATAGTGATGGTGGTGGCACAAACCCTTCATTTCTTGTTTAGTCCCTTAGTAGGACTCTGAAAACAGTCATTTATATGACTTTATATGCTTTATAGCAGAAGACCAGTTTCTTATTGAAGTCACTGAGTCAGAAAAAAAATCGATTTTTGAACTTTGTATACATTTAGAAAAAATATGTGTGTGTGAAAAATAAATATATTTCATATATTTATATGAAAACATTTTTTTCTTTTCCCCTAAGATAGGGTTTCCTGTCCATCTTGGAACTCACTTTGAAGGACAGGCTGACCTCAAACTCTCAGACATCTGCCTGCCTCTGCCTCCTGTGTGCTGAAATCAAAGGCCACCACTGCCTGGCAGAAAGCAACGTTTTTAAGAGAAAGAAGTTTGTAAAAATTCTATTCACTTTTCAAGTTAATAATTAGAGTGCCCAGAAACAGTTTTATCTGTGTTATGAATGTTAAACGGTATTGTGGGGCAGCAGAGAGCAAAGCAGCTGAAAGCAAAAAAAAAGCCATGGAGGATCAGTGGGAGGAAAAAATTAAGAGACTGACAGTTATAAGTGAGCCCTCCAGCTCACCTCACTTGATTTTGTGAGGTGGTTACTCCCGCTTTATGCAAGAACTTTTACTCTTCTATTAAACTTGTGGCTTCACCTTAATTCTAGATGGGTGATTAGATACAGAAATGGTACAGAGGGAGATGTTGTGTTTTATTCAGATTCCTGAGTGTTCCTATGACATCATCACCTGGGCATGATCTCTAGCACTTTGTAACTCCCTAACATTCCTGACTCTGTCTTTGACTTTCTGATTGCTGAGTTTCATTCCTTGGGAGTTAGGGGAAACTGTTTTGCAATTCAAGAGTCTGATGTCACTTGCTGAGAGCAGGGTGGCACTCTTTCACATACCCTGTAATCGTCTGCCAGAGCAGTATACAATTCACATGGAAAAGAACAGTGAGCTGTCATTTCCTTAACAAACCGTGGCATGGAGCCTGCATCTGAGCTGACAATGTTTAGTGTCTTGAAGGTGTTTATTCAGTGGAGTCTCCAGCAACCATCTAAGGCAGACTCTAGCCTAATGCTCTTCCCCTGGGGAAACTGAGGCACAAAGCAGTGCGTGCAGGTGGTTTCCGTGGGTCAGAGAGGCCACATATAGTGATCTTAGGATTCCACACAACCAGACTATATGAGTACCACGAAAAGAACGCTGCCATGGTAGACGCCATTCCCCCACCAGAGGATGATGTCAGGACAGCTGTGGACCAGGCACCAGGACTTCTCTAGATCATCTTGGGGAGGATGAGAGGCCAGGCTCAGCAGGTTGTGAGAATGATGAGTGACCAAGCAGCCTTGCCTGCCTTTGGAAAACTCTCTGTGGTGCAGATACAGGACTTACTAAGACCGTGTGGAGGCATACACAGAACACTCAGTTAACAAAGTCATCAGTTCTTGGTTCATAGACAACAGGAGGCAAGCTGGGATTTGATGGATCTGTAGTAAAATCCCACAGGGACTGTAGGCAGCTAGTACCTCTGTTCACTGTGAAGCATTGCTACTATGCAGAGAACTGTCTTTCCCTACCTGGACAGGTTTTTCCAGGAGGATCAAAGGAGCTTTTAGAGACCCGAGGAGCTTCTAAGAGTTTCTCAAATGCCACCAAGTAGCAGTTTAACAGGTGTGCTAAAAACTGGAAAAATCCTGGCTCCACTCACACGCTGTTTTGAGAAATACATAGTGGTAAAATCACAAGTCCTGCCAGTGAGCGTCCTCTTTTAAATAAAGTGTCAACCCCCTCATGACACATAGTAAATTTACCCAGCATCTTGTTTTCTTATATGCACCCAGGTTCCTATTACAACCAAATCAGTCCTCAGAAGAAAACTCCCTCAGGGTTCTCACAGTGGTAGTTGACTGGGGTGGGCAGCTACTAAGACTTCTGTCCTATCTGCCCCCCAAACCTCCTCACCTTTCTATAAAAACTGATCTGTGCTGGGTACAGGTTCTAGCCACCAGGAAGGCGTGGGAACCTGTTTGCTTCTCAAGACAGAGTTAGTAATGACTCTGTGTTCTCTGAGTAGCATGCCTAGTGAGCCATGTCTAGTTTATTGTATTTTGGGGGTTTAGGGTTTGTTTTTTTGTGCTTCTCCCTCCACTTAATGGTAGGTTGAAGTAGGTGGGTTATTGGTTGTTGATAACTGCTTCAACCCTCAAATGTTGAAATGTAGTTTCAGTTTCCTCAGGATGAAGCACTCTATGGGAAAACTACTTTTTTTTTTTTTTTTGTGATTTGGGAGGGTGGAAGACAGTATTTCAGAGGGATTAGGCCAGGTGATATTAGAATGTCATAGAAAGTTGAGATTTGCACACTGAGTGATTTGCTTCGACCTAATTGATAAACACTGTCAATACATAGAGTGGCATGTACCGGTGTTGTTAAGGCAAAAGAGGTGTGCTCTCTGCAGTGGAGAAAGCCCCAAACCTTGCATGCTCCCTTTTATGGCACTTTGCATTTCAGATACGTTTCTAAGGACTCTGACTGTTCTTCAGACACCAATGTTTGAATGACAGTAGTTACTGACTGTGTGCTTTTTGTGTTCTTTGATAGTTTGTATTCATATGTTTATATGGTGTAAATAGACTCCCCCGGTGTGGTTAGCTGAGGCAGAGCTGGAATCAGTATCCTTCAGCATGGGTATAAATTGAGTCCCAGCACTACCAGTTTGTAGAAACCCCAGAATGCCTCTTCCTATTGCTCATACTAGAACTAAGTGTGAATCTATAGTAAGTAGCCCTAGACTGCCAGAAAGACAGTGAATAGGAAGTTAGTATTATTTTAAAGATTTAGTTCCATTTTAGTGCATTTTGCTTGCACGTCTATTAAATGTATTGCATATGTTCCTGGTGCTACTTAAGGCCAGAAGAGAGTGTCCTAGAACTGGAGTTACAAATGATTGAGTCACCACAAGGATGCTGGGAATAAAATCTAGGTCCTGTACAAGAGCAGTAAGTGCTCCTAACCACTGAGCCATCTCTTCAGCCTGATGATGACACCATTATATTGTTCCATTACAGCTTATCTTTCCACGGTGCCCGTTTCAGAGTAGTCAAGAGTTGTGCCCATGAGCTTCACCTCTGACTTTATTTTATTTTATTGAGCCACCGAAAAGAAAAACCTAGCACCAAAGGATTCAACAGAAAATCATTCAAAGAATAACAAACCAACGTTTCTTAAACTCCTCAACAACAGCAACAAAGAATGGATATCTCCAAATATCAGCACACCACAGGCTGCCATCCAAATGAACCAGGGCTGAAAAAAATAAAATTCAGAAAAATACCAGCAAAAAAAAAAAAAAAATACAGGGTTATTTTAGTATTTTTTTGAAGGGATTTCTTTTGTGGAAGGCTTTGCTATAATACATGGTACGTGGCAGTGTGTTTTCTCTTTTGACTTTAAGTTCTGTTTAGGGAGAGCAGTGAGTGTGTATCCAAGCTGGAAGAATCAGAATTCACATCCCGGCTTATCCTGCTCATTCCTTAGTGTATGTGTGAGTGCTGAAGGTGTCCTGGTCCTTCCTACCCAATGTCTGGGGGAACACAGGGTACCAGCTTCATGTGAGTTATTGTCGTACTGGTTGGCGCGTGCTGTTAGCATCTTCTTAGAAGGAAGATGTGGTAAGCGTTGCCCTGGAGATGGTCTTGAGTCTTTCTTTGGATCAATCAGATGTCCTGGATGTTCATTAGGTACAATAAATGGATGAATAAATGAATGCGGAATGGAGCATTTAGGGGACTCTTTTGATATGGGATATGCTCAGAGCCAAGGAGGGAGGACCAGTAAGTGTTGTTCTAGTCATCTGTAATATTTTCTGAATTAAGCATGTACTTTGTGCATTCTCCTTCATTTTCTTAACTCTCTCTCTCTCTCTCTCTCTCTCTCTCTCTCTCTCTCTCTCTCTGTGTGTGTGAGAGAGAGAGAGAGAGATTTCTTATTGTTTTGAAGTAAGTTCTTAGTATCTATTATGGTTAGAGATTTTTAAATCATGATATTGAATTTTGTAAGATATTTTTAATATGAATTGAGATGTATATATGTTTCTGTGGTTAATTTTGATGATATGATATATCACATTATTTATTGACTTGTCCTTATATATTGAACCAGACTTGAATTCTGAAAATAAATCCCATTTGTTCATGGGACGAATCTTTTTACTATGCTATTGAATTATATTTGCTAGTATTTTGTTGAAGATATTTTTCCTCCCTGTTTGTTTTGGATGGCAACCTGTGGTTTGCTGATATTGTAGTAGGGAGATTGTTAATTCTTTTGTTACTATTTTTGACAAGTTTAAGAAACATTGGTGTGTTATTTGATTATTTTGTTTAATTTTCTCTTGTACCTTTTAGTTTTAAGTTTTCCTTTTTGGTGAGGTTTAATTTGGTGAGGTGATTTGATCTCTTTATTTGTTATTGGTATGTTCAACATTCTCATTTCTCTTTGATTCAATCTTGGTAGATTCTACCAGTTTCTATTTGTTAGCTCATTGTTCATCAGAGTACTTATCAATTTGTTTCAACTTAAAATTTAGTCTTTGAATACTTTATATTTACAAATAACCGAAAAATCAATGCCATAGAACCATAGCTTGTATAGTTTTTGCTTCTAGAATTTAGATAGTTAACCTAGCAGATCCATGGATTTAGCTAGAAATGGAACTCTTATTTTCATCTCTTATGATTTCGAAGGGTTGCTAAAATTTTATTTTTCTTTTAGTAACGTTGGTTAGCATTGAAACTGTTAACACGCCATCATATAACCATGAATAAGAACTCAAAGTTTTTAAATTGCTTTTGTCGTCCTTGTCCTCTTCCTCTTCCTCCTCCTCCTCTTCTCTGGGCTTTCTCGTGCATTCACTGTCTGTCTGTTCTGCCTTACTCAGCTAGACAGAAAGGAGCCTACAGCAGTCTTGATAACCATGATTTGTCTTCTCCTTTTCAGCCATGCAATGATGGACCTCCTGGTTGACCTTTGCCTTCAGAACCACCTGAATCCTTCTCATCATGTCCTGGAGATCTGGTCTTCTGAGACCCAACAACCCTTGAGTTTTAAGCCAAATACTTTGATTGGGTCCTTGAATGTACACACTGTACTTCTGAAAGAAAAAGTCCCTGAAGACAAAATTAAGTCTGGCCAACCCAAGGTGCCTGAGGTCAGTGGTGCATGTGTGTTGTCTGAGGATAGACAGATTTGTGCACAATGTGCAGGAGTGCTAGCAAGGACAGGCTTGTTCTTGGTTTGAGTACCTAACATACAGTGCTTTATTGAGGTTTCTTCTTCCATGCCAAGTGAAGGTAGGTACTGACTGGATTTGCTACAGGAAATAAGAACTTTCCAAATTTACTAATGATTATTGTTGTAATATTGATCCTTTCTTATTATACAGTTGGAACTGTTGTAGGGCAAGGTATCCATCAGAACTACCTTGGAGATGGAAGTGTTCCTAAATCTGCATTTCCCAGCATGATAGTCACAGGTCCTATGTCACAACCGAGCACTTGAAATGTGGCTGTATAATCAAGAAATTGATTTCTCAGTTTTACTGAATTTTACTTAATTAATTGGTGACTACTTTCTTGGCACACATCTTTCTAGATGTCTTTTAGGCCTAAGAGTCAGAGCTTTATAAAAGAGTTTACTGTCTGGGAGTGGGAGAAAGGATAGGCCCTTTGGAAAATTTTAATTTTTACTTTTTCCTATTTGTTTTTGGTTCTGAGAGAGGAGAGAGAGGGCAAGACTATGAAGTTGGGTGTGTACGGAAGTAGATTGGATCTGGTAGGAGCTGGGGGAGAGGAAAGAATATGATCAAAATATATTATTTAAAGATAGTTTTAGGAAAATTTAGGAATTTTTTTAGATTGATGTGTTCAGGGAATATCTTAGTTGTCATTTTACTGCAGCCATTAATTATCAAGTAAAATTAATCCCAAATTCTTAGAGTGCTTTGTAATATGGTTTTAAGGATGGTCTTTAGGCTCTAGTTAAGGCAGTACTACCTGAATCAGATTCTTGGAAGATATACTCAGCTTTCTTGCTTTCAAAACTGGCAGTTGGGCCAGTAATTTGTCTCCTGTTAATTTCTAGTTTTTAGTGATTAGTAACATTTAATTGGTGCCTGTCCACACTAAATCTGTGAGAGAATCTCAAATTATGCCTCAAACAAAATCTGTACTTCATAGAGAAAGGACCTCTTTATATCCTGTGGCTTTTCTTAACTGCCTAGACTCCACCAAGAGTTAAGTCCAGATTATGTCTGTGGTTCCTCTTGGAAAAACCCAGGCTGGAGCAGTGCCCCATATTTGCCCTAATTTACAGTTCGTTCAGTCCACCAAGCCTGCCACTCAGAGCTCAAGGGGACCAAGACCTTTACCTGTCATTCTTCTCACAAGCTACCTTGACCTTTGCAAGGTCTTTGCACCCTGTGGAGAGCAGTGAGCCTGAACTGAAGTAGTCCACATGGAGCTTTGACTCCTACAGGTTCCTGATGGGACACTTAGTGTCACTGTAGGTACTTATAATTGTTTTTCTGAGTATTATATCTGGTATTTGAAAAAGACTAAACCTATTTCTGGCTTAATATAACACATCTGTACATATCTCATGTACTTATAGTATATATAATGCCTTTATATAAAAAATATTCACATGTTTATGTGGATATTTTGACTTCTTAAGCAAGCATTTTTGCTTTGTGAGACTTAGTCTTAAGACTATTCATAACATTTACAGAGAGTTTTCTTTCATGTGCTCAAGTCTAAGCAGAATCTCCGAAAGGTTGTACACATATAGGATTTGAATTTCAATGCCTCGCTGAGGTCAGTTTCCCCTATTGTTTAGTAGTTGCGAATTATGAGAGATCCTAGCAAACATCTAATATTCCGTATATTTATTTTTCAGTATTCATTATGTTATTTTTTTCTCCCAAACCCACCAACTCTGTGGAAGAATGACCAGGGGCTGGGAAAGTCCTGCCATACTCAGTTCTAGAATTAAAACAGAAATGAAAGCAATTACAGAAAGATGCAATCATAGAAGTTTTGTGTCTGGTATGTTCTTGCAGAAATCCGTGCGTCTGGTAGTAAATTACCTGAGGACACAGAAGGCCGTCGTGCGTGTGAGCCCTGAGGTGCCACTGCAGAATATTCTGCCAGTCATCTGTGCAAAGTGTGAGGTCAACCCAGATCACGTGGTTCTGCTCAGGGACAACGTCGCTGGGGAGGAGCTGGAGCTGTCCAAGTCCCTGAATGAACTAGGGATAAAGGAGCTGTATGCGTGGGACAATAGAAGAGGTGAGGCTCACCATAATGTATATAGCCTGATGCATAGTGCCTTGGACATGAGGTTTGAACACAACCCTGTTTTTTTTTCTTGCAGCTCTCAGTAGCAGCACCTAGAAATGGGTATGGGAAGCTTTAGGCACCTCGGTTTTTGGCCAATAATGAAGTAGGCAAAAGAGGAATTTGGCTTCTTGCCATATGCCATGATGCTAACTATGTTCCTCCCTCACATGTCTGCAAATGACTTTGGCTTTCTGACTTTGAGTAATAGCAAATAAAAAGAAATGGTGAGGGGAGAGTACACCTTCCCACTCAGAGCCCACTTACAACATTGCTTGAGTTTTGATCCATTTGTCTTTGCTCCCAGACTTTAGCCTCTGCTTGTATCTAAAATCATTTGCCCAAAGAACATTGACTATCTTCTGAAATCAACCAATTCTGGTTCCCGTGATCAGTCCTACAGACAAATTTTACACAGTTTATTGCCTATGCTGCACTTACGGTGTGGATGTAGCATGGTCATCGTGCCATAAATGAGCAGCCGCCCCTGTGTAATGCTGAAGGCGTAAGTCACGAACAAGGCAACACCAGTTTGGAGTTATGATTAATAGGGTGTTATTTATTTAAAGGGGAAAAACTTACAGATCACAATCCCAGACAACAGCCATCTGCGCAACCAGGAAGGGAGTCTCGTCTCCAGCGGAGCCGTAAGAGAAGAGAGCGAGCAGAGGAAATAGCCGCTTTTTTAAAGGGAGTGAGACCACGCCCCAATGGGCTGGTATCACAGCAGCTATTGGTTGGAGGGGCGGAAAGACCTCCCGCAACATAATGCTGGCACAGAGAAATATGTAATCAGATTTTTACAGCTGATATAAGGGTTTGATGTTTTAGTTAAATGGCTATCAGGAAAAAACAGAATTTATAGTCCTTGACGTTGTAGTTTTAAGATGAACTTTCAATTGTCTGTGGAACTCTGCCCTTGGTCAAGGGCTAGCTATCGCTATCATTAAGTCAGAGCAGCTGCGATTACCTGCAGGGGACCCTCACGATAGTGGTCCGAAGAACACTACTGCTGCCCTTGTTATTTATTCTCCAGAGAGACTGGGCTTTTAAAAGTAGACAGTTGGTCTTTTATATGTTCTTCTATAGCCTTTCAAATACAACTTTTAAGATAATTTATCCCAATAAAAATGTGTTTTCCTTCATTGGCAAATATATTGTGAAAACAGTGGTCATAGTGTCTTCTTTGGGTCCAATCCATACTTTGCCTCATCTCTATCCACGCTCTCTCTGGGGATTCTGGGGTCATCCTTCTCTCTTTTGAAGCTTATCGGCATGGCTGCTAGGGGTGTCTTTGCAAGAGGGTGGGGAGCAGGGGAGACTTTTCCCCCCAGTCTTACAGCTGCTAGAGAAAGGGGAGACAGCAGCAAGAGCTTAACTGATGTTGGCCAATGCCTCAGCCATCTGGACTCCGATGCATGCTAGAAGAATCCCAAGGCTATGCTGCCCCCTGTGCTCACAGCAGGTCTAGCAGCCTGTGCTGGGGCAAGGAGTCCAGCCTTGCAGAAAGAGGCCAGCTGAATATGCCCTTGTCACTTTTGTGGGTCTTGTAACCGACCCTTGAGGCTGAGGGAGTAGTTAGAGTTTTGGTCTGGGCTGCTGCCGACCTCCAAGCTGTTCTCATCCTCTCATTGCCTGCCTTTTCCAGTTCTGCTGACCAAAACGCAATCCGAGCCTTCCCTGAGCTATCAAGGTATAGTAAGCTCACAGGCTGCACCCTGCATGGCTGCCGAAGGGAGGGTGCACGGAGGTGATGTGTGTGTTCCCCAGAGGAACTGAGTTTGGCTTGAGGCACCTCGGGCATGGGATGGAGGCTTGCTGGGTTGACATGAGGTTAGGGTTTAAGGTTTTAGTTTCCCCGTTGTTGTAGACGAGAATGTACCTATGTGAGAATTTGCTGTGTTGCTTTAATCCGTAGAAATGGCCGAGACTGTTGAAGCCTGTGGCTCAGAACTTCAGCTGGAAATACTAAAATGACACCAGGTCCCTTTGCCTTGGCTTGTCTGTTGTTTTGACTTTTGTGCTTCCTGCTCAGGTCTGCCCTCCATGCAGCAGTATGGGATTGATATTAAACCCCGTGTGTCATAGGAATATAGGTATGCAAAGGGTTAGTTCAAGTTTGGCACTTGTTTAGAAAGTCTCTGTGTATGTACATGTACATACTCATATATATGAAGAGATTACACATATTTATGTGCATGTATTTGTGCATATTTGCATAAGCATATACAAACATAAACATATATGTATTGTGGTTTTAATGAGCCTTTTAGAGTGTACGCATTCCCATATGAACATACATATTAGAAAAGTTAATATTCTGATGAGTTTCTGCATCTGGCAGGAAGTTTATCATTTTTGCTAAAATATTTATTAAAACAGAATAAATGATGATTTATTTTAAAAGCATTTAATGAAAGGAAATGCAACATTTGCGTGGAGCCCAAAGTTGTGATGGGTGATCTGAGTGATGGGGCTAAGTGTCCTTTTTGCCAACCCATAGCTGACCTTCCTCATCAACAACAGGATTTCGTGCACAAGCATTCTCTTTAAGGAACACCATTGTTCTGAATGCTCATGACACGTGAAGGCTTTAGTCATTCTGGGAGATTGGGGACTTGGGTGGACTGGGACTGGGGAGAGGTAAACTTACTGCATCCTCCTTTACTGCCTTGTGTCTGCACCTTAGGGACAGGCTATGATGAGAATGCCCACGTGGACCATGTGGGAACTCACACATGTTCTCTCTTCCACGGACTTGTTTGGTGGCCTTTTTCTGGTCATAGAACTGCCACATTCCCACTTTCCCCATCTAGACAAAGAGGTGCTCTGGATTAGATTCAGGGGCATTTCCACTTTCTCCTCCTCTTGGGCCTCTCAGCTCACTCTTATCATGTGTCCTTTACTTTAACGTGTCCAAATAGGGATTGCTTTCTTGGAGATTAAATGTGAGCCTTGAAAATAAGTACAACGTTCACACGCATAATCATTCAAATGATTTCAGTTCTCAAACTACATCTCCCCAGGGAAAGCTGTCTGTCCACAGCTTAGTGCCCGGGCAGAACAGCAAGGTGTCTAGGGAGCTTTGCCTGATGCCAATGTGGAGATCTCTGATGCTCGGCACTAGCCTTTCTGTGGTGTTTGTCTAGTGTCAGGAACCTCTCATCGATCCATAGGTAAAGCCTTTAGAAATACACCGTCAGTTTGAGGCCCAGGTTGGGGGTGTAAACTTTGAGGCCCTACTGCACCATACAGTTGTTAGATAGTGGCATGAGATGCCACCTCTCCAAACACTATGGTTCTGGTGCCAGGACCATACATGACCCTTCTTCATGGAGTGTCCTCAGTCCTGGGGCCAGTCACTTTCTATTCATGACAAGAAACAAAAACTTCCACTTGTTTACAATCTATCATTTTCGTGGGTATTATAGTTTGGCCTATATGACAGCAACATATTTTCTTTCTTGTTTGTCTATGGGGTTCTACAGTGTTAGCAGTTTTAATGCATCCTTGTCATATACCATTCAACTGTAAAAAACAGTATAAACTAGAAATGTACATGTTAATGCATAAACATGATATTACTTTGTGCTATAAGGTATTTTATTCTTCCTAGCTCCACACTGCGTGATGGTTTTGATGTGACTAACTTATAATTATGTGTGTGCATGCGTATTTGCATAACTGTATCACGTGAGCAAGTCCTTTGGTTGCTGTGTGATGCAAAGCCCACTAATCTCCTTAGAAGCATGTCATTAAGAGTTCTGGCTTGTCCAAATAGGACAAAGGCCCTGCATCCTGCAGGATGGCTTAAGAATCACTGGGCCTGGGTTTAGCTTTGTTGAATGGAGAGTATTATTTCATTACAAATTTATTAAATGCATTGACTTTTATGTTCTTTAACTTAGATAATGAAACCACACATTATTAGATACAAACATTAATGGATGTTTTGGGGTTGATATACTCATAGAAGTTTGTCTAATCCCACCAGGAAGCATTTCCATCAGTGGTCTCAAGGTCTGGCTGGCCTGCAATTGGATCTGGGAAAGTTGATCTTTCTACCCTTTACAAATTACCTGTTTCGTTTTGGGTTTTGTTTGCTTTTTGTGTTCCCCAACTCTGTCATTGTGTTGGAAGATAAGGGCAGGGTAAATGCCCTAAATAAGCAAATAGGAGAATGTAATTTTAAAAAGGAAATATTTTGCAACTAGAGAGAAGACGGCTCAGTGGTAAAGAGCACTTACTGCTCTTTCAGAGGACCTGGGTTTGGTTCCCAGAACTTATATGGCTGTTCCCAACCATCTGTAACTCCAGTTGCAGGAGACTTGACGTCCTCTTTGGGCCTTTGTGGACACCGCACTTGCATGCAGAACACAAGCATACATTGTAGGGAACATTCATACATGTAAAATAAAATGAACTGGATTTTAATTGAATATAGAAGAAAGATTATGGTGAAAGAATGATAACCAGTACCCCTGGAGGTCTGGTTTAAATAGTACCCAAATCTCTTGCACTATTCCTCCATGTTCTAGGAAAGAGCGGGGGGGGGGGGGTGTTCATGTTTTATTTAGCATTTTTAAACCTTGCTTATAGCTTATAAGGCAGACTGTTTTTTTTTTCCACATGTCACAAATCTTGCAGCAGTATAATTTGATTGAGCAGCAACAGGCCGCCTCTTGCTCTTAGAACTTCAGCAGTCAGTCCAAATAGAAAAGTAATTGTCAGTCTTGGGTGAACACTGCATTTGCAGACTCAGTAGCAAAGCAAGTGTAAAAGATTAGTCACGTTCACATAAACTGTGGTAAAAATTGTAATATTTTGTTTATTTTTGATTAGGTAAAACCATAGTTAAGTTTTTTTAATGCAGCCGCTAGCAAATGTAAAATGACACAGTTCGTGTTCGCCTTCTCTTGAAGAGCATCGCCCTTGAGCTTTCATTGATTTGCTTCTTTTCATCTTCCACAAGGACCAAGCCACTCTCAGAGAAAATGCCGCCTTAGTACTAAAACCCTGTGTAAGAACTCCATGTGATTTCTTGTGGGACAGAGGGCTTTGAGGTAGCGCCAGAGGCTTTGAATGAAATCGTGATGACTTTCTCCTTAGAACTAACAGATTAAAGGATTCCGTTAAGGCTTTAACAAGTGAAGTACTTAATCTCCTGTTTCAAATGCTGAAAAACACAACTTCTTTTTTTTTCTCCTTCTTCTCCAGAAATGTTCAGGAAATCATCACTTGGCAATGATGAGACAGATAAAGAGAAGAAAAAGTTTCTGGGATTTTTCAAAGTCAATAAAAGGAGCGGCAGTAAGGTAGTGCCATATGCGTGGGACTCTGGGGTGAAAGGTGTGAGCCTGTCTGGAGAGCTTTCTAAAGAATTCTGTTCAACAATACTGACTGACCCTTCACCCTGTGCTCCAGGCAGTTATTTCAGATAAAGATGTTTAGTCATTGCTAGAGTGGTAAACCTCTGGACTCCCCAGATCAAGGTGAGCCACACCCTGCTGGGTGCCCACACTCTCACGGCCTGCTGCAAGACTCAGCACACAGCTCGTAGGTATATGAATGAGTGAGTCTGGCCTTACTAAGTGTATACCTGGTCAGTCTCCCTTCCTACTTAAAGTAGGAAGTCTGGGAGGGCTGCACTCGAGACCATTTGTATCTGCCTGGAACTGACCTGTTTTCTAGAGTTTTTGAATTTTTTTCTACCTTCTTACCATGACATGAAATCGTTGAACACTGGTGAATTGTTTTTGACCTTCTTACTCTTCGTTAAATAAATAAATATATGCGTATCATAGATGCAATATTGTACAGTAACTTAAAGTCATACTACAAAGAGTTAAAGTGACGGGTTTTTTGTTTGTTTTTGTTGCTTTTCACTACTCAGAAGAGCCTCAAAAATGTAAATACTGCCTAGCTACTTGGCAAAGAACACACTAACACTGTTCTTTTAATAAGTGTATTTTACTATCATGTAATGTCTGTTCTTTGCCAATAATTATGACTCAAACATCCAAAGTTGAGGGTAGAGTGATGGCTTCGTGTCTGTGCAAGCATGAAGACCTGAGTTTGGGCTCCCAGCTCCTTAGAGAAAACCAGACACATGTGTGTAACAAACACATATCCCACCCCCCCACACACACACACCGTGTTGGTTTTTTTTTTTTTCTTAAAGAAATGACCAATGTAAGTAACTGATATTAATACCACGTTCTCAGTTGGCACAGGCTTTTTAAGAGTGAGGACGGCTTTCAGCTCTGTTTTGCAGACCTGTACCTCTATGCTACATAGACATTTCCTGCTCTTTCCTTCTTGAACCTGCAACCCTAAAATTATGATGCTCCCTGTGGTTGCTGGTGATGGTGCTAAAACTTAGAAACATAACCTGCTTTGCCAGTATGCCTGAATGATGCCAGGGTCTGTCCAGCTGTGGAGGCACTCAATGCCTTCCACTAAGCATAGGCTGCATGGAACTCCAACTCCTAACAGCAAAACCCTCATGTCTTTAGAGATCTTTTCCTCCTTCCTCTGACACCTTGGACTGGTTTCCTCATTCTGATTTGTGAATGACGGGGTATATAATTGTATATTTTTGTGCTCCTTGCCATGCTTTTCTGTGTTATTTGAGATTTGTGCTCAGGCTATGTCTCATGAGTGAGATCTTTTTTAGCCTTGGCTAGTTCACGCCCCTCCTCCTTTTCTTCCTCTTCCTTTCCTGGCCTCTTTTCCTCTCATGTCTAGTATAAATGAAATTAAAGAATCAAAATTCTTTAGGGCTCTTAATTGTGTTTTTTGTCCCTGGTATTGTTTAGATGAGCTTGCTGGAGCTGCATTTTCTGCTGTTCCTTTGGTTACCAGTTCATAATGAAACCACCGTTTCCCATCTTTCACCTTAGATCTAGCTGATTCTGCAATTCCTTCATTCTGTGAGGCAAACCCCAGAAGATACACTTGGTTTAGCCCATAAGGCAGCCACCAAAGCTTGAGGTTTAGAGACAGCCATATGATTTTTGACAATTAGAAAGGGGCAGACACCAGGAACCCATGACTGTCAGTGAAAGGCAGTGCTGGTACAATCTGCTCTGTTCATATAAGGACCTCATCTTTTCTGTCTTGGACTTCCAAGTCATTTTTCACTTTCTATATACCTCATCTTTCATTTATTACTACCTTATTTAAATATATTTTGCTCTAGACCTCCACTGACTCAGCCTGTCTTTATTGGGTTACCCACTCTGCATGTGTGTGTGTGTGTGTGTGTGTGTGTGTGTGTGTGTGTGTGTATGTGTGTTGGTCTGATGCCTACACTTCCTAGCACTTTGACTCTCCCCTTGTTATAGTTGGAGATTTTTGCATGCTAAATACTTCCTTAGCTAGTGTCCCTAAAGACCTGGGAGAGAAGAATTATCAACGCATTATACAGGTCAATATGGTCAAGCAACTTGTGCCTTTGTAATTCAGTCAGTTATAGCATTAATAAATGCTAAAATGAACACCTTTCTAAGTCCTTTATGCTAATAACTCATTCACATTGTATAATGCTTAGCAAAACTTTCTATTTCCTTATCTACAAAAAGCATGTGAAGTAACCTTAAAACGATTCTTAAACTCCTGTGATATGATGACAGACAGGCATATACATGTCTCAGTACAGAATAAAATCTGAGAATGGGGACTTACAAAAGCATTCAAACTGAAGTTATATTCTAGTATGTTGCTGTTAAGAAAGAAAGAATAAGGTGTATATTGGTGAATGAATATGTCCAGAAAATGTCAATAAAATGTATACCTTAAAGGGACATAATTTTGGTCCAAGTAAGTGAGGGACATAACATTGGTCCAGTGTTTTATATTTTAATTATTAATGCATACCAATTTTGTATTACTTTGGCAGCATTTATTCTCTTATACCAGTTGTTTTCAAAACAGACCCAAGTATCATCTTAAGATATAATTGAAATTGTGGATTCTTGGGTCATGTCCCCTGATTCTCATTAGGCAGTCAGGAAATTGAATTTTCTAATTAGCTCTCCCTACCTGATCGTGTGGCTGGTGATGTATTATTGTTTGCCTTTTATGGATAGGAAGGGAATTAGCTGTTTGGTAAATGGTTTCTGTGTACACTCAGTTCCTTAACTGTGCAGAGATTAAAACTGGGAAATCTTCAAGACCTAGTTAATCAGTTGATTTGCTGGCCTAACTTGTCAGTTCATGGCCCCTACTGTTTTTAAATTAAGTATTTTCTTATTTATTTATTTATTTAAAGATTTCTGTCTCTTCCCCACCGCCGCCTCCCATTTCCCTCCCCCTCCTCCAATCAAGTCCCCCTCCCTTGTCAGCCCAAAGAGCAATCAGGGTTCCCTGCCCTGTGGGAAGCCAAGGACCACCCACCTCCATCCAATTAAGTATTTTCTAAAGTGAAGAAATGCATTCAGGAAAGTGAAAAAAGGAAAAGTGGCATTGTTCCCATGAGTTGTGGACTCAACAGTGTGAATTTGGAGTGAGGGAGTGCTTTGGTTAGGAGCTGTTTTCAGACAGCATTCCCCTCATAAGGTGAAGAGAACAGTATGGCTGTGTTCTCTACACTCTCCATTGTTGGGAGGCTTGGCCCTGCCATGCCAGTGTTTTTGCTTTAATAGCTGCTAAGGATGCCTGCTCTCCTTGGAGCTTATTTTCCCCGGAGTTGATGGTGGGGTGCATGTCTGTGTTCTAGGCTGAGCATCTCGGGCTGTCGGGTGCAGATAGTGATGAGGACCCCTTGAAGTCAGCGTCTGGAGGTGACTTGAACGTGAGTACTTGATCCAGTGTGTGCTTCTGCTAGCCAGGCGGGACTTCTCACTGCAGATAACAAAACTGCAGATCAGCTTCCGTTTGCTCCTCTGCTTGGTTTCTGTAGTAGCTGCGGGTGGTTGCTTGTACTTATTTGGAAAATATTCGGTATTTAGGCTTCTGTTCTCTATTCCGCTGAGCATGGGCAGGAGAATCCTGAATTAGATTAGGTGAACCTACACTTTCTGAAGTTTTACTCATACTACCAGGAGTAGGCTGATAGTTTATAGCCACTGGCTACCCAGAGCTAACACTTATTGAGCTCTGTAACTACATTTTGTACACAGAACCAAGAAAGGAATCTCCTCAAACTCCATTTTACCCACATTTCATAATCGGCACCTAGAAGGTGTCCTTATAATTTTCAAATACTTGCAACAGTATAATTCATTGCATCATATACGTGCTTATATGTTGAATTTTTTATTGAAGATCTGACATTTACCTCTAAAATTTGTCTAGATAGGGCATAGGAAGATGGCTCAGTGCCTGGCACCCACACGTAAAGCCAGGTACGGCTGCTTTGTGTGCCTGTAACCCCAGATTGGAGGCTAGAAATGAGTAAGATCTGGGAGCTCACTGGCCTGCCAGGCTAGCTGAAATAGGAGTTTCCAGGTTCAGTGAGAGACACTGTCTCAGAGAAACAAAATGGTCAGTGACAAAGGACAGCCCGTGTGCTCCTCCGGCTTCTACTTAACACATTCATTATCCCCCACACACATGCTTACATGCACACACATATACACACATGCACACGTGTACACACTAATTACCTGGACAAACTTTCTGTGTCAGTAATAATTTTACATCGTCACTCTCAGTTTCACACTGATCACTGTGTGAAATCTTCTATCTGCCGTGTGCTTTATGCGTTAAAACATTTAATAGCAACTTGAAGTAAAGTCTTGGTGGAGAAATAGCCATCTAAGATTTGTTTTATTTCGGGGGTTATATAGCTTTAAATTAGAAAACATTTTTGTAGGTTAAGTTTTTATAACTTAAAAATTTTCAAGATAATATAACGATATTACATTTGTTGATAACCAATTATTAAGCATAAGAAGTAGATTTTTCTTGCAAAGACACTGCTTTTTTTTTTCTTTTCTTTTTTATTTTTTTCAGACAGGATTTTTCTATATAACAGCCCTGACTGTCCTGGTGCTCTCTCTGTAGACCAGGCTGGCCTCAAACTCACAGAGATCCACCTGCCTCTGCCTCCCAAGTGCTGGGATTAAAGACGTGTGCCAGCACCACCGACTGCAAAGACATTTTCTTATAAAGTGAAAGATGAATTGTCTTTCACCTATTCCACTTACCCAGAAAAGCCTCAGTATTAATTCAGCTTTCCATGTTCACTGATACAAACTGCAGAGCATTTTCTATAAATAGTCTCTAAGGGTAGGAGGGATTCTGTCACATCAGCGCCTTTTACTTCTTTGATGTCTTTCCAGACAACGCCCCAAGGCACAGTGACCTATGACCAAAAGTAAACAAATTTTGTCTTCCAATGTATTCATGGCCAAGACTTGGGAGCCATCAGATTTGTGGTCACCCTGGAACCGCTGATTTCTGGGAGGTGTAAAGGAAGAAAAATCTGTGTCAGTATTTATCCAGTGCTTGTCACACTCACCATTTTTTTTTTTTTTACTTTTTACCAATGAGTAGTTTCTAACCTTATGTTTGTGAGTCTTGAAATCTTTGTGATAGTCTTACTTTCTACTAATTCTTGCAAACAGATTCTTAATGACTTGCATTTTCGTGAAGTGCAAGTCCTTTTTTGTTGTTAAGAATGTGGGATTTTATTTGAGAATGACCTTGGGCTTATTTTTTTTGTCAAGGACTGGGGTTAGTGAAAGTTAGCCCTTTCAGAGAGTAGGAAATGCCTGTTATCTAAATTCTTTGGTGCAAAAAGCCCTTATTGTTGGCCTAAGAAAAAGTCAAATTTACCTTAGTTACAAAAGCCTGATTACATTTTTTAAATTCAAGGAAATAAATAAATATGTGCCCGAGGTAATTATGTCACATCTGCCTCTAACCACAGCTGTGCTGAGACGCACTAATTCTCTGTGTATGCACTTGAAAACGCAAGTTTAGTGCTCTGAACTTAAGTGTTTCCTCCTTTCAATGGCCTCCTATTAATGCGCCGTGGAAACCAGACTTCCGCCTTTGTTGGAGCCACTTCTCTTTGGCAAGTAAGAATGTTTGGAGTTTTGAGGATTTAATACAATCCCAGAAACTCTCCTGAGCCTGGGTGAACAGGGACACACACTTGTTCGTGCCTTTTCCCATACAAATCAGCCCAGCCTGAATAGAATTCTGTAAGGATTTTAAGGCACCCTCTTCTGTTGTAATTTTAAGTAAGTTCCTATCCGAACTAATCAAATCAGCCAGGCATTATGTTTGTTTTGCTATTAGACAGACTTAAATCAACAGAGGATGGCTTTTGATGCCTATAAACTCACTAGTCTTTTGAGCTTGTCTTTCATCAGTTTGTTTTATCCCGGAGATGTTGAAAAAAAAAAGTCTTCTAATATTTCACACATTCAATAAACAAACTGCTTATACATGAGTGGGGAACCTATTATATCCAAGGGCTTGGCATCTCACATGTTTGAGGCTATTATGTAACCAAGTAGAAACTCTTTCTACATCATTGAATGGTAACTTAATTTTGCAGTAAGCATTGCTAATTTGGGTGAGCGATTTTGTGTGCTTAGGAGCATAAGAGCCTAGTCATGATGCCCATGGCTAGCTGGCCGGTTTAGTAGCTAGAAAGGTGGATAAGTGGATAAAGGATGGATGGTTGACTCATAGGTGACAGAATCTAAGCAAAAACTTCATTTGAAGTATCTAAAGCAGTTTTGAAAAAAAATTTAAGATCCTACAAATATATGTAACAATAGAACTGTTTATTTGGAAACAGGGGCCATATTCGTGGATAGACTGATTCAATACCATTGTTTCAGTTAAGTTTTTTTAGAACTAATTAAGTTAATTATAAAGTTTAGTTGGAAAAATAAAAAAAAAAACAGGAATAGCCAAGAAAACCTGAAAAACCCTTTGATTTTTCAAGAAGAGTTTGAAGCTCTGAAGAAGACTTCAACAGGTGGTATAGTAACACAATAGGAAGGAGTCAGCTGTACAGGAGAATGGAATAAAGTCCAGCCAGCCCTCAACAGCAGAGCGGGTGGAAATGACCATGAAGAAAAATTAAAATTGTGCATGTTTTATAGCATACACAGCAAATCCAGAGATCAAAGTCTAAGTGTGTGTATTGAAACCAGGCATGTGGCCAGCAGAAAACACGTAAATAACTTTCTAACTGTGGCTCAAACTCAAGATGTGCTAATGAGAAATTCGATAAATTGGACTGTAGGGGAAAACATCTTGAATGACAGGATGGAGAATAAAGGCATAAGGAAGCAATCCAGGAGAAAGAAGAGGGAGAGGGGGGAGAAGATATGAATGTGAGACTATTAATAAATCTATAGAGCCCCACATAGTGCATGGGAGAGGGCGTTTAGAATGAAGAAGGCAGACTGAAGTTGATGCGTAGATGGGAATGCATAGACGATATCGAAAGAAAACTGGCGCATGTGGTATGTAAATTATTGAGCATAGCTTAGTCATGGTTACACTTACTGCAAACTCTCATTACCTATTACATGGCAAAATTTTGGAAGTTTATCCATCACTTGTCCTGGCTAATCTGTGGGTACTTTTTTTTTTTTGGAGGGGGGGTATCATACAACATTTGTTTTTATCCTTTTTAAAATAAATTTAATATATTTTTTTTATCATTTTATGTAGCTATCCCTGTTCCTACTCCCTCCCCTCCTCANCCCCCCCCCCGCCCCCATCCACTCATCAGAAAGGGTAAAGCTTCCCATGGGAAGTCAACAAAGTCTGACACTTCACTTGGAGGCAAAACCAAGGCCTCCCGCCTATATCTAGGCTGAGCAAGGTATCCCTCCAAAGAGAATGTGCTCCTAGACACCAGTTCAAGCACTAGGGATAAATCCTGGTCCCACTCTCAGTGGCCTCTGTGGGACTCTTAAATGTGTTACTAAGTAGAAAGCAAAATGCTTTAGCATATCAAGTGGGGGTTTGATACTATCTAGCCAAACTATAAGTAGATTTATTATTCATTGCCACAGAAATTCTACTTTTAGAAATCTATCATACAATTTCCTTTGTTAGAGTCTGTGGTGATATAGGAGGCCATTTCTTATGACATTATTTGTAATAGCAAGAGCTAAACAACACCCACAGGCCGCTCAGTGGCAGAGTGAGAGGTTCAACAACCGTGATTCAGTATGATTTACTACACGACTGTGAAGGTAAGAAAATGATGGTTACCTACTGATGTGGAGTGTTTTTTGGGATATATATTTTTCCACTAGAAAAAAAATAGTCATAATTATTTTTAATGTAAAGCAATGTCTGTACATGAAGCCTTGATATGCAAGGTCAACCACTGATTTTAGAACATAATTCAAGTCCTAGGATATGGTGACATGTAATAAAATGGTGACTGCCACTACAGGTGACCTAAGTTGCTCCCTCAGCCCTGCCTGGCCTCAGTGGTCAGCTTAGTGATATGATCAGGTTACTCTTCCTTTTGCAGACACAGAGAAACCCTATTCCAGCGGTGGATGACTGATCCAATCTGTTGAACTCGTTGAATCCTTTGTGGGTGTTTAGTATGACCTCTCGCTTGCCAAGTGTATAAGTGACACAGCATACCTTAAGAACACTGTGCTACCATTTCCTGTCACTTTGCTGTTGTCTTCTAGCCTGGAGGTACACCCTTAAACTGACCAGAAGGCAGGATCAGGTTTGCATCAGCAGTCAGGGTCACAGGAGCTCTCCATGTCTTTGTATGTTCTGTTTTGAAGGATCGAAGGCAGCTATTCCTCCTTCTCGTTGAACTAGACTGAGAGATGCCCAATATGTAGATCCGGTGATAAATTGCAAGCACTTCCATCTCCTGATTTCTTCTACTTCGAGGTCCCGTACAGGACTGAGTATTGCTTTAAGGGCTGGGAGGTGGTGGCTTTGGGACTCTTGAGAACTCCTCTGCCATCAGGCTGCTCTGTGCCTTTATATAACTTTTCCAGCCCCAGGAAGTAGACTGCTTGGAGGTGTGTGAGTGAGTGGGGGTGGGGGTCGGGGGAGTGCCAGTTTCTGTGAGACTCAGGAAAAGTACCTACCTCAAGGTCAGAAGTGTGGAGGTCAGAGGGGGTTGGGTCAAGTCTCTGTGAGACCAAGGACTGGTACCTCCCTCAAGGTCAGGAAATGAGCTTTAGATTCCAGCCCAGCAGGGGAGCCTGTCCTTGTTCACTTCCTCAACTCTACAACAGGAGAGCACTGTGTAAGGATTAGCCTTGCACGACTCACTTAACACCACCACCAGGAAGCCTTTCTTCTGAAATGCTGAACACAGTTGAGTAGAGCTTTATCAGAGGGATTGCGGATATAACTGTTTTTTTTTTTTTTTCTTGAGAAGCTGTAAGTAGGTTATCATATCTATGAGACAAACGGTCCAGATAACGTACTTCTCAGGTAAATTCAGTTCCCATAGGCGGAAGTTTACCTTATTCCAAGATTTAGCTTCCTTTGTTATTTGAATCAAATTAACTATACCCAGTACTTTTCTAATAGCTTCAAATGATTTTCTTGGAATCCCATTTTCCAGGGAAACTCCTCTTTCTATATTTGTGGAGGGAATGTGCTTTAGAGGATATGTCATTAGCTAAGGTACACAAAGCAAGGCATACTGACCTTTCTAGCATTTACCAGAGGAAATACGCTACCTTTAATAGGCCCCATCGTTTGGTTTAAAAAAAAAATTCCTGTAAGTACACCAATCTAAAATTCATTATCATTGATACTGATGTCTTGCTACTATGAAGTCAAAGACTTTTTGATGACTGACTTAAAGAATCAGGGATCAAACCATAAATACATAAAATTAAAAACTAGAGGCAGTTTATTTTCTTGCCCTGTAGGGGTCATGAGGAAAACTGGTACCTTGGCGTTGACTCCCCTGGGGAGAAAAAACCTCTTGCTGTGCTTGGCAGTGGATTCCATATTCAAACCCCCATAAACTCCCTGTAGTCTTTGCCCACAGGCCCAGCCATTTAGGACTCCAGAAAATAGGAAGGAAGCCCATGGGCACTAGGACATCTTAGGAAATGACACGAGAAATACCATCTTAAGGAAATCCTGTCATATTTCCTATGTTCTGCGGCCCATCTTCCTCCCCGTCTGGTACTGGGCTAGGTGAAGACAATGAGCCCCCAGAGGCTGCTGGAAGCAAGTGTGTGGTGCTGGCTCTACCACAGGGTGTCAGTGTTCCCACAAGTACAAGGAATCAGCCTTGCCCTAGCCTGGAAAAGCTCAAGAAGGCTGTTTCTGGAACATTCACAAATTGCTAATAAGAAAATATACCCTGAGGGCTGAGCAATGTGCTTTTAGGGTAGAGCTAACTTTTTGCTAGAAATCAATTTTGTATAGTCTGTATCTTTACATTATGTATTCAGTGTTGTAAAATGAATAGCAGATGGCAATTTAAAAATGTATTTTTATTTATTCTCTGGGAATTTCATGCACGTATGCAGTATATTCTGATCATTTCCACTGCTCTCACTCTTCCAAGATCACAACACCATGTCTCTCTCCCCAACTTAATGTTCCCCTTTGTTTTTTTTTTTTTTTTTCCACTGAGTCTAGTTGGTGCTGCTCATATGTGCATGAGTAGACTGGGAATCACATCAGCGCTTCTAGTCTCCAATGTTTCCTGTCACCTTGCGCCTCTCTCAGTCTCTCTCTCAGTGATAGAGCCGCTCTAACACACACAGAGAGTGGCAGATTTGCTCTCCCCTCCCCCCATTTAAAATTACATACTTAAATGTTTGCCCTGCTACCTTCATAGTGAAAAGGGCTGGATGCATTTCTGTAAAAGGAAGCTGGGAGTCCAGCTCCGTGGGAAGCCATTTTCTTGCGTGCCAGGCTCTGAGGAAGCTGGGAGTCCAGCTCCGTGGGAAGCCATTGCCTTGCATGCCAGGCTCTGGGTTCTGACTGCAGCACAGAAAAGAAAATGACTCTGGGTTGTGTCTGTTTGAATTTGGATTGTGATTTAAGCACTTACCGTCCTCCGACCTCATAGAGCCCTGTGTTTCCCTGTGTTGGGCAGATTTAAAATCACCACCACCCAGCATCTTTAAGAAAACAGCACGGTGCAGGCTCTTGGTCATTTCTTGATAAAGCTCGAGTATCTGTTACTTGTTACTGTTAGTGTGTCACTCTTGCTATGCCACCATTGCCTCCAAAACTGTTTCCATCTGGAACGTCTGTTTTTGCTGTTGTTGTGATTTTTTTTTTTTTTTAAGCTTTGGAGCCTGTCCTGGGACTAGCTCTTGTAGACCAAACTGGCCTTGAACTCACAGAGAGCCGCCTATCTCTGCCACCCAAGTACTGGGATTAAAGGTGTGCACCACTACCACTAGGCAGCTGTTGTTTTAATGAATCTAGCAGAATTAGTGAATCAACAAATATGGGAACTTTATGGCTTTCACAAGACTATGTTACTACGATGATTCCCAGAAGGGCACATTCCTGTTCCTGCCAGAAACAAGTACCAATTCATTGCAAATCAGCTCAGTTTTTTGTTTCTTTTCCCATGACTCAGTTGTAAAACTCCTATACATTGGAGGTATATAGACCTCAATATGCAATTGAGAGTTTTTTTATTCGTGTACTTGTAAAAAAGAGTAATTACAATGTTCACGTTTGGCTGATGAGATGACTCAGCATGTGAAGGCACGTGCTGTCTGTCAAGTATATGACTTGAGTTCATTTTCTGGGACCTACATGATAGACAAAGAAGCGACTCCTGCAAATTGTCCTCTGTCTGACCTCCACATCTGTGTCCCCTCCCATGAAACAGATAAACGGAAAATTATGTTAAAATAAAATAGCCATGTTATGCCCTTCCTAGGGCCAATGGGGGAGCAGCCAGAAAGGCATTCATACTTAAAGCTTCAGGGGCTTTTTCTCCTGAAGCATTTGCAGTGAAAGTTCAAATTAGTGCCCTTTATCCAAAATACTTGACACAAGAAGTATCCGCAGCATTTGTGTTTGGTTTTCCAGCTGATAGTCCTTAATTCAAAAGTTCAAAATCTGAAAGGCTTCACAATGGGAAACATAAGCATCGTGTCAACACCCAAAACATTTGGAATGTCAGCACTTCTTAGATTTCTAATTGTCCAATTAGAGATGTTGCGTTCATCAACATCTGTTACCGAAGCAAAGGATCTTAAGATGAGGCTAGGAAGATGGCCCAGTGGGGAAAGTATCTGCCTCACAGACACAAAAAAACTGAGTTCAGACTTGCCAACACCCACTTAGAAAGGAAGAAGAAGGAAAAAGAGAAAGTGTGACAATGCATGCCTGCAATTCCAGCACCGAAAGGCAGAGACAGGAGGATCCGGGGACTCAGTGAACTCCAAGTTCAGTGAGAGACCAGGTCCCCAAAAATAAGGCAGAGAGCAATAGAAGAAGACACCTGCCTGCCATCCATGTGTATTTTCTGCATGCAAACCCACACATTTGCATGGTAAGGTTAGAAAGAAAAGTATCTAAGTCGGTCTGGAATATGGCTCAATGATAGATAGAGCACCAGCCTGTCCTGCTGTGTGCATGATCCTCGGTGCCCTCTCCACAAACACACCACACACACATGCTTTTTCTCACCGTCTCTGTCATTGTCCACTACACCCCCCACATAAAAAAAGGTTTATCTTAGCTCACATTTTGGAGGTCTCTATTCATAGTTGATTAACCTGTTGCTTTGGGGCTTAGGTAAGGTAGCAGATTGCAGGGAAGTGTGTGGCAGAGAAGGCAGATCATCTTGTGGTCAAGAACCCAAGAAAGATGAGGATGAGATTCAGATGTCCCTATCAAAGCTGTTCCTTCAGTGTCTTTACATTAGTCCCCCATTTTGAAGGTTTCAGCATCTCCTACTAGGTTCTAAGAGCGAAGTCATGGACTCTCAGGCATACTCCACATCCAGGAAGTGCAGATGCTTAGCTTAAAATTCATAGCAGAACCTGAAAGGTTGATTGATAGTCGTTAACTCTTGTTTTATTGAGTCTTTGTGGGTTTCACATCATGCACCCTGTTCCTATTCATCTCCCTGTCTCTTTGTATCTATGCTCTGCCTTTGCAACATCCCCCCCATTCCAAAACAAAACAAAATAAACTTTAAAAGAAAAAAAATATCGTCCTGAAAGCTGTAGTGAGTCAGCACACAGTGAGTCACACAGTAGACCCATACATCATTACCTGCGAGTGTTCATTGCAATGAGTCATTCGTCTGGTTTGAGTCCGTTGGCTTCTGCTACACTATCAATAATGGGCCCTCACTGGGACTCATCTTGGGTATCCTTTGTTGCCCTGTGTCGTGTCGTGGAGATCCTGGGGCTTTGGATCTGCAGGACCACCCCTTCACATGTTCCAACAGTTCATAGATAAGGTGGATGTTGGGGTGAGCCAACTCATAGCCCTAGTTCTAGGTCTCAGTGGTAGCTGGGTTGGTCAGCCTGCCAACTCTCCCTCATCCTCAACATCAGAGAGAGCTCTCCAGCATGGCCTGGCTAGTTCACTCAGTGCCACAGGCAGCAAGAGGCAGGGCCATTTTCCTGTTCTCAAACCCACAGGGCCACCTCACCCATGCCAACAGGGCCACTTCTACTGTTCTGCCCAGGCAAGGTACAGGGCCCACTCTCCAGAGTGCTGCAGCTGGTGAGGGGTGGGGCCAGCTCTATGCAGCTCTTGGATATCGACATGGTCCCAGGTGACAGTCTAGACCAGAGATGTCCACATGGCCTTTAGACATCAACACAGACCCCTGCTGCTTCATGACCACGGACCCAGACATGGCCCTCAGTGGCAACATGGGTCAGGACTTCAACATGGTCTCAGGTGTCCTCTTCACCTTTGAGTCTTCACATCAACCTTTCCTTGTCATGCTCAAATCGTTCAGCTTTTCCCTTTCTTTCCCTTCTCTTCACCCCATACTTGTACATGACAGTGGCTTGGAAGCACAGATGTTAAACTTGTTGAAAACACAATATTTGTAAGGATGCTGGGGGCAGAAAACGTCTCTCTCAACACACTGATTTGCTCTCTGTTCCTTCTATGTGTGATTCGATGTTTCTCACATCCTTAGTTCTCTCCCTATTCTTTAACAGATGGATACAAAACTAGACTCTCATTTGGTTCCATGTTGACTGGCTTAAGTTGCTTCAGATGCTAGGGAGGGGCGACTTGCAGAGTAATGAACCCATGATCATTTCCATCCAGGAAGTGGCAGTTCTGTGTTCCCTGTGCCTAAACAGAAAGCTAGGATGCTCTGTCTCCTTTGTCTACTGTTCCACCTGTGACCCACTGTCAAGTCACCTGCTACCTTCAGGGAGCCCACAGAACAGCATGTTGTGGCACACTTCTGTGCCATCATCTTGCCGAGGCTGATGTCCCCAATTCCCAGCACAGTTTTGCAGCTACCTCCTGATTTTGGGGTTTTGTGGTCCCGGTACAGCCCTTTAACAGCTGGAGAGATGCTGTCTGCAGCCTCCTTGGCTTGAAGCCCTGGGGATCTGGCTGCCTAGGAAGGGTGTGAGTCTTCCCAGGCCCTCCTCATTTCTTCAACCTCATCTCTTCTTGTTCATCTTTGCTTGTGCCTTGATCTAGATCTGTGTGGAGACAGGCTTCCTAGACTGTGACTTCCCCCTGGATATGTCCTTTCAAATAATTGTAGAGTCTTTGTTCTACTCGTTGCTGAGCACCTGTGCTCCCTCAGACCTCTTGCTACCTTGTTCTAACCCCCTGGATTTATTTTCAGTTTGTACCCTGAGAATGTTGACCGGTGGGCACATGGCCAGCTGGGCTTTGCACATACTTATGATCTCATGTGCTTTTTTCTACAATGAGTTATTTCTTCCTGAAGCTGTCAGGTGTTGGCTCTTGTGCAAACCCTCTTGTCTACTTTCTCCCTGGGCTTAGCAAGCAGATGGGTGAGGCCTTGCACTTATGGGCTCCCTGGGAGCATCTCGCCCCTGCTTTTTTGCAGTCCTGGAATGAGATCACATCTAGTTGTTTAGGACCTTGGGCCAGGTATCTTGTGATATTTGTCTCCACCCCCGGAGCATTTTGAAAAGACCCAGAATTCCTTGCTCCTCCATTTGTTTTGCATGCCCTTCCCTGTTGGCCAGCCTTTGCTGTGACTTCCAGCTTAAATTATGTTTTATTGATTTTCCATCTTAAGTGAGTCTCTTGTTGACCTTGTCTCTTACCATGGCTGTGGACTCATGACTGGGGAGTCTTGAAGGTCCTCAGCATCCTGTTCCTGCACTCAGGACTCCACTCTGCACCTGAGGGTCCTTTTGCATCTTAGAAATGCTCTTAGTCCTAATTCATACTGAATTGCCAAGGACAAAGCCACCCATCCTTCATGCAAAGCTCACAGGGCTTAATGTTTAGCTGTATTTATATTATATTGTATTATGTTTGTATTTATTTTAATCTCTGAAACACACAGGAAATACAAATGCTGTTGCCCCTCTAAGCCTAGTCCATCTCATGCTCCCCTCCCTGAGGTAATGACCCCTCTGAAGCACCATTCCCCCACCCAAGGTAAGAACCCTTTTGAAACACTTATTCCTGAACACCTGAACAGGTGTCCATAAACAGTACAAGGGATATATATATATAATTTAACAAATGAGGACTCCTTTATTTAACTGATAAATGAAAATTATATAACTTTTTCTGTATAATATAATGTTTCCATAAAAACACACCCTATAATATAGCTGAATAAAGGTAACATCTCTGCTACATCATATTTTTCATAGTTAGACCTTTTATATTTTCCATCAGCACTTTTCCAGCATATAGAACATATAATCAGCGTGATGTAAAGTAATCAGCTCTTCTGAAGTAATGGTTTATGTCAGGTCTTGATTCATGGAAGAAGACCAATTAGTATTGATGGGGAGAAAAATGAGGGAGGAGGGGAGAAATGGTGGGGGGAGGATGGAAGAGAGGGAGGACTGGAGGGAGGGAGGATGGGAAAACCTTTGAAGGAAATGATAAACAGTGAGAAGCAGAAAATCATTCAGCCTCCCCCTGCAGCGCTGAGCACACAGGCATGACCCTCACTGGCACAGACTGAGCCTGTCCTGCTGTTGTGGGCCTGAGGTAATGGTATCCTGATGGAAGCCCATCCTACATGCTGGTGTTCCACTTCTTCACTGATGTGAGTTGCTCTTAGTGAGAGAGGAGGAAGGCCTGGACACATAAGATCAACTCTTCTCTGAATATCCTTGAGAATCCTGAGGGAAACTCCAACTTAAGGGGACATTTGGGCTTCCAGCTCAAGTGTAGAAGAGTTTAAAGGAAACAGAGAAGAAAGGCTATGGAGTAAAGTTTCCAGTTCTTCAGCCATATTGTTTTGGGATTACCAAGCTCATCCTATGTGTTTAACTTTGGTCGTAGTGTACACATGTGTGCCCATGTGTGAGCATGCACCTGGAATGTACATATATTTATAAAGGGTGGTTTTTATGGCTCCTACTGAAAGCATGCAGAGATAGGCTGAACATAGGACCTATTGCTTCGTATATGACCTCCACTGTGTGGTGAGAAAGATGAAGTAATTCTTTCTGTGTCACAATGTAAGCAGTAAATTATATTTACATTTACACAATGCAAACTGCTTGTTCGTTTCCCAGATGTCCAGACCCAGATAATCACACAGAAACTACATTAATTACAACACTGGCCAATGGCTCAAACATATTTCTAGCTAGCTCTTATATCTTAAATTAACCCGTATCTACTATTTTGTATTCTACCATGAGACTTGTGGTTTGTTACCTCTTGCTTCTTGGGCAGCTAAATGGCATCTGCCTCCTTTGGCAGGCTACAAGGTGTCTTTCTGACTCCACCTACTCTCTCCATGTATTTCTGTTTGGATTTCCTACTTGGCTATACTCTGCTAAGCTATTGGTTGAAACATCTTTATTTATCAACCAATAAAAGCAGAACATGTACAGAAGGACATCTCACGTCATCACAGTCATAATGACTCCCTAGTCATGGCTAAGAGTGCTTCCAGCTGTTGGGGAAGCAATGCACCTGTAATTAAAAAGCATGCCTCCTTTGAAGGCTGGCCTCCCATAAACCTGCACACTTCTGTGTGACGCTTCCTGCCATGGACTCCCTGGAGGTGGAAGTCTTCTTTTGAGGTGGAGCCAGGGTGAACTTTCTGGAAAGCTTCCAGGGATTCATTGAGCTTCGCACTGAACTAATATGGTAAATATGAACTTCATGATATTTTGGGGAGTTTTTTTTTTTTCCCTGAAAGGAAGAAAAAACATGAAAACTAAAAGTTTAAGAAAGGAATTGTTTGGCTTTCTCACTTGAAAATAGTGGTTATTTATTGTTAATATATGTATTCCGGCTTTTAATCTAAGTATTTGGAAGTAAAACTATTATATTTAATCTTAATTCCTAAGATAAATGTGTTGTCTTTGATATTTGTTTTCTTTTAGCATAATGGATTTCTGTCGTGGATGAGCTAGAAGTGGTGTGTGTGTGTGTGTGTGTGCAAGTTGTGAGGTTCCTCCCATTCTTACTCTCTCTTTATTTAATGTGATTTGACTCCTTTTAGTCATGTTCAGATGAGCTACTCTGAATGCTGGAAAATTCCTGACTGACTTAGGCTGCCCTCCATAGAAATCTTTATAATTGGACGCAGAATAGACGCCTCAAGTAAAATATAAACAAGTAAAATAGCTGACTTAAATATTACTAGAAAGGGGGTGGTCTGCTTATGCTCCATTAAATCTAGTATTGACCCTACTTAGTATGTCCTACTCTGTAGACATCTTTCCCTGAGTATTTATTTTTTAATTTGGGGTAGGGAAGGGAGTTTGGACTATGCAGATAAAAAGCCTTGAACTCCCATAAACTATGTATACAGCCATTGTCACTACTATTAAAACGTTATCTTCTTTGTACTGTATATCTAATGACACTGCCAAACAGTGATTCTGACTTCCTCTTTCCAGTCATCTACACAGATTTGACTATGTCAAAATCTACCTCTGCTGTCTGTGTTTGAGGTTTTCTTCCAACTTCAACAACCAATTGCAGCCTGCTTTTTTTGAACACTGGAGTTATTTGGTAGCACATAAATGGTTTTAACTCTAAAGGACAAGTACCACTTACTAATTTTTTCTTATTAGTCTTACAATTATTAATTCAGGTTGCATTAGACAGAGCAGCTGGAAAGTAGAGCAGAGCCATTAGTTACATGTAAAGATGCCATGTTCAAAGTACAGCCAGCCAAATGGACTTCTGCTCCAATTTGTTAGTATTTATATTCTACACCAAAGCAGATCACTGTGCTTTAGCAAAGCTATGATGTACATGAAAAAGAAATAACTTATTAATGCTAAAACGTCTGTCACAGTTGCAAAGCAGCTTTTAATGCTGAGATCTAGAATAAGGCTTCCCTCCTTAAAAGGAGAGAGAAATACACTCAATTATTACTGGGTGTTCGTGGAAAATGGTGAGTGCCCATTCCTCTCCAGGACCCGCCATCGCCAGCCCATGGAGGTTGAGGTCAGGATGACCAGGCACAGATATCACTGATGACCCCAGCTTCACTGCATTGTTGAGAATGCTGACTCTCAAGAGGAAAAGGATATCCCATGTCCTGCAGAAAATTTATATGGCAGAAGCAGAGGAGGAAACAGCTTCAGTCTAATGTTTTTGTTGAATCACCAGGATATTGATTTTTTTTAAATAAAATGAATTTTATTTAATGTGATTAAAAAAACCAAAGCCTTCTACAGTGAAAATGTTCAAACATTTAATTACTTGAGGATTGTAGTGGAAGATGAACACATATCCCTTGCTCATAGATTATAAGAATTAATCTTTTTTTAATTTATTTATTTATTAAAGATTTCTGTCTCTTC
>NW_026067920.1:14176345-14194896 GCF_014885135.2 Alexandromys fortis | reverse complement strand
CAGACGGGTCTTCAGGAAAAGAACCAGGTTCCCTGTTTGTCCGGAACCTCGCCAACCAAAGGCCTACCTCTTTGATTTAATTGTCCTGGGGCGATCTGCTCTTGGTGTTGCACTGGTCCGTCGCCTGCGTTGTCTGCCACTGTGTCAGTACCCGCCGGTCCCGGCCGCTGCGCCAGCTACGTCGCCCGCCGTGCGCGTCCGGTTCCGGCCGCCGCTGGTGCCGTGCGCCTGATTTTTTTTTTTTTAAATACAATCTCCCAGGTCTACTGTCCCCTTTAAAATATCACCTCCTCCACTGCACACTGCAATGACAACTGTGCCACCTTCTCTCTGCGACTCTCAAGCCTGTCTGCTTCATGGCCTCACCTGCTTGTTACCCATGAGGTCTATCCCAGGTGACTCACCGTTGCTGTCCAGTGAACAGCCTCAACAAATTTCTGCTTAGGGATGTACTTAAAATTGTGTCATAGCCCTCCTTCGGGCTTTCTTTTCTAGACTAACATCCATGGCATTCAAATAGCCTCTCATAGTGGCCACATTCGTAGAGGAAGATAGGCTGTTATAGCAAGTTTCCAAAATCCAGAGGCTTTGATCTGACACGACACACTCACCATGACTGAAAAGTTGTGGGAGCTAGACACGGGAGCAACAGCCTTTTAGCACAACACAGGGCCAGGGTGGCTCTGTTTGGTGACTGTGGTTAGTGACTATGGCTAGGTATTACTCTGGAGAAGATAAACATGCAGTACATGTCCGTTTTATTGGAGAGCGTTTTAGAACATAGGTGTGCACAGTTACAAGAGAGCCTGGAAAATGATAGCATTCAGCTTAACACAGAGGTTGGAATAAAATGCAGGGAGGGGAGCTGGGTGCATAGCTAGCAGAACCACCATTACCCTTCTGTGAACGAAAGTTGCTGAGGCCTCCTTCCCCTGTCTGCCTCTGCTGTCCCTCACCTTTCTTTCCTGGTGACAAGAACGTGGAAGACTGGAAAAAGTAGTTTGAGTTTAGCAGCTTCTTTGTTAGTTTACTTTGTGGGAAGAAAAGATTTCCCTGTATGGTTTTAACTTGTTGAACATGCTGTTAGAACAGCAATAAACTAAGTCATATTCGACATCTTTTTTTATTAAAAAAAACATGTAGTTCCAGGCAGCATCTCAGTAAAGAGTTATTATTATTCAGATAAGTAGGATGGGATAATGTTTACATATGTTTTAGTCTCAGAGTATAGATAATTCCGTCAGATTTTTCTGTCATTCTAGTGTATGTAAAAAGTATGTGCTGAGCTTCCTGTTAATGATAATACTTAATTGCTAGCAAAAAAAGGCAAATTGAAAAGTAATATATCAAGAGGCACAGTAATATAACATCAAAAGAAAGACCAGTTTTTCTTTATTTTATTTTTAAAAGGAAAACAAACTATGTTTTTTTCATTTTGCATCTCAGTCCCAGTTCCGACTCCCTCCTCTCCTTCCATCCCCTCCACCTACTCTCCCACTCCATCCCCATCCAATCCTCAGAGAGGGCATGACACACTGCTCTGGGGAAGGTCCAAGGTCCTCCCTACTATATCTAGGCTGAGTAAGGTATACATCCAAAGAGAATAGGTTCCAAAAAAGCCAGTACAAGCAATAGGGATAAATCCTGGTGCCACTGCCAGTGGCCCTGCAATCTACCCCAGCCATAGCTCACCAGCATTCAGAGGGAATAGCTTGAACATATGCTGTTTCCTTTCCTGTCTAGATGGAGTTGGTGAGCTCCCATTAGCTCAGGTAGACTGTTTCAGTGGGTGAACCCATCATGGTCTTGACCTCTTTGCTCATATTCTCACTCCTCCCACTTATCAACTGGACTTTGGGAGCTAAGCCCAGTGATCTGCTGCATGTCTCTGCCTCTGTTTCCAGCAGTTGCTGGATGAAAGTTCTATGTTGGTATTTAAAATATTCATCAGTCTGACTACAGGACAAGGCCAGTTCTGACACCCTCTCCTCTATTGCTTAGAGAAAGACCAATTTTATGTGACTACTTATCCTTGGGTGTCTAAATAAAGATGGTTCATAGTTGGTAAGGCCCTTATATTCCAGGACCCACAGAAGAGGACAAAACTGGAATCCACAGTCAATTCTACAGGTGTGTGAATTTAGTATTATGAGCACAAAACTACAGTAGCTCCCTAAGGGTTTCAGCATATGCTCCCCCAAGGAATGAGGGCTCTATCTTGTGTTCTCTTGGTCCTGTCTGTCTATTCTGAAAAATCTTGTAGTCCAACCATAGCTGAAGGTCTGAGCTGCAGAATCCTGGGGGATCAGCCAGAACATTTCCATTTTAGGTCAGAGAAACAGAATTGCTCCTCAGTCCATTTGCATCCTTTGTCTCTTCAAGGCCACCAAGTCTGCCCTGCATCCATATTCCAGGAGGGGAGAAGATGCTTTCTCCAAGCTCATTAGTGCCATCCATTAGCCTGTGTACAAAGCTGCTTTCAATTTCAGAATATTTCTGGCCTTCGCCAGCTTCTCCTTAGCAACAGAAAATAGCACTCCAGGAGTCCAGAGATGAGTGAGAAAGCTTACAGCAGTGATTTGACAGCGCTAAGAAACACCTGGGGAGCCTTGAAAATACGAATTCATGGTTTATTCCTTTTTTTCTTGCTTTTGGTTTGGCAAGTGTGCTCAAAAAGATGTTGGAGAGAGATGGTTTCTATACAGAATCAGTGACCTCTGCAAGGATAAATGCTGGAGCAGCTGGCAGGAGCTTTTCATGAAGCCGGAGGGAAGGGTGGAAGGTGAACCTTGCCACCGACTCCATCTGATTGGTACCAAATACCTGGGTCATCTGAGAGGTAGAAGTCAGAGCAGTGTTACACAGCCTGTGGATATAAACACCTTTCTACTGTGGCAGAGAGAGTGGCTTTTGTTTGCCTTGCAGCTGAAATGGCTCCTTCTTCTGAAATTCTTTCCTGAACCAGAAATTCACAACTGCCTTAGAGCACTAGCCATGTCCAATGTGCCCATGCCCTGTGTCTAGCCAGCCCTTCCTGAATATTAATATCACAAGAGCAGCCTTACCATTTCAGATATTAGCAGGTCTTTCAAACACTGTCTAAACCTTTATGGCAACGTTGCAGAGTATGTAAATTAAAATTTGGGTTTTTTGTTTTGTTTTGTTTTGTTTTTGGTTAGAGTATTTTTTCCCCCTAAGATCGTGAGCTAGGTGAGCTAGGCGTGGCATAAAGCCAGGTCAGATACCTGAAGAAATAATCTGCTAATGGATCTAAGCACAAGAATGGCCCGAGGCGCTGGTGTTGGTGCGCAGGTGGGAGGTTGGTCATGCTGCATCTTGGTTCTACGCTATTGGTCTGAGAGTCTTCAAAGCATAGTGCTTAGGAAACCGTCATAGTTTTATATAACTTTTGAAGGTTGGAAGAAAGTGAAAATGGGTGAAGTATTTGTCACTGGTAAACTACTGCCCTTCCTCCCCAATGCAATGCACTGTTTCAGCAGTCCCTCCTGTGCAATCGCTAAGAGCTCATTCCTGTGACACCTTAAAGTTTTAAAATGGCTAATGTGACATGTTAAAGTTTTAAGATAGATGACTTACGCCTACAGTTTCAATGGAAATGTCAAGTGATTCTAGCTCCTACGTATTCCTAAAAGTTTAGTTCTGCTGATTGCTTCATGATTGAGCCATACCCATGAAATCTTGACAGTATGGATGCCTAAACAAGACTTGAAAATGATAATACCAACTGACATCCCAATGTGCATGGGGGAAATCACACAAGGTCCTACCTGTAATGAGAAGCTATAGGCAGTGACTGACTTTTGAGAGAGGGAGAATCTGTCTGCTCCTGGGATGACCTCTGATGGGTGATCCAATCCCAAGCAGGCAGCCCTAAGCACAGATACATATGAGCAACACGAGATGAACTTAACAGGCTGTATTTGTAAATTTATGTTCATATACATGTATATATATGTGTGTGTGTAACAGTAATAAAGAAGGGGATGTCATGAATTTGAGGAGTATGGAGAGAACACAGAAGAAATTAGGGGAAGGAAAGAGAAGAGACAAATGATATAACTACTATATGCTCACATAAAATCCTCAAAAAATTAGTAAAATTAAAAAAGTAGACCCTACTGCATAGGTTTGGAATGTTGTAAAGTTGCCTAGGAGAATAGTTATAGGTGTTTCGCTTCAGTCTTTTGTGTCTGCCAGTATAACTAGGTGCCATTAGAAACTAGAGTGGGTTGTTTAAAGTTTGAGCATTTGAACAGAGAGAAGTCACCTTATTGATGAGGTGTTGTCTGTCTCTTTCCCTACAGGGCTCCATAACAACACCCAACTCACCATCTATGCATTCTCGGTCCCTAACACTGGGTCCCTCCCTCTCACTGGGCAACATCTCTGGAGTGTCTATGAAGTCAGAGATGAAGAAGCGCCGAGCCCCTCCTCCTCCGAGTCCAGGACTCCTGGGTCAAGACAAAGCATCAGAAAAGGTAGGGGATGCACCTCTCTCATGGCCAAAGCATTTCTTCACTGACCCAGTTACCCCACTGCAGATCCTTGAAAATGCTGAATTCTTTACTCGTGTGGCTTTAGCGAACTGTGTTCAGGGTGAGCAGCTGAGCTTTATTTAGAAGTGAAGGTGAGACATCACTCTGTGTCAGTTACTAAGGTAGGAAACTATTTTCGGGTCTTTGGTTCTTAAGGACCCAGTGCTTGTAGATTAACGTGTGTTTTATTTTAGCACTGAAGTTTTGGAGGGTGTCAGAGAGATTGCATATGAGAAATTGCACAAATAAAGGTACTTCAAGAAAGCTAAAGCTTGTGAAAGAGACAAAGTATGTAACCTAGATGCCTCAAATTATTCAGACTCACAGAAAAACAGGAACTTCTCAGTATTGTGTTGCTTTTAATATGTTATAAGGCTTGTTTCATTGGTCCATTATTTAAGAAGCCCACTCTCTGTTTGTCTCCAGAGCAGTGAAGAGCCTTCTAAGGTTTTTTGTCATTAGATGTTGTCCTGAAGATCACTTCCTCAGCAGTGAGTTCCATGATTCATGGTTTCTAGTGGTCCTCTTTCTTTCAGCTACCTGCTGATGCCTGAAATGTCAGCCCTCTCTTCCGAGGAGTAGGGACCCATGTGACAATATGAACTATAATTTCATTTTCTGAATTTCTGTTACTCACAGCTAACCACGCTCCAAAAATATTATTAAATAGAAAGTTCTGGAGGTAGTTTATATATTTAACTCCCACACTTCTCTGAGTAGCATGATGAAATCTCAGAGCCATAACCCACCCTGCTGGGAAATGAGCCATCCCTTTGACTAGCGTGTCTATATTGTATGCAGTCCCTGTCTATTAGTTACCAAGTGCTACCTCACTTATGACTAACTGTCATCGTATTACAGTGTTATAGTCACATAATTCTTTTTTGAATTAGTTGTGGCCCAAGAGCAAAGAATAGTAATGTAAGCATGGAAGCAACTGATATTTGCCAAAGAGACACTCAAAGTATATATGTGGAAGCACTGTGTGTGTGTGTGTGTGTGTGTGTGTGTGTGTGTGTGTGTGTAGTTTGGTACTAAGGTTTCAGGCATCTCTGAAATCTATGTCCTGTGTAGGTGTTGAGGCAAGGATTAGCTACTGCTCCTCTTTTCCAAGCTCTGAAGGAAATACTGGAGGAAAAAAAACGTGAAATTTTACTTTTCTAAACACATCCTCAACTGGGTGAAGTGTGGAGACCACTTCTGAGTTACCCGAGAGAGGCTCATACTGTTTGGCTCTTCCAAGCTGTGCATCATCATCCGTGTGCTAAGGTGCAATTTGAGAATGAGAATGCCTTTTTCTTCATTGACTGCTTTGCTTCGACTGGCCCTGCATCCCAGCTTCGGGGGAAGAAAGCATACCCTGAACACTGGCGTCACACGAGGCTGCTGAGCATCCTTCTGCTCTCTGATGGACTTCACTTCCTCCTTCTTGTCTGATGCCTTGGTGTCCCTTGCTCTGTCCCTGCATCCTAACTCTCAACAGCACTGACAGTCTTTACCTTTAACCATTTTTGCATTAGTCATTACATACATGGCTTTCCCTGAAAATATACTTAAATATGCTAGAAACACTGTCCATTTCACCAAGATCTGAGGCCTTCCCTTGGGTCTTCATTACAGCTGCAGATGATGGTGACAGGGTCCTGACATCTTCCTTAACATATGTGTTAGTTATTTTTTTCGTGGCTATGGCAAAATACCCGCAAATATCAACCTAAAGTGGGAAGGGTTCATTTTGGTTTGCAATTTGAGGATGCAGTCAATCATGGCAGATAAATCATAGCAGTAGGAGAATGGACTGCTATTTACATTTTATCAAGAAGCGGGGAGAGGTGAGCTCTTCTACTCAGCTCTTTCTCCTTTTTCGTCAGTCCATCCCTCCGTTCATCAGGTGATACCATCCACAATCAGCATGGTTCTTCCCTCAGCTCTTCCTTTCTGGAAATGACATCATAGACTTTGCCAGAAGTGGGTTTCCAAATCAGATCAGGCTGACAATGAAGATTAGCCATTACAGCATCCTTATCTGCCTGTCTGTGTACCTGTCCATAGGTGTCTGTTTTTTTAGAGGCCTTCTTAACCTTGACTATCAGAGACCACATCTTACCCCTACAGGCAGGCCCTTTTCTCGTGTCACTAGAGGTATATCTCAGAATCCTTTACTACAACACATTTTAGAGAAGATGTTCTGATATTTTTGTCTCAAACACTCATTTCTTTTGAGATTTCTGTAATGCTGCAGCCACTGTCTGATCAAAGGAAATTTAGTCACCGAGGTACTTCAGCCTGTCCCACACTTGATGGGATGATATAACCACTATGTGAGGCTGTTTCCTATGACCATAGTTCATCTCTTAATCAGTTAGTTTCTGTACTTTTTCAAAACACGTAGGTATATTGATAACATTAGCCATTTCCAGGTATTCCTGAGATGTCATTTTTCCTTTTGGATTTGATAGATATTTCTTTTATGATAAAAGAAATATGTATTCCGGGATCAGGGTTATGTAAACACTTTTCTTCAATAAGAAACCTTAATGTGATGGAGCACAGACGTTACATCAACATCTCAACGTTGTCTTCTATACAAAGATGTTGTGTTTTGTTTTCCCGAATTTAATTTAGATACTCATACTGGATAGTCTGCTGGAGCAGAAAAACATATAGTAACTGGAGAATTGGGAACTTTAAATGGAAAATAAACAGTCCATTCTCCCCTGCAGAATGAACAGAGTTCCCTCTGCAGCAGTAAAAGCTTCTACTGAAATCTGTTTTATTTGGCACAGATTGAGTCGGGAAATTGGTTGCTGGAAACCATCTTCTTTTTTAATTGTGTGGGTGAAATACAGACTGCCTTGAAACCTTTCCTATGAACATGCTTCTTTTTTAAAAGAAATATATTTTGTTATTTACCAGTTTCTGAGAAAGGAACTCAAAAAACTATGTTGTTGTGGTTGTTGGGAAGAACATCAATTCCTTTTAATGAATTTCCTTCCATCTAAAGATAAGTTGTTTGTTTGAAAACCCTATTTATATGTAACTACTACAAAAAACAAAATCCTGAATACGGAGAAAATGTTTAGTTTCAGGACTTGGCCAGCTTAGGAGAATATTTAAGTTTTCATCTTTATGTGTTTCTTTTTCTTATCAACTAGGTGGTGAATTTAAAAATTTTACATATCAGTGCCTTAAAGGTAGAATAATTTTGTGTTGTTCCATTTTATCTGAAATTTTAAACAGTATATAATTATAATGTATTCTTTACTTAGTTAAATTACTTGTGACTTGGTTCTCAGTATTTCTGTCTAAAGGTAATTCTCAAGAGATTTTCCTGGAGATGTTGGAGCTGGAAAATAAGCAATGTCACCTTTATACAAATTTCTCTGAGGAGCATTTGAGATGAGTGAGCACAAAAGCGTGCACCCTTCAGGGGGGTCCTCTTTTCAAAGCCCATTGCTTCAGCCACAGTGTCTTGCCCATTGGCTGTACTATGGAAAACTTTAAGGTAGAGGTCATATATTATGTGGGTCCTGCACTAGGTGCTGAGTCAGTGTTTTTCGAAGGTGAACAGACAGAGTGGGGTTGAAAACACATGTTCTAAGCCCTGACACCAGAGATCTCATTTATCAAGTCCGGGAGGAACCTGAGCCTTTTCACCTCAGCACATCTGTTTTTCTACAGTGGCGCTTTGCAAATTACCACTGACTGTCTCCCCTCAGAATCCTGACCAATCAGTGTAGTGTATGGAGAAAGTCTGCAGCAGAAACTTTATCTCAACATGAACAAATATAACACTTCAAAATAATCATTATGTACAGTTGGCTTCACATACTCTTAGATTCCATATCTGTAGATTTAACCAACCTTGAGCCAGCATAACTGGGAAAACATTGTGTCTGTGCTCAATGCGTACACTCTTTTTTAATTATTGTCCCCTAAAAATATTATTTCCATAACATTTCTTTTTTGTTGGGTAGTCTAGACATAATTTGCAGTATATAGGAAGATGCATATAGGTCATATGCAAATACATTGCCATTCTGAATAAGGGATGTGAACCCTGGCAGATTTTTGTATCCTTGTGGATACAAAATGGATACCAAGCAACACCTGTAAAAACTACCATAGAAGTTGACACCTAGAGTTTTGTTTTAGAATTCAAAAGTGGTTCTCATTGGGATCTGAGAATATTCATCAAGCAGAAAGAAAATGTCCATTTTCCTTCTCCTACCTCTTTGTTTGGAAATCCATGTCTCATCTACCCCTCGCCTGATGCTGCGATGGCTTGTCCCCAAACCTCAGCTCTGAGTCTGATGGGATCTCAGCTTTCTGTACCTGTCTTTGGGCTACAACTTGAGTACTGTCTTCAGCAATGCCCCGGGGAGAATTTTTTTTTCTTTTCTGTCTAGTCATAGCTTTCCCACTTGGTTTACAGCTGTCTTGTGCAAAGCATTGATTGATTTGGAGCATAGATACATGCTTGACTGAAATCTATCCTTAATTCTCTCTCTGTTCCTCAGTGCCCCCCTCTGTAAAATGAAAACAATAAGTAGTGTTGGCAGGATCATATTGGAATAGTTAGAATGAGGGGCCTGGAGGAAGAGTACCTGTGTGCCTGTGTTCCTAAGTGTACAAAGTTCCTAAGTGTACAAAGGAGGTGTAGGAGAAGTTTGTGTGGGGGTGAGGTTGAAGGATTGAAGGGTGTCGTGAGAGTGATGTGGGGGTCTAGCCAGAGTTAGACCAAACATACTTAAAATCAAATATTTATGGCTATGAAATGCCAGGTATATGATTAAAATTCACCCTAGGACATATTCATGTGCTAAATAACTCTGGCATCTTTTCCCCTTTTAGTGATGTTTTCCTTTCTCAGCCTTGTTGATGTAAAACACAGTCATTTCAGAAAAGAAACAAACAAAAAAAAAAAGGCAGTTTGTTCTAAACCAAATATGAGTGACCATGACTTGGGAACATGTTTTCAAGTTGCTCCAAATAATTCATTTCATTGTGAAATTGGTTACACGAACCACCATGCACAAAATTCGAGTCCAAATGGATTAAAGACCTCAATATAAATCTGACCGCACTGAATCCGATAGAAGAGAAAGTAGAAAGTAGTCTTCAATGCATGGGCACAGGAGACCACTTCCTAAGTATAACCCCAATTGCACAGACACTGTGAGCAACAAAAAATATATGGGACATCTTGAAACTGAGAAACTTCTGTAAAGCAAAGGACATAGTCAATAAGACAAAAGGCAGCGTACTGAATGGGAAAAGAGCTTCACCAACCCCACATCAGACAAAGGACTGATCTCCAAAATATATAAAGAACTCAAGAAATTAGACAGTAAAATTCTAAATAACCCAATTAAAAAATGGGGTACAGAACTAAACAGAGAATTCTCAATAGAAGAATCCCAAATTGCCAAAAGATACTTAAGGAAATGTTAACATCCTTAGCCATCAGGGAACTGTAAATCAAAACAACTCTGAGATACCATCTTACACCTGTCAGAATGACTAAGATCAAAAACACCAATGATAGTTTATCCTGGAGAGGATGTGGAGTAAGGGGAATACTCATCCATTGCTGGTGGGAATGCAAACTTGTGCAACCACTTTGGAAATCAGTGTGGTGGTTTCTCAGGAAATTAGGAATCAACCTACCCCAGGATCCAGTAATACCACTCATAGGCATATACCCAAAAGATGCTCAATCATACTATAAAAGCATTTGTTCAACTATGTTCATAGCAGCATTATTTGTAATAGCCAGAACCTAGAAACAACCTAGATGCCCCTCAACTGAAGACTGGATAAAGAAAATTGTGGCATATTTACACATTAGAGTGCTACTCAGTGGTAAAATAAAATAAAATAATAAAAAAATGACATCTTGAATTTTGCATGCAAATGGATGTAATTAGATAACACTATCCTGAGTGAGGTAACCCAGACCCAAAAATATGAATATGGTATGAACTCACTCATAAGTGGATACTAGCTATAAACATATATAGACCCACCTGGGAATTGGAAACAGACAAGATCACCTGCCAAAACTGGGAGCAGGAGAGGTTGGGAGAGAAGGGAGGGAAGAAGGGGAAGAGGAGGGCAGAAGGGGAAGAGGAGGGCAGAAGGGGAAGGTTGAGGAGAACTTGAGGGAATGGGATAGTCAAAATGGAGGACAAACAGAGATGAGAGCAAGGAAAGAGATACCTTGATTGAGGGAGCCATTATAGGGTTAGCAGAAACCAGGCTCTAGAGATATTCCCAGGGATCCACAAGGATGACTCCACCTAAGACCCTAATCAACAGGAAAGGGGGCCAAATCTTGACATGCCCTGTAGAAAGACTGATGAATATCTTAAATATCACCATAGAACCTTCATCCAGCAACTGATGGAAGCAGAGGCAGAGACCCACATCGGAGCACTGGACTGAGCTTCCAAGATCCAGTTGAAGATAGGGAGGAATGAGAATATGAGCAAAGAGGTCAGGACCATGATGTGTTTACCCACTGAAACAGTATACCTGAGCTAATGGGAGCTCACCAACTCTAGCCAGACTGGGAAGGAACAAGCATAGGACCAAACTAGTCCCTCTGAATGTGGTTGACAGTTGCATGGCTTGGGCGGATTGAAGGGCCACTGGAAGTGGCACCAGGATTTTTATCCCTATTGCATGTACTGGCTTTTGGGAATCCTATTCTCTTTGGATGTATACCTTGCTCAGCCTAGATATAGTAGGGAGGGCCTTGGACCTTCCACAAAGCAGTGTGCCTTACCCTCTATGGGGATTGGATGGGGGTGGGGTGGGAGGATGTGTGGAGGGAATGGAAGGAGGAGAGGGAGTGGGAACTTGGATTGGTATTTTTTAATCTAATTTAAAAAAAACAATAAAACTATTTTTAAAATCTTAAAAAAGAGTCATTAAACAAAAAATCATAATTATTCTACAAATACATTGGTAGGGATGACATTGGGTAAGTGGGTACAGTGAAGTGGGAAGTGTTTGCTGTAACTTTAAGATGCTGATGAGGAACCAAGTAAATATATTCCAAAAACTTTATCCAATTGTCAAAAGGATGTTAGGTCAGATAGGGGTGGGTGATGCACTACTGTAGCCCAAGGCAATGTCAACTTTCCACCTGCAACATTCTAGTTCTCCACTATCTAGAAAGTCTCATAAGCTGATCAGTTCTATGAATCTTCAACATATGTGTGCTTTTTATTATAATTTATGGTTGGTTCATAACCACAAAGGACAAGCCCGCCACCCACTATTCAGTACCTTCAGAGAGTTATGAAGAAAAGGGTTGCTCTTCCTCCCATGTCCTGGTCTTCAAGCTGGGTAGAATACTATTAACAAGACATTCTTCTCTGGGTGGCTTCATTGCCCAGTAAAACAACACCCTCCACCCAAGGTCGGCTGACACCTGCCTTTCCCCATAGCTGTGCACATCACAGAGAAGTTCATTTTGTTGTTTTATCTCTATCAAATGAGCAGAAACAACCAGGGGAAGTTTACTAGATCATGTTGCCTCATTTAAGTTATCATTATACACAAATACATAATGAACAACTATATATCTCTTCTTTTATGATAAAAAAGAAAATATTTTAAAGCTACTGCTACTGGGACTTTCTTTTACACCATATTATTTGAAATGTTGTATTCTAATGCTCAGCACTGGAAACTTCCAGCATGACAGAGATTTTTTTGATGAAATCTGGGGCTCATTGCCATAGGGATTCAAAATAATTAGCAATGTTGACGATAAGAACAAAATGTAAAGGCTTGTGTTATGAACAGGTATTAATATCTTCCAAAGTAAGGTTTTCTGTGATGGTGTTGCTTCTTTGTTCAGTAAATCCTGATGAAATACAAGGCTCTACCCTAAGACCAGGAATTGCCATTCATTGCTCTCATGCTTCCATGAAGTATGCACATAGAAACACAATATCTCATATTATGTGAAGATGCAGAGTGATCCTAGATGTCAGAAACTTAACTGATAACTTCTCTACTTCTTTGATTTAGTGGTTAGACTATTAAAGAAAATCATGAAACTGCTGAGGGCACTTCAGAAGGAATACTTCATAAAGAATTGAAGTGTCTATTTTATCATTAAATTTAAAGGCTATTTTGTTGTTGTTGTTGTTGTTTACGTGCTTGTTTGAGAAAGGGTCTCATGGTCTAGGCTGGCCTCCAGTTTACTCAGTATGTTGGACCAGTCAAGGGTAGCCTTGAACTCTTGACCCTTCTGTCTTCACTTCCTGAGTTTTATAATTACTGGCATGTCTCCCACACATTCCAGTTCAGGGCTTTATGCATACTAAGCAAGAACTCCACATCTTCAGCCCTAGAGGCCAATTTTCTTTTCTTTATGAAGCATAAGTTGGTTTTAATAACAGTATTTTAATGCAGTCTTGACCAAAAGGAAGAGAGGCACTGTGGAGGAAAGATAAGATAAACCCAGAATATGAACATGGCTTCTTTAAAAGGAGGTTGTGGAGATTAAGACATACAAAAGTATAGGTAGAGAGAGTACAAGGGAGAGCTGCAGTGTAACATAGTTTGTCTACTGTTCAGAGAAGGAATAGAAAGGGGGAAGGGAAGGTTAGACTTTAGAAAAGTAGGCCGGGTTAGTGGGAAAACTCTGCAAGCATGGCTCTCAAGGCCGCCTCTGATAGCAAGACATTTTGTCTGCTCTCCAGAGAGGTCACCTTGGCCTGAGGTGGGCTCTAGATTCCTGCTACTATGGAGTCACTATAAGCTTGGCCAATAGGACTAACACAGCCACTGTGAAATGGTTAGTGCTATCTACTTCATAGACTCCAGAGTAGCTGGAGAGGTGGACTTCTAGTTTGGCCTGTGGAAAATTATCTAACTCGCATTAATTGAGGTGTGAAGACACTCCCACTTTATGTGGCACCATGTCCTAGCTGTCATTCTGGACTCCATAAACAGAGGACAGGAGAGTAGACCCTTGGGTTCATCACTCTCTGCTCCTGATGCTGGCTACGATGTGAGCAGCTGTTCTAAGCTCACACATTATACCCTTGAACTGGGAGCTGAAATCAACGGTTTCTCTTGTGCTGCTGCTGTTGGGTGAACTTTGATCACAGTGACAGGAAGAGAAACCAAGACAGCTGTCTTCTCTTGTCATTCTCTGCTCTGTCCCTTGATTTCAATTTTCTCTTGGCCCCCAACATGTAGTCTTAGGAGAAAAAGCAATCTGTATCTTTCTTCACTAATATCTTCAGTCTATCATATAAGAAGTACAAAGGAAAGTAAAACCCAAAAGTCCAAGCTGGTTGCTGTGCCAGATAAATCACAAATATACAAATGTCCAATGGCAGTACTTTCTTGTAACTATTTGGCAGCAAATTCTCCTGCATCTAACTGGCCCCAGGTCTCATACACATAATTATAGTGGTTTAATAACAATTCATCTTTTGTGGCAGTCCCAAGACCTTTACGCCCACCATCTCATGTAGCCTACTAGTTGTTCCTTCTTAAACAATGTACAGTTATTGACTTCATTTTTCCAATAAGGGCAATAATCTTAGAAAGAAGAAATGAGATCACGGGGCAACTGCAGTGCCAGTCAGTGACACAGTATGGATTACCTGATGTCTTTCTGACACAGAGCCATTGGAATTAATGCCGGTTGCATCACAGAGATAATGTAGCTGTCAGTTGACTGAGTGAGGAACATGCTGGGGTGAGTCTGAGCTGCATCCTTTGCCAGCTCTGACATTGGTGAGGTGACAGAACAAAGAACATTGTACCTCTGAGGTAAATATCCTTCCCATGAACCTGCCTGTCAGGGAGATGCTGAGGGTTATGGGATGCTTGAAATGGAATGGCTTGCTTACTCACCCCTGACATGGAGAGTGTGTGCTTGCTGTCTGAGGGTCAAGCACCCTCAAGATGAGGACGTTCCATAAATGCAGGAGGAAGATGGTCTTTCTACTCCTCATTTCACATCACTCGTGAGTTTTTCATAAACAGCTTCTTTCTGCTGTCAGTGCCATGAACTTTCTCCGTAGCTCATTTCTTTTGTCCTAGAAGTAAACTTACTAGGAGAACACTAGGTAGAAGTAGGATAAAAATCAGTTCCCTTCCATGTATATCCTTTGTCAGACCATTAGCTTGGACTGGTATAATGCTGATGAAGGATGCTGGGCTCTTGAGAGAACTGTTTTAAATAAATGTATCCAACTATATTTGACTTACTGGTTTCAAGGTTACATAAATTTAAGAATTTAACTTCATATTACTTTTAAAACTATTTTTATTAGAGTATTTCAATTTATGTAACGAGAACTAATGAAAGATAAAAGGCATCATATAAAAGTGAAACTCAGTGAAATTAGTTGAATATGTAGACATATGCACAAAGTGCTCACATTTAAAAGCATAACATTCTAAAGCCATTACCGTAGGGCTAGCCAAATGCATTATTAATATATCTACTACAGTAGCTGAAATGTCGTTCTCTGTATTTTTCTGAACTGCTGATTTTATTTAATGACTCCACACAATTTCCAAGTCTGTTTATGTACTCATATGGTATTAGAAACTTCACAAACCTTGACAGAAATGCAGAATAAAAGAAGCAGAATTCTCTGGACCTAGCCTAACTATCACTGGGTTCACATTCTACAAGGAAGTATGTTATTAATCTTTAAATGCCGCAGGTATTAAGTTTATCTCTTTTTAGGAAATGAACCAAACTAGCACAAAACTAATTATTTGGATTTGTGATGATTCCGTTTGTATGGATACCCTAGTAGAGGCTCCATTGATATCTAAAATATGGAAATATAACACAACATTCATGGCAAAAAGTGCTGGGTCAGTGGAAGTGCAGAGATGTCTCTGGTGTTTGGGAGGCTTCCTTCTTCTGTGGAGATGGAGAAAGTGAGGGCAGACAGCATTGTGTTCAGCGGCATGGCGGAAGATGGGCTCTTTCCCAACGTAAACATCCCTAAGAACCTGGGCATCTCCCTTCCACTGCAGAGCCTGGGAAAAGAGGCCACAGAGGAAGTTCCTCAGTGGAAACAACGGGGCGGCCATACTGAGAGTGCACTCTGGAAGGAAATGGCAGCTATTTTTGCTACTGGACACCTACCTTTTGTTTGTGCATTCTTTCCTCTCTGACACTTGCTGTTAAAGAAACAACTGTAGCTTTGAAAGAGATTAGATTTTTACCTCTTTTTAGCTGTCTTTAAAGTGTGGCTTTCTAGAGAGGCCTTTGGCTAAAACCAACGTGAGAGGTGCAATCCCCATTTCCCAGTGGGAAACAGTTTCATGGGCAGCGGGGCAGTTTCAGTTTGGTTATTTGGCTTGTGCTTTCTCGTTTTTGTCATTGGTTTTGCCTGTCAACCATCTCAACAGAGAGATAAATGAAATCGTGGTTTCATTATCTTTCTTACCTTCACATCTTGCTTCTTCCGTGTTTATTTTCTTATTTTTTTAACTGTGTGTATACGTGTGTGGGAAGGCTCGTATATGTCAGTGCAGATTCCTTTAGTGTCCGAAAGAGGTCATCAGATCCCCTGCAGCTGGAGCTCTATGCAGGTGTGTGTTGCCCAATATACCCCTGAGCCATCTCTCCATTCCCCTTGTTTCTTTATATCTAAGTATTTTCATGATTCTTTCCAACTACCTTGATAATCAACACTAGGAAAAGTGAGTTGAAGAATACAATCCTGCACTTTAAACTTGCAGTGAGAAGTACTTTACTCTCTTTCTTGGATGCATGGTCTGTTTTGGAAACTGAACCCAAGTTTTGAGTTACCAGGATTATCTTATATTAAACTTCCGTTCTGGACTCGGGTATCTCTGCTTTGGGTTTGGAGTAGTTAAATCACCTCCATGTTTTGAGACTTTTGGTTTATTCTTCAACCAATCTCATGAAATTTTAGTGTCTGTGACATGTTTACTTTTTACAACAAAGGACCTGCCTGATGAACTGAAGAAGCAGCCTAGAGAACTAAAGAAGATATTTGAAAATTATATCTAATAAAAGATTAACATCTAGATTATAGATAATTTAGAATTTAGCAACAGCAAATAGAATAACAGTAAAAATTTATAATTGCACTGACAGTCATTTTCAAAAGAAAATAGACAGAGAGAAAGCAAACACGTGAACAGATGTTCAGTATCACTAATCATTAGGGAAATCAAATCAAAATCATAGTATGAACTCACACTTACTGGGATGACTAATATTTAAAAAAAAAACAGAAAAGGAAGAAGCAAAATGCCAAGAATGTAGGTGGATTGGAACTTGTGTATCCGTTTGGTAAAAAGTTGAAATGCCACAGTCTCTATGATGAAGAGCTTGTTAGTTACTCAGAACATCAAAATTTGAGTCCTGCGGTTCTCCTTCTAGTATTTACCCAAAAGACTTGAAAGCATGGGTGTAAGGAGATATTAGACACTCTGCCTATTAATTGTTATCAGTAAGTGAGAGGGACTCCAATAACCCATCGATAGATGAATAAGTAAGGAAAATGAAGTGTACCTGTATCATGAATTATTAACGTTAAAAGTAGAAATAATTCTGATACCTGGATCAATGTGGGTGAACCTTGAAGATGTTATGCTAATTGAAGTAAGCTATCCACCAAAAGATAAATACAGTGTGATGCCATTTATAGAAGATACCCAGTGTGGTCAAGTTATAGATGCAGAAAGTGCAGTGGTGGCTGTCATATGTGGGGAGAACGAACAAGTCTTGCAAGGAGAAAAGAGTTTTGAGTTTTGAGGACTAATTATATAACATACACTACTGCTCATGCAAAAATGGTTAGGATGGTAAATCCCATGTGGTTTTTACAAATAAAACTAATGATTTCAACACTTCCTTTAAAAGGTATAATCTTAAGTAAAATGATTTTACTTAATTTTGAGAAGTACACATTCCAGTGTAAGAACTTATGTATATTTTTGCCTACCTTTCTCTTTCTCTCTGTATATTGTTACATTTGTCAGCACAACTTTGCTCCCTTCTTTGATAAATGTGAGTTTTAAAATACTACTGTTCTTTCTGTTTTTTCACTCCCGTATTTAATGTATTTTCCACATACATACATATATATGCACATACACACAGACGTGCGCGTGTGTATGGATGTTGCCAAAAACCCTATTGCCACAGGAACCCTGGAAGCATGAAGTGTATCTTTGCTGAGGTAGCTGCAATGAATTGAGAAGTGACAGAATGGGCTGTAAGGTGGCTCAGTACGTAAAAGGACATGCTATGCAAACATCAGTATCTGAGTTTAATTTCCAACACACCCATAAAAGCTGAGTACATAGCATGAGCGTCTGTAATCTTAGCACTTTTTCGGAGATATGGGAGGGGAAGACAGGAGAATTCAGAATCTAGAGGACAAGCTATCCTGGTTTGTACAATAGAAAAAAAAGCACAAAGGAACCTTGTCTTAAGGCAAAAGGTGAGGATTAACACTTAAGGTTGTCCTCTGACCTCTACACATGTGCTGTGACATTTGCAAACCTATCTTCATGCACATAAATTCACACACATATACACACACATCATACATACACATCACATACATACATACATTACTTATACATAAAGGGACATTAAATTTAAAATTAAATTTAATAGTTCATCCATGCATTTTTTACAACTTTGGGCAAGCCATTCAAAAGAATTTAATAGTCAACATTTCTGACTTCTGTTTCCATGAAGTAAAATAGCCTGTCTACATGGTAAAGAGCTTTTGAAGGGCAATGTGTTTATCAACAAAACATGCTTTATCAGTGAAGGGCTTTATCAAATGAAGGACTAATGTGTTTATCTATAAGAGTTCTTTAAAAATTAGAAAATATTTTCACATATGTAAATCTCTACATCAATGAACACTTTATGCAAAGATCTTACCGTGGGAAACATTTGGAGACCTTCTAACCAGTGCTAGACTTGTGGAAATTGTCACAGAC
>NW_026067920.1:14081345-14171345 GCF_014885135.2 Alexandromys fortis | reverse complement strand
ATTTAACTCCATGCCTTCTTTTTCTTACTTTTAGAAAACCAGCAAATAAGAACAGAATTTAAATAAATAGATGCAAACAAATAGTATCACACACACACAAACAAACAACAACGACATTAAAACACAAAATCAGAAACTGTAACATTCAGGCAAAGACAAAAAGACAAATAAGGTAAAAAAAAAAAAATGTCCAAACAAAGCAATGAGAAACCAAAAAAAAAAAATTAAAACTCAAAAAATACCATTGAGTTTGTTTCGTGTTGGCCTTCCTTTCTAATGGTTGGTTAGGGTAATTCAGTGGCTCCTAAAACAGTATAGACAATTGTAGTTGCTCTTGCTTATCTCTTAGAGGTTGAAGGTAAACTCCTACTGCTGAAGATATCACACAGAACTGAGATGATTTGAATTTGCTCTAACTTTATAAGCTCCTTTAGCTTTCATGGTACCAGAAAATATTCTGCAATCTGCCAAGGGAGAAAAGCAACTAATAATCCTACACAGTTGTGATGCCTATGGAGTACAGAGAAGCTGAAATGTTAGGACATCCATAAAGCTGTAACAAGTGACACACACATATTGATGGTGACCTAAGGCTATCTAATTGGACTTACGGCCTACTCATCAGAAAAGAAATATTGTCTAGTATTAGAAACCTAGCCAACTTCCCAGGGCTAGTGACGTTATGGGTTTGAAAGAGAATCTACTGTTGCCATTTTGCTCTATAACTATATCAGTATAACTCCTTATCTAAATTCTAAATTTTATACCCACAGATAAGTGTAACTCACACCCCTCATCAAAGAAATTTCTCTTTGCAGCACATGGAGACCATCACGGAAAACAACAGCTATATAAACCATGTTTTCTATAGAATAGTATTATCAATGTGCTTAAATTCAGGTAACCAAAATAGAAAGGCAAATATTGTTCTCTGAGAACTCTGTGTTCCCTTAGAAACTCTGACTTAAGGCAGCGCAGATTTGATGCTGAGGTGCCTCTGGGTGTCCAGGTTCTCACAGGCTACATGCTCTTGGTAGGGAAGAGCCAAGACTGAGAGTAAGAACTCTGCATCAGCTCCCCCACAGGTCCCTATTTTCTGTGTTTCCTGTTCTCCCATTTGGTCATCATAGGGACTGGAAGGGTCAGATACTCTTTCTGTCCTAGTTAAGTGGCATGTTCAGTGTCGATGGCCAGCAGGTACAGACCTCTAAGCCTGACTGTCTGATTACCGTCAGGCCAGGCTCTCATCTGCTATCCGTCTTTCCTCACTATTCTGGTGCATTGTATTTATGGACATAGTCTTAGGAATATAGAGTATTTAGATGACATTATATTTAATAGCCATCCTATAAGAATGTGAACAGTTTTCTTCTATGCACACACAAACAAATGGTAATTATTAAAATTGCTAATCCCATTAGTCATTATCTGTATAATGCTTTTCATTTATTCTGATAAAAACAAGAATGGGCAGCAACACTTGTTGAAGATTAAAACTCATACAACCTTTCTAAAATTTGGCAAATTGGGTCACATTTCAACTCAATTTTATTTTGAAAGATATTTCTCCCCATATTAAGTCTTTAGGCACATGGTATAGTATTAGTGACCACAGGTGCAAGTATGGTAGCATCTCCAGCCCTTTTCATCTTGCATAAATGAAACTAGACTTATCAGACATATCTCATTTCCCTCTCCTATCTGCCCCTAGGAACCCCCATTACATTGAGTCTGTGGATTCAAACTATTTTAGAAGGAAATTCACTGTTTTTCTCTTCTTCTTTGGGTTTTTCTTGGCACTAAGGACACTTGTGCATGGATGAATGGCCAGATGGGTGAATAGATTAAAAAGATGAGAAAACACATAAGTGGATGTATAATGATGCTCATTGTACTTCACAACGTATGTGGTTCCGTAGGTCCATGGTTCTACAAAGCTTTGTCAAATATGAGACCCAAAGGGATGTTTCCATCCTCCTTAAGAATGCACATATAATTTCTGTCTTAGTCAGTGTCCTATTGCTGTGAAGAGACACCATGAGCAAGGCAACTCTTATAAGAGAAAGCATTTAATTGGGACCAGCTTACAGTTTCAGAAGTTTAGACCATTATCGTGTTAGGAAGCATGGTGACATGTAAACAGGCATGGGACTGGAGAAGTAGCTGAGAGTTCTACATCTGGGCCTGCAGACAACATGAAGGAACAGCTGCTGGGCCTAACGTGGGCTTTTGACAACCTCAAAGCCCACCTCCAGTGACAGGCATCCTCCAACAAGGCTACTGCTCCTAATCCTTTCACATAGTGCCTGCCACTCCCTCACGACTAAGCATTCAAATCTGCAAGCCTATGGGGGTAATTCTCATTCAAACCACGATACCTGTGTAGAGATGAAAGCTATCCAGGCTCACAGAAGACACCATCTGCTCATTTACTCATCTTGTATGAAGTTCCTATAAAATATCATACCCTAGCAAAGTTGCAAGGGGCCAAGGTGAGAAGCATGACGCTGTGTGTCTCATAGCAAGAAGCCATACTTATCATCTTTTAATTAACTTCTGCCCCCCCCCCCCGAGATGCTTTTGGAACTTGAGTCTGGTGCTACATATAATTGACACGATGAGACTAAGAAACTAAGTAACCAAAGAGGCCCAAGGGAACAGTGCTTTCTATCACTGAGCAGCCCAATGCTCTCTAGGCTGCCATAGCAAATGCACTTAGACCACAGATACCCAGTTCTCGTAATTCTGGAAGGTATGAGCTAGAAAGGCTGAGTGCCAGGGGCTTCGGACCTGGTATCTGATGAGGGACCCTTCCTGATTGTTTGACATCTGTATTTTTGCTGTGTCTTTAACTGGTAGACAGTCCGGGGTCTGAAACTTTATACGGTTTCTGATGCAGTCCATACAGGTTCTACCAGCACGACCTAACATCCCTACAGTCCCCACAGCATACCAGCCTAATACCATCACGTCAGGGCTGAGGTTTTCAGCATGAGCTTGGTGGGAAGATGCAAAACATTCATTTTCTAACAAGATGCTCCAGTTTCTGGTTCCAGAGAGGAAAGAGAACAGAAGCAAGCTCCACAGAACAACTGAACTGGTGTTTGTAGTCTGTGTTCCTCAAAGAGTGCCCTAATGAAGGTAGAGCTCAGGGAAGGGGGAGAGGAAGGACTACAGGAGTAGAGGGATCAGGGACCCCAGGAGAACAACAGCCCACAGAATTAACTAAGCAGGGCTCATGAGGCTCACAGAGACTGAAGTGGCAGTCCCAGAGCCTGCATGGCTCTGCACTCAATTCTCTGCATATATGTTATGATTGTTCAGCTTGTTGTTCCTGTGGGACTCCTAACCGTGGGAGTGGAGGTGTCTCTGACTCACCTACTCTTGGTATTCTCTTCCTCCTAATGGGTTGCTTCACCCAGCCTTGATATGGTGTTTATTACTAGTCTTATTGCATCTCATTATGCTGTGTTTGGTTGATATCCCTCTGAGGCCTGCTCTTTTCTGAAGGGAAAAAAAAGAGAAATGGTGGAGCTGGGGGAAAGAGAGATGTGGAAGGGGGGTTGGAGAGGAGTAAAGGGAGGGGAAATTGCCATCAAGATGTATAAGAGAAGAATAAACAAAAAGAGTACCCTAATGAGAGTATTAAAGTTTTTTTCAGTGTTTCTAAAGCAACACTTTCAAGTACAAACTGGTTTATACGGTGTCCAATCAGCAGATGTTTAGCATATGGGACATTAAGAACTCTAGTGGGAATGGCTAGAGATGGCTGAGCAGTTAAGAGGACCCAGGTCAATTCCCAGCACCCACGTGGCAGCTGAAAACTCTTTGTAATTCAAGTTTGTGTGGATCTGATATCTTCATATAGACATACATGCAGGTAAAATACGAGTGCACATAAATTTAAAAATCATAATTAAAAACAGTTTTAAAAAGAACCCTAGTGGGTTATAGTAGCTTGCAATATCACTGGAAGACATATTTTCATTCAAGCTTCAGGTATTTGACCCTGAGCCACCCGCCCCTGGCCAGGTAGACAATATAAAGAAATAGCCAAAGAAGTCTGTGCCCTTTAAAGGCTGAATGCCAGCATTGCCCATTGTTAGCTGTATAAGCAAGGGCAAGTTCATCTTCCATAGCCTCCGTTTCTGTTCTTTGTAAATGAAAGAAAAGGGCTGATGAGATGGCTCAGCAGGTTAAAAACATTGTGACCCGAGCCTGATGACCTGAATTTGCGCCCCAGAACCCATGTGAAGGTGGAAAGAGAGAAACAATTCCACTGTAGTTGTTCATTGTTCTCCACGTGTGTTGCATGGCACACTCACGCCTCTACACATGTCACAGACCCCCTATACACACAATAATAATGAATTATTTTGGAGTTAGAGTAACTATCTCTTCAGAAAGGGTCTTTGGGTGGTCCTCTGAGAAACACTTGACAACTCCAATAAATGTCTAATAAATGTTTGTGGGTGCCATTGTTCGTGTTTTCTTGAAGTCTATAAACCTTTCTGCCGAAAACCTTTGTTTGAGCATGGTAAATCTCCAAAAGCTTCGGGAAAGCGCTCTTGCCCATTAAGACTTATCTTCACTGGAGAGCCTCAGACTCTGCCAAGCCCTTTGCGAGCACGCTGTCTTAATTAGCTTACTATGAGTGGTCCTGTGGCTGGAAGGCACCTGCTGTTCCACAAGTGCTGGCTGAGTGGGAAGGATTGGCTCTGCGGAAGCATTTCAGTGGTGGTGTGAGGCAGCTTTGGCAGGGGCTCCGGATGCTAATGCTTCTCCTGATCCGTAATGAGGAGGGAGCAGTGGCTGTCTTTCAGCAGGTGAAATTGCTTTTCCAAATCGGGTAAGCCTGAATTGTTTCCCCCTTCCCTCTCCTAATTAATTCCAACCTACTGTGGACGGGCAGCAAAATTCTAGAACATACCACTATACAGACATCACTGGGAGCGTAAAGACCTCTGTTAACCAGTGTGGACTACAGGGGGAAAAAAAAGAAAACACAGACCCCCAAATCACAGTTCAGGGCAGTAGCATTTCCATCCCAGGAGATGGTATAAACCTTACAGAATTATCCATCCTCCACTGGCCTTGAACATGTTGAGGTTGGAGATTGTACGTATCATTGGATCTATTGTGGAGTCAGTCACAGAAACAATGACTCGGCAGCTTCTTGCTGATTAATTGAAGAGGTTAATAAAATAATGACTTGTACCAAAGTCTCGCTGTATTTGAAGAAGTGTTTGAGAAGCAGGATGTAGTTGATCATCTCTATCATCCAAGTACTCAGAAGGTTGATGCAGGAGGATAATAAGGAGTATTCATATATACTAAGTTCCAGGCAACCCAAGCTACAGAGAGGGACCCAAATTTCAAGACAAAAACATAAGAGAAGGAATAAATATTAGGATGTGTGGGTTAGAAAGTAATGTAGATATGAAAACCCACGGTGTTGAATAACCACAGTTAATGAATGGGTTAGGTTAAGCCTAGACGAAGAAGCTTATGGCCAAAAGGCTTTATGGCTTTCAGTGTTAGCAGCAACTTCAGTGGGTGGAAAACAGAATTGCTGTCAAAGACCAAACAGTCTTGCCTACAAATATCCCACTAATTGGGTACGAGGCAAGTTGCTGCTCCAGGGTGCTGACTCACCATAACAGCAATGCCATGCAGGCCTTAGAAGTTAGAATACTGTACCATAGTTGATCTCTGCAGAAACATTGCAAGGTTTGCCGTTCATTCATTTGAAAACATGCTGGTGGCATTTTACAAACTCAGTGTGAGCTAACAACCTAACAAAGATTCTTTATAGTATTAATGTGATAAAACAAAACCACAAAAGTAGAATCTCCATCACCCTTAAGTGTGCACTAGTGAAGACCCACCATCAATTTCTAGCACCTACATCAGGTAGCTGTAGCTGCCTATAAGTAACTCCAGTTCCAGTAGATCCTGCACCCTTTTCTGGCTTCCTCAGGTACCTTCATGAACATCATGCATATATAGACAAGCAGGTGCATGCATATAAAAATAGAAAATGATAAATCTTTGTAGCTTAGTAAAAAATTGAGGTATTTGCTCCCTGGACAGATCTCTCAAACTGTTTCATGTTAGATAGCTATACTTTCTAACTACTTCATCTCTCTCTTTCCCTATTCCCTATACCCCTGACAACTACTATTCTACTTTCCATGACTTAGGGTTTTGGCTGTTACAGGAATCCCATGTGAATGGAATCATGCATTATCGTTTTGTGACTGACATGTTTCACTTAACAGAATTTTCCAAAGGCTTACCCATATTGTAACATGCTTTATAGTTTCTTATTTCTTGAGGCTGAATATACTTTGCATAATATATTCAATAATCATCAGAAATTTAGGTTGTGCATGACTCTTGGCTATTTGGAACAGTGATACAACCAATATGGATATGCACATATTTATTTCAAATTCTACTTCAGTCTTATTTGTAGTTCTTAATGTATACACAAAAATAAGATCATGGATTATATAGTAATTCTATTTTAATTATTTGAGGAGCTAACATACGTTTTTCATAATTACTGCATTGTTTTCATATTAGTATTTCCTATTCTTGAGAATTTTGTACATATATACAATGAAGAATTATCACTTATTCCCTCATTTCTGCCCTTCAACTCCTCTCATCCAACATGGCCTGCTCCCAACCTCATGTTTTGTTTTGTTGATAACCTGCTAAGTCCAATTAGTGCTGTCCATATGTTCATGGGCGTGGGGCCATCCACTGGGGCATGGGAAACCTACCAGTGGCCATACATTAAAGAGGAAGAAGAATTCTTTTCTTCCCTCTGGCAGCTATCAACTGCCAATAACATCTGAGTAAAGAATGGGGCCACACAGCACTTCCACTATCAGTTCCCAGATTTTAGTTGGGCTGCTCATGTGACTATGTGTAGGCCTTGTGTGGCTGGTGTAGGTTTCTGAGTGTGGTAGACTTGTTGAGTCCAGAAGTTTGCATTTCGAAGCACTTCTTCCCATCATCCTGCTCTTAGATTCTTTCTGCCCCTTCTTTCTTGTTCCCTGTGCCTTGGGGGTGATGAGGGGGTAGGTTGAGAAATATGTCATATTCAAAACAGAGAATTCAGTCATCTCTTCTTCGTACTTGGACTGTCTATACCACTAAGCCTTGACTACTGTACGCTGCAACAGCAACAACAAAATATTCTCTGATGGAGGCTGAAGTTGAGAAGTTGAGAGCAGCCCAGGTCTATTAATATAAACGTGAATATTTACAGGACAATTTAACAGCATGGCTACTTACCAAAATAACAATAGCTGTTTTAACTCTAGGGCCTATTACTGCCTCAGCTGTGGGTGTTTCTTATCAGAATTATGTGTATCAGACATTGTCTTTTCTGGGACAGGCCTCAAATCCAATCATGTGATTAGTTAACCAATAACTCAATGCCACTATAGTACTAGTGGGCACATCGTGCCTGATAGGTCGGTATTGAGTAAGACCATTGTTGTCTCCCACTCCCCCGGCACTGTGAAAGCTGGCTAGCATGTGTGTTTTGAAATCAGTTGGAGATTTATTTCTTTTTTCATTGTCTTCAGCAATAGAGCCTTATCAATAGAGTACTTACAGTAAGAGCAATGACAATAGCCTTTGTTGTTTTGGAGAACTCTGGGGCCTCGCTTACCAGTAACTTCTAGGAAGGTACCTCAGGCCTTGCAGTGTAATTTTTCATTAATCTAAGTCTTTTGGAAGTGGTATTATCCACCTATGCAGGGTAATTCCATTCAGACCCATCCCCTTTTAAGATATATTTTGGAATTAGCTTACTAGTGACTACAAAGTGTGACGTCATATATCTTCATTTCTGGCTAATCTGCCCACTGTTTTCTCCTCTTCCCCAAACCCTGTCCCCCCCATCCCCACTTGATTATTTTATTCCCAGTTTTGCCTCTTTCTTTTCATTACATGTATTCCATTATCCTTCCACGTATACTTTTTAACTGCGTTGTAAAATTGTAGATTTTCATATGGTTTTCTATATGCCCTCCTTTGTGTTAACTTTCCCCTCCCCACTTCTGCCATAGCCCCTCGTCCCTTTCTGCTGCGGCCTTCTACCCCCAGTATCCCCATTGTCTACTTTCACGGTAACTACAATCCCTTACTGTCCCTCCCTCTCTAGTGGCTTACTGTCTTATGGGTAGGGTTTCTATTGCTGGGATAAAACACCATTACTAAAGGATTCTTGGGAGCAAAAGCTTTATTTTATTTCCACATCCACATCACGGTACATCATCAAGGAAATGAGGGCTGGAACTCAAGGCAGAAACATGTCTCAGCGGGCTCCCCTCCATTGCTGCTGATGTCCTTTGGCAGTTGTCCCATGGTATTGCCATCTGCAAAATTCTGGGGTCTCTGCAGCTGGGCTGTACCTTCACTGGTAGCTTCTCCTGGGGTCTCTTCAGGGACTTGACTCTGCTATGTGATGTGAAACATCAACCTCTCTCCATGAGCTCTAGGGAACCTGCTGAGATTGAAGCTGTGCTTCCTCCCACAGTCTCTCCTGGCCACTTACTGTGGCATCCCTCAGTTGCTCTCCATGACCCCTTCATGCCTTCAAAACCAACAACACCTTGGTGATTCTTATACCAGGTTCAGCTGGCAGCATGAGCCTTGTCCCCATCTATACCACAGCTTCTATGTGCTGACCCTGAGGAAATACTCCCAGAAGATTTCACCTCAGTGATGCTGGCCTCCATTTAATTGCACCTGATTTCTGAGCCTCAGCTGACCAGAATCAGTTGTCCCCATAAAACAAAGCTTTTACTCTAGCTGTGATAATCTCTTGTTAATTACGGCTGATTCTTAATCTCAGATGACCAGACACCACAGATTTTTAACACAAAAATACCACTCAAACGTCCCCAGTAGACTCACAAAACTCACTATCCAGCTAGTATTCTTTCAGCTGAAGAAAGAAAGCACTTTCAACAATCTTTTAGTGGAGGTCTGGTGATGATGAATGCCCTCAGCTTTTGTTTCCTGACAAGGTCTTTATTCCTTCCTCGGTTTGAAGATTTGATTATTTTAAATAAATAACAATTGTGTGTGTTTATTCGTGCCGTGTAATCCTTGATACATTGTAGAAATAGTTAAGCTAATCAATTTACTTGTTACCTCAACAATTTGTCTTTTGGGGGTGGAAAATATTAATCATCTATTTTCTAAGTAATTTGGTAATGTACATTAGAGTGTTAGGAACCATGGTTACCACCAGGTAACAAGAAAATTTGTTCCAGTTTAGCTGAAAAATGGCATCTTTTGATTAAAACCTCCCTTTCTCTCCTCTGTATTCTCTCCTCCTATGTATTCTACAGCTTCTTTCTATGTTCGTACACTGGCAGACATGTAGATTATCTGTGTATTGGCTCTTGTGAGTAACCTGAGAGAGCAGATAGCCCTTCAGCTCACTTATGCCCCTTCCTTAGCAAATGTACCTCGAATGGGACTGCCTAGGTCATGTAGTTCATATTTCATGAGCCTACATGCTCTTTCTTGGGAATGACTACTAACTCAAGTTTCTTCTAGTAGTGAGCAATACTGCTTTTTTCTATATCCTCTCCAGCTTCTCTTATCTTTCAAAATAATAACCACTGTAATAGTTGTGGTGAGGTATTGTGGTTTTAGTTGCCATTTCTGTGATGATTTGCATTATTGACCAGTTTTCATATATTTGTTGCTATATGAAACAAAAAAAAACTGGTTTTATTTTTTTAAGGCAGGGTTTCACACTGCAACTCAGGTTGTTCTAGAATTCTCTCTGTATTCCCTATTTCACATCAGATTTGTACCAATCCTGCTTTAGCCTACTGAACAGTAGGATTAAAGATGTGAGTTACATGTCTGGCTTCTATTGACTGTATGGTTAGACCCTTTGGCTATTGTTCAGTTGAGTTATTTTTGTACTGTTGTTTAGGTTCCTTATACAGTTTGTATGTTATCCCTGTGTTGAAACATTCCTCCCAACCAAATTCTGTTATTCTGCATTTTTTTTGACTTGCTATATAGAGGCCCATTTAGTTTGATCCCACTATATTATTTTTTGCTTTCAAAATCTTATAAATTTAACCAATGAGCGCAAAAGTACAAAGCATTGGTAATAAAAACTGAGCAAGACTCAAATAAATGAAAAAGATATTCATTGTTTAAATATTAAAAGTATTAGTGTTATTAATATATCCATAACACCCAAAGCAATCTACAGGTTCAATCCAGTCAAAATTCCAAAGTCGTTTTTCATATGGGCTGAATAAACAATCCTATGATTCACATGAAACTGCAAAAAGACCCCCAAATAAACCAAACCCCTTGAACAAAAACCAATGAAACAAACAGCTGGAGAGAATACTCCATGATTTCAACATACAGTATGATGTGTTATTAAGCTACTGTAATCACACCAGCAGAAGATCACATAAAAATAGATGAGTGGCGAATGAGATAGGTCGGAAATATACTCACCAGTTTGCAGTCACCTGACTTTCAGCAAAGCCACCAATGAGTAAGAGCTTCTTCAATAAACTGTGTTAGGAAAACTGAACGTTCATATATAGAAAAATGAAATTGGACTTTTCTCTCACCCCGTGCACAAAAATTAGCTCAAGATGGATTTAAAAGCCTAGAAGTAAGTCCTGAATTCTAAAATTATAAGAAGAAAATATACAAAGAAAACTTAGTGACATTAGTGTGGGCAGTTATTGTAGGTAAGATCTCTGCTTTTAGCAGATAGTTTTGCCAGAGTGTTCTTGGTTGTCATTCTGTTTTCCCTCACAACTCCGAATATACCACCCCATCACTTCTGGCCTCCACAGTTTCTTCTGAGAAACAAGCTTTAACTTCATGCTCGTGTGTCGCATTTAACAGTCCCTTCTTGCTGCTTTGGACTGATTCTTTTTGCCATTGACTTTGAATGCTTTCCTTGACTCCTGGTGTCCTTAGTGTGCTTTGGGTTCATTTCAGTTTGAGTCCTTGGATCTCCCTGAATTTTTAGATAGGATGATTTTGACTATTTCTCCACGTGTGTGCTACCCTTGTCCCTTTCTTCTCTTTCTGGGACTTCTATAATGCATCCATTGCTCCCTGTGATGCAGTCTCAGAGAAAACACTCATCCTTCTTCCTTAGGAAGCCCCTTGATCGGTCATTTCTAGTGGTGTGTTAAATTTGCAAAACCTTTTTTCTGCTTGATTAGGTTTATTAGGTAACCCTTAGAGTGGCCTTTCAGCATTGGTTTCTCCAGATCTCTCTCTCCCTCTCCCTCTCCCTCTCTCCTTCCCAGCTTTTGTCTTTGAATTGATCCTTGAACTTGTGCACATACAATTTTCAGTATGTTGCATGTTCATCTATCTCTCTGTTCTCTTAAAATTTGTCAAACTCTACTAAGATAATTACTTCCAATTTTTCAAGGTCATCAATCTCCGTATCTTTGGGCCTGCTTTCTAGAGATTTAATTTGTTGTTTTTCTCAGGAAACAGTTTTCTGGCTTTTTAATATAGTTTTTATTTTTATTTGTTATTATAAATTGTACATTTGTGAAGAAAAAAAAAAAAACAAATCAAAACAAACAAAAAATCCAAAACTGCTCTTTGTCCCAGACTTTAGAGCATAACATTTTATAGGTCCATCGGGGTAGTAAGTCCATCTGCAGACCTTGAAACATTTCAAGCTTTGTCTGTGTTTGTATCTTCTCTGGCCCAACCTGATTGTATTACCAGATAAAATGTTTGTGGATTCCTTTTTGTTCAAGAAGCTTGTGATGTCTTCCTCCCTCTGGTGTTTGTCTATGGTACTGCAGGTCTCTGACCTTGGGGACGGTCTCTAGGTCTCCATCATTTCTTCAAGACATTTGAGAGTGTTCTAAGAAATGCAGTATGTAAAAATCAAGACAAACATTCTTAATATTCGACTAAAGGCAAGGGGTCTTAGTTCCATATGACTCATCTGTCCAGCTGAGTATCAATCACTTAAGAAAATGCTGGAAATTGTACATATAAGAGGGTGGAGGAAGAGGGGAAAGAGAATATCAGCATAGAAGTAACAGATATCAGAAATATGTTACTTCTGTCCCTTACTCCCAGTCAGCTATGACCAAAACCTTTCAATCGTGCAAACCTATACAGAAAGCCGAAGCATTGCATGCCCTTCCCACTGTTCTCATCCCCTGATAGATAACCCGTAAGTTGGTGCTTCCTCCCGATGGTGCCTCCTGTACCAGCCTCCACTGGTGGATTGCCACCAAGCCTCTGAGCGCCGGAGCAGCCAGCCTTTGATTTTTATTCTTCAATTCCTGCCATCTGCCCACATCTAAATGACATCAGCTCCCTAAGAGCTCTCCTGTAACTGAGGACAGAGCCAGTCCCTGCCTACGCAAGCCTTCTTAAAATCTGGAGAGCTGGAGGCCTTCTGATGCCTTTGTTTTCCTCCCTAAGGGAGATCTGAGCCCTGCTGGCTTGGGGGGAAGGGATGAGGTACTTGAAGTGAATTGACTTTCTTATTCATGTTCGTGAGCCCGCTCTCCCTTGAGTGGCCTGGGTGCTGCAGCGCCTAGCTGATCACAGGAAGTCTCATTAGAGCTTTTCAGGCTGCAGATGGATGCTAAGTCATCGCTTGTATAGAACAAGGCCCAGGGCTTCATAGCCCCTCCGTCTCGTCACTGCAAAGGATTTTGAAATTGGAATAAGTAATTCCGGACTCTGTTGTCTTCACTCTGAACTCCACATCTTGAGAAGTCAAACATAAATAAATGGACTTAATGAAAATTCAGAAGAAGAAAGAACGAGATAAATGTTGGGCAAAGGAACGAGAGTGCTCTAAGAAACGCAGTTTGTAATAATCAAGGCAAACATTCTTAATATTCGACTAAAGGCAAAGGGCCTCAGTTCCATATGGCTCGTCTCTCCAGCTGAGTGACAAGCACTTGAGAAAATGCTGGAATTTTTACTTACAAGATAAGAGGATGGAGGGAGGGGGAGAGAGAATATGAACATAGATAACAGTAAGCATGTGAGAGTATAGCTTATGATTGTTTCATAATGTATGCATGTATCAAACCATCAGTTTGTATGTAATATTTACATATCAACTACACTTCAGTAAACTTGAAAATAAAGGGAGATATGGTTTATAAAGCAAATCAATGTCTCTCCCTTTAAAACCCCATTAAAATTAGCAACAATTATTTCTTAAATAGTTTTCAATAATAGGAATTGAAACAATAGCAGTTTTCAGGAGGCCCTGTGGTAAACGCCTAGCCTAGTGAGAACAGCTAAATAATGACTCCTAGGGATAGGACTGATATCAGGCTGGCCCAGAACTGCACTAGGCTACAGAATCTGGGGCAGACTCCACTGCACCCAAGAGTACAGAATGAGCGGGTGACTGACTGTTGCATATCTGAGCAGGAACACCATGTGACCCTTTCTCCCAGACAACCATACTTCCAGCTTCTGAAAGGTGGCTCCAGACATCAGACATGGCTAAGTCAGAGCTCCATGTGCTGCAAGAGAGGCTTGGGGCCTTCTCATCCTGTTCCTCTTTGTACCCCGAGAGTGAACCTTTAGCAAGGATGCCTGAGAATCATTCTGTGTGGGAAGGGCTGACTTAGGAGAGAACCCTGTACAGGTGGCTATGTGGGGCTGTTTCCTGTCAACTGACCAGATTTTAGCCCAGATACTCTAGGGGATCTTGTAAGTGTGTGAATAGACTTTCCCCTCCAAAACAAGATAGTCAGCCAAGGAGCACAGATATATGAAGACAGGTTAAAATGAAATTATCAGGGACATACAGAGGTGGGGAAGGGGAGAGAGGGAGGAAGGGGTAGGGGAGAGAGACTTATAAGAAAATGCAACATGTAGTTAAAAATAACAAAAATAAAAATACTATAGACATACTGCTGTCAAGGAGAAAAATGAAAAAAAAAAAAAAACTATACCCAAGAAGGAAGACCACAATGCCGATTTTAAAATAAGTAGAAATCTTGGAAATTACATATGCCGTAGCATACTTTAACACTCAAAAGAGCTGGGCAATCAAGTAGAGGAAATTACCAAGAGGAAGGCAAGAACACTAGAGAAAAATAGGCAAATTGCTTCACAATCTGTCGTACTCAACCCACTGAAATTCAGAGAGGAAAACCAGGGAAAATGAACCTAAGGGAAAGCTGAAAGGTGCAACTGGAGAACTCTGCAGGTTTCGGGAATAGAAATGCCTCAGGAAAGGATGAAAAGTGCACAGAATACTGGGACACAGAGTGGAGGGGACCCTCCAGGTCGGCAGCAGGGAAGCCAAAAGCTGGGGGAAGACTGAGCCCCGTGATGTTTGCACCCAGTGGGCACAGAAGCAGTCTGAGAGTGGTCAGCCTTAATGTTTCTAGTACTTTGCAATTGGTTATTCTCCTCTGTATCCATGTACAGTGTAATAAGATAAAGATGCTTTTAGATTCAAAATCTCAAGAATCTTCTTCATGTAGAATTTGTTCCATAAACAGGGGATCAACAGAGTAGAAAAAAAAAAGTTGATTTTCAGGAAGCTCAACTAGGAAAAGAGAGTTAGGTAGCAAGCCAGTTGTCCCAGGCAGGAGGCAATAGGACAGTGTGGGCTTTGTCATCAGAGCTGAGACCAGAGGAAACCTTAAGAACTGCTTGTTTTCTGCTTGAGAGATGGCTCAGTGGTTAAAAGCATTGCCTGCTCTTCCAAAGGTCCTGAGTTCAATTCCCGGCAACCACATGGTGGCTCACAACTATCTGTAATGAGGTCTGGTGCCCTCTTCTGGCCTGCAGACATACACACAGACAGAATATTGTATGCATAATAAATAAATAAAATAAAATAAAAAGAATTTCAGACTACAGTTGAGTTCAGGTAACAGAAACTGAACCTGCTGGTAAGGACGGAGTTCTGAGTCGCTAGATACTAGATGAAGATCGAAGTTTCAGGCTGCAATTTCAGGGGCATAATGTAGAAGAAAAGTCAACCTCCTCCCATGTGTGTAAGAACTAAGTCCTCATCTTCTGGAGCAGAAAGGCAGAACTCTACCACATGCAAGTCAAAGCAGCTAGGAGCCTTCCTCTGCACCACTGAACTAGTGGATTCCTCTAAGGGAAGGTGTTTGCTGTGGGTGCTGTTGAAGTGGAGGTGGTAACCAAGACCTCCCTGACAACTAGGCTTTGAAGTTTTGTGAGTTTATGCTTGGCCCACTTTTTATGCAGAACTTTGAAACCATAGGAGATTATTGTGATGTATTACATGTATACTGTGCATCATAAATCACTTTAAAAAGAGAAAACTAGAGATTAGAAAAAGATATGTCAACTGTTAGCACTTTATCTGAACAAAATGATTTTTTTCTCCTTTTTGTTTCTATATACATTTTAAACTTTTTGCAATAAAAGTATATTACTGATAAAATTTATACATGTTTTGCATACTTACACACTTCTAGTCAATAAAAGGGGGTTAGTTTTTATAGCATGGTGCTGTATAAATACTATATTCTAGTACTCATGGAGCATGCTTGAATTACTAAATCAAAGAGCACCCAGGGCGTGTCTAAAGCACTAGAGGGTGGCAGTGTGATCAGGCTCCAGCCCTGGAAAGGTCTAGTAATGTTTGGTCAGGACTTGGCTATGAACAACTGAAGGCATAAGAGTGACGTCATCCTCTGCACCTAGGCCCTTCCTCTTAAATGAATTCCAATCAAGTGAGAATGAACTAATGATAACTTTGACTGCAAAAAGGAAGGAAAGAGAATAGAGCCCTTCAGGAGCAAAAAACTGTAGTCAGTGGGTTACAGACAAAAATGTATTCTACTTTCAACTGTGAAACCTGCCCGAGCTGCTGATAGACAGCGTTAGAATTTCATTGTCGCATCTCTGAGCCAGAGCAGGATTTCTTCTGTTCTGGATATGAGACTGATCCCCCATATCTTGGTCTAAGGAACTTATACATAAATGCTTCACTGTGGGGCTAGATGCAGAGTGGGCACAATGTGGCTCATGCTCGTCCTGGGATGTCCACATGAAGAGGCGGAAAGGGACCTGAGCCTTGAGCCATACTGGTCTCTCCCTACAAATGATAAGTTATCTCTGATACTTTAGGAAGGACAAGGGGTCATTTTTTCCCACTCATATAATTCTCTAGAAATGCCTAAAAAAAAAAAAAAAAAAACGGGCACTGCTTGTACAAACGTGGGAACTGAAAAGCATCTCTCTGCCACCTCAGGACCACACCAGGTATTCTAGGCCTGCTCGAGAGAAGCAGATCTGGACAGTCAGTGTAACACAGCATTCCTTTCCTGGCCATGTCACACAGAGCCTGCTCCTGAAGGGCGTGTTGCACACGTGTATGACTTCATACAGACGAACTAATCCTTCTCATCCTTCATTGTGTTTCCTAGACCTCACTCAGCTCACAGGCTGATCTACAGAAGAAGAAGAGGCGGGCACCAGCTCCTCCTCCACCGCAGCCACCACCACCAAGTCCTGTGGTTCCCAATCGCATGGAGGATAAAGAAGAGAACAGGAAGAGCACAGTGGGTAAGTGAGTGTGGCCTGCTGTGTGCATGTCTCTGGGATGGCTGCTTTAACACAGGTCATTCATTAGCACTGTTGTTAACCCTGGCCAGTGGACTCTTTGTTAATTACATTAACCCCGAAAGCATGTATACTAAAGAAAGAAAGTCTGGAAATGATTAGCTCTGAATTCCCCTAATATCTTATTTATATGGAGGAAGGCGTCGAGGAGGCGAGGGTAGTGGGAAGGGTGGCCGGTGGTTAGAGAACCCAGGACCCCAGGAGAGAGTGATGACGGAGCTCGTGGTGTGAGTGGCTATGGCAGGTGTCTCTGAAGGATGTCTGTAGAGGCTGTTTAGAAAGTGTTTGTCGTTTGAAAGACATCTTAGACTCCTCATGGTGTATACAGGTTGTGCATTCTTAATTTGGATGTCTGAAATCTGAAATTCTTCAAAATCTGAAAGTGTTTGAGCATCAACATGATGTTGCAAGTGGAAAATCCTGCACCATGGAGCTTGGCTTCATGAACAAAATTATTTAAAAATTACATGAAATTACCTTCAGCTTCTATATATAAGGTGTATATGAATTATAAATGAATTTCATATTTAGATTTGAGTTCCATCCCCAAGATACCTCATCATGTATATGCAAATGCTCTAAAATTAGAAAAATCTGAAATCCAAAACACATCTGTCTCTGAGCACTTGGAGATCAACCTGTAATTTCCTATTTGAAAATAAGCCCCATGTATATACAGTTTATGCATTTAGCAAAGCCACCATGTTGAGAGTAAGAAAACTCAAAAGAACTAGGCTGGAGTCCTGATACCTATAAGCAAGGAATAACCTGTGAAATCATTATACCCCACCCTCAAATGCTGGAGATCATAGGGGGGAAAATGCTAATGGCTTGATTTCCAGGTCCATGAACTTTAGGAGGCTCGTTTTATTTTAAAATCTTGCCGTATCTGCTGTTTTACTGTAGTAACAATACGACTAGCCCTTGTAAAGGAGGGATTAAAAATTGAAGCGTTGGATTTACTTGTTCCCATTATTGAGATTCCCATGGTTAAAAAAGCATCAGAGCCCTGGCTAAAGCCATGAGGCAACCGTGCCCATCAGTGACTCAGGCATCCCATTGCTTCTCTATTGACAATGTGTCTGTGGCCCCAAAGGAACAATACTCCCCAAGATAATTGGTTACATTGTCAAGTTCTGAAATTTTAATAAGGGTGACTTGGCTGTTTGTCAGCATTTTTTGCTGACAGTACTTTATTTTTAATGCCTGGTATTTCACAGCCTAAGAATCAATTATCCTAAGAAGTAATAACCTGCATTTTATGTCAGTTCATCACATTTCCCAGGGGAATATAATATCAGAATGAAAAACAAGGACTGGAGAGACAGCGCAGAAATAAGGTTTCTACCACCAAGCCTAGCTCCCTGTGTTTGACTCTTGGAACCCACATGTAGAAGGAGAGCACTCCCACAGGTTGTCCTCTGATATCCACATGACACTCATGCCCTGACCCATGTGCATGTATATGTGTGTGGACACTCACATACACAATACATAAGTAAATAAACAGATAAATGCAATAACCTGAGACTCATGCTGGGCATGAGATCAGCTGGTGCCCATAGATGCCAGCAGAGATGTAAAGTAGGTATCTAGAACTGAGAACTATACTAACATCCCTTCACTGATGGTGCAAAGAGAAGACATGGATAGAGGCAGTTTTCCATACTTCCTCCTACCCGATCTGTAACTTCTTTGTGGATACAAGAAAGCCAGAAACCTTTCTTACTAAAAAAGTAATGTTACCCTTTAAGGGCAGGAACTGGTAGACAAGGTCTTGTTGGCAGTGAGAAGCTCAACTCCCCTCCCATTCAGAAGAATCCATGAGTTGAAAGGATATTGACAGCACCCCACAAAACTCAGCAGTAAAATCTAGGTATCAGGTTAGAAGAGAGATAGAAACTTCTCTCTCTCTCTCACACACACACATACACACACAAACATATACCACATGTATGCACACATACACACATGTACACAAAGTTGAAGATTTTTCTACTCAGACATCTAGATTTTGGAAAGGAAGACTTGTTTTTGTAACATGAAGTTAAACAATATTTCAGTTGCCCACATTTGGGTCAAAGGTATAATTTATTGGAAATCACAAATAAATCTTGGAATGGGGGAGCATCCTTCCAATGTTCCTTGCTCCCATAGTCCTACCTTAGGTGTGCTCCTTCCCACATAAGGCTGCCCACCAGGGACCATCAATAGCACCACACAGATTGATTTACACTTTGCAGAGGAAATGGTTTTAGCATGAAGAAGTCAATATTTTCCCACATCTAGAGAATCATATCCAAAGAAGGAGTAAATACATACATACATACACATACATATATGTTATATATGTATGTATATAATATATATTGATATACATGTTTGAAGAGGATGTTTCTCAATATTTTAGTTATAAAGCTGAAGGGCACAAACCATAGGCTATATAATTAGAAGATTCTAAACTGTACATCTTGAAGAAAGTATTTTCTAAAACACAATAGTAATCATGAATATATGATAATTTATGTCACTTATGAACCTAAGTTATGGACTTTCACAAAATCATTAGTGTAAGTCTATTTTCACATAAAATTATAAATGTCTGATCCTTAATGCAAAGTACAGATGGTCTGAGAACCCCGGACACTTTCTGTAACCTGGATCCCATTTCAAAAAAATTTGAAGACTTTGGTCCTAAAGAAATGAAAGACGTTGATAGTGAGGTGGGGCTAAGAGATAACCCAAGTCACTGGACTGTCTGTTAATAGTAGGTGAATGAAATCGGTGAGCATGGAAAAGGCCAATGGGAGGAATAGCCTCATTTCAACTTGACTGCGCTGCCTTCCAGGCTTTCCTGAGTTGTTTCAGGAAATTTATGGAATTGTGCCTCAAAGAGACAAATGGCTGCCAACCAAGCAGCAAATCTTTCCAAATTGTAGCTGAACACTATGTACATGAAATGTTTAAGCATGGGAATGGTTGGCTATGGTGTACTGTTGCGTGAGTGACTTTGATATGGGATATGACTGGCTTGATGTAGCGTGAACTGGGATTTGGCGTTGGGTGTGGCTGGTTTGGTGCAGACTAGGCTGGATTTGAAATTGAATGTGGGAGCTTTAGTATTTGACTTGGTATTAGATGTGATTTGTTTAGTGTTATATTTGGTGTTGGGCGTGACCACTTCGGTATAAAATTTGATGTTGTATGTGTCTGCTTTGTTGTTAGATTTTGGTGTTGCATATGGCTGGTTTGGGGCAGAGTGGTGTGGGCTGTGGTGTTGAGTGTGACTGGTTTAGCATCTGGGGAGCAATAGCAATCGTTAGAAGACAGGACATCCTTTGGCTTAACTTTGAATCCTTCCTATTGATTCCATGTAGGTGTTGGACGTCAGGTGCCACAAAAGCCTCCCAGAGGCACAGCCCGGGGCCCACCCCAGTTAGTGCTCCCCCCGCCCCCACCCTACCCTCCTCCTGACACAGATGTGACAGAGCCTGTCACCTTTCCTGGGGAAGGCGCTGGTTCCGAGACCTCAGAGCTGAGACCCAAACGTACGTGCCTCTTGTTTCCATTCCAGCTGTGTGTCGACCCATCTGTCTTTCTGGTCACTACTGATATGAATCTGTTTCCAGACATTCCCTTCTTGCTTTTGGACATCTGTACCTTTCTTTCCTTTCCGAATTTCTTTCCAAATGCTCAATGCAATGCATCTAGCTTCAGAGCGAAGGCACTGTGAATAGCACACAGTGGCCTGGAAGAATGATGTGGTTGTTTCTACTTCTGTGAGACTTTAGCTGAAGATGTGCTTGTGGGTATATGGTTAGGGAGGAGCTGATGCTCTTGGTGTTGGGAGTTTTCTCAGAGTGTGTTCAGAGAGCAACAGCCACCAGCAGAACAAACTTTGCCGTTCTGCTGAGGCTCTCCCAGGATGGCTATGGATGTGTATCAGGGCAGTCAGTGCTCAGGAACTGGGAGGACACCACTTGTAAGTCAGCTGTGAAACTCGTGGCCAATGGGCAGGCACTGGAATGCTTCTCTGTAGTAAAAAAAAAAAATGAGAAACCCAGAGAGGAAGCAGCTTCTGTCTAGTCATAGTCAGAACTAGAGTTCTATTGCGCCTGCATCATCTACACTCACAGCCTCTTGGGATTCTTTCAATAAACGTTAATAAATATGTATAGCATTTCCCCCTTGAGATGGATAAGAGACTAACATGCTATACACGATTGGAAGGAAGGCATCACCTTCATGCCAGGCCTGTGACAGTGCAGTCTACATCACAGCCCATGTACTCCAGTGGAGCAGTGTCATTCCGAACCAGCCCAACTGCCACCCTCTGCATAACTGTGCTCCATAGGAAGTGTGTGCTCTTCCACCATCGCATTTTCCTCTTTCTTACTTTGGAAATGGCAATTGCCGGCTCACTATCTTACCTCCTTTCTTAAGCCAAAGTAATGGTGACTCAGTTTACCTTTCTCCACAAATAGTTCTTGTGCGCACCAATTATTTTCATCTTCTTTATGTTGCACATATTTCTTCATACAAATTAGTTGTTATAAGGTATTTGATAATTAATAATCAACTAGCACCAGCTGGTGACAGTGCGCACATTTATTCCCAGCACTCAGGGGGTAGAGGCAGGTGGTTCTCTGTGAGTGCCAGGCCAGTCTGGTCTATAGAACTAGTTCTAGGACAGACAAGACGACATTAAGAAACCCTGTCTTGAAAAACCAAGAAGGAAATAAAAAAGAATCAACTAGAGATGCTAGAGAGATGACTCAATGGTTAAAAGCAATCTTGCTCTTGTAGAGGACCCAGTTTCCAGCACCTACACAGTGGCTCACAACTCTCTGATACCTTCTTCTGACCTCCATGGACACCAGGCAAGCACATGGTGCATATATTTGCATGCAAGTCAACTACTCATACATATAAAAATAAAAATAAATCTTTAAAAAGATCAACTAGACACCAGTCAGTGAAATGCTGGCTATGGTGGCATCTCTGAAGAGAGGGGTATTCTTGCCCCCCTTCACATCAAGGCACACAATGATTTCAGAGGCCACTTCCGTGACTGTTTTCCCGACTCTCATCTCCTTGTGGGGACAAGTGGACAGGAATAGCTGGTGAGCGCAGTAGAGCTCTTGTTGTAAAAAAAGAACACCCATAAGATCTGCGGTGGAGTATTCTACAAAAGGTGGGAGAGCCAGGTAAAGACCCAGGTCCTCTGCCCTGCTTGCCTTTCTTCAGACCCAGCAGGCAGGTTGAAGCTTTAGGCGAACAGGATCTGGGATGAGCTCACAGAAGCCCTCACTGAGCTTGGGAGGCAGAACTTCCTCCTTCATTGGTGGCACTATGAAGACATTTCCCAGCCTGCCCTGAGACTTCCTAGGTGGTCTGAAGGGTATGGAGTAAAGCATCAGACTGGATTTCTTCTGGCCTTGTGGCCCAACTTCTCATCCTTTGGTCACTGCCATCTGATTTTGAGATTACTTCTACAAGGATGGCATTTCCTTAGCCCTACACATCATCAATCACCTTTCCTCCACCCTTCCTTACCCACAGAGATTCAAATAATAGCATGAAGAATAGACCAAGATAGAGGCCCCAGAATCCATTAGATGAGAGTCAACAAATACCACTTTGTTCAGTCACCCTTGGCCCTCAGTTCAGTCCAACCCTTCGGAGGAAGCCTGAGGCCACGCCTCTCTCCTGACTGTATGTGCATCAGAATCTCAGGCATCCAATGCAGGGCTTAACTAGCAGAACTGGTCTGCCTAATGTTTATGACATTGAAAACTGGGATCACCTGCCCAACCAGGCAGACTACAACTTGCCTTCTTTGATTTGGGATTCAAAAAAATGAGAGAAAATAAAACTTTTGTATTCTTCTGTTTCTTTCCATAAAGCAGATATCTAGTTACTCCTCCTACCTGTCTCAAGAAAGGCAAAAGTGGTGAGCGTATAAAGTATCCGGTATTAATTTATGTCTATATCATATGCTTCTCACCTGCTCTCCCAATCAGACTTCTGGCTTTTGGGAGCTACATGAATGCTCAGGAGAGACATCATCATGCTAGCTTCAAGCTCTTCTGTTTCTTCTCCTGCTTTCAGTTCTAAAAAGTCCATTCCTTTTACAGGAATTACCCTACCCTCAGTGGGAATTTATCTTGAGAATCTCTGAGGGCTTGATGGTCCTTCATGTACAAGGTCTCATGTGGACTTTCCCCTAGCTCTGCCACCATAGAGAACTGAGCTCGAATGCTTTGAGTAATGCAGTGAACTTTCTCACTGTCGCATCTCAGGCCCTCTCTTGCTTTGTTTGTCCCTGCTCTTTTCTCTCATTGTGCTGAAATCATCTATGAGACACCTTTGACTTTAGACTACCCTCTGTGATTTGTGTAACTGAGGAATATATCACTCAGGTGTTGGTCTTTCTTGGAAACAGTAAGCTCAACTGCCCTTCTTAAGCTTGAGAACATTCCCAAAGCTAGTAGGTGATGGGTGGGTATGCAGATGTGGGGAGGCAATGGGAAGACACGAGACAGGTTCTCCAACTCTGTCCTGTGTCTTGATAGCTCCCATTCTATCTTTCTGTTTCAGCTTTTCCCTCACTTCCTCCTTAGCCTTTATACATATTTGATCTATGGCCATGAAACCACACTAACCTGTAATGGGGAAAATGGAAAGACGGTATCCATGTGTTTGCTTTCACACAGATTTGGGACTTTTGAATGTATTTGGAATCAAGGGCTCCAGAAGCAAGAGAAAGTAGCCATATGTTAATGTATGAGCCTCTGTCATTGCCTGTTCTCTAGCCCAAATTAGATGATCCCAGCCTAGATCCAGATGCATATGAACTCTGTACATTCCAGCGTGTCAGACAGACAGCATTCTCTGTGTGCACCCTGCTGTCTAGGAACAACACTGCCAGCCTTCTAGCTTGAGTTTTTCTTGTCGTTTCTATGTGCTTACCCTTTAAGTTCCTATTTTCCATGTATCTGGTATGTGCCTCAGGTAGCTGGAGGCTGTTGTCTTACATTTTTGTTCATTTTGCAACTTGGTGTAGTAGAAACCACTCTTCCATTCAGCTTCATTAAAGTGAAAATCACTTGAAAGTAGAGAGAATTCATGAACACCATCCTAGTTGTACCTTAGGATATCCTCAGTGAGTCCATGGTCATAAAAGACCTACTCCATTTTACTTAAGAAAGATTGACCATCTCAGCAGAGTTTAGTACACCAATTTCTGCTTGCTTATTTTTTCCTTACTTGGAACGAGTCCTTCAGATGTGGTGAATACCTCTAGAATGGTCCTCAGTAATATCCTACTTATTAATCTCCTTTCCTGGCCCCAGTGATTCCCAATGAAGAGAATGTGACAAAGTAGTAGGGAGACTCTTGTCACTTCCAAAATGAGCATAGAGGATGGCTATGGCTTTAATCTTGGACATCCCTTACTCCTTCCTTCTGGAGAGACCTGGCTGCCATTGGCAAGCTACTTTCATGAGACCCTTGGACAAGGAATTGAAGTCCTTCATCCACTGAACACAAAAATAAATCCTGCCAGCAGCCCCACTGAGGCAATGTGGAGGAAGATATCTTTCTGGTAGAGCCAGAATGTGAATGAGTCCCCACCCTCATGATGTATCTCTTGTGGGAGATCTCACACCACGGAGTCACCCAACTACATGTGCCTGGCCTACCTCAAAGCAGTGAAGGGAGAAATGTCATTGTTTTGAGCTTCTGAATGCTGGGGCAGTTTGTGCAGTAGCAATGGATACCCAAGACAACTGGCAAGGAAATGAAGCCTATCTTCAAGGGCTGGTGCCACCCAGTGAGGGAAAGTCATGTCACAGAACAGGAGTGTCCGAGATTGGCCCAAACCAGAGATCCAGGTTCTTTCTGCCCCTTCTTTGTTACTTTTGGGGTGATTTCCTTCTCAGGCCTCAAGAAGAAATCTGTGGTTCTTTCCTAGGTTACATCATGTCACCAGACTCTTCAGAAGGAGATGACTATCTCTCTTAATCCCCTCTACAGGAGGAAGCAAATTCAGAAGGATTAATCCATCTCTTTGATCACACTGGAAAATGCAGTGGCCAATGTCCGGCACAAATGATATCACCTTAAATGAACCAAGCTCATGTAGACAGAGGGGTTGGAACCAGCTCTCCTTGAGGGATGTGGAAATTGATGAGTGGCGATGGGGTAATGTGGTTAACATTGCATATACAGTCAGTGGTATCCGCCATGCTTGTTAGAAGCCTTCAGTTTGGTTGTTGTCTGCATAAGGTATGGTGTGAGTGGGTGTAAAGAGAAGGTGCTGTCTATTGGTAAAGGACACATGAAAGGGTAGTCTCAATGGCATCACAGCCAAGAACCTGAAAGCCCAAAATCACCAGGAACAGTCCTCCTGAGGAGCAACAGTGTCATGCAAGACAAGGTACCTCAGACTTGGCATCTACCTGTACATCTCATTTTCTGCTTTTACAGAGCAGAGGAAATACTGATAGAGCTCCTGGCATCAGAATGTAGACATCCTTCCTCACCTGCACTAATCTGTTCCATAGTTTCAGCTGCATTATCTGAATGAACTGGAAGATTCCAGACATAATTCATACATTGTAAATTACATACTCTCCTCAACCTGGTGATGAAATCTCATACCATTCAGCTCTATCCTGCCCAGGACTTGAATCACGCCTTTGTCCCTGTGTCCACACTGTTGCTGCTACCTAGTCATTAGTGTCACTTGGTAGCATCTCTATTTTAAGGTTGATTGTCAGGATACTGCAGCACCCAAGTCCAAGTAATCCTTATTTTCCTTAATGATGTGCCCAAAGTGGGAGTGGAGTGGTGCTCCCTTTAAGTGAAAGAGAAAAGTAAACCATATGCTGAAATTGCTAAGATCTATGGCAAAATAAATGCAACATGCACATGTATATATCTATGTCCGAGTATAGTTATAAGTATTTCAATATTCTCAGGAGTTTCTGGTATCTGGTGGGGGCTTTAAAACACGTTCCTTATGGATGGAGGAGGCTATTGTATGCCTTTTCAGTATCCAGAGACTAAAGTGTTTGCCTTCTAGATAATCTTAGTAGTAAGAAAATAGAAAAGTAGTGTGGGTTAAGGTGTGTATCGAACCCATGAGTCCTAAGAATGTTGAGGGTCATTTAAAATTGCTTCCTGCTTTAGAAAACATTCTTTCCTGTTCCTAAACAAATTAACTATAATCAAAACGCAGCCTTTGAAAAGCCAACAGAAGGCACATGTGAAGCTGTCTCTGCCAGAGAATAAGTTCTCCCCTCTACCAGCCATTGTTGTACATACAGATAAGGTTCCTTCTCTGTGAGCCTTGCAGTCAGCCCCTTCATGGTCAAAACATCTTTCAGATTCCACAGGGATGGATGCCGCAGGAAGGAAAGTGATTAGGCTCTGTAGCTGCCCAAAGCCTCACTCATGTCACCAAGTTCATCTCCAACATGGCTGCGTGTGAATGGTTCTTAACATAATTGTAAGAGCAGGAGACTAATAGGTTTCTGCTCTGTATTCTTTAATCCTAATCCTATCAATGTTTTCATATTTCCCATTAGGTGTCTACTTACACTGCTTAACACATGCAAGCTCTTCGAATGCATGTCTAAACCAATAATAACGTGTGCATTTGGATGCATTTGCTTCCTAGCTTTCTAACTAGCTTCCGTTCTGCTAACATTTGAATCTGCTCTCTGAATCACTTTTGTGGAATCATCCCATGAGTCGCACTGAATTGTTTGTTTTCGGAATTTACAGTACAATCATAATTGGGCTATTAATGGCTCTTCAATTACAAATTCCAGTTAGAAGGCCCTGGGGATTTGAAGATAGAGCACATGGAGCTTATATTGAAGCATTGCTTTAAATATTTTATTTTTTAGTAAATTTCCAGTGACTATCTTTTTCTTATACATTTTCTTGTGCATAGCTTGGGGGAAATAAGTCTTTCTCTGAATGTATATTTACAAGAGAATTGTCAAAGAATCCTAATGGCACAGGAAAAACTAGGTTATTCCCCTGTTCTCAGCAGTAGCAGTCACCATCGTGTTATTTCTAGCATTTTGATTTTAAATTGCAATCACTTCTGGGTCTTTTGGTTAAGATCGTGTGTAGAATCCTCCTTTAAATTTGAATAGAAGCCTTGTTCTAAAACACATTATGGAAATTCTGAACTGGGAGGAGGGTGTGGAGGAGAATTCAGAGAAAGGAATTACCATTTTGAATTACAAGTTGGTAATTTGAATTTGATTGATGCAGAATTAACAATAACAATTCATACTCCAGGCAAGTGACTCAGCAGAGGAGCTAAGCACAGAGAGATTTGGAGCACACTGTGGTGGTTTGTAGATGCCTGCCTGTAATCTAACTGCACTTTGGGAACAGATGCTCCCAGAGGGCTGCTGCTGGCTGGTGACGGAGAGCCCAAAACTGGTGAGATGACGCAAGACTTTGGTAGATATTATTAAATTTGGATCAGTGGTCCTAAGTCACCTATTCTCTTGTTCTAAAATCCACCCATTCCCCCTACTAAATACAAAATCCTTCTGCTTTTAAAATCTCATTCATTGCAAAGCTCCTTAAGTCCACAGGTGGGTAGAGATCAGAGCTGGCTCAGGAACCTTCACTTACCCCTTTCTCCTATTGATTTCTGTCTTTCCTGATCATGGCAAGCGAGCTGGCTACACAGCTGCTCCGGCTGCCATGGGAAAAGGCAGAGCATCCAAAAGAACAGGAAATAGATCATGAACGAATAGCCTTTTCCATAAAACAGCAGGAAATTATTGACTCTGGGAGCAGAGCCTGTCCCTGACTACATTTTCAGCCTGTTATTTTTGTACCTCGGACATTATTATCCCCACCTAGAACTAATATTGGATGCTTTTTAATATAGACTCAAGGAAAGCTACAGTCTGTATACAGCAGTAAGGGAAAACAAGAAACTTAGGAGCTCAATTCTTGCTGCTTATTATTTTCAGCACTTTATAAGGTATTTGAAAGAGAATTAAAGAATTTAGTGCCAGTGCAATAGCATGGGCCTGTGTCAGATCATGAAAGTATAACATTAAATTTTCAGTAATTTTGTAAGCAAATTGCTAAGTAGAATTATTAATAAAAAAAGATTGTTGAAGATGAAATTTTTAGTAATTCTTTGAGAATTTCATACAATGGGTTTTGATCTTATCCCCACCCCCAAAGCCTCCCAGATCTTTTTCTTCCATGTGCCCATCAAAATGTTTCCTCTTTTGGCTGTTGGTCATTCCCATAAAGTACAGTTTGTGCTGTCCATATAGTATTAGATTTGGGGCCTTTCATTGGGATGTAGTTAACCTACCAGGGGACACACCTTAAAGGAAACTGACTTTCTCTCTCCTGGCAGCTATTGGTTGTCAAGAAAACTCCTTAGGTAGGGATGGGCCTTCCTGCCCACCTCCACCGTCTCCATGCTGGATGTGGCCTGACTTGAGCTCACACATGTCTTGTGCACACTGTGAGTTCATGTCTGCAGCCATCCTGTTGTGTCATGGGAACAGTTTCCATTTAGTTATCCACTGCCTCTGACTCTTGCTGTCTTTCTTTTCTCTCTTCCACAGTGGTCCCTGAGTTTTGGGAGGAAACAGTGTCATCTAGATACCCCACTTAGGGCTGAGAGATATAAAGAGAGGAAGGACGGAGCACCATGAAATAAAAGGATAGAAGGGGGATAATGGACAGGAAGGGATTAATGGGGTGAGGGATGGAAGAATAGGATAAAGGAGGGGATATAGAGAAGGAGAACAACACTAATGCTATTTCAACAAAGTCATAGGAAATCTACTACTTCTTAAAATATATACATACACACATATAAAGATTTTAAAAAGAATTACACTGTAACAGAGCAGCAATTCCACTGCTAGACATCTTATATTTACAGATAAAAAGCCTAGTGCCAGGTATGGGTTATTAGTTTTGGAGTTGTTGGCCAGTGTGGTCTCAGAGACCCCAGTCTTTACAGGCTATTATCAATGCTCTTGGTTCCCCCGAAGAACTTGATAGTAAGATCCAGTTGCTGCAGATATCACAAATTGGAGTTATAGAACATGGGAAAGTCAAGCCGGTGCTCACCTTGAAGCCTCATCTCTACCAGCTAGTTTTCATAGCGGTGGAAGGTACACAATGCATGACACCAGAGGAGAACAGTGATTATCAGTATTACCCAGCTGTGACCCCTGCAAGTCACAATAATAACTGGCCTGCAATACTTGCAATCATGGCACAAATGTCATGTGAGTAGCCAATCATTTTCTGATTAGATTTAAGGCCTGCTCCACAAGATGAAACCCATACCTGGCACCATTATTGAAAGTCTATGGCTAAACAGTGCCTAGGTCCTAGAGAAGAACCTACCAGTATTTCACATGGTATTAAACCAACTCTTATTGGTGGGTATGACTTACTGTTATACCCACAAATTAGTACCTCTCTCATCCCTAATCAGAGAAGCTTATTTTTGCTATAAATGGTGATTAAGACAGAGATACACAATTGTTCATGATACAAAGAATAAAAAAAATCAAATTATATTTTGGCTGCTATAAATTAAGGAATTTGACAAAACTTAATGAAAGCATTCAATCAGAATCAATTGATTATATAAAACTTATAAAAGCAGGATTATGTATCTCATTATTTCTTATAAATGTTGTGCTTTCCATCCTTAACAAAACTTATAATTATTTATGCTTTTGCTTCTATACAGCTGGTTATTATTTACCATCATATCTTGAGAAAGAAATAGCAAATATAAATATGATGGAGAAAAGAAGTAAGATTGTTTAGGAAAGCTAAAGACAAGTTTATCTTAAATTTTCTACAAGTTAATTAAGCACCACGTTGACTCAATAATTATACCCTTACAACTATGGTTGTGTGTCTTAAATTCTTAACTTGCAGAATGAAATTAAGTTAGGAATACAGCTTTTTAATATGAAGTATTATTAGAACTTCTTTCTGGATTCATATAAATTTAAATCCTTCTAAGAAATAAGAAATGGATATATTGGTTTTTTCAGGAATGGTGAGAAAAATATTAAGTAACATTGCTTTCTTTTATTATTTAAAAAAAAATAAGGTCCATGGTTATCTTTGTTAGGGTTTCTATTGCTGCAAAGAGACATCATGACCATGGAAACTTTTATAAAGGAAAACATTTAATTTGGAGTGGCTCGTGTACAGTTCAGAGGTTCAGTTTATTATCTTCATGGTGGGGAACATGACAGTACACAGGCAGACATGGTGCTGGAGTAGCTGAGAGTCCTACATCTTGCAGGACTGGGCAGTATCCTGAGCATAGGAAACCTCAAAGCCTGCCCCTACAGTGAAATACTTCCTCCAGCAAGGCAATACCCACCCCAACAAAGCCACACCTCTTAATAGTGCCACTCCAATTACTTTCAAACTACCACAATGACCTTAGCGTTCCTATATGTCTTAGGGAGCCATGTGCAATGGTGTAAATTTTAAGTCCTTGATTTCTGTCCCTAACCATAAGACTTAAAACTTCAAACTACTTCCCTTTAGTTGTTCTTTCTATCACAAGTCAGTCTCATCCTAGAGGAAATAGCAGGACAAAAAAAAAAAAAAAAGAGCTTAGGACCTTTCAAAAAATTGTCTCAACCTGCACCAACACCTCATGTCTATCTCCAACTCAGTGAACTCTGACCTCTGAATCTATGCTTGCTCTCTGCCCAGTATCACCAGCATCAAGAAGGGGTATCTGAACTCGAGAACAGTATAAAACAATACAATCTGTTTTTCACTAGTTCTGCGGGTAGCTTAGGCATTTTTCCCCCAAGAGGCAGTCTTGCTGCTAGCTGAAGAGTTATTGACAGTTGATGAAGAACTGCTGGGAGTGACAGAGGGAGTTCTCTTCAGGGATGCATCCCCTGGGAGGCTATCCACGTCCCCCCAATGGATGGTCCTATACCCGTGCACATACTGGCAGCACTAAGTGAACCCAACAGTATTTTTTAAAGGATACAGGAAGTTGAAATTTAAAAAAAAAATGGTGGGGGAATAGGAGAGGAAGGAGTTGAAAAGGATGAAATGGGGACGGTGGATTTGATCAATACTCTTAATAAGCATGTATGAAATTCTTAAACCATAAAAAAAAACTAAACTAAAATAAATGAGGTATAGCTTTTTCCTTCCAACTAATAGGTGTTATTTGCCTGTTCTCTTTGGTGACCTGAAAGACCTACAGTGAACGATAATGGTAGTTATAACACTGTTTTCACTGGAGACAGAATTCTACTGCGGGATCAATAGACCCGTCTAACAACAAACCGGGAAAAAGACTAAAAAAAGCAATGCTGTCACCCAGTGCTGACGTCAATTGGCCAGCACCACTCCGTGTACGGTGCTGAATCTCCAGGGGCTGAAGTGCATGGTGTCAGCAGGCGGTGGCTCTACCAGGACTTGACACTCACTCTGCCATCTATTTCCTCTACAGTTTATTGCTGTGCTGCGTTCCCTGCTCACGGCAAGCGCTCCTGATAGACAGGCCTCTTCCGGCCTCAGGCTTTCCCTGCTGTCTCTGCTGTCCCGGCTCTGATGCTGCTGTCCTTCTGCGTCCTTCCACTTTCAGGACAAAAAGAAAAATCTCATTTGTACCCCCTTTACTTTCTCTAGAATTTACATATAAATGAAAAAAAATGGCAAAGATTTGCTTAAGGTTCATATTTCTTTGAAGGAGGGAAAGACTTTGAGATATAAATTTAAAGTTGGTAATATTGATAATATTGACCTATTTGACCTTCACTGATACATGCATCTCTTCCTGCGAAGTCCATTACTTTACTGTTGATTCATACTTTTCTTACTTGGGGTTCTTTTCCAGAATCTAGTCTCCATTTTCCTCAAAAGCAGGTTGTACACATGATTTGTCTGGTATTTTCAATTTGGGAAGGATGGAAACAGTCTATCTACCTTGTAAAACAAAGTGCTGAACACGTGAACTCAGGACCTAGGATATAACCCTCCCCACTTGGGCATTCATGGGCCCAACTTCTTGGTGTGTCTCCAGTTTTTCTGTTACTCTATCATCTGCCATTTGACTAGTTTCCAAAAAAAAGGAGAGATGGGGAGCTGTTTCTCTCTTCATCTGTTCATTGTTCATTCTTCTTTTTCCTGCTAGACACTCATCAAGCACTTACCTGGTGCTAGGCATTGTCCCGCTATCCAGAAGATAAGAGTAGATAGCAAACACATGGGTTTTACTTAGCTGTGGAAGGAAAAAAAAAAAAACAGTGGCTCAATTTGACAAATACTGGTCCTAAGATTTGTACAGATGACAAAGGTACCAACGAGTGTAACAACTATGTCTACAAAGAATGTTTTGGATTTTTACGGAGTCCAAGATGCCTCTGCAGTCTTGAGGAAACTGACAAACTCTGTCATCGTACATCTGTTACTGTCACCTCTGACAGTCCAGAAAGAGTAGGTAAGGATCATCATATTGGAAGGTTCAAGGTTAAGCAGAAAAGGCAAATGTTCCTTGCTTGCTTTTGCTAAGTTTTATGAGTGTTCAAAGACACATTTGATCTAGAGAGGTTTTCGTGTTTCTCTCCGAATCTTTTAGAAGATTGTTGCTTAGAGGAATTTTTATTGCTCTTGTCAATCGCAATGAAAACATTAGCTAGCAATTGTTCTTGATGATCGTAATGAAATCATTAGCTAACAAATACAGGAATGATCATAACAGGTGCTAGTATATGTGATAAAACAAATACAAGCTAGACGTACATAAAACCAACATAGTGCCATGAATTGGAAGAAAGGGACAAAAAATGATATGAATCTCTCTCTCTCTCTCTCTTTCTCCCTCTCTCTCTCTCTCTCTCTCTCTCTCTCTCCACACCCACATGCACATTAGAAAGTGCTTTCTCCTTCTCTTTTCTTTCTTTTTCTTTTTTCATTTCATTTTTCCCTTTTCTTCCTTTCTTTTTCTTTTCTTTTTTTTTTTTTTGCATTGAAATAAAGGACTGTTGTCTGATAAGTAGCAGTCATTTGACCTCAGATCATTAAGTGGAGAAAATCTAAACAAGAAAAGGTAATGTTTATAAAATGTTGGGAAAGCATCAGGATTTATGAGCCAGACATTAAAGCTTGTAGATGATTGTATATAATTACAGCAATAAGCATTTGTGTGAGAAGTGGCTATTATGTTTAAGAAAGATGGCAGCAAAAATTCTCAAGACAAAACATGGGTACAAAAGGGGAGGGTGATAGTGCTTATGAAGTCATTGGTTAAAGCAAAAGAGATAGGGTGAAAACTATACTGAAGATGAGTGGGAGTAGAGTGTACACACACCCCACAAAGGGAGAGGAGTTCAGTACGTGGCAAGCACAACTTGACTGCACAGACTCCACTTACTTGATCATAAAGTCACCTGAGACATGGATGGGTAATCTCTGACAATCCCCCAACTTACCTTTATGACAGACTACCTAAAAGTCTTATACAACATTATTCAGAACCGTTCAGTTAAAGTCAGGCAGATTAGCGTCTGCCATGCATTATACTGAAGTCTTTTACAGATTAGAAACATTCATTTGCCCCAGAGCATCTGCATTTCAGAAAGGCACTCTTCCCTGACTTACTCCAGACCCCATCCATGACTTTGTGGGTCGTGCCTTCTCCTGATAAGCCAGCCGGAGGGAAAACATGTTGATATCTAGTCTCCATAATGGTGTGCATGCTATCTGTAAAAGATGAGAGTTCCCATGTCCCGAATGCAGACCCACAAATCAAGCAGACTAGTAACTGGTTTGTCCCCTTGCACTTTCATGGAAAAGAAAAGCACCCTGGAGAATATGTGTTCCACAGCAAATGCTCAGGTAAAAGAAAATTAACTGTAATTATTCATAAATTATAATTAGCTTAAAGGCTCTGGTTTTTGTCGTAGAGAGCATCTCTACAGTGGACAGTGGGACACACTGAGTCTGTAAACCGCATGAGTTTCCACTCTTGATTCTGAAATCTTCTCATTTTATGTAAAAAGCTGCTAATTTTGCAGCTGAAATAATTTGGAGACATTTTCCAACTGTTTACTCACTGGTATTTCATTTTCGCACCCATTATAATCAATCACACATTGCATCTGTGTTTGTGGTGCTTATCAGCTGCTAATTTTCACAGTTTTCGTGTTAATTTGGATCTATAATATGATTCAGTTCGTTCACAACTTTTATAGTTCATATAATCGGATTCAAAATATTTCTATGCAAAGGCCTAACATTTCCCATAACCAAACAAACTTTTTGAGATAGGGACAGGGTTATATTTTCCAAAAGTGAAAACGGCAGGTAAAGGCCTTCCACACAATGATGCAAGGTGCATTCAGACACCACAATCAGCTACACATTGTTAAGGCTTTGGAATTCATCTGTTACAGAGCCTTGACTTCCTGTCTCCTCCTTGAGGGTGTATGTGCGTGCGCACACTGTAGCATCATTTAGACCCGAGGAACATGGATCAGGGAAATTGCTCAAAATAGTATCCCCTCATTAGTCACAATGGTTAAATAACAAGCAAACTTCAAACATTTCACTAAAACCAAAGACCTAAATAGTGAAACTCTGCAGCTCAGCAGTCCCTTTTGGGATGGCAGCAGCTGGGGAGTCATATTTCTCTGCAGTAGCTGGATGGAGTTAGCAACTATTGACCGAGTAGTCTCCTTTAGTAGTCTCCTTTATATCATTATTTCTTTGTTTATTCTATCTGTAAGTGACTGCAGTGACTTCTGACCCTTTTTTCTCCTTCTTAAGTAAATAGTGCATTTTATCATAATACATGAAACTCCATAGGAGTCAGAGACTGCCAGAATTCTCCAGTAAAGAAGAAAAGAAAAGGCAAGAGGACTCAGAGAGGAGGATTGTGTAGGCTGGATAGCGTGTATCCAGATTTATAAATTGGGTGAAGGGAGAGAAGTGAGGAAAAGTAACCCAGACCTGAGTCCAGCTGGAATAACTGATGCATGCCACACGTCCTTCGTAAGCCTGGAACAGACCAAGATTAAAGAACAAATATATCCTCTGATGGGTATAGCAAGAAGTAGCCTTGAGGAATGTAAAAGTCCCCTGCCTCACACAAATCCCAAAACAAAAGAGATTGGGGATGTAAAGAAAGCATATATGTGGTATAATTGCACGGCCTCACTGTTCAGTTATTCCTGTGCTAAAGTTTGCTTTAACGTGGGGAGTGCTAGTTCCTCTAGATGGTATGTGAAGCCTTCCTCACAGACTTGTGCCCCTCCAGGGAACCTGGGCAGCAGGTGCCCATGTGCACAGGCTGGGAACCTTCTGGTCCCCTTGACCCCGGCATTCATATTGGCACCTAGGTCTTGCAAGGTGCTGCGTTTCCAATAAGAGAATTAAAGGGAGAGTGACTGTGTGATTGTGTCTCACAGTCAGGCTCCTGACTGTCTGACCGTAGGTGGACAGAGGTGTAAAATTAAGCATATGCTATTAATAGAGCTGCTGTTTGCACAGGAGAATGGGTGGTTCTTGGTAGCAATAGAGAACCTTTGTTCTCATGGCCAGTTTCTCTTTGCTGTATGCTGTCTGCACCCTGAAGCACCTCACTGACAGCCCAACGTTCTTTCTTCTAGCTAGTCTTCTCGTAAATAGGCAAACTCCTCTTAATCTATACCACAGCTCCTCAAACATCCCTTTCTGTTATGCAGAGCCATTTTTGCTCTGCAAGTATGTGTATTTTGTGCACAAATAAAGCATTATGTATATATCTACATAAATCACCGTATGTCAGTATTATAAATCTAATGGGGAAATGAGCAAAACATACTTTATAATGACATTGTAAATCAATTAAGAAGTACAGCTCCATCCTAGTAAAGCTTCTGACTAGGAGATTGTTGAAGTGTAGATTATAACACGTTGAAATTAATGTCCTTAATGATAAAGTTGTCTTGATCTTGGGAGAAGGAAAACCAAGTCTGGCTTGTTACAGTCCGTGTAGTCATCTGGATATGTTATTTTAAATGAAAATGCAGATGTTGCCTTCTCTCCCCCCGTCCGTTTCCATAGGAATCAGGAGAGTGTTATTAGTGTCCTTTTCTTTGCTATCCTAACCCAACTTGACAGCCAACTGATAGCGCTAGCTTCAACAAGTCTCCTTCTGACCATCTCAGGAGTTTGTAGAGCTGGTGCCAGGGCAGAATCTTTCCAGGCTCCAGTGTGGACCAACTGCTGATCAACCCTCATTCTTTGCAAGCTTGGCAGGTCCCTAAGGGACTGGTTTAATTTAAGGTACCTTGGAAAACAAGTGGTTTTATCTGCTTATATGTATAACCACCAGGGGGAGCTCTAGTTATCCCATTGATGGACGGCTCTGCAGAATGGAAACAAAGATACAAAAACTAAACACCAGGGCTTTGCTTTTATGCCAGTATTATGTTGCAGCCAGTCGCACAGAACAAGCAGGCTTGGTGACTACAGTCTTAAAGCTGATCCCTCTCTAGTCACACAAAGAAGAAAGTGAAGCCAAAAGAATCAACTGATTTGCCTAAAATCACACAATTAAGAAAAGGCCTGTACCAGCTTGGTAGATTCTCCATCTGCTGTTGCTGGGGTGAATAATAGATCATGTATCTGGGAACATTATGTATGCGTGCACATATATATGTACATATATATATGTGTGTGTGTGTGTGCGTGTGTGTGTGTGTGTGCATTGTGGGGGTATACATGTTTATTCACTCTATCTCTGTATAATGTATACATAGACACATGCATAATGTAGAAACACACTGGTACACATTGTAAACACATGAATATGCACGCATAACACATATGGGTATCCATACCATATACATGCCTGTATATACATCATTGTTGTAGACACATTATATCCATATATATTCATAATACATATACAACCATATAGAAGACATAGTGCATTGTATGTATGCATGTCAGTATATGAGGTTAGTATAGTATGTGATATTATTAGCTTGTGGATGCCAGTTCCCCTCACACACTATATTCATGAATCTGTGTTTGGTTGTAAGAACTGTGACACTGTTCACTTAGCTTTCCCAGAAATCATTGTTGGCCTCTTTTACTGTCTGTCTCAGGTCCTTTTTTTACTGCTGTGACCAGATATTCAACAAAAAGACATTTAAGGGAGGAAGCCTTTATTTTTTATTTTATTTTATTTATTTATTTTTAAAACAATAGTTTCCCATTTTACATACCTATCTCAGTTCCTAGTCCCTCCCCTCCTCCAGCTCCCCACACCTAGCCCCTACTCCACCCCTCGTCCGCTCCTCAGGGAAGGTAAGGAGAGGAAGCCCATATTTTGGAGCACAATTTGAGGGAGATGGTCCATGGTGACAGAGCACATGCATGAGGCACTAGTCACATTACTTCTGTGGTTAGGATGCAAAGAGTGGAAGGAAGCATAGTCAGCTACAGACACCAAGGTTCAGCCCTAATCACAGTTTCCTCCAGGGAGGCTCCGCCTCCTAAAGTACCATAAGCTTTTAAAGGAGCACTTCAAATCAGGGACCGTGTGTTGAAATATGTAGGAAAATATTACGTCTTGTATCAGACCACCATGGTTCTTAATTTGCCCACTGAAAGGAGATTTAAAAATTGAGAACATGATCAAATGGCTAAAATGGAGAGTTATACAGCTTTGGGGGGGGGGCAGAATCTCCTGCCACCATATTGATATGCGTATCTCACCATTCATTTTTGCATCTACATCCGTTGGCTGTGTTGTATCTGGGAATCACCTGACACAGAGAGGGCGGCCTATAGTGAGTTTACAGAAAGAACCCTGCTGGAAATGGGCAGTGGGTTGTGCTCCATGGGTTCACCCCTTATAGGGTGAAAGTATGAGATAAAAGTAGCTACAGGTTATGGGCTAATTCTTTAGTCTTTACCACAGCCCTAGCAAGCAGCGCTGCTGTTAATATCCTCAGTTTACAAATAAGAAAACTTTGGCACAAAGATAAGTAACTTGTCTGGGCCAAAAAACAAGTTAGCACTCATTTAAGCCAAGCCTTGTTCCTTGCCAGTTGGGTCCCACACACTGAGCTTGTGTCTCTTTCCCCCTTTACCATGTCTTCTAGTGTGTGGCCAGGTGTTGTGCATCCATTCTGACTCCCCTTTCTTAGATGCCCAGGATGGCAGCTACAGGCAGTGGTGTTGTTCATATTTGAAGCTCTTGAGTCCACCACCACCAGTTGCGCTGTGTTAAAACTCCAGCCAAGAGCAAGTCCAGAAATGAGCCAAGGCACTAGACTCACATAGGTTCCCACATGTGGACACCTCTCAAGACGAGATTGTGATAGATTCGTCTCCAGAGCCAATGGTCTTCTGCCTTGCTGGAGCTCCTATGACATCATAGCACACTGGCAACTCAAGCCATGCATGCTCCCCCAGCTTTGAAGGCTGGAAGCCTATGATCAGGATATCAGTAGAGTTGGTTCTTCTGGATGCTGTCTCATTGGCTCATGGATGGCATTTTGTCTCTTTGCCCTCATAGCTCTTTCTTCTATGTTTTTGGACTTTGGTCTCGTCATTTTTTAAAGATGCTACTCATACTATTTGACCCCATGAGGCCTACCCTGACTTTTATACACTCCTTTAAAGACCTTTTCCACGGAATGTCCCATTCTGAATTTGCTGCAGCTGTAGGTTTTTAAAACAAATTTTGGACCATAACAATTTGCTGTCATCTTCCTGTGGTTGCTAAGGAGATAGTAGAGGGTACAGAGAGTATGATGTACCCATATGTAACCTTGGAACAGTACTAGACACCAACTGTAGGGCCTGGGTCCTTTTCCATGTCAGTACCTTGTCACTCTCCAGATACTAGCTGTGCTGATCTTGTCCACATTTGTCATGCATGGCCTGTGATGCCCTGCCCCTGAAGTAGCCGTTTTCCTGCCTTTGCTCTAATTTCATCCTCTTTGACAGTTTATAGAGTGTCTGCAATTCTGATAACACTGAGTTCTCCACTGACTATCAGAAGAAAAAAAAAAAACCTGTCAATCCCAGGACAAGCTTCCAGAAACAATCAGGAACTGGGATACCCTACACCATACTGACATCAGAAGCTGCTTCTGCTTGTGCCACCCCATTGCCCCCATGTACCTCTCAGCCTTCATTTGCATCTTTCAAGCATTTGTAAATTCACGTGCACCTGTGTGCTGGTGCACACACACACACACACACACACCATACACACACACACACACACCACGGTTGAAATCTATCTTGGGTCTTGGTTGCATTTGACCCTTCATAGTTGTCTCATAGTTATCTCAATCTTTACTTCCTGTTTCTCCTGTGTTTTGCAGAGCATTGTAAAAATGCTTCATATTTATAAACCTCCAAATGTTCTCCTGAAATCAGTTACTCACACCCCTCTACTGTAATGAATTCTATCCATCTTAAAGGTTACCACACTGTCACCAGTTTCTCCCAGCTAACAGGACTTCTGAGGAAACTGAGCCAAGATATTAACCATTAGCCACAGATTGTGTTGCAGACTTCGCAGGCAAAAGGGCCCTCGAGACCCTGCTCCAGGGCCTGGCAGCCTCTGTGTTTTGCTTAGACTTGTTTTTGCTTGACCTATGCAAGGCATCTTAAATTGTTCCAGTAAACTGCTGAATCGGTTAGTAGCTCTTAATTATAACTTTAAGAAATGACACAAAATGTGTAACATTGGGTATTTTCCAGTGCATGGTCCTGTGTTGAGATATTCACACGGCTGTGCAGCAGACCTCCAGGTCTTCGCCGTCTTCTGAGCTTCATTCTACATCCATTAACTTCTGTTTTACCCTTTTCCCCAACCTCTGTCCACCACAGTCCCACCTTCTGTTTCAAAGAATGTGATACTCGGGGTACTTCATGTAAATGGAGCCACATGGTGTTTGTCTTTCTGCCACTGACTCATTGCCCTTAGCATAACACCCTCAAGAATCGTTCATATGGTAGCATAAAGCGGAACTGCCTTCCTTATGAAGACTCAACCACTCCCATTGTTTGAATATGCCGTGTTATCTTTCTTCATTCATCCATTTAAAGATACTTAATTTGTTTACACTTCTCGTCAGAAATAATGCCGGGGAACATCGATGTACAAATATCTCTTCAGAGCCATGCTTCCATTGCTTGTCATAACAGATCCAGAGATGGGTTGCTAGAATGTCATTCAGTATGCCTTTTGTCTCAGCCACTTCCAGGAACTTTGACTCTAGAGGTGGAGCTAGCTCTCTTAACCCAAAGTAAGTCTCATGAGAGATCTACAGTCAGGGTGACTGATCCATGCAGATGTTCTTTTAGACCAGAATGCAGTGACCAAGCAATAACAAGGACAGTAAGACTGGATTGGGTCACTAGGATCCCTGTGCTGGAAAACTAGGCTGTTTCTCCAAACAGGAGAGGTAAAATGATGCCGAGCAACCCCAACTGTGTCTACTGGAGTCTCTCCAGATAGGCAAGCAGGCTAAAGTCATACTAGTTGGACTAACCTTTTAACTCTGTTATTGGATAATCTCAAGCAATTGAATTGCTCTCTTCCAGAGTTTCTATGAAAAAAAAAAGCTGCTTTTGAGAATTACACAAGCAAATAAATGCAGAGACATTTAGAACAACAATCAGCACCGAACAAACCATAATTAGTATGAAAATGGCTATAATACAAGATGCAAGAAATTATACATTAAAATCTAGACTTTTTTGCTTCTTATGAGAGAAAAGGAAAGGCAGCACCAGCTTGTCTCTGTGACAGTGTTAGGGTAAAGCAATGCCTATGTCTGGTAGATGGCTACAGGCACTCGGGATATCCTCTGCGCCCTATCACTCCTGACCCTTGGCCTGTCACTCACAGATGTCCCAAGATCTCTTTAAGTTCTGTTCTCAGATTTCTGCAAACTAGAAGGAGTAAGCAACTCAAGTCCTCACTGTAGACAACAAAAAAAGTCAGAAGAAAACTGTTGATCCTATTATGAAGTAAGCCCAAATAAAACATTTTCTTCTTCATACCCCTTCCTGAGAAATGTGTGGTGAAATTGCTTTTCTCTTTTTTTCTTAAGATGTTGTCTTTGCATGTCTCCTTTGAGAGAAATCTTAAAGTATCTTTAACTGCTCTTCAAAATGAATGTCTTGCACCTGGGGAGCTCCCGCCACTTCTCAGAGAACCTAATGTCCCACCACCCACTCCCACTATGACTGTGAATTCTGGATAGCATGTCCTTGGCAGATAGGAGCTGAAGAGTGGTACTTGTCTGTACCCACTTTTCTTTGTACTGCAGAACATTCCCAGCTGTCTCAGCGCCCATGAGCAAGCACCAGTCTTTCTATTCAGCAACAAAACACAGGGATAAATTAGCCCTGGTATCCCCTGGGAGCCCTGCAGCCAGTGTTTAATTGAGATGCCTAGAATGGACGCTTCTTGCCACTTCAGAGACACAGCTGACACTAATTGGAAGCTTCTCTCCTGATCCCTATAGGCAGGCTCAGTGCTGGTCACAAAGCCTAAAAGTTAAGCCTGAGCCAGCCCTACTGCTACACCGTCCACCAGTGTCTGGCCAGAGTAGAGGATTCCCCAAGCTACAGAGAGGCAGTTGAGCCCTCAAGCATGTTCCCATGGCTGTGACTCCTGTACTTCTCATGGGATGGATGAAAAAGGGAGGAAAAGAGGGAAAGAGGGAGGCTGCTCCAAACAGCCATGCTGGATATGCAGTTAGGGTTGCACCCTGGGAAAGCTGATTTGGGAGGAATTACACCACTGCTAATTGTATAATTCTTTTTCTGAACAACTTCCAAGCATGAGGAGCATAATACAGTTTTTATGAAATAGGGATATGTTAACCCTGACTACTGTTTAGCCCTAATGACTTAGGCAGTCACACCAAGTATTCACAGAGAACTCTGGATGCCGAGGTTCCTTATGTGAAGTGGTATAGTATTTACATGTCACCTACGCAACCTCTCATATATAGTTTAAATTATCTCTAGATTACTTACACTACTCAATATAATGTAAGTATTATATGAATGGCTGTATTGTTTAAAGGAAATGACAAACAATCTATACATGTTCAGTCCCGAATGCTTTAATAATATAATATAATATAATAATGCTTTATTCGTGACACAAAGAGATACCTGCATGTATTTTACACATTCATTATTTTGGGAAAAGCTGAATTAAAATAGAGACTGTTTCATGTGTAACTGGAGACCAGAAAACCCTACTATCTGCCATCAGCAGGCAACAGCCTCAAGAACACCAGAGATGTGAGTCAGTTTGAGTGTAAATGGCCTCAATCCAGGAGGAGCTCTCCTGTCTGAAGGTGATGAGGCCTGGAAGTCCCCATGCAAACAGAGCAGTTTTGCGCTGAGCAGATTGCTGAACTCTGTAAATACTCTTTTTTTTTTTAATCTGTAATAGTTAAAATGCTAATGTTCTATACCAGCCTCAGATACCCCAGAAACACTTTGCTTACTTGGACTCATCAGACCACATGGGCATCTTTAAACCACACTTGATCGGCACATACAGATACAGACAAGGTCATGAAATCAAGTAACACAATGCAGCTCTACTGCACAATATCCAAACCTTAGTCCTCCCTTCCTCTAGGGGTAGCGACACCTTTGAGACCTGTCTCACCCTTTCCTGGAGTAAAATTAATAATACTTATACACTAACATAAAATGTCAGTGGTAGTACAGGTAAGGAAAGAAGACCAGAAGAAAGGGATACATTTTTATATAATTTGTGTATGACTAGAAACATATTCCTAAGAAGTGTGATTGTAGCCATTTCTCTCACATTGTTCATGGCATGAACTGGTATTTCCAGCATCCACCTTCTTTCTATAGCCCTTCTTGGCCTTTATTAAGAGCCTAGACTGGTTTTGGCAGATTATTTAGTGAAATAACACAAACCTTCATTCTTGAAGAGTTTGAGCCATGAGTAGTCTGCCTGGAATGGATTAGGATAGTTTTCCATTGACCTTAATCATAGGACATTGTGATTCTGAGAATTGCCCTAAGGGACAGCCTGTGTTCTAGAGAGATTTTGTTTCCTACTTTTCTTATGAGGTACAGTCTAGTTTTCCTGTACCTCATAGCCTGGATTAGTTACACAAGCCATCATTCTCACTGTTTCTTAGCCTTCAATGATATGAAGAGTCAAAGTGATGGTGTGAGCAGTCTTAAATTTCAGTTCAGTGAAATCACTGTTGTGTCTACTCATAGAACTCTAGGGTGAAGAACCTTAAGCCTGCAGAACAAAGGGGTGAGAGAGAAGGAAGCAGAAATTTTGTTAGCGGGTAATTCGGGGATGATGGTAGATGATACCACTTCAGTTCCACCCTTTGAGTCCCAGCTTTGGGGAGGAGAGCATCATGCATTGGATGCTGATCCCATACATGTAGCCTCCTGAGAGTTGTGCTCAGCATCATATTCTACCTCAGTGCTATCTGCATCTCCAAAAGACCACAGTTCTACCAGGATGTCAAGAAACAGGGACAATCGGTCAATTTCTGTAAGCTTGAGTCCATCACTGACACAAAAAATAGTGCAAAAATATTGCCTTGAGACCATTGAATATAGAGTAGGTGGATATATTAATTGTGGGGTAATATATCAAATTTTCTTCATACACTATAAAATTTTCTTATGTATGTGTCCTTTAAAACAAACAGACCAGAAGTAAAAGCAATCAAATGTAAATCACCATGATTATCCTAAGAACGAGTAGGTGAGTGATTTTACTCCACCAATTGTTAGTATTTTCTTGAGTTTCTAATCCAGAGGGGAAACATACTTACTTTAAGACCAAAAAAAGAAAAGAAAAAAGAATCCGAATAGAAACATACCAGGTAAAATTTGGTGCTAGTGCACCATACTTTCCTTTCAGGAAAGTGAGGGATGCCTCAAGTCCTAAGGACTGACCTTGAAAAGTTGGGGCTGGACCTCAGTATCCACTCAGGTTATTTTTGGGGATTGGTACTTTTGCTGAGGTGAGTGTTTTCTGACCAATAAAGCTGAGTTATTTTGGTCCACCATAATTGTGTGTTAGACAGGTGGTTTGTGTATGAAACATTTAATTTACTGGCTGTGCAGTCTGTTGGCTTTGGATAGAGCTAGAAACAATTCTATACAAGTTCCCCCAAATGATGGGCTCAGATGCTGATCTTGTCACCGTTACAAGCAGATACACATCGCCAAGCCTGCTGGAGTGGCAAGAGGGCTCCGTGGGAAAATCACGGTGTGACTTTTCATGGTCTGTACGCTAACCACTCTCTGGGATTGCGTGGCCTTGGGATGGTAATTTTGCAGGGTATGTGTGTGTTATAGAAGAACACATTATATGAGCATAAATATTAGTCACTTAGATTTTCTTCGCATATTTTTTGGTATATTTTTATTTTGGGGATCTCTGATACTGTTTTGGAGGGAACTTGTCTGGAAACAACACCTGTCAAGGTGGTTTTCCATATTTAATACATATGCCTTTAAGCATGAGTACAGACCCAGGCAGCAGTCTGAATAAGTCATGTTCACAGTTTGTGCTAGTCTGTGTGTCCCAAACTTTAGGGGATGTACACAAAGAAGAAGGCAAAATAATGAGCTGGCCAGCTAAGCTGTTGAGGCTGCAGCCGTGGGCGGTGATGTGCGATGGTAATCCCCAGAGACCTAGGCTTTAACAGCCATTCAGCATCCCTTAATCTCCCTGCAGCCTGCTTGCTCTTATATGTCTCTTCATGACACCACCATGGCAACGTATTTTGAGGGAAGGGGTAGAATAATGAACATGCATTGCCTCTGAGACCTTGAGGACAGATACCCAAAATCAAAGTGTTGGTAGGCCCCACACTGACACCTATAGTGGTCTGATGGCTGGAAATGGAAAGTTTTAAGGAAAGGGTAAGTTCCATTTTGCTTCTAATGTGTCCGGCGAAAAGAAGAGGAAAACATGAGAAAGGATGTGGATGCTGATATCCCTTGGGCTCCTCGAGGGTAAAGCCTGTCTCCATTACCTAGGGGTCTGTGATGGGGTGCAGAGCCAGAGCCACTCAGGCAGCAGGGGAAGGGACCTCAAGAGATTCTAGAGCTAGAGCAAGGACAATCCGCCACTAGATCAGGAGAATGCCATGGAGACCAGAATTCAGGAAGTCACTCACCTCTAGGCCAGCCAGTCAAAAGAAGGAAAAAAGCAATGTAATAATCTTAATTGATCTGGAACTTCTCAGCCCCTTATGCACCTTCACTCAGGTGGCAAGACTCCACCGCATGGCTCTGTTCAGTATAAGGTTTATAAATGTGGTCCGAATCTAAGACAGGAGCTAGAACATCTTGTACTTACTCTACTGAACAGCTTGAAAGCTCCTTGCATTCGATAGACTTATAAATAGTAATACTTAAGAAGCCATCAATATGAAAATAAAAGGAACAGGTAAAAAAAAATGTAATCTATGTTCAAAGAAAACAGCCGTCACCTTGCATTTTTAATTTGTTTTTGAAAACCCAAATGAAGGGTTTTGTTAAAGATATACAGGGGCAGATTCATCTGTAATGATTGGCCTTCACTCTCAGTACAACTAAAAGGGGGTGGAGGTGTGCAGATGAGGGGGTGACTGGCCTGATGCCGGATGGGACTCTCAGGATCATGAGAGGCCACGTAGGCCCATGGATGGGAGCCTCTGAGATGTCCATTTCACAGTGACATTGCAGGTCACTTGTCATCTTTTCTGAGCTGTGTGAGGTGACTCACAGTACTCTGTGTCCTTAGTCATGCAGAAGATTAGGTTTTGATGTCCAGACTCTCACATTTTAACCAATAGTATGCATTCCACTTACTGAACGTGTCAATTATTCTTTGTTTCAACATAAATTTAAGGTTCATGGTGCGGCAGTAGAAAGAGGCCTCCTCACTAGGGGTACCCAGCCCCCAGGTGCGGTGCCCTTGTTTTTGCAGTTTTAGACCTTCCATCTCAGAGGACAGGCAAGGATGGTTGAGAGGACACCCAAAGGTGCATGATGTTTGTGAGAGGGTTGTCTGACTCCTCTTCTTCTTCTATTGGGAAAAATCTGTTTTTTTTTTTCTAAATAGCAGTGAATGTTAAAAGGAATTATAACCATTATTCAAGCCTAGAAAAATTTTGGATAGGAATATTTTAACAGTTCAATATAACATGCAAAAATATTCACTATTTGGCTGATTTTATATTAAATTGAGGTCAGAAGTGGTAGTTCTGTGGTGTATTATGGGAAACGATGCGGAACTGGGCCCCAAACACTATCCCTCAAGGCCTAATGAAGAGAGATAGACCATGGAGAAACTTAAAGTGCAGTGGGTGATGTTTTTCATAGATTGCCTTGTCCTTGGGCGGATGACTCACCTGCTCTGTGACAAACCCGAGTCACAGTCACTTACTTCCAAATTGAATCCCTTAGCAACTTGGCAAGTCCCAAAGGTCTGTTTTCTGAGGTGTTGATTAAATAAAAGTCATGTAGTTTTCATACACTAGGTGACCTGGAGACAGGGTTTCTATTTTGACAGTGGAAGCGAAGGCTTCCTTTGGTTCTTGGCAGCAGCAACTGCCCTCCACTCCCAGTCTTCCTGTTCCATTCAGAGGCGAGGCCACAGAAGTACTTAAGGAGTTGAAACATTTTTATTAAAAAATACTTCCAAATACTTTGGAAATCTTGGCTATATGTGACTAGAATTTGTCCATTGAATTTAAAAGATCATTCAGCTTTTAAAAAATTAAATTCAAATATTCTGGTAAAGTTCTGAGTATATTTTCTTGGTGAAAGAAGAAGCTTGCTTGATTGAAAACTTGCCTAGGTGAACTTCTGTGATTTTTTTTAATGTGCTTGCCCCTTTTCTGAGCCTAGCAGAGTGTACCTGTTTCATGTACCCTCGAGGGTAGATAAAATAATTTGTTGATGGAACTTTTAAAATGTTGCATCCACTTAGTTATTTTCTCTGTGTGCATGTGAGTAGGAGCTGCATGCTATAGCACACATGAAGAGGTCTGGGGAAAGCTTCGAGAGTCAGTTCTCTCCTTCTATTATGCAGGTCTTGGGAGTCAAACTAAGGTTCTCAGGCTTGACAGCATGTGTCTTTACCTGCTGATCCATCTCTCTAGCTCTGAGCTTCTTGTGCAATTTGCAGAATTGGAATCATGGTATCTGCACTGGAAGTATCATGAGAATTAAACAGAAGATAGATAAGTGCCAGCCACTTGAACAATACAGAGTGCAATGGCCCAGTTCTATGATGAGGCTTTGAAATATATCAGTCTTGACCTGACCTCTCCCTCATAGTAATTAGTCAATACTCAAATATTGTAGGTGACTCTCAAAGCCATGGCATTGCCACCAAAAAGGAATCCTGCTTGGCTATGTGCTAAAAAAGATATGCGCCTTAGTTAGGATTTCTATTGCTTTGATAAAATACTATAATCTAAAGCAACTTGAGGAGGCAAAAGTTTATTTCATCCTACGATTCTCATGTCATGCTCTATCACTGAAGTGTGTCATGGCAGGAATTCAAGGCAGGACTCTGGAAACAGGAACCGAAGGAGAAACCGTGGAAGAATGCTCTTACTAGCTGGATCCTCATGGTTTGCTTACCCTGTCTTCTTATATAACACAGGGTCATCAGCCTAGGGATGGCATCACCCACATCAATCATTAACCAAGAAAATGCAAGGCTGACTTGCAGTTAGGCAGTCTGGTGGAAGCATTTCCTCAAATGAGGTTCTTCACAGATAACTCAGCTTGTGTCTAGTTGACAAAACAAAGGGGAAAAAACCAACAAGGACAGCTTGTAAACAGAAAATGGAGCCTTACTTTAATGAGAACTGCCTTCAAGCACTGGCTACCAATACCAACACTGTGGCTACTGTAGTTAGAAACCCAGCTACCTCTATCAATGCATTGTTCACCTCAAGAAGTCAAACTGTCTTTCAGCACAGTAGAAGTCTAGTTAGTCCAACGTGGGTTCATGTGCCACATCTAGGACTGCTGTCTTTAGACGTTTTGTACCAAAGTAAGGAAACACTGAAATTCTTGAGTACCAAGGAAACCCACTTCCTCCCATGCCACCACCCTCACTGAAACATGTAAAAGACAGCCAAGAGTCACCAGACCATTTTATTTGTAGTTCTTTTTTTCTTTATTTTATTTTAATTAAAAATTTCCACCTCCTCCCATTTCCCTCCACCTCCCCTCTACTCCCCCTCCCCTCTACTCCCCTCCCCCTCTCTCTCCAGTCAAAAGAGCAGTCAGGCTTCCCTGCCCTGTGGGAAGTCCAAGGTCCTCCCCCCTCCATCCAGGTCTAGGAAGGTGAACATTCAAACAGACAAGGCTCCCACAAAGCCAGTACATGCAGTAGAATCAAAACCCAGTGCCATTGTCCTTGGCTTCTCAGTCAGCCCTCATTGTCAGCCACGTTTAGAGAGTCCAGTTTGATCATGCTCCATCAGTCCCAGTCCAGCTGGCCTTGGTGAGCTCCCAATAGATCAGCCCTGCCGTCTCAGTGGGTGGGCGCACCCCTCACAGTCCTGACTTCCTTGCTAATGCTCTCCCTCCTTCTGCTCCTCATTTGGACCTTGGGAGCTCAGTCCGGTGCTCCATTGTGGGTCTCTGTCTCTATCCCCATCCATTGCCAGATAAAGGGTCTATGGTGATATGCAAGATATTCATCAGTGTGGCTATAGGATAGGGCAAGTTCAGGAACCCTCTCCTCAGCTGCCCAAGGAACAAGCTGGGGACATCTCATGGGGACTCTAGAAAACCCCTCTAGAGTCAAGTCTCTTGCCAACCCTAAAATGGCTCCCTTAATTAAGATATATACTTCCCTGCTCCCATATCCACCCTTCCTCCATCCCAGCCATCCCATTCCCCCAAGCTCTCCCCATCCTCCCCTTCTCCCTTCTCTCTCCCCATCTCCCCTTACTCCTACCCCACCCCCAACCCCAAGCTCCCAATTTTTGACTGACAATCTTGTCTACTTCCAATATCCAGGAGGATAACTATATCTTTTTCTTTGGGTTCACCTTCTTATTTTTATAATAAAGTTTAAAATAAATTTAAAAAAACATTCATAGTAATTATATATCCATCCTTCAAAACATATGCACATAGAAACCTTTTGGTCAAAGTTTTGATGCCCACATGTTAAGAATGAAAATTTTACAACCTTCTACATGTAGATTGTATAAACAAATCATATTAGCACACAGGTTCTTATGTACTGGACAAGGTGCTAAAAAGTGAGAAGCCGGGAAGGAAGATTTGCCTCTAGGTCATACTGCGATTGCTCCATACACAGAGTTGAGGTAATGAGTCAGTGAACTCACTGTCTGACAAAGGAAGGCTGCCAAAATGTTCTCCAGGTTTACTCAAGCACATCCTAAATTGGATTATACTCATGTGTGATACAAATGAATAAGTCTAGGAAATGTAAGGCATGAGTCAGGAGACTTTGAAAATAAAGCTTTCTTCAGTAGAAGCATCATCATGAAGAATATGTGTGTCTTTAGTCAGATAAAAGTAAACATTTATTAGATAGAAGTCTTTCATTCTAAGAAACAGCTATATTTTGAATGACTTAATCAGAAAGTGTCTCTGTGTGTTTAGCTTATATCACTTGAAATTCTATAAGATCAGTCTTTATCATATGTATGATAGCTCCATGCATGAAGTGAAATTTTTCTTAGTCTATGCTTGTTTCCAACTAGTGGGGAAACCATGCACCAGTTAACACGGCCAACACTTATCTAGAACTCACTCCCAGTCCATTTGTCCTGGATGAATGGAACCAGCTTCCTTAAGAGCTCTGATGGAGAGGTTTTGAGAAGATTTTGATACACCCAATTTCAAACACACATATATCACTGGACTAGTCACTCTTTTCACATCAGCCACGTGTGTTTCATCTCTTACCACCTTCTGTGACTAGGGTAGGATGGGAGCAATGGACTCACCCAGAAAATGAAAACTAGGTTACAAAATTTTTGCATCAGTGAAAACGAAGCTCTGATTTATAATGAAGTGAGTCTCTGCTTCCTCAGGCTGATATTCTAATAGGTACATTAGGATTCTAGGGCTAGACATATTTCATGCTCTGAAGGAATAAGGATAGATTGGTGCAAAGAAAAAGATATTTAACTCAATATAACCAGCTCTATTTTTTTTTTGGTTTGTTCATGCTTTCCAAGTCTTCATCATCTTTTCTTCCTCAACATAGCCATAGTCTATGCTGAATTTCCTATACTTGCTACCTTCACCATGGGGTGGTCTTCAGAGGCCTGGATGAATTAATTGACAAGGACATTAAGATAAGATACTAAACAGTTTCTATCAAAATAAAGAGGATATGATTTTGAAGAGTAATAGGTCAACTTGACTTCATGAGAACTGTGAGAATTAGTGAGAAAGAAAGAGAGCACAACACTTTCCATGTAGCACTGATAGCAGAGGGTCTCTCAGAGATTAATCTTAAACCCACCTCCTGTAGCCTCCCCAGAATATTTGCACATTTGTGCACATGCAGCCATGTATGCTGAGCCCTGTATACATGAGACACTGCAACCCTGGCCACTCAGCAGCACCCAGCACTTCCCAAGATGCCTGTGGTTTGTCCACTTCTCATCAGACTACTCATCTCTACCTTCCAACAAGCTTGTTCCAAAACCTGCTTCAGTAGTCAGCTTCATGACTTCCCCATCTAGAATGACTGTTCCATTCACTACATTTCCTGACATAGAGAACCATGGACTTCATCACCTCAGACCTTCAGCTGCTGCCCTGTGCTTAGATGTAGCTTTAACCAGTTATATGTTTCTGCTGGAGATATCCAGGACTTCCATAGGAGCCTTCTCTAGGTGTTCTCTACCTTTTCGAGAACTGCCGTATTGAAAACTCTAGCATCATTCCATGTCTCCTTCCCAGATCCAGGCATTGCAAAGGCTCTTCTCCCTGATATGCAGACATGCTCCTTAACCACTGAGAACCTCACTAGGGTGCAGGAGACAAGTCTTTCTCTCAGGACCTAACTAAGCCAGTGGAGATACTGACCTATGGTTGAGCAGATATAGAACACTAGTGATGACAAATCCTTCTGAATATCAGGCATTTTCCAGTTCTCCTCTCCTACCAGATTTATAAAGGACTATGATGATATGATAACAATGCTGCCCAATTATAGATCATTAAGCATAATTTTTGTGACAGGTCCATTATTTTTGGCATATAACATAAGAAGAGCTTTTTAAAATTGAGTGGAATGATGTCGCCATCAGATAATTTTCTTCTTTCACCTCTGCTTTTTTTTTTGGCCCTTGTCTCTGATAAAAATGAAAGTTATGAATTGAATTTATGCTAAAATGCCTCATTTTAACAGTAAGGACTCCAGATATTTCTAAGCAATGAATGGGAGAGAAAAAGCCTCAATTTTGATCCATTTGCAGCATTTTATCATTTTGTTTTAATAAATGTCAGCATTTTTAGTGTGTTTGTGTAGCTGGGGGTGTGTGCCAGTGGTAGATTGCCTCTCTAAAATATAAAAGACCCTGAAGTTGATGCCTAGCATCACAGGAAAAAAAGAGATAGTTATGCTGGTTTTCCTGACTGCTAATCACTGAGGCAATATCTCAGTAGACAAAAAAGAATTGAATAGTATTGCCTTACAGTGAAAAGATATAAAATATATCTTTCATTTATGAGCATATTTTACAGAAAATATGTTTAAAATATATCTTGAGAAAAAGTATATTCAGTTAAGGTAGATTTTATTGGGCTATACAGTAGGAATTAATTCAAGGAGGAATAGATGTGGCCTAAAGCCTTGCCTATTAGAGGAGGAATTTTTTGTTCATTTTTCTACAGGGGTGCTGATCATGAAAACATAGTTAGTAGCCTCTTGAGTCTTTGGGTTGCAATTTTTAATTAGTGAAACATTTATATGAAAGCACTGATGTTTATAATCCAGTGGAATTGCTGCAACTTGTTGTAATCGCTTGAATTCAAGATGGTAATTTTCAAGTGTTGCTTTCAAAAGGAAAGAGGAGCGTGGTTGTTTTAGAATTATTCTGAAGATACATAAAAAAATATTTTGAAAAGCATCGTGTGAATTTTCATCGCTCTGTCAGAAGCACTCGCCTTATTTTCTCTTTGTTCCCAGGACATACAGCACAAAGAACTAAGACAATGTAGGTTGAAATGAAGGACAAACATCAATTGTGAAATCAACTCTTGAGGACTCTCCTTTCTTGATGACTAGTGACAAAAGAATATTATGTAACATTTTCCCTTTATTGACCAAACAATGAAAAAAAATGAATCCATTGTAAGTTTAGATTCTTCTTGATGGATGGTATTTCATCTTGAGGAACATAAGGAAATTTGAAGTATTAGAAGTAGAAATGGGTTTGTTAAATCTGACCTTCAAGCCTTCTAGCTTGTCTAACACCATATGATGCTGAGTATCCATGGTTTACTTCCATAGCCTGTGACTAACTGGGAGCTGCTATTTAGTGTTGCTATGCAACATCACAAGAGAGCCTTGGACCACAGCAGGGACCCCCAACAGTGATTGAGATTCAAAATGTCATTTCAAATGAATGTTTGTCATTTTGTACCATACTAGATTTGAAAAAAATTATAAACTGAATCATCAGCAATTAAGGATTGAAATTGATATCTAGTGTTTGATATTTTTCCCCCGATGACTCTGCGAAAGTCATATATAAATGAACAAGACAAGTAGAGGACTAAGAGTAATGGTCTAATTTTTATACATGTATTTTGGTTGATGATTTTATACATGCATTTTCATCATTTGTACATGTATTAAAAATGTCAAATAATAATAAAAAAAAAACAGTTCAGTTAATCAGTAAAATGTTTGTTACACAAGCATGAGGACCTGAGTTTGATTCCTAGGACCAAAAAGAGCAACAAGAAAGTCAGGGTAAGGGAGAAATGAATGGCAGCTGGCAGACTCTTTCCCTGGAGTCTGACTGGATAGCTCCAGAGAATCAGAGTTCTAAGTGGGGATTGCTGTCTGCAGGAAGTGACATAGAGGGCTGTATGGTAAGAGCAGAGAAGAATCATAAAGCTTGTTACCAACTCACGGGCAGGAAGAATTGCAGGCTATGTACGTCAGTGTGTGTTAATTACTTTTCTCATGTGGTGAAATTCCTGAAAAGGCAGCAAGGAGGGATGGAGGGAAGATTGGTTGGTTTGGGCTTACAGTTCTAGGGTATAGCCCATTGTGCTGGGGGAAACATGGCAGCAGTAGCATGAAATATCTGATCTTTCCAGGACTCAGAAAAGAGACATGGACATTGGTGCTCAGGTTGTGATTTTATTATCCAGTCTAGCACCTTGACCCATGGAGTAATGTCACCTACAGTTAAAGTGGGTCTGCCTGCCTCAATTATTGCTCTTAACCCAGTCTAGAGATTCCTTCACAGACATGCCCTGAGCTGTCTCCTAGATGATACTGGGTCCTGTCAAGTCTACATTAGCCACTGGGGTACAGATACTGTTGCTTCTTCAGTCTTCAGTCTGCTAAGCTTTGCAGCTTGACATAGTGCTGCACACCGGTAATCCCAGCACTGAAGAGGCTGAGGCAGGAGGATGCTGAGTTCCAGGATAGCCTTAAAAGGAATCGGAACAACTCTTGTTCAGCAGTGCTCTGAAATTTAGTGCATTGCCTTCTGCATTTGTGCCTCTCCCGCTCCCTCTGTAGTTCCCACTTGCTTCGAGCTCTTTTGTGAAATTTGTATTCTTATAAGTGTTCATTTTTTTCATGTTTTTTTGTTGTTCAAAATCTCACATAAAGTAACACATGAAGAGATTTCCCTCCGGTTTGTTGGCTGTTAGTTGCTGTTGAGATATGATGTCTAGAGATGAGGAGTGCGATTCATATTAACACACAGTAGTATCATTGGAGTGTGCACTTGCACACACCTACAGCCTACACCAACATCACAAGTCCAGGGGCTATATAAGGGAAAGGGATTGACTTTGGAACACAGAGTCTGGTTCTAACCTTGAATCTTTAAATCTAGAACCTGTAAATCAACTGCAGCCCTAGAGTACAGCTAGTCTAGAGTGGTGAACTGCAGTCCTACAATCTCAAGCTCTATGCATGGAGCCTTCTGACATTCTCACTATGGATGGTTAACATGTCTCCAGTTAGCAGGATGATGGCGGTGTTCTCTACCAGGTCTCAATAGAGACAAACTCAAAAGTCAGCTGAAGGTCACACACAACTCTGCACATCATCTCCCTGTGTATTTCTTCGTAATGCTCACAGGCATCAATCAACCACTCGTACTTGGGTTCTGATACCTTTTAATTTTACCTTCCCTTCCAAGCTCATCTCTCACACAAAAGCTTATATTATCTAAGTTACAAATGAAGACAGGGCCAAATGTTGAGGAGGAATGCCATGAGCATGCAGACTGTGTAGACAACATTTCCAGCATCATTCTGTGAGGCTGCAGGTCAGAAGGCCCCCAGGCCAGAATGGTTTACTTCTGTTTATTCTTAATGTTTTTGCTTGCTTGTGTAAGGCAAGCATTTTTATATTATTTGTTTAATTTTTGAAGTTATAATTACTTCATTTCTCTCTTTCCTTTCCTCCCTCCAAACCCTGCTCTATACCCCTCCTTGCTCTTTTTCAAATGCATAGCCCTGTTTTTCCCATTAATTGTTGTTATATACTTATATGTGTATATGTGTGCATATATATGAAGTCATTTTAAGTCAATAATCAGACTGCAAACAATTGCATTCATTATCACTAGTTTGAATATTTAATCACCATAATTGCCTGGAGGATGCATGTTTAAAGGGCTAATTAAGGATTTGAAGATGTAGCTTCTTGGTTGGGCACTTGCCTAGCATGTGCAATGCCCTGGTTAAATCCCCAGCACCACAAAGATAAATAAACAAAAAGACTAATTAATCAAGTGCCCAGTTTTTATGGGAAAGTTTACATTCAATTATGCATATGCATAAGGCCTCTTCAGAGTTAATGTTTCCAGAGGGTGCTATTGGTTTAGAAGAGAGTCTTCCTTACTTAAATCTCCCTGAATCACACATTTCAGATAAGTCAAAGGGATATTGCCTAGGTTAGGAAGCATGACACCCTGAGTGGCCTGTGTTGACCTGTCTTTGTGTGTCCTCTTCAGTGAGCCTGCCCCTGGGGCCTGGCAGCCACTGCAGCATGGGTGGAGTCTCACAGGTGCCACCAGAGGCTGAGGAGACAGCATCTGTGGGCAGCTGTTTTGCGTCAGAGGATACAACCGAGGACTCAGGGGTGATGAGCTCTCCCTCAGATGTCATCTCTCTGGACTCGCAACAAGACAGCGTGAGATCTAAGGACAAATGGTCCACTGACCAGGAGGACTGCAGCGATCAGGACCTAGCTGGAACTCCAGAACTTGGTCCCCAAAAGAGCCCATCGTGGGGGAAAAATGGCTCTGGGAACTCCATTCTAAGGTGAGTCATGGAATAGCTTGAGGTGGGGCCACCTACACCCACCTCCTAGTTTTCAGTGGAAGAAGGCTTTGTCAGGGTGATCCAAATAATGATCATGTCCCAGTGCTATGTGCCTTCCATGGATGTATCCTACCCTGGAGTGAGCAATTTGTTAACTCCAGTCCTATCTTCATGCTGCGTGTAGACATGAATATGTTTGTAAGCCATGCATCAGAATGCTCAGTGTGCCTTGACACCGGATCCAAAGGCACTGTAGCTGTGGCATACTTTTCTACTCAACAATGTTAAAAGTCACCCTTGATAACTCATATACTGTCCATTCATGTATTTATCCTTTTTCATATTAATGGGCTTAGGTTATTCCAGATTTTCAGGACTGGAAATAATAAGTAAACCATATATATATGTTTTTTGTTTACTATTGAGAATTTTCCAGAGGATAAATTAGATCAACAGAAAATTCATCAGCTACATGGAATATCATCAAATGGATGCTCTGTGTATCTATGGTACCCTGTCATTCCATGTCTACACTAGTGTTTGTGGTTAGTAGACATCTAAGCTTTGCCGATCCCACGGGCGTCAAATAGCATCTCAAGTATCTTCAATTCATAGTCCTTGGGTAGTAAAAATGACTATACAATCTGTTTACTATTTAATCTTACTTTTTATGAATTGTTTTTGTGGACTTTATCTTTTTTTTAAATTATATGCTTTGCCATTTTTAAATTGATAACTTCTTCATTGGCTTTTTGACCATGAGGAGTTTCTAATTCTGAAGTTTAAATTAAACTTTGTTATTTTAAATTGTACAACAATTGTCTTATGTCATATGGTTGATTGTGTCCTTGCCTTCCAACTGCTACAGTCTCTGCATATACAAGGGATTGTTCCTATTACCTCAAGGACTTAGTTGGCTGAAACACTATTGCTAGCTTACACTGGGGTGCTCCTCTACCCGTGGTTCATTTTCAGGCATGGTGTGAAAAAGTCTGGTTTTTCACCAGGATCCACTTGACAAGTTTCAGTAGTTGCATCACCCCAGACCGCTTTGCATAGCATTGGTCCCTATCACTGTCCTCTGTCTACCTTGTTCACCTTGCTGACTGGGTGAAGAAGAAAAGTATCTGTGATCTCTAATCCTGACTGATACACTAAGTTATCCCAAGAGATGGCCTCCCTCAGGTCTCTCCTTTCAAGAAATAAAAAACTCTAGGTCGGAGGAGGTTTTTGGCAGAACTTTGTCAGCTAAAAAATTATTCTGTCTCTGACAATGGTATATCATGCGTGTATTTTTGAATATGAAATACAGAGCATTGCCATGTGACTTGTAAGCAATGTCTGTAGTGTCAGCAGGGGTTGAAACTCAAGTGCTGGAACTGGTGTGGGATGAGTCCAAAGAGCATCATTAAGGGAGCAGACATTGTGGGTGGAGTACCTGCAGGCTTTACCTGAAGATAGCAGCCCTTTTCTGGACATCACCTAGCAAGGAGGATACAGACCTTTTGTGGACAGTATCTGAAATGTACCAGGCATCTAGATGGGTATTTCACACCTCACAAATTTAAAATGCTATTAAGTAACTTGAGCATCCAGTCAGACTAAACAGATATGCAGTCGTGGTCAGCCCTCAGGTATGCCCTTCAGTAAGTATATAGGGATGCCTTCACTATTATGTGATTCTTATAGAAGCACTTTTACCAGAATGCCTATCTGTAAACTTTCAGATACTGATACAACTATTCAGATATTTCCTGTGCTATAGCCCTTCAATAAGTACATGTATAAATATATTTGGGAAGTCACCATATTCTCCTCTTAGCCCCAGTGGGTTTTTAGAAGATCTCTTCCTTAATTTTTTTTACTCATTTTACATACCAACCACAGTTTCCCCCACTCCCCTCCTCCCACTTCCTACCCCAGTCTCCCTACCCCATCCCACCTCATATCCACTCCTCAGAAAGGATAAGGCCTCCCACAGGAATCAACAAAGCCTGGCACATCAAGTTGAGGTAGGACCAAGGCTTTCCCCTCTACATCAAGGCTGAGTAAGGCATCCCACCTTAGGGAGTGGGCTCCAAAAAGCCAGCTCATGGACCAGGGATAGATCCTGGTCCCACTGGCAGGGGCCCCACAAACAGACCAAGCCACACAACTGTCGCCCACATGCAGAGGGCCTAGTTTGATCCTATGCAAGCTGCCCAGCTGTCGGTCCAGAGTCTAGGAGCTCCCATAAGCTCCAGTCAGCTGTCTCTGTGGATTCCCCTATCATGATCTAACCCTCCCCTTTGCACCTATAATCCCTCCTCCCTCTCTTCACCTGGACATGCAGAGCTCATCCTAGTGCTTAGCTGTGAATCTCTGCAAGCTCTTGAAGACCCTGCAGACAAGGCCACGGGTTTAAACATCCCTCTACGAAGGCCTCCATGTGGTCTTTAGGATGAGTGCTCCCTTAATCACTGTTTGGAGACTCTTCAGTGTCACCTTCCTGCTGGGATTCACACTTAGTGAAGATGCAGATGTATGAGTCACATGGCTAGAGAGAAAATGGCTCTCTTAATGGAAACGGTGGCTCTGGGGCTGGGAGGTTGGCTCGATGGTTAAGAGCTCTTATTGATCTTACAGAGGACATGCTTGCAGTTCGCAGTGCTCACATGGTGGCTAGCAACTATCTGTAACTGTAATCTGAGCAAGTTGATACACTCTTCTCACCTTTACAGGCACCAGGCTTGTATGTGTAAGTATGTACACATACATACATGTAGTCAAACACTCATACACATAAAATAAGCTCCTTAAAAACCATGAGTTTTGTGTTCAGTTCCACAGAATACCACACTGAAAACTTGAATTGTAAAAAGGCAGAGAAGTGGGGGCAGGATTGAGGGTCCAACAAACAGTAGTAAGCTGACTTCTCGGCAGAATGCAGGTGGGGCCTGGTGGAGCAGGCATCTTCCAGGTACCAAAGCTGGGAGGAGCCAGAATTAGGGAAGTTACAGCCCATTCCAAAGGATAGTGGCCCAGAATCAAGGTAACATTGTGAAGTAACCGAACTCACAGGACTGTAGCCTTAACCTTGGCCATTTAGAAGGGAGAAAGATAATAAAGAGTACCAACAGAAAATAGTGGTCGATGAAAGTAATAAGGAATATGTTTCCTGGCAACCTCCTAGGGAGGACATGCTTCTTGCCCCTTGTAGTACTTCCCCCCCCCCACTGTGTTTATACCTGAGTATGTACCCCAAGGGCAAGAACTCTGCTCTGGGTGGCTAATGTTTTGTCTCTCATTCCAAACTCCTGCCTCTACCCAGCATAATTCCAAACCAATGCCTAGTTTCTGCAACTAATATTAATATGTCTATTTGTGTTCCCAAAGGGTCCATCCTGCATGAGACATAATGATGGTATGAGACCAGGCTATATTATGTCCCTCCTGTCACCTCTGAATGCCAGACTCTAGGAGTTTAGGGACATCAGAGGTTACCTTTGCCATAACAAGCAACGTCAGGACTCTAGGATTAGAGTAGTTTCCAGTAAGTTGCCATGGATACCCTCAATGTGCAGAAAGTCTCCAGTAGCAGAGGCAGGCGGATCTCTGTGAGTTCAAGACCAGCCTGGTCTACAGAGCTAGTTCCAGGACAGGCTCCAAAGCCACAGAGAAACCCTGTCTCGGGGAAAAAAAAAAAAAAAAAAGTCTCCAGTATGGGATCAGTCACTAGGGGGATAAGGACTACCTGTGGTTTCCACTTTGCTAGCACAAGATCTTCTCTTGCCACACCTCCAGTACTCAGGAAGTCACTAAATGTTGTTTGAACATCATGTAAAGATGAATTGTGACCCATCAAAGTTCGAAAGGTCCGCTTTTCTCAGATTATCTCCTTTCTTTTGTCTTTACTCGTCAATAGCATGCATATTTGGGGGTATAGGATTGCCTGGGTTTACATATTTAAATCTTAGGTACAAATATTGTTTCCTCCCAAGCACCTATTCAAGAATACTTTGAGGGCCATCCTCTTTTACTAGCTGTGTTTTTCCTGCTGTGCAGTCATGTGGTAGACTTACTGCTCTGATTTGGTATGACTGAGGGTAGAGACTTAGCTCATTGCCACTAGGGCTGCTTCTTCATTGCTGCTTGTGTGGATGAATACCATGGGCATCCTTCGAGCCTAGGTTTTAAGTTGAAGAACATCAGTAGTAAAACTCGGTCTTCTAAAACAATAAAGCAAGTGGGAATGGTTGGCCATAATTCCAGTTTATTGTATGTGATACAGTTTGAAAAGGGGGTACTTCTCCATCAGCTCAATTGATGAGATCCAGTTGCAAATTTTTCATTGTCCTGAATTCAAACTCTACCCTAAAATTGGCACATCACCTTTCTCTTGTCTTCCTCTAAACTTGGTACCCAAAATAAATTCCCAAGAGGAATTCTGGCCTAAAGTGACATATGCATATGGTGGTGGTCTCTTGTCCTGGGAACACCCAGGAGTGCCACTCTGAGCTTCACCAGTACCTTTGCCCTAGGGAAATGGTCAATAATTCATGCTGGATGGACTTATAAATCTCTCACGCCTGTCTGTTGTAGATGACCCGGGCCAACATTCTTTATTCTTACAGGATAGCTTGGCAAACGTGTGTCTTTAGCCTGCAAATTCACTTCCCCCTTCCATTTCTTCCTCAGTAAAGTTGAGATATGTGACATTTCCTCTTAGAATGGTGCCGGCATATTGCTTGCTAGCCTTCAAAAGCCGTGAGCAATGCTGTTCTTGTTGCTATTGCTTTCGTTTACAGGTCCTGGAGGAATAATAGAAGCGGGATTCTTTGGATAGTCCTTACGATCATTTCCAGCTCTGCTTACCTGCCTCCTCTTCCAGCTATAACATCTTTGTCTGAATAGAAATAATAGGGAGAGAAGGGAGGAGCAAAAGGGATGCTGCCCCTCCCTCTCTGAGAGTACCAAGAGTGCAGCTAGCAATGTTTCTAAGCAGTGGATCCCCAGAACAATCTGGCTGTCATCAAGCAGTCTGTCTCTATCTCAGCATCACGAAACTCTGAGTTCTAAAGTTCTTTGGGGGAACTTCAGTAAGGCAAAATGCTGTAAAGTGTGACTAAGAGAGATGACTCTGTGGATTTGGGTTTTTCTTAATGGTAGAGCCAAATACAGTCACATGCAGAGCCTCTCAAAGTAGAAAATACATTATAGCTTCAGCCTCACAAAAGGTGGTAGAAAGAATGTAAGAGCCAGAGGATGAGGAGGAGTATTGGGAAACACTGTCTGCTATGCATGACACGGCCATTGTACCCATGAACTCACAGCAGCTGTAATTACCTACAAAAGACTTGCACCAAATGGAGCCTGTCCACCATCCACGTGCTTACAGGAGGGGTCATGAAACCTCATACCTCTCACTTTGTCAGGAGTTATATTGACAGGTAGTGATGCTCAGTTTCCTCAGTGCTGTGGCTACTGATACGTTATTAATATTCTAATAAACAATCCCTCATCCATATTCACACTAATTAAACTAATTAAACTCAGTGGGTCACAAATAATAACAAAAACAAAATAATGAGTGGAGGTGACTTGGAAAGAAGGAATCAGCAGAACTATGAAGAGGATGAGAGTAGGGAATGGGGTAAAAATGGTCAACATTGTATGGAATTTTCAGAGGACTTAAAAATAGTGTATATGTGTGAAGAGAAGTATAGTTTTTGTTTCTGTGGTGAGGAAGGACCCCCTCTCCCATCCCACCTATTGTCTGTACTCTAGCTGACAACCCGTTAAGGGTCTTCCTAGCTCCAGCTCGTTGGGAAATGGTAGGACGGTAGGACTGAGGTTCATAGTTGTAGTCTGAGAGAAATTCTTCCCCTCCTTGCAGGGCACGTGATTCCAAGCAGCCTTGCATGTAGACAGAGACTAGAGTGGGACTTGGGCCCTGGATTCTACCTCATCCAGCCTCTGGATCCTTAAACCAGAACTCCAGGAGCGGTGGTCACAGAAGTGTCAGGAGTCGTTCATGTAGCACAGACCATGATACCTAGAGTCTAGAAACCATGGGGCCACAGGAGCATTTATAAACTGCACCATGACCATGTAGACCCCTGAGCGTTCATCACCATCCGCACTTGGTAGCGTCAGGAGCAGTTAGAGGCATGTTAGATATTGTAGAGTCCGTCAATGGAGAATTAGAATACACACGAATGCGGAAAGCCTTGGGGACAACACTCATTTGGTAGAGTCCTTGCCTTGTTTACATGAGGCCCTGATTTGATCACCAACACTACAGAAAAAATTGTGGAGTGCTGCACCCGACCGTAGCCCCTAATCATACTAGCTGCTAAACATGACTGTCCAAGCTGAAATAATTTGTATGTGTAGAAAAGAAACAAATCTAGTACCCAGTAAACAAATGTTTTAATCACATGTACAAATAAAGCTAAAACTAAAGTAATGAAAATTGCATTCACTTCTCTCATTTAAAACAGGATTGCAAGAAGATGTAAAATTACACATATGACCCCCCCCACCCCCGATGTGTTAAACACCAGTGTCAGACTCCGACGCCTTATCGCTGGGGAATGCTTACAGCTGCAACGAGGGGTCAGCATATGCAGCAATCATCCAGTTTCCCAGGCTGCCTGCTCTCGGGCTGCCTGCTCTGGGGCTGCCCTTATCATTCTGCAGTAGCAGGGTTGCTTTGGTCTCCGTAAGCAAATTAAGCTCCTCTCTGAAAACATCGTGATTTTCCTCTTTGACATTTTCCACAATCGTATACATTTCTTAGCGAGGCTCGGCCGAATCAAAAGCAAACACAACAATGCGCTGTGGATTTCTTAGGCTTCGAGATGAGTCAGAACCGTGCTATTCATCACGCTCTTCACCTTTTCTTCCCAATAGCAAATGGAAAGAAAAACTCACCACGCTCCTATTTGTCCTAGCACTGAATAGACGGGACAATTTCCTCTCCTCATCTGCCTGGAGCCACACAAACAAATGCTGAGACCAAGCTGGGCGAAAGCTGCCCCAGCTGGATAAGAGGCACACCCTCTCTCTCCACTCTGAGCTCCCAAAGGGGAGGCAGAGGAGGCAGATGAGCCTCCCAGACAGATGGGCTTGGAAGTCCCCAGTGCTCTTGGCTTGTCCCTCATGCCTTACGCACCAGTGGCATGAACATGGCTCTGCAGCCATCACCTCCAGGTCTGTGTGAGAAAACAGCTCCGGCTGTGTTTGTTTAACATGGGAAGGCTGATAGCAAAATGCCCACTCAATGTTTGTTGGCTTTCTGTTTTCTTGGTCCTTAGCCACAATAAACTGCCAATGAGAACTGTATCTAAAGATTTGCTCATTGCTGGGCGTGGGGGGAGGAAGCCTGGGAAAGAAACATCCGTGCACATTGGCTTTATGTCAGCAGATGCATTGCCTTCTGCCTAGTATACCCTGCTCAGTGCTACATGCCTTGTGCTCTCCTGGAAGCCCAGGAAGCTACTCTTTAGGCCCCGTGATTAAGTCCAGGTAAGATTAAAAGAGGAATGGCAATACCGTGCTTTGGTGTAACCCTTTGCAACAGTGGAGATGAGTATGGAGGAAAAGCAAACACCACTGGATCCCTACCCCCCCCCCCAGAAACCTTAGCTAGGAAAACAAAATTGGTAGATTGACATGGGCATTGACCTCGACTAGATAGCCCTCCATGCAAACACTCAGGCCCAGGAAATAGCAATCCTTGAGGTACATCAAAACTCAGACAAGCTGAAGAAGCAGTGAGACCCACAACGACCATGTTCAGAGAGTGTAGGGACTCAGCCAAGGGCCTGGCAATGGTCAGACTTTGGTGCGCTCCATAAGGCACCCAGGTTGGTTCCTACTGGCATATGTCTACTCCTTCCCAAATAACTCTGACCCTAAGAACACAAATCCCATCCAAGTGTCAGGGAGCAAGGCCAGGACCATGGGAGGATAGGGGTGTGCTGGCAGGGTCTGAGACCGGGTGCCAACATCAGTGAGTGGAGAAGAGAGTCTATGAGTCTATATGAGGCACTAAGAGGAAAAGCACTGGTCAAGGGCAAGAGGGCATGGGTGAAGGGATCGCTTTAGCAGCGTGGAACCTCAGACTTGAGCAAGACAGTTGGTCTGGATGCAGAGAAGAAACCAGCGGGGAAAGCCCACACACCTAGAGCTAAGTTTCTAATGGCTAGAGTAGTTGGGACTGATCCTGGGGGGGGGGGGGTAGGAGTGTGATGATCACAGAGCCTACTCAAACCCGACTGTAGCCTTCTCCCTCACGGATGGCCAGGAGGCTCCTGTAGGAAAGAAGACCTTACATACCATTTTTGTGGGAAACATTTCATCTCATTTACAACAAAAAATGTTTAACTAGAGTCTGAAAGCAGTGTAAAATCTGCTCATTAAAGTAGGCTCATCAGTCCTGGGAAACAGGTCAGTAATGTGCTAGTCATATGATCATGAAGAACTGAGCCCAATCGCCAGAACCTGCATCTTAAAAAAAAAAAAAAAAAAAAGCCCAGTGTGATGACATGTTTCTTTATTTCTAACACAATGGAGGCGTGACAGGAGGATCCCCATAGCTCGCTGAGCGGACAGTCTAGCCTACATGGGAAACTCTAGAGAGAGGTCCAGTCTCCTAGACTTTCACACTCATGCACATAAAAGCACTGGGACATGTAAGCATGCCCTTTTTAAAAGCAGCTTTATCATACAAGGTGCTTTATGGTAAACAGCCTCCATAAACCCTTCTCAGTGAAGCACACAGGCGCACGCCTAGCTTGCCCTGTTCACGGGTGTCTGCAGTGTTCTCACGTCATCCCAGTTATCCTACATAGAGTGCTTGGCTTTTTTCATGCATTGTGCTAGAAGCAGCGTTAGCCTGTATTTCTCCATAGGCTCTCTGATTGTCATGGTTACTGATTGGACTGTATTTTTCCACAGGCTCACTGATGTCAGAATTACTGATCGTATTGCCCTTTACAACGTAGGCAGCTCTCTTTGCTGCTGAATATTTTAGCTTTCTTCACAGAACACAATGAATACTGTTGTCGTTATATTTTCCCCTCCCACTGAATTGTTTCCTTACCAAGATAAAGATATATGATTTCATATTTTTTTTTCATTTAAAATCAACAGCAGGTGTGTGTGTGTGTTATATTCATTGTAGTTTCATGTGATTTCTTTTCTAATTTAACATTTAGAATAAATTGGTGGAATTTAGTTCTATTTCTTACTGAGAACCTTCTCTTCACTGTCTCCTGAGTGATAGAGCCAGACATTCTTCAAAGACAAATATTTTGATATAGAAGAATATATATCCTTATTATATATAATATTCTTTGGCTGGACTTTAAGCGTTCTAAACTACAAGTAAAAATCTAAAAAGTGATCTGCTTTACATGTTGAATACCATTTTGCCTAGAAATTTCCATATTTTTTCTCTGCCATATAGTCTAGTAAATATTTGAATGTATTTTTTTTTCCACCACATTCCCTGAAAGAGAAACAGCTTTAGTAAACCACACTGAAACAATTACAGGCCCAAAGCAAAGCCATGGGAAGGACAATTGGGCACCTCTTGCTGTCCTTATTAACTGGTCTGCATGCACACACATCTCCGACCAGCCCCTTTTGTCTAGCCTGTCGGAGAGCATTAGCCGAGACAGATCCTGAAGCTACCTCCTGGCTCCCAAACGGACATAGTCACTAAGAAAGAAAGACTCATTTATTCGAATAAAATTATTTGCTTCGTAAGTGAGGACTGTACAAGCCACATTTCATGCATCATTATCTGGGCCTGATTAGCAACGATGGAAATTGGTCCTCGATTCTAACAATCAGCGGAAAGGAACCTTCAGCTTTCACTGAAGACAGACAATTGCCATAGACATGCCTGTGTTTTCTGCACAATAGGAAGAGATGCAAAGGCCCTCGTAGAGGCGGCTTTCAGATTGTCTCACATATGCCATTGTCCCCGTGCCGCAAATAAATCATGACCTCCCTCTCCTGAGCAGCAGGACGACATATCTTAGGATGCCCCGTGCCACAGGGGGCCACATTGTCCCTCTTGACCCTAGACATGGCTGGGCCACCTGGTCAAGGCAGCCAATCCTTACTCAGGCTTTGGAGCAGGTGCACCTGGCTTTGAATGCTGTGTGACCTTGCACATGTCGGTTGGTCTCTCTGGACAGTTTCCTGTCGGAACAATGGCAATGACAACACCATTTACCTTATAAATCATTTCTGAGGGTTGTAGTAAGGTGATTCATGCAAACAATCTCTATTCGGGGTCCAGCAGGCAACAGTTGCTTCTCTAACACAGAGGTTTGCCATCTTCTGGAGCTTCCTATGAAAGGTCTCCAAGAAGGAAGCCACAGAGGGCCAGGAATGGGAGCTTTTTTTTTAGTAGTTTTAAAAATTGTTTTTAATTGAGCTATATATTTTTCTCCACCCCCCCTTCCTCTCCCCTCTCTTTATACCCTTTCAGGTCCCCATGCTCCCAATTTACTCAGGAGTTCTTGTCTTTTTATACTTCCTGTGTAGATTAGATCCATGTATGTCTTTTTTAGGGTCCTCTTTGTTGTTTAGGTTCTCTGGGATTGTGAATTGTAGGCTGGTTTTACTTTGCCTTATGTCTTAAAGCCACTTATGAGTGAGTACAGATGATATCCGTGTTACCTTACTCAATATGATATTTTCTAGATCCACCTATTTGCCTGAAAATTTCAATATGGCATTATTTTTTCCACTGTGTAGTACTCCATTGTGTAAATGTACCACATTTTCCTTATCCATTCTTTGTCCAAAGGGCATTTAGGTTGTTTCCAGGTTCTGGCTATGAACGTAATTGAGCACCTGTCCTTGTGGTATGACTGAACATCTTTTGGGTGTATACCCAAAAGTGGTATTACTGGGTCATGAAGTAGGTTGTTTCCTAATTTTCTTAGAAATCACTATACTGATATCCAAAGAAGCTGTACCAGTTTGCACTCCCACCAACAATGGAGAAGTGTTCCCTTTACCCCACATCCTCTCTAGCATAAGTTGTCATCAGTGTTTTTGATCTTGGCCATTCTAAGGTGTAAGATGGAATCTCAGTGTTGTTTTGATTTGCCTTTCTCTTATGGCTAAGGATGTTGATCAAATGATCCTTAAGTGACTTTCAGCCATTTTAGATTCCTCTGTTGAGAGTTCTCTGTTTAGGTCTGTACCCCATTTTTTTTATTGGATTATTTGTTCTTTTGATAACCAATTTTTTGTTACAGTGGGCAAAATGTTTTCTGTCTATCTTGCCATGGTCTTTATGGTTACAAAAAACAAAATCCAAAAGTAGTTCACCTCTGTGGGTGGCACAATCAGGTTTCCCAAGTCCTCATAACTCCCATCTTCTGCACAGTGCAGGAATTAAGATGCAATAATATGAAGAAAAAGAGACACACCAGACAGTTTGAGAGTCCCTGATTGTAGAGGAATGGCTTGTTCCTCCCTTTCCAAACCTTATAGGTGGATCGCTGCAAAGGGGCAGCACCGAGGGAGGCACGGGGCTTGCAAAATTGAAGGCCTGATACTTCCCATACAGCCCCATGTGCTCCTCTCTGAGAGTCTCTCTGGCAGCACAGGAAGTTCAAAAGTGTCCTGTGGCAGAGCTAAAGCCCATGTGACTGCAGCCTGAGGGACACTGGTAAAATGCAGATGTTCAGAAACAGGCTGACCCGTTAAAGTCTAGCAGGGAGACACAGCCCTGGCATCATGACATACAGCTGGTCATCAGGTGCCTCACTTCTTAGAATTCCAGGTGTGGTGCAACTTAGATATGTACATGAAACCTACTAGCATGTTTACTTGGCTGGAATAGCAGAATGGAGACATGTGGACCACAGTACAAATACATGTGGTTCAGGCACTGATAACATTTTGGGAGCTAATATTAACATAACACTCCAAATATATCATCTGTGACACACATAGCTTGCATGTCTTATACAATATACAGGTATATAAACATCACTTATGCAAACATCTGTCTGTGTAGACAAAGACAGCGGTGGCCCAGTGAATGTGGGGACTACTTAATTTTGAATATGAACTGAAGTTTCTGGAATGGAGTACTACGCACTAATCATAGTAGGAAATTAAGCACTCTTCCTTTCTCTTTGGTCTTCCTCAGAAACGAGAAAGTCACCATGCCTCCAAATGATGATGAAGACCTATTCATTACCGGACACTTCCATCAAACCCTGGCAGAGCTTGATAAAAACCTGGAAGGTAACAGCCACAAGCCTCCTACTTCACTAGCCTCCCATATGACCTTCTAGGCAATCACTTTTTTGAGTAGTTTGGTGTGACTGCACAAGGAAGAAGTCTCGGGATTGCAGCCTGGTTCGGATGTGTTTTGCCTGTATGTAAGGGCTGAACTCCTCTCTCGGGTGAGGGCTCTTCTTGAAGTCTACTTTTTGCAGTATTAAGGAAGTGTCTCAGTAGTTTTCAAAATATGTGACTTGCAATACTGCTTTTGTGTGTTCGGTAGTAGTCTACACACATTGAAGACAGAAATATCCAGGGTGCCAAAATGACATAGAGAGACACAAGATGGCACAAAGGGAAGCAGCTGTCTTTATTAAAACGTTAACCCTTCCTTACTTGGTAAAATACACAATCTTCTGTCCATGATAAGCAGCCTTAGCAAGGAGCACCCCGTGGCCCTGCTGCTCCTTTAACACGTTCCTTGAAAAATAACACTATAAGTTAACGGCTGATGCCGATGACTTCAGTAAGTCGTGGGAACTCCTTTAGACAAAGGAAGCTGCACTACTCTTTTCTTCCTACTCAAAAATAAACTAGAGAAACAAAACAGGGATAAAAATCAGGCATTCAAACCAACCCTGAGTTCGTTTAATTCGATTTTCTGTCTCTTCTCATCGGTATTCGGATGACACAGCTGGGAATCTGTAGCGGCTGTGTAGTCTCCCACACATTGTGACCACATGACCCACTGCGTCCTTTAGTGCTATGAGGAGTTGGTATGGTACCGAAGACATCAAAGCTCACTTATTCTCTCTTGGAGAAAGAAAGCTAGGACAAGTCATTCTCCGTATCTTGCTTCTAGGGGGGCACGGGAAATAGGAAGGGCAAAATCTCGGGGCACTTGAGAACATTTTCCAGAGTATCAAACGTAGGAATCTGTTTTATAATTGGATGACTTGGCAAGACGTGGTGACTAAATGTCATGGGCCTGCAAACGGCTCTCTGCTGTATGGTGAAAGTTGCGATTCTGGTCTCAGGCAGATAGAGATTATAATCAAGATAACATTTAGCATACATGCTTTTAAAAAAACACAGTAATAATCCCTGGGGAAATCAAAATATTGGCTATGCTCGCATTAACTCACTGGAAATAGTACAAGGGGCACCAATTGGTCACAAATTGTGTTTGTCCTTCTCTGCAGGAATGGAAGACAATAATGAAACAGATACAAGCTCCCTAACCAGCTCTACAAATGGTGTTTCTAACCACAGCCTGCAAGAAGCCACCATCCCTGATAATGGCATGGATGACATCCCCGTTACATTTATCGGGGAAGTTCCCGATGAGCCTGTTGATTCGGCACTGTTCGCCAGTAGAAGCAACAATGCTGTTTCCTTTAACATAGGAGACATGGCCAACCAAAGATCTCGCCTGTCCCCATTTCAGACGGAGCATAACCAGCCGTACATAAGGACAACCACAAAAGAGCCTGACCACTCCCCTCCTTCCCAAGAGATCAGAAAGAGAAATCAGTCTTCAGCCTTCGCCAGCACATCTGAAGACGAGAATCCAGTTGAAAAAGACCCCAGAGTTACTTCATATGTTTCAAAGCTTTGTATAGATGGTCTAAAAGCGAAGGATAAGGGCAAGGTGAATGGTTCTACTCAGAGCGAGAAGACACAGGCAGGTCACAGGGTAAATTCACTACCAGTCAATCAAAAAGACGGTGACCATGAAAGCTCCACGTCAGCACTACCACCATGGTCTCATCATGGTCAGACCTCAGGGGGAAGCTATGGACTCAGACATGGCTTGACTACATACAAAATTGTTCCTCCCAAATCAGAGATGAGGTATTATGACAGGGATGTGTCCCTCTCCACTGGTGCCATTAAGATCGACGAACTGGGGAATCTGGTGAGTCCTCACATGAATGGGAGCAGGACCATATCCCACTCATCCGCGATTGTCGAAACAGACGCACAGCCTATTGGAAAAGTCAAAGAGTTCTGGAGGCTCAACTCAGTGGAAAAATGCCTCAATGGGCCGGCAGAGTGTACAGCCAAAAGGCCCACCTCCATCACCACCACTGCCACACCAGCGAGACCGCAGCAGGATAACGTGCTGAAGGCAGCCTTCACGCTGCCCACTCCCCAGCAGCAGCCTGCCCCAGAGGAACATGGGGCACACCTGGAGGAAGAGAGCAGCCAGCCACGCCCAGCAGGCTCTTGTCACGTGAAAGTGCCAGCAGCTCACCCCACAGAAGTTACATTCCTCAAGCCTCAGAGAAGAACGTCCAGCCAGTACGTGGCCTCTGCTATTGCCAAGAAGATGGGGCCTCCAAAAGTCCATGCTGATGTGGTGAGACCACATAAGAAGACTGCTGAAAAGGGTCACGAAGAACCAAAGCTGGTTAGACCACCTCCCACGGGGAAAGACAGTGATGCTCCCAACCTGTGCTCAGAGGCGCGACAGCTTGAGCACGGTTCAGACCAGGGCTCTGTCTGCCTTTCCAGCAACTCTGGTGTGCAGATGCCCGCAGGGGACCATCCCAGGTTAGAGGTCAGCAGCTCATATGGAAAGTCATCGACTCAAGACTGTCCGGCTGCTGTCCACAGAAACTCCAATTTCCTCCCAGTCAGATCTTCCCAGAGGGATCATGTTTCTGTGGGACCAAGCTGTGGTTTCAATGGAAAGCAAACTACAAGTAACCAAAAGACGAGCTTACCATCTAACCCCACACAGGCACCGGAAAGGACGCCCCCGCCCCCTCTGCTCTTGGCAGAGGCCCGTAACTCTGGGAGGATACTGATGAATGGTTCTGCACGGGCCTCAGGAAATTGTGAGCCTCCTCACCGTCCAAAAGAGTCTAGCCCTACCAGCTACATCATCTTGCAGACAGAGGAAAAGCCTAGTCCGTTAACTACAGATGTTCAAGACACAGAGGATGCTCCATCATCCAGCATTTTTGGGCCAAAGAAAAAATTCAAGCCTGTGGTTCAAAGGCCACTTCCAAAAGACACATCTCTGCATAGTGCCCTAATGGAAGCTATCCACTCATCAGGAGGGAGGGACAAGCTCCGCAAGGTGAATGTGGTGGGCATCAGGGGTTGGGTGCAGGGACCCCTGTCACAGATCTTGAGAATGGGATGGGAGGGAAGACTGCAAAGCCAGAGCTGCAAGTTTGTGGGTTTCATTTTAACTGCATTCTTTCTCTTTCTTTTAAGGCATTTGAAGAAAGGCACTAGAGAGGCTGATGAGCTTTAGCTTGTCAGAGCCCAGAAGTGTAACAGAAAAGATGTCAATCAATAAACCTCCATCCACTGGGACAGAGTAGCAGTGAGGTCAGGGTGTGGGGCTGTCTATACTCTGGTCCAGAAGCACTCTGTCCACTTTGTGTTATTATAACAAAATATATGAAAACCTTAGGAAAAGAAAAGATTCATCTTGGCTCTAGGTTTGGAGGATTTAGTTCATGATCAGTTAGCTTATTGCTTTTGAGCTTATACCAAAGCAACATAGTATAGTGAGAACACATGTCAGGTCAAATGCTCACCTCATATCCAGGGAGGTGGAAGAGACAAGTGTCCCACCATCCCCTTCAAGGATCTCCTTCCAGTGACCTTGGACTTCCCACCAGGTACCACCTCCTAAAGTCTCCCCCAGCTCCTAATGGTGACAGGCTGAGGACTATGCCTCATGAGCTTCTGGAGAGCATCTTGACATTTTGAGATAGTAAGACTCAATCACTTCTGTACAGCCATGTATTGATACACACAGCTACACATCCTGAGAGCTGCATGGCATTTGGTTTCATTGTTGTGTGATCGTCATGAAGTGTCACACAAGCCTACATGGCAACAGGCCAGCAGTCAGCAGGAACTTCTTGTTACATCAAATGACATCAAGAACAGATGACACGGATGCTGCTGGCATAGCAGGCCTCATCATTTTGGAGGAAGATAAAGGAATAAAACCGTTTCCCAAAAGTAGTTGTCCATGCCAGCATAAGCAGAGGACCTATCGTATAGTTAGTGCATTATACAGTAACAAAGTCAACTGTGTCATAACTCAGAGTGACAACTGCATGTAACTGTGTGTCATACCCCTGTGTCTACCAGTACAAAGCATAGGCTTGCCTACACTAGCATCACCCCAAATACCTGCAAAATTCATTGCAGTAGGAGAGTAGTATAGTTCCTTTGTCACCGGGAGACAGGAATAGTTCATGTCTTTTCAGACTTTTGAGTCTCCTTCCATCGGTGTGGTTATTGTTGACTGAAACATTATGTGAAGGCATGCCATTGTCATTCTACAGTAAAAAAGCAAGAATTCTGTGGACCTTCTCCACTATCAGCTCATTTAATACATCAAAATATTATTACTAACCCAGTGCTAATAATGAAGAGTTATTGCTTCTGTATTTCAGTGGAAACAAGGTAGGAAGAGTCTAAGTGGTCGGGCCCGATGTCACCCGCTGACATTCTCATCCAGGATTTCATACAAGATTTCCGTAGATTTACAACATGTCAGCTCGGGAAAGCTGGGGGAATAGCAGGAAGGGTTTCATAGTAAAAGACAGCATTGGCTGCAAACCCAAACCTATAGCCTTTGATTCTCAGACAGCTGCCCCTCAGCTCACTACAGGATTACGTCATGGGAGTCAGAGAAAGTTGAAGATACCCTAAGTTGAAAAGCCTTAACGCACTGAGCTCAGCTGACCTTAGTCCCACCTCCCTGCACGGGCCCAGAACATTTATATTAACCTACAAATGTGTTGCATGACTCAGTATAGTTTTTTAATACTATGCTGAAACTAGAAAAGAAAATCGTTGTGTGCATTTGCTTTGATACTGTGGCTGAGCAGAAAGCTCTTCTGTGACCTTCTAAATGGACCTTTAAGCAGACAGATTGAGTGGCGTTGATGCTGTAGGCCTCGGCTGATATGGAGTTAGCCTTTCCTTATTGTCTGAACGAAATATGTTGACTTCATTAATATTCTAGACTGCAGAACACACCTCAGAAGGAAGGCCAAAGAAACCGTCCTACATGGAGACAGAGAGCGAGCGATCTGCCCTTCTGGCAGCCATCCGGGGACACAGTGGGACTCTCAGCCTGAGGAAGGTGAGGAAAAGGACCTCCCATACATAACTGGTTTAGAATCCTGCCTACCCTTCTCCCCAGCAATCTGGGCCAGTACTGCCAAGTTTTCATTACTCTGACTAGATGGCAGGCACCATCAGACCTGCAAAATTCTACTCGCTCGGCACGTTGGCACCCAAATCCACAGAATGAGGCAGCTGTGTGAAGCCAGCCCTGAACATGTACTATAGGCAGAATATTAATTGAGCTACATAGTGCACCTGTGGCTGCCACGCATGGGATTTAAGGAATTGATGTGACTTGCGCATTTCCCCTATGGTTTTAGTGTGTGTCACTCCCAGCCTTAGTTAGTCAAGTTTGTGTGCCTGGCTTCTGTTTCTGCCCTCACGTGTGAAGGGAAGTTAGAGAGTACTCCTGCCATACTTGGTGCCTCTGAGCATGCTTTGGAAGAGGGCGGGGATATGTGTGAGTCACCAGCGGACAGATGTCTGCTTCCTGTAGTTTATCATTAAGGAGCCGTTTGCGGGTCACTGTGACATGAGTAGCCGTGTGCTGTATTCTTGGAAAGGACCTCTACACAGATTGTAACTCTCTGAGTCTGGCAGGCTGCTGTAACAGAGCACTGTATGCTGGGTGGCTTAGGAACAACAGAGGTTTATTTCCTACAGTTCTGGAAGCTAGAAGTCAAAGATCATGGCAGCCACAGAACTGGTGATTCAGGGGGTTGTCTGAACAATTCTGGCTCAATGTACCTTCACACCAAGGCTTCACATGACAGAAGGTTCAAGGAACTCTCTGGGGCCTCTTTTATAGGGTATTGATTCTGTTCATGGGAGTTCCATATTCATGATCTCGTCACCCAGTGTCATCACCATGGGGTGTCACAGATGAGACAGGGTGCAGGAGCACTCAACTCTAGTAACCTCGTCACTGTCTCCTTAGGTGTCATCCCTTGCCTCTGAGGAGCTCCAGAGCTTCCGAGATGCTGCACTCTTGGCCCCAGGTCTAGACAAAGCTCAACAAGAAGACCATGGTCCTCCACCTCCACCTGTCCTGCCCCCACCACCCTCTGCACCCTCCCAGCCTCCCTCAGCCTCCGTAACGGTTTCTAGGTTCAGCACCGGCACCCTCAGCAACACAGTGGATGCCAGGCAAGCCTTGATGGATGCCATTCGCTCGGGCACAGGAGCTGCAAGACTGAGAAAGGTGGGTGTTGGTATGGGTAGCTGAAATGGAAAATAATTGTGCAGCCCAGCTTCTGGAGGGCACCACAGAGGAGTGGGCAAAAAAAAAAAAAAAAAAAAGAGAAAGCCATCTCTCCATACTAACTGCTGCCCGTGTGACAACGTTTAGGCTAAACCCACTTCTGAACCCCTCCTAACCCAAAATCAGCGCTAGAGGAGGGGACAGACTGAGGATGTACAATGTGCTTCCTAGAGCTTCTACTAGGAAAGCGGCACCGTAGACTGCAATGGCATCACCTAGCCTCCCTTACCCACCTTCATCTGCCTCTTTCTGCCAGCATAATGCATAGCTCTTAGGGACTTCAAAGTCTTGCAGAAGAGCACACACTTTTTTTCTACCCTCGGGTCTCTTTTTGTGCGGTCTAATGCAGGCCGGCATAATTCCTACCTAGACACTGCAGAAAACTAGAGGCCCTGAAGCAGGAACAGTTCCACCTGGCTTCCAGGCTCTGTTTCAGCCCAGGCCTATGCTGTGAAATCACTGACTTCTGTGGTTGCACAGGCCTCCTGGATATGGGAAGTTATGCTAATAACAAGAGAGCTAGGGAATTTTAGGTTTTCTAAGAGATCATTTCTGTATCCTGAAGTGTGCTGTCCCTGAAGAGGTCGGTAGAAAGTTAATCCTCACTTCATATGTGAAATGTTCAAGGCTAGAGAACCGGAGTCCCTTGGCTTAGTCACACATGGACTGGACTTAGCACAAAAGGTTCTTGCTGCCCAGGCTGTATCCTCTAAGGAAAGCAGGTTACCCATGAAGCGGAGGCTGGGCTACTTTCATATAAGGCTGCTGTTGTCATGAATCAGACAGACAGATCTCCTTAGAGGAGAGGAACAGTCCCTAGGACATGTGGCTGAGAAAAATGTGTCCTTCCCTCGGCACAGCTCCATCGACACTCATAGGCCACCAGCTCTTTTGCTCTGCCAGAGTCTCACAGGTACCCCTGAGTTGCACTTTTCCAAGCTCCCTCAGAATCTACTGGGCTCAGTTCCCTGGCTAGCCCCCACCTCCCTGGGCTTGTCCCGTTTTGAGGACAGCCATGGATGTACAGGTGGGACCTTTCCTATCAAGGATTGTTGTAATAGGGAGCGGTGGGCTGCGTCCCCAGCACCCGGCCGCCCGCATGCCTAGCTTATGCCCCGAAATAATGACACGGAAACTGTATTCTTTTAAACATTGCCTGGCCCATTAGTTCCAACCTCTTATTGGCTAGCTCTTACATATTGATCTAACCCATTTCTAACAATCTGTGTAGCCCACGAGGTGGCTTACCAGGGAAGATCTTAAACTGCGTCTGTCTGGAGTGGGAAAATCATGGCGACTGCCTGACTCAGCTTCTTTCTCCCAGCATTCTATTCTGTCTACTCTGCCTACCTAATTTTCTGTCCTATCAGAGGCCAAGCAGTTTCTTTATTACTTAACCAATGAAACAACAGATAGAAAGATGAAAGGATGTAGTCCATCTTCACTGGAGGCATAGCCCACTTCAGTTTTCTGTCCAGCAGCACTGGAGACTGACACGCATCAAACAGGCTCCTCAGGAAGGGGAATGGGGGCTTCATTCAGGGCGCTTTGAGTTTCCCATGTCTATGGAATTGTTGTATTTCTGAACTTGTATCGTGAATGGTTGAGATGGAATTCTAGGAGTCAGAGGAAGATAAGGGTGAGTACAGCTCCGAGGCCCCTCTGGGCCCCTGACAGCTGTTTCTCAGAGCCCCGTTCCCAAGCTGGTAGTTCTGGACCTCTTTGGGGAAGTCCTAAGTAATTGAGTGAGAACCATCACCAGTCTTTGTTTTGAGCTCCTAAAATCATGTTTTTCGCCCGAAAGGCTATAGGCAACACCTGGGTCCTGAATCCGACTTCTCAGAAGTTAGAACCCATGTGTCAGCTGAGTTAAACTGTCTACAAGGGGATTTTACTCTAAGGCTTGGGGTAGTTATGTGTCTTGTTCACTGCTCTAATAATATTCTAAAAAAAAAAAAACCGACTATAACCTACCTGAGGCTTCCCTTCCTGCCTTATCAGTGAGCTAGTCAACCATGGTTTGAAACTTTTAAGTAGAAATTTCCAGGAATAACAATTGATGAATTATAGCTAACTTTCCTTATAGCAAATGGGTACTAAAATTATAGCTCTTAATGTCTCCCGGAGCTAATGTGTGATACAAACGTCTCATACTCAGAGATGTGTGGGTCTAGTTGAAAGCACAGTACTTAGACTCTAGTACACGCTACAGTTGTAAGCACCCGGGGGGAAGCTATGGAGAGGGAACTGCAGACGTGAAGGCTGCGCGCACACACTTGTTCTCAGTGTTTCACACGTTTCACTGGCTGATAGTTGAAGCTTTTCACAATAGCTGCTACTTTCTCCTGCGGTCATGAAAAGGACACTGGGTCAAGAGGAGCTAAAAGCCAAGGCTATACAGCTAACAATTTTAAAACTTGGGCTTGCTTTCTCTGAGACCGATTTTCTCTGCTTTGCAGAGAGGTAAAAAGAAGCAAGGCTGAAACAGTCGGAAAAAAGAGACTAAGTATTTAGGGAAGTTAGGGGTAGATGTGAAGGACATGGAATGAGGATGTCTGCACTGACATGCAGCTGGAGGTTTGGAGGTGAGGAGGGAGTTGGCCAGTGTGCACCCCAGGCATGCCTGCAGGAAAGGTCAGCACAGCTAAAATGTTCTAGCTGGGACAGGAGCCTCAGCTGTCAGTTCTCACATGATCTCAGCTTTCGGTCAGCTGCTTAAATGGAATTCACAAGACCAGGTTTTGATTATTCCTTGGGTTGACTTAGCTCTTGGGTTCCCCTTATTCGCTCTGGAAAGTGTGGGTCAGTAAATGTTTAAGGATTTATAAGGCCTGTTTGTTTACAAGTTTCTTTGGGAGCTCTTAGCAAATTCAGAGTCTCCCAGTGGAGACTACCCCCGTGTCTCTTTTTGTGCGGTCTAACACAGGCCTGCGTATCTCTTTCCCACCTAGACACTGTAGAAAACACTGACCCCCGAAGCAGGAACAGTTCCACCTGGCTTCCAAGCTCTGTCTGAGCTCGGAACTATCCTGTGAAATCACTGACTTCTGTGGTTGCCCAGGCCTCTTAGATATGGGAAGTTCTTCATCTGACTCCCATGATTCCATCTGAGCCATTCGTGATACAGGTTCAGAAGTGTACCAATTCCATAAACATGGGAAACCCAAAGGACCTCAACCTTGGTGAATTCACTTGAAACTGGGTCTTGGGTGATGTGGGGCAAGATGACACTGAACAGGTTCTTGTCACTACTGTGCCCAGATGACCTCTGCCACCTGCTGCAGAATGTGACTTAGGAAGCCAGGATGGGATGACATACCCTTCTGAGCGGCCCCCAGCAGCCCCTCTGATGGGGAGGGAGTGCAGGTGCTCATAGGCTACACAGCCATCTCCTGGACAGTGCTGGGTCCTTAGGGGCACTGGTTTGCCTTCCCCCCGCAGCTTCTGTAGAGCACTAGGTCTGGGCATCAGGAAAAATGCTCACAGTTGGGGCGATGGATTCGGAAAGCTGATAGGTGCTGATTTCCTGCTGTGTGGACCACGGGCTTTGATGGCTCTGGAGTGTGAAACACACAGGCTTTCTCTCTTACTGTTTCTTTCACTTTCTTCCCCTCTTTGATCCAACTGACCTTGAGGAATATCCAGAACGATTGTGACTTTTGCAGCCTGCACTGAGCTCTCTACAGTTAGGCATCTGTGTGGCTCTTCACGCCTGGGTGATCGGTGTAAGCTCCTGCTCAGATGGGTCCTTGAATCTGGCTCTCCAGGACTTTGTAAAAGGCTGCAGTCCACATGGCAGGATGCTTTCTGACACCGAGAAAGCCCTTTCTCAGCTCAGATCCTGGGGCGGGAGACTTCCCCAAGGTTTAGAACTTTAAGAACAAAGAAACCGACCATGGCAGGCAAAGTGAGGTGGTTGTTCACCCTACTGTGATGCAGAGCTTCTTGGGAAGATGCTGCCCGTGATCCAAAAAGGTCAGCTTGATGGAGAAAGAATAAATATCTTAAAGATGACATCATTGTTTCTCAGAGTCCACAGTTGCCTGCATGGTGGGAGTGGCCCAGATCTCTGGCTATTGACAGCTGCCAGTGCAGCTCCCAGCTGCCTGATTTGCTTCTCCTTCCATACGAGGACACATGCAGCGCCGCTGTAACCACTCAGGTTTCTTCCTAGCATGCCCCCCTCTTCCCAAAGATAGGTTTCAGAGCACAACCCCATCCCCGTGATAGCTTCCTCCTTCTCCTTTCAGTCCTTCATTCACAGCAAAGGTAAAACAGCCTTCTGCTCCCATCTGCTTCGGCAGATCTGTGCTAAAGGAATTGTTTCACGGGGGCCTGGAGCGTGTGCACACTGTTTCCTCTTGTCTGTGTTTAGATGTAAACATGCGCATGGCAGTGCTTCATCCCGTAAGCCTTCAGCGGCACCTTCCAGGATGCTGGCACGGGGACAGCTGAATGGAGCCTCGCTGTGCCTACAGAGAGCACTGTATCAGAGACACAAAACAAGAGAAATAACTTTTCAGACTCACTGAAAAACGTTGTTAGAATCCCCACCCCACAGCACAGAGAGGACATGACCAGCTCCCGCTCTGTTCCCCTGGGAGGAAAGGCTGTGGCTTCCATTTGATAAATAGGCAAGTGGGGTGCTGATAGCCTGCGAGTTTTCCTGGCAAAGCATTCATAGGTCAGCACCTTTGCAATGCCCAGACATCTTATCAGCTCCTGGCCGCCTTGGCAAAGGCCCACGAGCCACGCTGAGCTCACACAGCACAGGTGCCCTCTTTCCCACTAGAGGAATCACAGATGCAGACACATGCATGTCATGTCTCTTGACCTCAACAGGAAGCCCCAAGAACTGATTAGACTTATGACGTAATCAGGAGGTCCCAAGCTAGGGAGGAGAAAAACAAACCTCTTCCTTTGCATCTGAAGGGAACGCTATGTTCCAGGGACTAGGGAACAGAAGCCTGTGTCAGCACAGACCTGACTCCTAAGTACAGCTGCTTTGAACACTGGGCCCAGGTTGTTCATGTGTAAGCCTAGCTATGTGTAGTTAGATTGGAATGGCCTCAAGACAGGCAGTCAAGATGTTCCTGTGACAGCACCCCCACGCTACCTGTTGTCTCTCAAAGTGGAGCTGGAGTAAAGCGTGTCAGGCAACTACCCAGTACGCTCATCCTTCCTGTTTTTGTATGCACTCTAAACTCTCCAAAAGGCTCGTTCAGTCCCCAGGCTGGCTCTGTTCTCCCACCTTGTCACTATGTCATGTTCCCTTCATAATGCAGGTCACAGTTCCGAGTTCCTGAGAACTAGTGTGAGAACTATTGGATACGGGCCTCTGCTTGCACAACATGGCCTTACACAACCAGGCTCACCCCTCATTGTATCCGCAGCCCCATCAGCAGCTGCTGGCATAGAGTGGGCACTGGGTCACGAGCTGAAAGGGGAACTGGGAGACTGTGCCTCATTCATGGTGTTCTGCAAATCTCAGCCCTCCTGTTGCATCCTGTTGTCCATACACCAAGAGGTCGCTGCCCATGAGAATCAGTAGAAAATCTTGCCAGATATCCGATTCAAATTGGAAGTTCAGACCTTCCTTTCCTTGGGGAAATGAAATGACCTTAGGACATCTCCAGTCTTCCTTGCTGGCCTGTTTGCACCCTCAGCTGTCAGTCAGCTGCTGTCTCCCCTAGACTCCTCAGTGCCTAGAGTCTGCCCACCCAACCTGAAAGAAAAGCACTTAATTAGAGAATTTCCTGCTCTCTTGGCGATTTCTTTCTATAAAACACACACACACACACACACACACACTTCATTCTCCAGCAGCAGCATTCCCAGAATTCCCAGAAGCACTGTTCACTTCACCTTTTTCCATGCAGAGAGTATTCTCCTTGGCAGGTAGTAGCAGCTAAGGAAGAAGAATAAAAGTAGCTTCCCGTATTCTCTAGTGACCCCTGAAGAACTTTTCTTCTTGTCTAAACAAAATAATACGATACCCTTTTAGGAAGCATGAGTCTTGGAGGAGGTTCTAGCGTATGGCAACCTAACTGATCTCTGTTGGCACCGCCTCTCTCCTCCGTGCACACACACTTGTCTCCCAGGCTGCTGCTGCCTGCTGGCCACAGAAGCAGACTCTCAACAGTAGGACCATCCCTGGTGCCCATCTAGATGGCAGTAACTCAGCGGTGTAGCTGAAGCCTGAGCTGTCATCATTCGCTGTCAGTATACACTCAGGCTTCATTGACAGGTACCTGCCTCCCTAAACCTGCTTCAGTGACACTCTAGCTAGATCTTTCCCATGCTCTCCTTTGCGGCTTTCTTTTTATATATACATAAAATAGAAAGTATGAGCATTACTTCCTCCTCCAAATTTTTTTCCTAACATACTGAGAACTGTTCCAACCCATGGTGCATCATCATGGTGGACATGACTTCCAGACCCTCTACACTGTCTGTGAGAGCCAAGGATGGGCAGCTGCCCTGCCTCCTCTGTCTGCCTTCTCCTTCCGTCACCAGCTTGCCCCATTCCCACTTATCCTCGTGTGTCCTGAGAGATTCTCCTAGGTAAGGTATCATCATTCCCCAGGAAAAATGCTCAAGTATCCTAGCATTAGCACTCTGGGAGTGCTCACTCAGCCCGTGGCTCCATGCCAAACCCTCATTACAGATCACTAACCCTGGCCCTGGGAGGTGATGTAGTCTGTGTCTGTCATGTTCTCCAGAAGCCCATATGCCCAAAGAGAAGCCTAATGGGAGTTCTAGTCATTGTGGGCCAACTCCTTCTGCTCTCTGCTTCTCTCCTGTGAAAGGAACGCATGTACCCTGCCGCACATGCCCTACCTATCCTATGCTGCCTCTGGGATGTGCTTCCATAGACTCAAAACCTTGAGCTGACCCAGTTATGGGCTGAGACCTCCAAAACCAAGAGCCACAGCAGCCCTTTGCAATGTGTGGGGAAGCATGGCAACATAGAAGTGCCCCGGAACCACACAGTGAGTGGGTGTGCTGGCCATCCATCCTGCTGGGCACCCTGCGGAATGATCTTGGCCCCCTGACAGCGCTATACAGAGACCTAGCTCTCATCATACCAGTGGAAGACACAGGGGTGGCAAGGGTGTGAGCTTCTCTCAGAGCTTCCCCCAGCCAAGGTGCAAGTCCACAGTCCACAGCGTGTGCTCCTGGCACTCACACACATTGTAGTTTTACATTGTGGGATTTTTTTTTAAATGAACTATCTCAAGGCTGGCTGGAGGGTTTGCTTGAAAGCCTGCGTAGGCTTCACAGCCATTCCTTACTCTGACTTCTATAAAATGCAGCCGAGCAAGCTCCATTTCTTTGTTTTTGCATGGAAAGATAGTTTTTATCCTTTTTTTATAGGAAAGATTTTGAACATGTTAAAAGTTGAGATAATTGTGCAGCAAACATCCCCGTGTCTAGCCCCAAAAGCTTTTGATGACAGCTTGCTGTATCTGTTTTATCTCACACCGTGTCCATCCTCACACTCTACCCTGCTGCCTACCTGCACACACTGTTTCTTCTGTTGTTGAAACAAGCTCTTGCTGTGTGGCCCCGGCTAGCACTGAGCTCAGGGTCTTCCTGTCTCATCTTCAGAATGCTGGGATTGTAGGCGTGTGACCATCACAGCTGGCTTAGGATTTTACTTGTGTGCAGTGAAAGTATATTGAAAACATTAGCATACTTGACTCCTGGGTGACTTCACCTGCATGCTACTGGAGTTTGCTTTGTACAGTTGTTTTTCAGGTGAACATATACATAGGGTGCTATGCACACATTTAAGGAGCTCACAGGTCATTTTAATGGGACTCCATCCTAACCATCTTGAGATTAGTTTTTTATAAGAATCTCAAGAAGCATAGAGCTTACAGGTGTGCCAGGATATGCATATGTGTGTGTGAGTGTGTGTGTGAGTATGTGTGTGTGTGTGTGTGTGTGTGTGTGTGTGTGTGTGTGTAATTTGTAGCAGTTCATACTGCCTGCTTCTGCCTTCGCATATTTTGTGTAGGCTGAGAGGGGAGGGCAAAACAATCTGGTATAGTTGGGAGACTGCTAACCCGGAACAAGGGAGGTGGGCCAGTAGAATCAAATTACAGGAGGGAGGACACAGCTTTTTAAGTAGACTCAATGGGTCTCTGGGAGCTATGACAATATAGAAGGTAATTTCAGGGATTGGATTTATCAGCCTACCTGAAGCAGCTAAACATTTAGGAAAATGTGACTTCAAAGTTAATAACCATTAAACAACAAGGTCCGTGGTCTTTGAGAGACATCATAGCAGATAGTGAGGCCTACATCTAATATCTCCTTACCCAGCTGTAATGTAGAAACAGTGCTGACCCAGGCCCATTGTTCTTGCTAGGGTTCCTGCTATTGTGATGAAATGCAGTGACCAGAAGGATGTTGGGTAGGAAGGGGTTTATTTGGCTTACACTTTCACATCCCTGTTTAACATTGATGGAAGCTAGGACAGGAACTCAAGCAGGGCAGGAGTCTGGGTGGCAGGAGCTGATGCAGAGGCTGCAGAGGAGTGCTGCTTACTGGCTTACTCCTGTGGCTTGTTCAGACTGTTTTCTTATAAAATCCAGGACCACTGTTCCAGGTGTGGCAACACCCACAATAGGCTGGACCCTACCACATTGCTAATTAATTACCAATTAAGAAAATACTTTACAAGCTTGCTTAATTTGCAAGTCTGAACTTATGGATACATCTTCTCAATTGAGGTTCCCTCCTCTCAGGGGACTATAGCGTGCGTCAAGTTGACAGAAAACTATCCAGCACACCCATGAACTCTTTGTTTGAGATGCAAACCTGCAGTCTCAGAACACCAACGCAGTTGGCATTCACAGCCAGTACTGAAGAGATTGTGACACAGAAGTCCAGAGACCTGTAGGATCTGCTGGAGTATCGAGCCCATACAAGGGAGGCTGCAAACAGAACCACCAAGAAAGACTGGGAGAGGAGACTCTGGAGCTCTTGTAGGTGGAGAATAGGGCCTTCAAGTCTTCCGAAGCTGGACTCAGCAGTGGGCAACAGTTTACATGGTCCTGTACTGTCCCCAAATCTTTCCAACAGGGGTCAAAGTAACTCCAAATGACCGCACCTCAGAACAAAGCTTAAGGATATACATATGAATGTGAAACCATTTAACACTCCAGGCAAAATTAGCACCGTCTGGCGTCCAAGCAAAGCTGATCAGGTAACAAATGGAAAGCCAGCCTGCAGCATTAGTCACTGAAGATGGCTCAGACATGCCCCATAACGAACCCAGATACTAGAAAACAGTGATTCATGACCATAACAGGATTAAATTATAAATTAATAACAAAATGGCCTTGGGGAAATCTCAAGTATTGAAGTAATATAGTTCTAAATTAAGTAACCCATGGGCAAAAGAAAAAAAAAGAATGAGGAAGTAGTTTGAGGTGATTGTGAATTACGCCATGAAAGGGTTGATGCTGCTAAGCGGTGTGCTTTCCAGAGAATTCCATGGTGCTTTGCTATTCTGTAGCTGGGTTATGTTCTTCACTCGGAAACTAGGAAAAAAAAAAAAAGAGCGAAACTAAAGTCTAAAGTTAGCAGGGGAAAAGTAAAGGTCAAAGCAGGAACCAATAAAGTAAAAGAGAAAACTGATTTTGAAAGCATATGGGTAAGACTAGAATAGGATATATCAAGAGAAAAAGATTCTTTGTCAGTTTTGGGAAGGAGACATTTATATCATCACATGGATTCTGCATACATCATAAGAGACTACTATCCAAAGGGAGTATCACACACGACTTCATGCCATGGGTATGTTACTTTAAACACATCAGCTTCAAACTACGAAAATACAAATGCAGAACTCCAGAAGAAATATATAAGTTGAACAGCTCCAGGTCTGGTAACGAAACTAAATAATAAGGCTTTTACTAAAAGCCTTCACACACTCGAGCACACACACACACACACACACACACATATACGTTTGCGTGTGTGCATAGACACACACACATACGTACTTCCAAACTTCCTAGATATCTTCACCAATAACAAGACCTCTAAACAAATTCATCCCAAAAGCTGAAGAGGAGAGCAGGTCCCAACTTACCCTATGAATCTACTAAGATTCCACTGTCAGACAAAGACAGGTAAGAAAAAAACAACATGAAAATGATGCTGTATGGTGGCCCAGAGAAATGTGTCCCAGGAGTGCAAGGCTCGCTAACATTTAAAGTCTATTCCCATATGAACCATTCTTTTAAGTCATGCTAATAGATTCCTTTGAAGCATTTGACAGTATACTTCGTTTCTCATGAAAACTCCGTAAAACAGGAAGAAAGGCATTTCCTCAAACTGATAGAGGCCGTCGGTGAAAACTGGCAGCGAACCCATACGTGACAGTAGAACGTGAGAAAGTCAGAACACGCCTGTTCTGTCTGACCTTCTTCACCGCTGGTGGAGGAAAACAAAAGAGGAGGGCATGACGATGGGTGCATTGGCGTTGGCATACGATGCTTGCAGCAGCTTCGTTTATAACTGCCTCAGAATTGTGAAAAGCTGCCTATCAGCAAGCAGTCATCAGATACGCTGTGTCCATACAGTTAGCTACTGTAATTACAGCATTAACAGCAACGTGGATGACTGCAGCAATACAGATGAATGTCAAGACAATTATGCTGAAAACAACCTGGCCATAAAACTTAGCACATGCCATATTGTTTGATTGCTATAAAATTCTGGAAACTCTAAACTCCTTTGTAGTGCTGGATTATTGGTGGCCTTTGAGGACGGAAGGGACTTTAAGGAAATCTTGAGAGTGCTGTTGTGACCTTGATTGTGACTGTGGTGCCAGCAGTCCGTGCTTTGTTAAAACATAACAACTTAATCCCAACACTAGGGGCAGCAGAGGCCTCTGAACTGTTTATAAGTAATGGTCCAGCCTGGTCTAGATAATGAGTTCCAGGCCAGCCAAGACAACTTACTGAGACTTTGTCTTCAATGTGTGTGTGTGTGTGTGTGTGTGTGTGTGTGTGTGGTGTGCACACACACAATCTATCATCTATCTCATCTCTGAGAGAGAGAGGGAGAGAGAGAGAGAGAGAGAGAGAGAGAGAGAGAGAGAGAGAGAGAGAGGTGTCATATTTCAGTTGTCACTACAGTAATCCTTTATAACCAAACTCTCCTTCCTTCCATGTACTTCATCCAGACAAGCTACCTAATGGCTGTCCCTACTGGCATGCCCTCTTGCCCTGGTACTAACCATCTTCTCCTGACTTTCTTCTTCCTAGGATCCTCCCCCCCCTTACCCCAATGGTCACCACAAAGGTATTGGATTCTTCTCACCCTACAGGCTTTCACCACAGGGAATCAGAGAAAATCTTTTGAGCACTTTACTGGGTACTTTTTAAAGAAGTGGCCCCCTGTGTTTCTCTCGACCCTCTGGACACAGTTTTCCTGGCTTCTTGATGTTCTAGACTCTGAAGTGAATTTATTCTGTGGGTTTGGATTAACAACCGAAACCTGGCTAGAGGAGCACAGAGGGCGGGTTCTGGAGTTGGAAGGAAAGCACTATTATAAAGGATGGGCTCCCTACTCTATAACCCTACAGATCTCTGCCTGCCTGCTGCCCTGTACTTCTGGCCATGCCAGAGTCCTTCATGAGGTATCACCCTTGCCCATCCTCCACTGTGGCCCTTGGAGCTGCCTCTTCATCTTCTTCCTAACTCATAGCCTCTCTCAGCTTCCTTTGTGGTGTATATCTTTTATGGGACACTGATGGCCCTGGCGGAATCTCCTCCTGGACCTTCCAGGTGGTCCCTGCTATGCTGTCCACTCCAGCCCTCCCCAAATTTGTCTGTGGCACCTGCAGGCAGGCACCCTCTTTCTGAGTCAGACAGAGGCAGCTGACCACATTCTGACCTTGCCTCACCTCCTCCTCTCCCCAACCCCATGACACCACCTGATTGCATTAGATACAGGTCTTGTCCTAGCCATTGGACCCTTAACCCTCTATCTTCTTTGCTTCTTCTCCCAGCACAGTGAAATTTATCTTAGCTATGGAATGTGGTTATAGCTTCCCTACTCTGCTCCCGACCTCTTTTCCCTTCTCCCTTTTTTCTAATTGAATTATTTTCGAAAAAGCTGATTCTTAAATTTATACATTCCAGCAAAGGACATATGATAGGCAAAATAATCTTTAAAATCAAAAGGAGCGAGGCTAGAGGGCATACATTAGCTGATATTAAGACTCCTTGTATAGATACAGAGAGTGAGGACAGATAACTACAGCAGCGGATACAATAGAGTCCAGAAAGCAACCAGTACAAACAATCAATTTGCAACAGTGTTGCTGAGGCAGTTTAGAGGAAGAAAGTCACATCAGACTCACTAAGCCTCGGATCTCCCGGGGGAGGGAACACAGAAGAGATTTCACGGGTATGCTAGCCCTCATCCTGTCATAACCAGGAACTAATGCAGCCATGTTCCTTCTCACTTCTGTTGGCTTTTAGAAGCTTTCTGCAGGGTGTCTGGAGCCCTGCACAGACAGAGCTGCCGTGGGTATCTTGCTTTTGCTTCTGCTGGAGATGGAGGAGCAAAGCTAGAACACTGATGTGGAGAGTTGCAGGTGTCAGATGGACTGGAGAAGTCCTTGTAAGGAACCATGGTGTGGCCACTGAACAGCTGCATAATTGGTAGCTGTTAGTAGGGCTGCCACCTCCATCGCCTTGCTCCCAAGCTTCACTAGGAAGGCCGACCCAGAATGTGGAGGCACCAGAGATCAGAGAATGCTGAAAGAGCTAGGAAGGTATTACTGGGCCCACATGAAGACAACAGGAATTGAGCGGCACGTGCAAGTGGTCAGAGGATCCGTGCTCTGGGTAGGATTCACTGAACCAGCTGCATGTGAGCATTGATCTAGAGGCTCCCAGCTGAACGTGCTTTTTGTACCACAGGTCTCTGATCGAATGTCACTAAACAGAAAGTATTCATTTGATTGCAAAGCTGGTATATCCACCTCACCTGTTGCGCTGCCATCCCCACAGGGTCATCATTCACACATTGCCCCCATTGCTGCATCACAGGTGGAAGCAGAGGGCCACACCACAGCCTTCATCCACACATGCCATAGGTATTAGGTCAGCTCTGGGGCTGATGGTGCTGGCATTATCTCCCACCATGTCTGTTGCTGCGAGACAAGGCCACAAGCAAATGGCTGAAGGAACTGCACATGGTGACTTCTCCCAGACGGCAAGCCCATGAGGACGATGTCCAGTGTCACTGGGCTGGAAGCACAGCAGTGAGAGTGCAGAATTGTTCCAGGCCTGGACCAGACACTAAGCCCTTAGTAGACACGGCACTCCTAAGGACCTAGTCACCTCCCAAAGCCGCCACCTGGGGCTGAGATGTTCAGCTTACACACATGAGGGAATACACTCTTTCAGACATAGTGTGCCCATTCTTCTTGTGTTATAGTAGGGCGGTTGGGAAGACCCAGCTAAATGGAGACCCCTTTGATGGAGCAGAGCCCTACGCATGCAGGTTGAGGGTGGAGGAAGGGAATGAGAACGGAGGATTGGAGGGTTATAGATATCAGATGGACTGGAGAACCCCAAGCCCTTGTGAGGGACAACTGAGAAAATATACTCGGGTCAGACAGTCAAAGGGAGGTTCTTCAGAATGAGCTGATATTTACAGGGGATCTACCTATCCCATAATCCAAAGTTTCATCAACAAGACTGCAAAGGGAGGGGACCCCCTGACTGTCGAGGTGACTGAGGTAGAGGGGATCCTACAGGATTGCAGGGGATGCATTATTGGTACTTGTAAAGAAAAAAAAAAAAAAAGAAATTAGAGCTGTATATGCCCGTGGACAGAAGACCTGTGCTAAGATAAAAGCTATATGTGAGCACTTGACTTAAAACACAGTTCACCTTGCCTTTTTATGAGGCAAAACTCCTAATGACAGTGATAGTATGTCACTTCTACCTTGAGCTGACATGCAGATGAGCTAAGATTTGCACAGTACACGTGGTACCCGTCTCATAGTAGGTAGACCAGTGCAGTACACATGGTACCCAACTCATAGTAGGTAGACCAGTGCAGTACACGTGGTACCCAACTCACAGCAGGTAGACCAGTGCAGTACACATGGTACCCAACTCATAGTAGGTAGACCAGTGCAGTACACGTGGTACCCAACTCACAGCAGGTAGACCAGTGCAGTACACGTGGAACCCGGCACAGAGCAGATACACTGGACTTAAGTTGGGTACTGTCGACCCATTGTTCTTGTGTGAGTTCTGAAGGAATCTGTGTCTTTTGAGTATTTGCTTTGGTGGATAAACTGAAAAGGTAGAGCACGATGCTGAATTCTCTATCCAGCACTGTCCAAACGGTTTCCCAGTTTGATGCTCTAGGAGAAAGACAGTGGTTACTTCATAGGAAATCCATTTCTGTAAAGCGTGATCAGAGGCACTAGAGACGGTCCCCTAGACCAGGATTTCCTGTTGTTGGTCTGTCAAGAGAGAACTGAGCCAGCAGAAGCTGTGTGGCCCTTCCTGCTAAATAGAGGATGAACTTCCCTGCTCCTTCATCCACATCACAGACTGGTCATGCACTTCACATATGTGGCAGCGAGTAAGCCTGCTAGGGTTCCTCACTCCAGGTATTCCTTCCAGCAGGACTGTAGGTGGAGGAACACAGGAAGCAATGAGTATAGTTTGGGGGAGAGACCTACAAACAAGTACCTATGGACACCACAATGCTTTTTCTTTCCTCACAAGTCACTGGAAGATTACAGTATATTTGAATTTGCAAAGGCTCTTTGGGACAGTAAGCAGCATGGCCATTCGTCTAGACTTGAGTTCTCCAACACATGCATGTCTCTCTTCTGTACGCTTTGTTGCCCACAGAGACAGTGACTCTCCCCATCTTCACTACAGGTCCCCTTGCTCGTGTGAGGTCCTTCGGCTGCAGAAACCACCTGTACAGCTCCCAGGATCATCACTAAAGGAATCCACACGACAGGAAACGAAACCATCAAGAAGTGGTACTTCCCTGTCTGCAGGCCAATGCCCACAGTGGATTTTTCGGTGTTCCTGCATAACAGTCCAGGGGGAGATGGTGCTTTGCTGTGGGGCTTTTGTGCCAAGGACATGCGATCTGCCTCTGAATGCTCACAGTTGCCAATAAACTGCTCTTGTTGGCAGAGTAATGGGAACACACAGGCTGAAACTCAACACTCACACTTGAGTATAGTTATGGGCACAAGGAATCATGCCTTACACTGATTTTTGCATCTTTGAGACTTGAACCACATACATGTGGTTAAAATCACTTGTTTAAGATCTTTTCAATTCTAGGTGGATAAAAGCATAAATCAACAGAAAGTTAGATTCTATCACATGCTACATGAAACTCAGTTTCTGGAGTATGAAGAGTGATGGAGGAAGGCTGCTACAGGATGGCTTTTGCAGGATAGTCAAGCATAAGAGTTCTATTCCTCATACAGTGAATCCTCACACCACAGATGATCTTAGACCATGATCTGACCAACTAAGCTTTCAACACTCAACTAGTGTTGCCCAGACTAGGAATCCTCCTTGACTTTGTGAGCAGGACATTCCTGCAAGGAATGTCCTGCCTCCTTATGAGATGATGGGAAGTAAAGATCAAAACACTGGATCCCTTTTCTTGAGGCTTGTGTCCCACTTGTATAGCTGTCCCCAGTGCCCCAGGAGGCTATGAAGTGCAGCAGGCCACTCTGAAGGAGCCTTGCATGGAGCCTGAGACTTCACCACTAGCCTTCAGAGATCCTGCAGAGGGCCAAGGAGCACGGTGTTGGGTGCTTACATGTCACCAAGGGCAGTCCAGATTGTGCTGCGTATTCTGTGACTTACATTTTATCCTGACACACTTCAGCATGGTCCAGCAGCTGCTCTGGTATTATCTGACCGTCTTAGTACATGGTGTGTAGACACCATCTTTAAAGCATTTATGATCAGCAGGAAGTTTTGTGGTTTTCTTTCTTTCTTTCTTTTCATGTGTCTCTAAAACCTTTTCTTATATGGAGAAAACCATGACAGCAATAGAAGTCAAAAGCAGTTCATGATACAAAATTTCTGCCTTAGTGAGAAATA